>NC_062217.1:20459100-21153266 GCF_902686445.1 Sciurus carolinensis | reverse complement strand
TTCCTTGATGCGTCTCTGTCTGGTTTAGGTATCAGGGTGATTGATACTGGCTTCATAGAATGAGTTTGGGAGGGTTCCCTCCTCTTCTATTTCATGGAATACTTTGAGGAGTATTGGAATGAGTTCTTCTTTAAAGATTTTGTTTAAGTGGGCTGAGAACCCATCTGGTCCCGGATTTTTCTTTGTTGGTAGGCTTTTGATGATCTCTTCTATTTCATTGCTTGAAATTGATTTATTTAAGTTGTGTATATCCTCCTCGTTCAGTTTAGGTAACATATGTCTCTAGAAACCTGTTGATTTCTTTGAGGTTTTCTTTTTTGTTGGAATATAGATTTTCAAATTAGCTTCTAATTATGTTTTTTATTTCACTCGTATCTGTTGTGATATTTCCTTGTTCATTCCGAATTTTAGTAATTTGAGTTTTCTCCCTCTTTCTCTTTGTTAGTGTGGCTAAGGGTTTATCAATTTTATTTATTTTTTTCAAAGAACCAACTATTTATTTTGTTAATTTTTCCAATTGTTTCTTTTGTTTCAATTTCGTTGATTTCGGCTCTGATTTTAACTATTTCCTGTCTTCTACTACTTTTGGTTTTGGTCTGCTCTTCTTTTTCTAGGGCTTTGAGCTGTAGTGTTAAGTCGTTTATTTGTTGATTTTTTCTTCTTTAGTTGAATGCGCCCCATGAAATAAATCTTCCTCTAAGTACTGCTTTCATAGTGTCCCAGAGATTTTGATATGATGTGTCTTTGTTCTCATTTACTTCTAAGAATTTTTTATTTATCTCCTGATGTCTTCTGTTATACATTCATCATATAATAGCATATTATTTAATCTCCAGGTATTGGAGAAGTTTCTGTTTTTTATTCTGTCATTTATTTCTAATTTCGATCCATTATGATCTGAGAGAATACAAGGTAGTTTCTGTATCTTCTTGTATTTGGTAATAGTAGCTTTGTGCTGGCAATATAGCCCATTACGTAGAGTGCCTGCCTCGCATGCTGGAGGCCTGCATTCAAGTCCCCAGCACTGTTAGATTGTGGAAATAACAAACAAACAAAGGAAACCAATTCAGAGGCTCCCAACCTTCAGTCCAGTTGCATGTTTTAAATGTTGAACATGAGTGGAATAAAGAGTCATAAATTGTAATTTCCTTAAACCTGAACAAGACAAGTAACTGTTCACAGAAGAATTCAGGGTTGTTCTGGTTTCTTTTCACCTAGGATCACCCAACCTATATCCACTTGTACATATATTAGGTAGAACTTCAGATGAAAATTTGCAAATTTTTTGATAGAACAAAGTAGAATGGATTGACCTGGAAGGATCTAGTGGAATCATTTTTTTTTCCACAATTGACCTGTAAGTCAAGAAAAATCTAGAAAAGTACAACTAAATTTTCTAAAAGTCATACTTCAAACATTTCTGATAAAAACTTAATATACCATTATTTACTCATGCAAACATAAAAATACAGAAGATTTTCAGAATAGAATAGAAAATGATTGTGACAAATCTGTGAGTTAAATAATGTGATAATACAATTAGCGCCTTTACTTCATTCTGTCAGTATAGTGAAACCTGGAATAGGATACCTGATTACAAAGGAAGAGAGAGAGAGAGACAGGGAGAGAGACAGAAAGAGAGATCCATTTGGACAGGGAAAAGGGTACCTATTGGAGGGATGGGCTGGCTCTGAAATAATAGCTAAGAAATTTGTTTATCATCAAGAAAAACAGAGACAGAATTATCTTTTGAATCCGGGACATGACCAACTGAGCCGCCCATAAGGAACTGGCTCTAACAAAATGGAGGAGCCCATATTTTCTTTATTTATAGCAGTAGAGATCAAAGGGGAGCCGGTAGGAACTTCTGTGAGAAGAGGATGGGGTGGAATTAAGAAAGTCATTTTGCTCTAGTGGGTCTTTTGCACTTCCAGGGCCTGCAAATTCTGGTGGTGAACCACTGCAGGGAAACCACATACTCCAGGCAGTCTGGAACAATTTCTTATAATCATCAGTTTCTGAGAGCCAGATTTTCATGTCTAATACCTTAACCAAGCCAGGTTTTATTTTCAGGTCATGGGTGGCACCCCAAAGTCCACCATACACATGAAAAACCAAGATTTTTAAAAAATCCCTTGATTCAGATCAATCAATTTGCTTTGAGAAAGGAAAATGCTCCTAGTAATCTATCATAATCTTAATTGCTCAAAGTGATCTTACCAGCAACACAGATGCTCGTTTTGTTAGCTTTCCTCATCTACAACAAATAACTCAGGCTATCAACTTATAAATAGAAAAGGTTTATTTGGGTCCACAGGTTGGAAGGTTGTAGTCTTTGGTGTCATCACTGTGGAACTCTGTTTTCGGTACTACTGGAAAAATGAGGCAGTACATCATGGTATTAGCATGTCAGCTTAAGAGCTCACCTCATATTTGGAAAGTCAACAAAAGGAAAAGGCCAGGACCTCACTCTTTCTTTCAAGGATGCATGCCTAAAGACCTGAAGACCTTCCACCGAGCTCCACTTCTTAAAGACCTGAAGACCTTCCCCCTAGCTCCACTTCTTAGAGGCTCCACCACCTCCCATAGTGCCATCCAGTGGAAAATGACTTTAAGACATGGGCCTTTGGGGGACATTCAGGATCTAAAATAAAGCAGCTATCCTCATGAATTTTGGGTACATAAGGATATTACTCTTGCTATGCCAGACCCTACAATTTGTGTTCATTCTTTGAGTAAACTCAAAGATTTTCCTTCTGGTCCTTAACCACAGATGTTTCTTTGGCTGGGAAACATTCCTTCCTTCTCTGTGAAACCAGTTGCTCTAAATGCTGTAAAGTGATTTACTGTACACATTTAAATATAATACTTAATGGACACTACCAGGACTTTATTTAAGTTTTAAGAGGACTTTTCTGTTTATGATGAAGTTAGATCTTTTTCAGATCTTTGTTTTTCTTGTTATATTTGATGTATCCCCTAGATAAGGATCTCGACACTGTCTCTGACATTCTTTTGGTCCCAAATTCTATTATCTTCTTATACGCTGCATCAGCCTTTTTAATTCTGGCTCTGCCGTGGACAAACCAAACTGACAAGAGTACCATTTAAGAAATATGAAGACCTCAAGACCATCAATAAAATTGCTGTTTCATTTTTCAGTAGTACCTGAACCAAATACCATCTTGCTATCAATTTTTCCTGATAAACCTTACTTTACTGACATGTTCAGTGTGCCCTTGGCCTAGGAGAATCCTGTCTCCCTACCTTCACCTGAGCATGACCTCACACCTGAGCAGTCTGTCCCCAGAAGATTACTGAAAAACCCCTCCTCTCCTTTTCCTAGGTCTAATACTTAACAGATCTAAATTGCCCTAGTGATTAAATTCTTACATAATTTGTAAATCATCTGCTACTTCATTTAGAAAACAAAGAATTTTATAAAAAGAATCCCACTGTTTAAAAAAGTGATTCCATTTACTTATTATCAACCTTGCATTAAAAGTTCATTAAATTTCATAAGGTACAGTTGAGGCAACACAGTTAATTTTTTAGGGGATGATTTCTTTAAAGGGAGAAAAATATCTTTCCCAAAAGACTAGTAGATGTCCAAGCCTTTCACAAAGTAACAAGTGAGAAGATTTCTGTTTTACTAGACATTGCAGTCATTGGGTACCAAAGTTTTCTGAGATTATAGTACCTCTTTTTGAATCAAATAAGTCTTTCCTAACAGATGTCTACCTTGAGTGCTCACACTTGAGTTGATCTGCTTTTCAGCAGCCTTTTTCCCTAGATTAACCTACACTGTTTGTAGTAAACAGTAATTTTATCCGTCAGTGCATGAGCTAGGTTCACAAGCTTTTAAGGGTTTTAATTTAACTGCATAAGAATAACCAAATACCCATTATTTAGGATAGTCTTATGTGTGAGTCCTCTTACAAAGGCATACACCTTGTAGTAGGACCATATCTGCCAAATCAAAACTTGGTGCTTCTGCTTAAAGAACTACTTCCTGGCTCCCTCATTCACCTCAGGCTTCCTCTGAACTATAGGATTATCAATGAATGAGAACACACAACACATTTCAGCTAAATAATTAACCTCTTCTGAAATTCAATTGCTCTATTCTCACATTACTATTCATCACCAGAACACCTTGAATTCTGCCACTCTTGCCCTTATCAGAAGAAGGTGAGCCTCCTAATTGTCTTGCCTCAGCTAGGGAAGTCTGTATTTTGACCAGAGCTCTTTTTTAAGGTCTCCTCTTGAGAAGAACTCTAACTTAATATTGCTTGTTGACAGCCCATGGTTTAAAGTCAAAACTTGAATTTATTGAGTAGAATATGCTACCACTAATCTAAGGTCTTCTTTGGATTACAATCATCTGGGGCAACATCAACCCAGAAGGCAGCAGGATTTATTATACATGTAGATTCTGTCATGTAGCCAATACCAGAGAGGAAGCATTTAATCAGACTGTAGCTATGTTCTGAGGTGGTAATATGTAACCATGAGAGACTTGTGAACACCAGAGGCTTCTCACCTGTACCAGAACCCCAACAACAACAATAAGTTATGGAGATTTTAGATAGATATCTGCTTCCTCAAACTCTAGTTTCTTATTTATAATACACTTCCTTGTGCTATTTGAGTATGTTTGAATATGTGTGTATGTTTCCCTGTTTTTAGTAAATAGTTATTTGCTTATTTATATTTTCATTTACAAATTTTCTACTTCAAATTCTTGCCTTAAATATATCAAAAAGTTTCAAACTTGGATTTTTTGCCAATATAAGAGGTAAATTTTTTTCTCTTCCAATATGTTCAGTCATCATTCAATGACAGTGACTAAAGTATTATGACAACATAGCATATTATGTTGATATGTTTAAAATGTGTGTAGATATAATTTTTTATATATAAATAAGTTGTGCCTATGTTCCTTAAAAGTATATAGGAAATACTTCATACCTATTGATATGCATACACTATATATACCCATACAACATCTAAAATGGCATGTGTATATACATAATTCACTTATAGACAAATGCATATGCATATATAGAAAACATGTATGTATATATGTGTTTGTGTTTAAATATCTGTACATGTATGTGTATATATAGTGTATATATATACACTATATACACACACTTCTAACACAATATTTTAAATACATATAATCTAAATATATGTTTAGTTGTGGCTTCCCTTTTATTTCTCTCTACATTAAGGCCATATATGCTGAATATATAGATTATTCAAAAAATAAAAAATATATTGTACTTAAGCATATAGTATTATGTTTTTCTGATTAATTTGTGGATTTTTGATCCTATCTAATTACAATGAGAGCTATTGGAAGGTAAGTGTTACAGCTTTAATAAAACATCTGCTGAACCATAGCCATTTTTACATCCTCATAACTACGTAGCAATACACAGTTTATGCTTTAAAACATTGTGTGATTTTTAACTTTTTTTTTTTCACATAAGGGAGTTTATTAAGCAAGCAGAGTGTCTCCCTGCAGGGTAAGAGAGAAAATGAGAGGAAAAGAGAAAGGGCCTGTGCTAGAGAGAGTGGAAAAGTGAGGAGGAGAGAGAAAGCAAGTGAGTAGGAGAGAGAAAAGTAAAAGATCGATTTTAACGTTTTTGAAATGTCATCTTCTAATTTATGGAAGTCAAAAATAGTCTATATCTTTCCACAAATATTATAAATGCACAGAAATTGTTTTACAACTCTATATCTTTTTCCATCAAATTTTTCCTTTCTGCAAAAATAAACAAAAGACAACATATGTACTAAAGACTAGGGAAATGTAGGACATTTTACCAGAAGAAATTGGCAACATTTTTTCTGTAGTTTTTTTTTCCTTGTTTTACTAATTATTTAGTATGTGTCCATAAGTAGTGAAGAATCTAGAGGTTCATATAGAGTATTCAGCTATAAACCAAACTTAAATATTAAATGTGTATGCTGAGAAATGAAAATTTTTCTCATCAGTACTCTATACTCTTACTTACTGGGAACTACTTCTTGACCTTAGTCGTAGGCAAATTAAGTCTGACTAACATCTCCTAATCTTCTAATCTAATTAGATCTTCTTATTATAACAAGCACATGAAGTTGCATGGACATTAAAATCTATTTTATATGATTTTATACTTGACATTTAATGGAGGACAAAGAAGTTTTAATTTCTGTACCCTCCAAACGTATTTCCAATTTCTTCTTCTTCTTCTGTTTTTTTTTTTTTTTTTGCAACACTGGGCATTGAACCCAGGGGCCCTTTACCATGGAGCTACATCCCAGGTCCTTCAAATTGGATATCACAAAGATTCTGAGGTTGACCTTGAAGTTGTCATCCTCTTCCCTCTGCCTCCTGAGTTACTGGGATTACAGGGATGCACCACCAATCCCAGCCAAATTCCATTTTAATGTTTGGCCTCCTTAAGAATATTAAATTATAATTATAAAAGTTATGCCTTCAGTTTTTATTAATTTCAATTTATATTAATTAGCATAATCAATATTCATTTTAGAAATTAATAATTAAATTTATTTTATCATTTTTTTAAAAACCAGCTGAAAACATTTCTACTTCTTTTTGTTCTACCACTATTTTTGTCAGGAGTGTACCATTTCTTCTGAGAATCTCCCCACTAGGAAAAAATCTTGTGATAACTGGTTTAAACATTTATGAAGTCTTCAGTTAAGTAGCTATTTCATTAAGAAACATTTCAATGGTTAAAGCAATGTGAAAGTAAGTCACTTGAGTTTTGGAATGCATAGTCCACATATTCTGAGGTCATGCTGGCTTTGTTTAGCAAATTTGAGTACAAAATAAAGATTGATCAATGAGTATTAAGTTACTTTTAGAGGCAAATAGTTCTGGTGTGTTATTGTATGGTTGGATGACTATAGGTTAAAAAAAAGATACTAATTTCAAAAACTAGAAGAAAAAACTTTTAAAGTACTTGTGACAAAGAAACAATAAATATTTGAGGAGATAGATATGTTTACCTATTTTAGCACACAACATGTGAATGTATTGAAATATTACATGTTGCTCTGTTAATGAAAAGTTTTATACTTTTGAGAATAAGTTAAAACATAAATTGAGAAAAGAATTTTAGTATAAGTTAAAAATTAAATTTAAAAAAGAATCGATTGGGAAATTACTTTTGCATACTACTGGACTTCACATGAGTAGAAAATACATTTTCAATTTGTGAAGTTGCTAAAAATTCAGGAATTTTATTCACTATCTTTTTTTAACTAAACAGTAATCAGAATAGTCAATATTAAATACATACGTTTTCAATCAATCAATAAATGAAATCTTAAAATGATGAAAGGAAATGATATTAGTACTAAAGGATAATTATGTAAATAGATATATAATATTTTTTCTCTAAAATCTTATTATAAACAGCTTTATGAAATTCAATTTAAAAAGAAATAAACCATAGTTGAGTCAATGAATCTCTTGTGCTGTACATTGAGGTGGTAAAACTTACAAATAGGTTTAATTTAAAATATCTATGAATACCTTTATTACACAGTGTAATGAATTTGACCTAACTTTCCCATGTACTTATATAAATATACCACAGTGAATCCCTACATCATGTATAACCACAAGATCTAATTAGAATAAGATATACTCCATGTTTGTATAAATATGTCAAATTATACTCCATTGCCATATATAACTAAAAAGAACAAATAAAAAAAAAAAAACTTTGTGTATGCCTATAATTTTCTATCCAGGATAAATTCCTAGAAAATGAATATATTTTAAAAAGTATGTGTATTTGTGTAGGTTTACACAATCTACTCCTCCCACCAAAAGTGACAACTGTGTCATTTAGTAACATCAATATATGAGTAGAAATTTCACTCCAGTTCACTCTCACCCCGATTTTCAAGCGATAAATTACCTTCCTTTAAATTTTGTTTTGCCATGGAAACTTCCATGTAAGATTTAAAACACATGTGATATGATTAAACTGTGTTTTAGCAAGAATAAATGCCAATTAGAGGAAAGTCTTGAACAAAAATTATTTAAAATTGATATTCTAAATAGTAAGAAAATTAAAATTAAAATTAAAATTTGGCAATTTGTAAACAAAAGGTAAAGATCACAATTAGTAATATACTGTTATAAATGTGAAATTTATAAATGTGTTATAAATGTGAAATATAATAAGAAATATATAACTGGAGGTGCAAATAATTGAAACTAGAAAAGGGAAACACATTCTTTTGGATCTAGAGACTAACAAGTTTGATGCAATACATAAGTGATTTACACCATATTTTTCAAATAGGAAAATTATGTCTCATATTGGGTCAGTTTTATGTAAGCCAATGAGTATTGCATGTATGGTATGAAAATAGAGGGAGACAAGTAGAGTAAAGGAGTGGGGGATTGAGGATATAAGGAAAAAGGGAAGTACTGGGAATGCTATTGTGGTAGTCTTATGTGGTTTATATGTGTGAATATGTAACAGCAAGTCCCATCATTGTGTACCATTACAATGCACCAATAAATAATTAATTTTAAAAAACTCTATTTCATTTGGTCTCAAATCCTTCTTGTTTAATATATCTTTAAAGTTAGAATGTAATCACTTACTTTAGTTGACACTTTTTCTACATCATATTTTAACTTATGGATTTTAACAAGATAATGCATGGATATATGTGAAGACGAAGAGCAATAATCAATGTTATTAAGTTATATTAGCTATCATTCTTAGACTATTAGATGTATGCAGGTATTTCCTTTAGTAGAACTCATGGTTTTGAATATTAGAAAAACAAAATCAAACACTTAGACATTATGTTATCAGTGTCCCTAAAACAATAATTGTGTAATGAAAAAGTGTATAATACAAAATATAGAATATAAATAAATACATAAAAAATGAATATCATAAATATAAAATATGTAATACCATTGAAAAGAAATTATTAAGTGATAGTTATAAAACCTGTTCAAAACCCATGCAAAACCCTGTGCGGATTATGGGGTGAAGGTCAAAAAAGGGAGGGAGAGGGAAGAAAATTATTTTAATTTTGAAGTGTTGAATCCTTTAAAAGAGACAGAAATGATGAATTTATGTAACTTATGAGGAAAAGTACTATGCAAATTGAGATGAAGTTTGTTATACAGAATATTTTCTGGTGGGGATAAAAGAGAATAGACACCTTTAATAAAATAAGCATCTTCTGTCAGCACCCACTCTCCTGAAATCTTAGCTCCTAATTATGATGCAAAATATAGTCATTTGAATAATTTACCAGATTCCATTCCTAAGAAAAAAGATTGCCTGAAGGCCTGACTAGAGAGAATTCATGGCCTACAAGATTTGGCAGCCTAATTATTCTAGTGTCCACTCTTTTTAAAATAATAGAGTTGGATATCCATTGAAAAAAATGACTTTTTTTGTTGCTTTATTATGTGGAAAAGGAAGATCACAGGATAGTATTTCCTATGATCATTTTTATTCACTATAATAATTGATGATTTATCCAATAAACTACTAATATTTTACTGTTCATCACCACAAAACAGGAAAGGAAAAGATAAATGTTAAAATATCAGACATTTAAATTTATTCTGTGATTTAACAATGGCATCAAAAAGGCTCTATCAATGAATATGTTTTCCATTTCTCTGTCTTTATACTCATCTGAATAATGAAAGTGAATTCATAAACCCTCAAGTACATGCACATTAACTATGAATTATATTTATAAATAGACATTATTCTAAATATAAAGATTCAACTGTGTAAAATACATATGATGTAATTTCTTATCAGAAATAAATCTATCTTTGCCTTAAATGACAATGCAGGACTATTTCAGCTCAGACATATAGGAGACTAGAAAGAACTTAATTCTCAAATATACAAGGAAAAAGTTGGACAAATGAAAAATTAGTTATTTTGACCCCATCACAGAACTGATGTCTCAGGCCAAACAGCTGACCTCAAAACTGTTAGAATACCAGTACTGGAAGAAAGGAAAAAAATGTTTGACTTGATTTATGAGGAGAAAGTCATTGGTAATGCATAAGGGAAATCTCAGAGCAGAGATTATAATAAGTCAATGCTAAGTGTGAGCCAACAGGAGCATCCTAGGGGATCAGTACAGGGGGGTTGTGCACTTCTGCAGTCTTTTCTTCTGCTAATCCCACCAGAGAGTGTAGAGAATTCAGAGAAAGCTTATCTGTGATTCTGGGTAGAAAAGAGGAATAGGAACTACCACCAAAACTACCTAGAACCATCTCCTTTCTCATGATCATTGTCAATACAATGCAAATGAAAGAGCAAAAACCATCCCCTTATGATATGGGCAGAAACTCATTGTAGCTAGAAGTAGATGGGAAGAAGTTTTTAAAAATTTCTTCTATACTTGTGAAAAGGAAGGAATACCCACTATGCTCAGAACTATAAATTGATGAGGATCAAAGCAGTTTTAAAATGTCAAACACCCAAGATCCAGAAACATAGTGCCTAAGACTGAGGTTTAAGCAAAATACCAATGAACATCCCCTTTCACACTGGTCACCTCCCAGGGTCTCTGGCATTCTTTACAATTAACAGTTGAATATAGCTGAGATAATTGTAAAGATAGATTGTCTCCAGACTACAGGGCAAAGGGAGACACTAAAAAGAGGAACAGATGTTGAGCAGTTAGCCTCCAGCAGAACCATCCACACAATACACTGGAATTGAAACATGATGGTAATCATTTAAAAAATAAACATCAAACCCAACCCCAAAACACAGCCTAACATTAAAGACTTAGCAGCAAGAAAGATTTGCAAGCTCATTTTCAAGCATAAGCATATTCACCTAAGTAACTGTTTCCCTACAAAAGCATTTGGATATCAAAAACAACAATAAATGGGTTGTAAGTAGATTAAAGAAACAAACATACCTAAGGAATAAAAATCAATCATAAGAACTAGCCTCAGATATTATGCAGATGTTGGAACCATCAATAGAAAAGGCAAAATACCTGTCATTTACTGATTAACACATTAAAGTTACTAGTGGGAAGGTAGACAAACTACAAAAATCAGATGACTAAATTCAACAGAAAAACAAAAACTATGAGAAAATGTCATGTGAAATGCTAGAAACCAATGATTTTCATTCTAGGTATGTATCCCTATGTACTATTCTTCACTAATTGGCCCAAGACCACCAGGTGTCATTATCCTTATCAGATTATCCATGATATGCAATAATACGTCACCAAAATATATACATTTGTCCTTCTGTCTTTTCCTAATGCTCTTTGGCTCTCTGTGACTTTAAATAATATGCAGCATATCTTTTACTGTGTAATTTTCCCACTTCAATTTGGTTTAAAATTTTATAACTCAAAGTATACTAATCTGCTTTCCTTTTTGAGTTTAGATTTAGCAGCATTTTTCTCATTCTATATTGATCATCAAGGGTCATATTTAAGAATAATATCTACTGTATTTGCAAACACTCTTTTCTGTGAATTACATAAGCTTTTAAATTATTAGTAATTAAATTATTAGAATTTTTAAATTTTAATCTCAATACATACTGTTCTTTTGTCATAAGGCTGATTACAAATTTCTATCTTCAACATGTTACCAATTTTCCTAAATTTAATCTGATTGCAAATATTTTATCAACAATTTTTATCAACAATTATAAAATATATGTGGGGAGGATCATTTACTGGATTTGATGTAATAATGCAGAAACCAATTTGAGGTATCTAAAAAGTCTTTATATTTATCAGAGCTATAATAAACATGAAAAGAGCTTTCTAACTTAAACATATGTTTTTAAATATGTCCAGAACAACATTTTATATTATCATGTACTTTTCACATACATATCCCTTTGAAATGAGTGAAATTGTCAAAATGGTACCCAGCTGAAGGGATTCAGTGTATGTTAAATACACAGATAGTGCTTTCTGTAGACTTCTGGTAGATTCAGCACAGTTTTTCATATTCAGATTCTTGTTTTCCATCACCCTTTCAGTGTTGCCTATGGAGACTATATGCACAACTATAACCAAATTTTCCTGAGCAGTTTGAAAACTGAGCTAACATGAAGACTACCAGGGTGGAGGATGTGTGCATTGACTCAAAGAGCCATGTATATGATGATGCTTTTAAGAATCATTTTCACATTCTTTTTAACCTCCTTTATAGTGCTTGTAAGGAGTCCAAATATGACCTTCCCAAAATATAATGTTGTTTTACTTCTGGGTGTGATTTTCAGATATAAGGAAAAAGTATAGTGATTTGCAATGACACACATACCATTTGTGGCTTTCTGTATCTTTGGCTGGTCCCTTGATATGCTATTTTCTCTTGTATCTACCTTGAATCCCCCCTAAGGAAAAGTCCAGAAACATTCAAGACTTTATAATAAAGAACAAATTTTAGATGAATAACACTCTCCTCTCATGGCATTCCAGAGTCTATATGAAACACCAAATACTTAGCAAGTGTTTTAAAAGTGTTTAATAATACAAAATCCTTTTATACTAGGTACAAACTGGCTTTTAGCTGTGATTTCCATTGGACTATAGACCTATAGAATTGCATGAGGTTCACATTTCAGAACAGAGAAATAAGTGTCCTCATTAGTAATGAATGTTTCCTGTATTTTCAAACAAATAATAGTGCATTCCTGAACGTTCAAGACATGTCCAAAAGAAAGTTTCTTTATTTTACAGAATGGATACCCAGGATCTATTCATATGGGCAGGTAAGATTAATAGGAACTGAGGGACAAAATTCTACAATGCATATTAGTGATGCCAGAAACGATGGTCCTTATAAAGCATTAATTCTGCTAAAAGGTGACATAAAGTCTTAAAAATACCTCATAATATGAATCATCTGGATATCAAACAAGTAAGGAACAGCTCAAATATATTTAAAATAATCAGAGACTAAACATAAAAAGTTTTAGAAAATATTTCTTAGTAAGAAAAAGAACATAAACGTAGACGAGCCAGGCATGGTGGTAATCCCAGTGGCTTGGGAGACTGAGGCAGGAGGACAAAATAGGGCTGGGAATGTGATCCAATGGTTAAGTACCCCTGAGTTCAATCCCCAGAACCCCTCAATATATATATATGTGTATATATATATATATTGTATATATATATGTGTATATATACACATATATATATATTGTATATATATATTTTGTATATATATATACAAAATATTTCATATACCACAGACCATTTGTTAACATTACTTTCTTCTTTTATTCTCCATGCTACAATTGCAGAGTAGTTGAAACATTTTTCCACTCTAGGAATTAAGGGATATTCAATATTCAACCTTAAAACTGTAGACTCTTTTATCTCCTAGTAAGGAGATCCCATCAAGATTAGAACAAATTGGTGCAACAACCACACTGGAAAGCACTATGGAGATTCCTCAGAAAACTTGGAATGGAACTGCTATTTGACCAAGTTTCTCATTCTTGGATTTATACGTAAAGGACTTAAAATCAGCATACAACAGTAATGCTTATGGCAGCTCAGTAATGTTTATAGCAGCTCAATTCACAATAAGCTATAGAATCAGCCTGGGTGTCCTTCAACAGATGAATGGATAAAGAAAATATGGTGCATTTACATAATGGAATACTTCTCAAACATAAATAGAAATGAAATATGGCATTTGCCAGTAAGTGGATGGAACTGAAGACTATCATGCTAAGTGAAATAAGTCAATCCCTAAGAACCAAAGGCTGAATGTTTTCTCTGATATGCAGAAGCTAAATCACAATAAGACATGAGTAGGAAGGGAAGATCAGAAGTACTTTGGATTGGATAAAGGGAGGGGGAATGGGAATAGGAAAGATAGTAGAATGAATCAGACATTACTTTCTATGTGCATGTATGAATACTCAATCAATGTAATTCCACATCATGTACAACCAGAACAATGGAAAGTTATACTCCTTATATGTATAATATGTCAAAATACAGTCTATTGTCAAAAAAAGAACAAAAAACACATATTACATAACAAAAAATACATATTATTCTTAATTTAAAAAGCAATGAGTTAGCTAATGTTACTTGTAACAGTCTCTCTGAGAAGTAAACATTTCTTCAAAGTTAGAGAATGCAGACTGATTTGCTTAAATTATAATTTGCTACACTGATAATATTTACACGGGCACCTGTATTTTGTGAAAAGTTTACATTTTTAAATTTTTCTTTTTAAAGCTAGAAGGAAATGATTTCATTTCATTCAACTCTGCAGACATTGTTAAAAGATTTGGAGTCTCTTTTCAGATTTCAGATTGTTGTCCAAATTTTGCATATGATGTTTCTGCTGTGTGTGTGTTGTGTGTGTGTGTGTGTGTTTGTGTGTGTGTTTTTGAGAGAGAGAGAGAGAGAGAGAGAGAAATACACATTGAAATCAGTTAAAATTCTTCGATTTTCATTGTGTCTTCTAGGTCTCCTTTGAATTTTTCTTTGGTTTGATTTGGTCATTTCATCTTGCAGATGAAATCTAGATGGTGTGAATCATATTTTAAATTTCACATTTTCATTTAGCTTATTGCAATTTTAATGATGCCTGCAGAATTGCTGTTTATGGCTGTTTTTGATTACTTTGTAATTATATTCTTTCTCTGTGGTTTGTCAAGAAATTGATCTCCTTTTATTAATTTGCATACTCTTTAGCTTATTAACACTTTCTTTACATAATTTAAAAAAGTATTTCCTGTTTATTTTTATCTCTATCTTTAGTTACTACTTATCTGAACTAGACCTTTTTCCTTTTAATATTTACTATTCTTTCATCACTCCAGGAGCTTCTTCAATTTTCTACATAATTCCTGAATCTAATCTGTTCTGCATCATTTATGTTCTTTCTAAAATACAGTGGGTTTTTCATTTCAAAGTAATTCATTCAAGTTTCTTCTGTTTCCCTCATTCTGACGGCTTTTAACCATCTTCATAGTTGCATAATCTTTTGAAACTTTCCACACAAAAATAAATGGGCTTACCTTTAAAATTAGCTCAGGACTTGATTAGTTTTAAAAAAGTATAAGCACTTAGAGATGTTCGAATAGTTTAGATTATTATATTTATGCTCAGTGATTGTGCTTTTTTCCTCTACTTACTTTTATGGAAGGGTTCATCTTTCATCTGGAATCAGAAGTGGAATTTTTTATTTGGATAATAGCATAGACTTCACTGTCTTAATGCTTTAAGACTTCACAAAACCTTAAATTGACCATTTCAGAAAATAGCCTGTTGAGAACCAGAAGAAAGCTAGATCAGAAAGTATTTGTTTGTTTGTTTGTTTGTTTGTTTTTGCCAAGGTTCTTTAACTTTGTAATTATCAGGACTTCTCCCAGGTCTGTTCTGGCACTGAGGAGATACCTTTGCAGTGAGGCTCTGCCCTTTTTTCTGGTTATAGGCTGACTGAAACAGTGCATCTTCATCTGGCCAGTGGTTCTCTGATGATAAGTCTGGATGTTTCTATGTCTTTCCACTTTGATCTCACAAGTTCTATTTGTGGCAAAGTGCCTTGTAATTTCTGTCACTTACATACCGCCCTCATCTAATTTCCAGCAAGAATAGGCATTTGGTTTTATTTCACTTTTCTGTGGTTAATCAAGTAGGAATACTGGATGAAATTAAACAATTTAAGTAAGTGCTCTAAGTAAGTGCTCTGGACCGAAATCAGTTTTGAACCCCATGCCTCCGTATTTTTTTTTTTTTTGGTCCAGTTTTTCCCATACCTACAATGGCTAAGAATAGTCCACAACAAATTCTGTTGTTTTCACTTCTAATTTAAAATATAACAATATTCTTTTTCCATCCTATGACATTCTTCATAATGCTCCTTCTCAGATAAATACTTAAGCAATATCTAAAGTCCCATTTTTCAATTAAGTGACAAAGTCTTCAAACGTTCACACCTCAGCAGGTGTCACATGTGTCTGGCTTCTGCCCTACAACTGCCAGATGCTGAGCAGCAATGTCTGCAGGAGCCCTCTTGACATTCATACGTATGCATTTCCCAAGTTCAGCCAAATCAGAAAAAAATAATAATTAAGGCTTCTTCATTCCCTCCTTCAGATAGATGATGGTCAAACATATGTATGAAATTACTAAGAAGGTTCCAGAATTTGAGCACTAGTTTACCACAGGCTTGTTGACTTAAAAATGTGTCTTTCTAAGACTTTTCTCCTGCCTCACTTCACTCCTTCTTGATGAATGCACATTTTAAATCAATAGCCTGTTTGCAAAACCTTAAATTGAAATTTTGGAAGGGAAACTAGGCCCACATTTTTGGTGCTAAGAGTAGCCCAGAAAACAGTTGAACAATGTGTAAATCACTTACCAATTTCATGAAAAAAAGGACACACTATGAAGATGCAGGAGGTGATGATTTTCCCAGGTACACAAAATGATAGCACCTTTCAAGGTAGTATAAAAGATTGTGAAAGGTATAAGCTGAACTGGAAGTGTTGGGTAAGTCAGTACCTAAGTCCCTTGATGCTACCAACTCAAGGCATGGATGGAAACCTTTAACCCCATCTGTGAGAGGATAGCACATAAGGGGATGTTCACATTCACTAAGATCCATGTCTGCTTCAGCTTATTGCCTCCTGACTATTAACTGCAGTCAGGTCTCAGTACACACAAGAGCAAGACAACAGAGTGCCCAATCTGTGGCAGAAACTGTTTGAAAAGTTGCCCCTAATATATCCTTGGAAACTAGTAGGAAATGAATGCCAGACCAAGAGACCTTAAATGACTCTGTAGTTGCAGTGGTCTATTATCAATTGAGTGTTTTCGGGTCTACAAAATAATCAAGGTTTGGAGATTATAGCAACATAAATAAATAAATAAATAAATAAATAAATAGGAATAGACTTAGGGCTACACACAAAAAGGTAAACATCATACTATGGCTGTGGTACATTCAGGATAAATCCTAAGAAAGGCTAAGAGGCACAAATTTCAAGAATAGGTGGCCATTCTCCACCATGTCACATAAACATGATAAAACCTGTTTTTAAATGTATGCCTATAATCTCCTGTAATATTTCTTATGAACTGAACATGGAAGAGAGAATACTCTTAGCTGGTTTATAAGTGTAACAGTATCTTTTTGCTGGAATGGATCATTGAAGCTTTATAGTCTCACTCCTCTCTATGTTGTCTTGACAGATGATCATGGGGTGATGTTCTTCCACGAGGAGACCTCTGAGGTGTGAACCTAGTCATTCACTTTGAGCACCAGGCAAGTTGACCTAAAATGCATATACACACTTCTTGAAACCAGTCAATATTGACTACTCAGATGACAGCAGAAACAGTGGCAAATGGAATATTGAACACAAGTCTGAAAAAGATGATTATGAATTTCCATATGGGAATGAGAACAAAGCATATGGATTTTGATTTCTCATGGTATTACCTGTAGAAGAGCCAGAGGAACAAAGAAGGCATTCAACAAAAGAAAAGTGAGATTGGCTCATTTTCTAAATGCCGTCTAGTCTTTCTCTTCTTATACTCTGGGATCTAATCAAAGGATTGCAAAATGGAGTAATTACAGAAGCAAGAAGAGAGGACAGGTATGGGCTCGAGAACATGGGCTTCCTCTTTACAAAGCTAACGTAATCCATGCCGTTATTCAGGGTGAAATCCAACAGTTGCAGAAACTATCACTGAGTCATAGACATTACAGTGTTTTTCAAGACCAGCTAGCAAATCGGTGTCCATTAGAAAGACTTAGAATCGTGAACTATGGTGGTACACGAATGTACCTTTATAGGACTTAACATGTGCCCTACATCCAAACGTGTTTTCTTTTTTAATTGTTTCTTCAGCATTGTTTCCACCAACAGCAAAATCTGAATGCTTGCTATATGTCCAATTTAGGTCAGGATAAGACTGCAAAAATATCCATTAGATCAATGAGCCACGTTTAAAGCAAATGAAATATGTAATAGTGGTATGATTTAGTAAAGATTTAGCTAAAACTTCACTTTATGAAGCACTCTGAGAGGTTAGACAGCTTTCACTTAGGGTGAAGTGGGTGCCCTACACCAACAGCCAGTATGTGATTTCATACCCCATAATTCTAGAGAAACCAGATCATGGAGTGAAAGGAGTTTGGCTCCTCTTAAATTATTTTAACAAGTTACCCAGTTGTGAAAGCAAAGTGTGGAGTTCTGATTCCCAGGGGAGAGATACCATCTGGCTAATGTGGGTTTTCCTGCCTGTGGGTCAGAGGTAAAAGTGAGGATTTAATAATTATTGATCTTAACTTCCACAGGGAGATAAAAAGTATGTCAAAAACCAAAGATTCTCCAACAGTAGCTAGTTCTTGTGCCTGATGATAACCAGGAAGAGAAAACTTGAGTATTCCTGGTCCAACACAGAAAGGCAAAAGAACAAAGGGTCCTTTTTTTCTGGAATAAAAATCTTTGGCATTCTAGTAGGCAAGCATCTCAGTTGAATGAAAGTACAGGGAGTGAAGAAAACCTTAAAGGTGTACAGAGGAATTCATAAATATTAATTATGACTAATTTTGATTTTTCTATAAGAACACCTGTATACTGCAGAGAATATGTGATATTATTCATGAATTTATAACACACCTCAATTCCAGGCTGCATAGTGATGAAAATGAAGCACGCTAATGCTTTTTTATTATACAATATGCTAAAAAATCTAGAAAGTTGTTTTAATTGAAATACTAATTTGTATTTATTCATTTGTGCTAATGTTATATAGAATTATATATACCACCAGCAAATGTAGAAAATAATTGCCATCTGATTTTTGCACAAGCATGAAGTTTGTTTAGGTTAATAATTGTCACTAAATTCTTCCTCTGAAATAGTTTTGGAATAATCTGTACCTTGTTCCTCAGCTAACAATTACTCAGTTCATGTTGTTTTCACTAGCATTTGCACTTTGCATCAGAGAACACTTTCTTGTGTTTTTGTCTGATTAAGAAAACATCTTATACTTTAGTGTTCACAATTTAATTAAAAAAATTTTTATTTAACATATGGAATTTTAAATTTACCTTCTTTTATCATTGACTACTCTACCTAAAATTACACTATGACCTTCTTTAACTGTTGAATGTTTAACATTTTTCACATGTATGCTCTTGTCCTACTTTGCATTTTATTAGAACAAGTTGCTCATAAAAAGTCTGTCTAGGAAATATTATTCAATGTATGATAAGCTTTCTGATTTTCCAGTTCACTGGCTTAATCCTCACTCCTTCCCTCTGTGGTTAAAACATTAAAATCTTACTTTAGAAATACAAAGATGCAGTGTTATAAATTATTATAAAAAAGGTTCATTGCAGTTTTGCAAGTAAATTTTAATTGCACACTGCTAAATTGTCAAAAAAATGGGAATATATTGTTCCTTCGCTTCTTGAGAAGAATATGATTATCTTGTGAAACATTTCTCATGATTTTCTTAAAGAGCACCAATATGCTAGTCAAAACTAGTTGTATCCATGACCTTAAGTAAGTCATCAAATATGTTGTAACAATAAGGGTATGCATTATGTGCCCTGTCAAAATGTGTTGGGGAGTAAAGTAATAATGTATAACAACATTTTCTTCATTATGTAAGAATGTGTTTGAGAAAACAGACAGACTGGCTCTGCAAAGATGAGCAAATTCAACTGCCCTTTTTCTCAACGTGGACTGGGGAAGCTTGAATATGAGGGAGTACTGACCTTTGAGTGAGAAGAGATCTGAGTCTTAATTCACTTTTGTGACCTTGGGGAATAAATGTTTTTAAGTCTCAGAACAACAGTGTCTTACTTATATGAGAAATGCACATGACAAGTATATGTTTGGCAAAACAATGTTTGAGAATCTATGTAAAATACTATATAAATAATGAATTCCTACACTAAGATAGTCATGGGTAAATTCAGGTTTTGTGGACTTTGAAGCGTATATAGTATAAAATAAAGTATGGATGTATAATGCATCACATTAGATGTTTATTGAAGATAATTTATAAAGAGGATAGAATCACAGCAAACTACAAAGATAATGAAACTGGAAATTAAAATGCCTGTCATAAAATATATATCATTTTTTTATATTGTTTGGGTGAATACTGCTTGATCTCCTCTTCTAAAAATAATTTGATATTTTCTACAGTGATGATAATTCAATTTGATGAAGGTTTTTTCCTCCTTTGCAATCTATATGCTTCCATTGCTACCTACTGTAGAACACAGTCAAGTAGTGAACACATCCTCTGTACCTTGACTTGGGTCAGCATGCCATCTGTGGAGGTACAGCACCACTAGAAGGGAAACAGGAGGAAAAATAATTCAGTTAGTCATGCAGTAAATCATTATCCTGTTTGGTTTAGTTTTTTGTTTGTTTGTTTGTTTGTTTTGTTTTGTTGTTTTTTCATTACACTAGGAATTGAAGCCAGGGACACTACCTCTGGAATACTACCTCCGATCTATATCCCCAATCCTTTTTATTTTTCATTTTGAGAAAGTGTCCCACTAAATTTCCCAAGCTGACCTTGAATTTGCAATCCTCCTGTCTCATCCTCCCAAATTACTGGCATGATAGCCATGGGCCAAGGCAGGAGACTGACACACAAACATTTTTCTTCTTTTTAATTTTTTATTAGTGCATCATAGTCATACATAATAGGGGGGTTCATTTTGAAATATTCATAAATACTTATGATGTAAGTTGCTCCATTTCAATCCCCAGTACTTCTCCTTTTCCTCCTCTCCTCCCGACCCTTGTTCATTTTCCTCTACCCTACTAGTCTTCTTTCTCTTTATTATTTTCTTAATGATGCAGTATGGTTATTCAGAAAAGTAGAATTTGTTGTGATGCATTCATACATGTGTTGAGCATAATTTGGTCAATTTTATTCTGCAGTTCCTCTCCTTTCCTGTCCTCTCTCCTTCCCTCTCAATTCCCTTCCTCCACTCTACTAGTTCCCTTTTTATTTTCATGAGATCTCCCCTTTAATTCCTTATCTCCTTTTAGCTTTTTCATGTGATACAAAACATTTGATCCTTGACTTTCTAAGTCTGACTTATTTCACTTACCATTATGTTGTCTTGCTCTATCCATTTGCCAGCAAAATGCCATAGTTTCAGTCTTCTTTTGTCTGAGTAAAACACCATTTTGTATATGTGGCAGATTTTCTTTTATCCATTCTTCTGTTCAAGAGTGTCTGACTGGTTCCAAAATTTGGATATTGTGAATAGGTCTGCTATACACAGCTGTATGCACACATCACTATATCTTTTTGGTAAATACACAAGGGGTAGGGTGTCTGGTGGTGCCTTTCCTAATCTTTTGAGGAATCTCCATACTGTTTTGCAAAAATGATTGTACTAATTTGAAGTGTCTGACTAACAACACATGAAGTGTACTTTTCCCTTCCATCCTCATCAAAAATTATTGCTATTTATATTCTTGATGATTGCCATTCTAACTGGAATGAGATGATATCTCAGTTTAGTTTTGATTTGTTTTTCCATGCTTGCTAAGGATGTTGTCTATTATATCATATATTAGTTGGTCATTTGTATTTATTCTTTTGAGAAATGTCTGTTCAGCCTGTTGAGGTGACGCATACTTATAATCCTCAGAGAATCAGGGAGATGAGGCAGAGAATTTTAAGTTCAAGGCCAGGTTCAGCAACTTATGGAGACTGTAAGCAATTTAGCAGGACCCTGTCTCAAAATAAAACATAAAAATATCTTGGTGTGTAGCTCATCAGCAGTAAAGCACTGTTTTAGTTATTTTGCTGCTGTGACTAAATGACCAGATCCATACAACTGTAAAGGAGGAAAGGTTTATTGGAGGGCTCATGTTTCAGAGGTCTTGACCATAGAAGGTCAGCTCCATTCCTTGGGTCTTGAGATGAGGCTGAACATCATGGCAGGAAAGGATGATGGAGGGAAGCAGCTTACATCACATTGATCATGAAGGAGAGAGAGACTCCGCTCACCAGATACAAATATATACACCCCAAAGCAATGCCCCAATTCCTACCTCCTCCAGGCACACCCTACCTGCCTCCAGTTACCACTCAGTTAATCCCATCAAAGATTAATTCAGATTAGGTTAAGACTCTCACAACCCAATCACTTCTCCTCTGAACCTTCTTACATTGTCTCACATGTGAGCTTTTGGGGGACACCTGACAACCAAATCATAACAAGCATCCCTGGGTTAAATCTCCAGAACCCAGAAAGAGAGAGATAGAGATGTTTGTTTAGATCATTCACCCATTTAGTGATTAAGTGGTGGTGGTTGTTATTATTATTATTGTCATTTGTTTTAAATTTTTTTTCATTTCTTAATATATTCTGGATATCAGTCTCCTGTTGGAAAGCAGAAGGCAAAGATTTTCTCCCAGTCTCGAGGCTCTCCCTTCACCCTCTTGTTTCCTTTGCTGTGTAGAAGCTTTATAATTTGATGGAATCCCATTCATTGATTTTTCATTTTATTTCTTGAGTTTTAGGAATCCTGTTAAAGCAATTGATATCTGTGCCGATGTGATGAAGCAGTGACCCTGTGTTTTACTGATATACAGATTTCCCAACACCATTTGTTTAAAAAACTTTGTTTTTTTTCTCCAAAATGTTTTTTTGGCAACTTTGTCAAGGACCAGATGATGGTATCTATGTAGACTTTTCTGTGTCTTCTATTCATTCATCTTCGTGTTTGGTCTTATGACAATATTATGTTGATTTTGTTACTATAGTTTTGTAGGATAATTTGAGATCTGGTATTGTGACTCTTACCGCATTGTTCTTATCACTCAGCATAGTTTGGGGCATTCTGTGACCATGGTACTTTTGATAGCATTTTCCTGTTTTCTTTCTAAGATCACCTCACTTTTATAATACTTGTCTTCACTTTTACAAACATAGCCTGTGTTTTATCTCAGTAACTCGCTTTGTGCTCCTTCTAGTTTATTTTGCAACTATGAGTTTGTCTGCTATTTGTCTTCAGGATTTCAATGTGTGTGTGTGTGTGTGTGTGTGTGTGTGTTCATGTGTATGTATTTATTTATTCGTTTATCTAATGGAAGGATTTCTTGATCATTGTATCTATCTGAGGCATGTTTTATCATATTCTTTTTTATCTATAACAGTTGTCTCCCTCTAAAAAGAGAGAGAACATCTAAAAATTGTCAGATACCTTTAATTCCCCTTTGGAAATCAGGTTCTTAAACACAGATTTTGTCCCCTCTCCATCTGTGGACTATGCTTCCTTGGTCTAAAATAGTGCATCACAAAGAATGTTTCACAATGAACCTTTGTAGAATGAATAATCGATTACAATTGTTAGATCCTAATGGTATAAAAGGAGAATGTGGTTATTAAGTTTGAATTTAATTTTTATACTTGATTTGTATTATCAAATATCACCTGATAACTAATTATATAAAACTAATAATTCTGGATCTTTTAATTATGAATACTTTAACTTTGCATGTTTTATACAAATATTGATTTATAAAACTTGTCAACTTTTTAAAGTTTCTTCATGTTATATAATTTATTTCAAGATAATTACAGGGATACAAAACAGCATAAGATTAAACTCACGTTAGGACACCATATAATTGCTTCCACAAAAAGATAACAAATACTATACATAATTATATGAAGAAATCTTGAAATTTTGTTGCTGTTACAAAATTAAAAAAAAATAATTAAAAATAGTAAATCTGCTTCTCTATTATGTCAGTATCTACTAAAATAAAAATTCAAAATAAAAAACATTAGGTAAAATAACTAATGCAGTTATAATGAAATCATTTAAAATTTTTGCATGCGTGCATGTAATAAAAATCTAAGCTGGATTTTTTTTTTTTAAAACACCTTAGCAGATATCAAGTTGAATCATATTTTCCACTAAAAAGATACATTTTTAAATTATTTTTTATTTGTCTTTTAATTTTTTACAGATTGCATTTTGATTCATTGTGCACAAATAGGGTACATCATTTCGTTTCTATGGTTGTACACAATGTAGATTCATATCTTTAATAAGAACATATTTTTCAAACACCATGGACTATTTATATATTGAGCAACATTCACAAAAGTGTTGAGAGGATGAAGTCAATAAATATATCTCCAACTTTCTTCTCAACCTTCTTTCATAGTGAGGAACTTAAACATAACTTTTCTATTTTTTTTTTCAAATTTGGCATTGGGCCAAGTTCTAATGCGAATCAGAGAAAGACTATGTCAATGAAAGAAGAACTGAGAACTAAAACCAGCATACTGTAGTGACACATGAGCTTCAATGTGTACAGCAGAGCACTGCACAACAGTCAAGTCAAGGCTTAGGTGCCTGTCAGAAATGAAGGAATAAAGAAAATATGTTATGCTAATTATATGCATGTATGAATATGTCAAAATGAACCCTATTATTGTGTATAATTATAAATAACTAATAAAACATAGAATAAATAAGCCAATCTATAGAAAAGAGACTAGAAAATATCAAAAAATGATAATATGAAAACTTCCACATGGATGTGCTTTTTAAAGTTCTTCCTTCATTTTTATTAGAAGTGAATGAAGATATGTATAATCAGAAATGAGAAATTACACTCCATTTATCTATGATCTACCAAAATGTATAAATGCATTCTACTGTCATGCACAACAAATTAAAACAAAGAAAAATATTTTTTAAAAAGATGCATTATGTGTTAAAACACATTTACTTTTGAATAGATGATTCTGGTGGTGGTAAAGAAGATGCACAATGCATGAATTTCAAGGAAAAAAACAATCAGGATAGTATTTAAGAGTTAGGAACATAAAAGAGGCTGGTAATTTAAACAGTTATGTAATCTATAGAACATGTTCTTAAAATATAAAATGTTCCCACATTTTATGAATGAAGATCTTAGATTCAGAGAGATTCCTTGCTTTGTTTTATTTAGTTTTCCCTGACACATGCATGTAATTATCAATTTAACTGTATTTTTTTTCAGACAATTATAATAGTGTTTCCCCACCAATGAATACAAATGCTCAAACAGAGCTAATTCCAGATTGTCTTCCAAGGTAATTGTCATCTTTATACAGTCTGATAATCTCCATGCTGCTATAAGTACTTGTAGTCTCATCTGTCTTAAGTGTTTCAAATCATGGCTTACAAAATTTATACTATCAAGTGCTGTGTTATCACCTCTTCCAAGAAATATACTGCATCTTAATACAGGTTTCTTGTATGCTGAATAAATTATCAAATATTTACTGGACTATTCTTGTCCTTAGCTTACTAAGCGAAGGACAAAATTAAGTTTTGCAAGGATGCATTTATTCTTAAACATGAAAAATTTTTTATCTGATTTTTATGCATGAACAGAACACTAACTCATAACTTTTAGAACAGGGAAGGAATTAAATTTAACTTTCAAGCTTCCCAGAGTAAAGCATTCTAATCTTCTCCCACAAAACATTTTTCAGAAACTCTCCAAACCACTATTTTGATCATACTGGCAATGTAATTCCTGGCTATATATAACAATTTCCTCTTTATCTAACTATCTAATGGAGAGTTTCAGTTTTATTTTGAGGATGATATAATAGCTTAGTCCTTCTTAGGAGAGAAAAATATATCATTCATATAGCCATCCATTTTTTAGCAAAGAAAAACATAAGGACTCAAAATGGCATAATAATATGACTACTTTTATTTAAATGCATTCTCCAAATGCTGGTGACATGTTAAATGTATAAATGAAATTCAAATTGTATGTGCTGTATTATGGTCATAGCTTATTTACATTTACTGATCTGCTTGTTTTAAGTTATCAATAATCTTGAAGGATTTCTTTGTTCTACTATTATATAAATAAGTCACAAAGAATTCATTTTAAATCACTTTTAGAAAGAATGATGATTAAATCTATGCCAAGAGTCAGTAAAGATTTAACATCTCTATGAAGATTAGAAATTAAAAACAGAACATATACATCCTGCTTGGAACATTAACTTTATCTAATTATACTTCTCTTAGAATATGGTCCAATTTCAACTTTTGCTTTTTTCTCACTGCAGAAAAAAAAAATTCATTATTTCCTTTTCTACCAATTCTATGAACAAAAAAAAAAGCTACAATTTTTTTTCATATATAAAGGAAAAATATACGTGTTTGTCAAATTTTAATTGCTTCACTTTTTAAATAAAATTTTTTATAATAAAATATTTTCTGTCTAAAATAAATAGAAAAATTAACCATTCTTGTATATCATTGAAACAGTCATTAAGGAAATAAACGATGGACCAGATATTTGTTCAAAAACAAAGAGGGGAAGGGAAAGAGGTTTTAAGACCAGAAATATAATAAAACAGGAAATCATAGGGACAGTGACTATTGTAGAATATCTTTGCTATGGTTTTAATGTGTTCCTTCCAAATTTCATGTGTTACCAACATGGTAGCATTAGGAGATGGGGCCCTTCTGAAGGGATTAGGTCATGAGTTTCCATCATTTGTGAAAAGTATTAGGAACCTTTTAAAGGAACTTAAAATGAGGGGATGATCCTTTCCTAACCTCCACCTTCTGCCACGTGAGGACTTAGCAAGAAGGCCTTCTCAAGGCCAGAAGCTGTGCCTGGATCTTAGTTTGATGACCTCCAAATCTGTGATAAATAAGTCTCTGTTCTTCACAATTTTATTCAGTCTATGCTCTTGTGTTAAAGAAGTGCAAATGAACTAAGACAACTTTCTAAATATTTGCATGTATTTATATACTAATGTTCCCATTTTTTATTCCATGTATTTTCTTAATAGGCAGTATCTTTCAGTTTAAAAATCTTACACTAAAACGTTTCTGAATATTTATTGTCAAATTGTGTATTCTTCAAAGATTTGAAGGTCAAAGATTATGGGTTTTGTTTTTTTATGTTTAATCATCACTATTTTGTCTTTAGTAAAATATTATACTATGGAGAGACTATGAAAATTTCAGTTATGCTCCCTTAAATCAGGGTTGAAAAATTTTCATGTAATGAGCTAGACAGTAAGTAATTTAGGATTTGTGTACCTTATGATTTCTGTCACAAGTACTCAATTGTCATTGTAGCATGAAACCAGACATGGACAATAAGCAAATGAATGGATGCTGTGTTTCAATGTAATTTATTATAAGCAGGTGGCATGCCAGATGTGGCTCTTGGGTCACAGATGACTGACCCCTATCTTAAATTATTTCATTATAAACTGATTAAAGCCCAACACACACACACACACACACAATTTTGCCAATGAATTTGAAAAGTAATGATAAAAATCATTTGCTTTAGTCAAAGTAAATTGAAATTATTCGAAAAACAATCAGTGGTATAGACATATACTCACTTTATTATTAATAACAGAAAAGCATACATGTCACAAAAATAGTATAAAAGGGACAAGAAACTTAAATCTTTTTTCTACCTGTTACATTTGAAATCTTATTTTCTTCAATACTACATAGTAAACTATCTTTGATTCTGTAAGCCATAAGGTCATGGATTTCCATTGAATGTAAATTCATTATACCCCAAATATTAATATTTTGTGTTCTTCATTTTAATTTTTTAATAATGTAAAATCTGGATTTTAATTTCGAGATGACACAAAGTTATGGAAGAAAGATTAAGGCTCACAAGTTTGAGTTTTAACAATTCTTGATAATTTTGTGTTAAACAGTGAATAAATTGTGATTATTTAAATTTGTAGAAGGTGTACATACTAGTAGTGTAGTGATCTTTCTTTTCTATCTTAACCAATTGCCTTATGCTTAGTGGTATAACACCACCCATTTATAATCTCATAGGTCACAAGTTCAAGCATAGCATAAGCACCAGTGTCCACTGCTTAAAGTCTCACAGTCATGATGGTATCAGCAGAAAAGTACTCCTTTCTGCAGGCTCTGGAGTTAAGTCTGCTGCCGAACACATTGATATTTCTGGCCAAATTTAGTTCCTTGCAGTGGGAGAACTAATGTTTCCTTTTTTGTTTTGCAGTCAGTTCACCTTGTACCAAGGCTTCTTCTCAGCAGTTCCCTGCATCCCTATGATGCTTTCAATGTGCCCGCCTCCTCCAGCAATGGTAACAGAATTCCACTCAAGCTTTGAGTCTCCCCATTTTCTCATTCTGCATCATCTATTTGACTCCAGCTAGGAGATAGTTCTCTGTTCTTAAGGGCTCATGTGATTATACTTGGCCTACACAGATAATCCAGGATAATCTCCCTATTTGAAAGTACTTAACCTCAAAGACATCTGCAAAACCCTTTTTATCATGTTCTATAACATATTCACAGATTCCAGGGGTTAGGGTGTGGGTACCTCTAGGGAATCATTCTGATTTCCATAATTAATGATATTATGAATGCCATGTCTACTATTTTATGGAACTGATCTTTTTTATCTTAATTTTAAAATATTTTCAGTTTCATTCATTCTCTTTCACTTTAGATGTAAATATTATTCTGAAGTTTGTATTCATCATTTTTAAAGTGAATGAAATTTATGTTTAGTGAAGTATGCACATTTCAGCTTCAGAAGATAATAGGCAATAGAAAGTATTTTTTCAAAGTAATTCTATACATTTACACAACAAAGAACATGTATGTGTGTGTTATTATTGCTCCACATATGACCCAAAATTAATATTGTCATTTAATTATAACGTATGGTGGAGGTGATGTGTTATGTAATTTTTCTTAATATTATACTATAGCCTCTCCTAAGCTCCTTTTGATGTGGTTCTTTGATATTCCAATTATTTACTCAGATAAATGGTAATTTTTCTACTAGTTTGTTAACTTTTTTATTGATCTTTAAAAATCCTTTATTTTTCATTCATATATACTCTGAATGTTCTTGCTCAATTTGTGACACTTTAATCCTCTGATAATAATCATACCAAACAAAAGCATAGGAAGGATAGGAATGGCGGACAAGGAAGGGAGCCATTGAGAAGCCTGAGAGGTTGAATTTTAGAATCATGATAACATTTCACATACTCAAGTAATGAATTTAATGACATGGAAATAAATTGGAGGATATTATGCTAAGGGAAATATACCAGACAAAAAAGACAAATACCATGTGATCTTGCTTATTTGTGGAATGTTAAAAGGATGAACTCAAAAGTAGGAAATTGATTGGTAATTATGAGAGGGTGCAAGAGGAGGTTCTTGGTACATATTGATCAAAGGAAACAAAATTATTGTAAGACAAAAGGAAGAAATTTGATAGAGTTAATGTACATCATGGCAGCCATAGTTAACAACAATATATTGAATTCTTAAAAATTGTTGACAGTATGGGTTTTAAGTGTTCTCATTACACACACATAAAAAGTAAGTATATGAGGTAATGCTTATGTTAATTAGCTTAATTCAGCCATTCCACAACTGATGCACATATCAAAACATCAGGATATATGCACTTATATAATTTTACTTGTCATTTGAAAACAAAAATTTTAAAAAATGAAATAAAATGAGGTTGAAAAATCAAAACTTGATTTTAAAAATACCTTATTTTCTTACCCAACATTCACAAAGATATTCTTTAAATTTTCTTCTAAAATATTTTATAGTCTTTCTTTGAATTTTTTAAACTGAGTTATAATTTTGTGTTATGGAAGACATCCAGATGTATGTATCTTCATGGATGGAACCAATTTTCTACCTTCACCAAAGAAATGTTTCATCTGTTGATTTGTCTTCAAATCCTGGGCATTCTATTCTCTCTTCATTTAGATAATGTCACCCTTTCAACACCACAAATAAAAAATTTAGTCGCCAGAGTTATTTTACTGTGAATAATTGCATAATGTATAAAACTCACTTCTAGTTCTTCATCCCACTTATTCACAACCAAAATAAGTGGTGCACGTCTCTGTCAGAGACCAGTTATGCTATTTCTTACAAAATTCTAGAAAGGTCACTGTGCATCTGTTACTCAGTTCACACAGACAGTCAAGCATTTAATTGTGTTGTCTCCTTGTCCTGCTGATTGACTCATATGACTTTTAAAACAAAAATGTCTGATCAAATGAGAAATTGACCCACAAAAATGAGAGCACATCAAAGAAGTGAAAAGTGATAATGCTGGACATGTACCAATTGTAAATGGAATTAGCTGACCATGGGAATGTTGATACCTGCTGTTGGAGAGACTCTGGATGTACAAGCAACTCAATTTAGTGAAGGTGAATTCATCAGTGTAAATGATGCGAGTGGGATGAAGATCTTTTAGAAGAAATGACAACTAAAATTTGCACATTAAAGCATCTCTGAAGTATATCAAGACATTGGAAGTGCACGGAGTTAAAATATTGTCGCTGATCCAAGCTTAGGAAGGAGTTTGACAATTTTCCAAGACATAGAAAATGTGTTTATTCCATATTAGAAATGATATGTTAGAAAAAAAGGCAAGTGATATCCAAGTTACTCTCAATGAGTGTTTTATAGGCAAATACGATAATTCTAATTTAATTTTTAATATGTCTATTTAATTTTAAATCACCATATGCTGAATATTAATTTTAATAGTTTTTTCTTTCCTTAGACATTTAAAACCAATATTAGGAGTGTTTATTATTTTGAGAAGAACATAAAGAACCTGAAACAAAAATGACTTCTCCACTGATTAAAGAAATTGTTCATGGTTGGGGATACATGGTGATTTCCATTGGTGGGTCTGCGTGTGTGTGTCTGTGTGGGTGTGTGTGTGCTCCACTTACTATACACAGTGGAGACTGTCTGCACATTCTCATATTTGATAGGTTGAATTCTTCACCTTTATTTTTTCAAGTGTAATTAAGTCTTGTAATATTTTGTTTTTCCATTTGAATTTTAGAGAAAATTTTTCAACCAAAAAAAAAAAACCTTATTATATTTGAATTAGGATTCTATAAACTCTATAACTTTAATTTAAAGGGAATGGCCATTGTTGACATATTAATTCATCTGAGTCAAAAACATGTAGTGCATCTCTATTTAATATATTCAGATCATGTTCTATAACCTTTACCATGATTTATTGAATCTACAATGTTACCACTGAATGATGCATCATTGTTTTATAGATGATTAAAAAAATTAAAAATCCTTTCAACTAGAATATGACAATGTTTACAAACTCTTTGATTGCAAAACATCCCAAATTTGAAAATACAAAGAGTGAAAAAAAATTTGGAGTACAGAACATAAGTTTTATAATTTAAAAGTTTTCTCCTTAGAAATTCTTAGTTTCATTAATTTTGTTATACTTTATAGTATAGTCTTTTCTGAATGGTATCTTATTAAGATTTGCAATTATTATTAAAATATTATTAATTTTTAGTTGGTCTGATTTTAACTTCAACAAATACAGGAGGGGCTCTTATCCTGAGTTAGCATTTTGCTTTTACTATTATTTAACTCCCTTTGTAAAAGTTTCATAGTTTGTAAATAATTACATCTTTATTTACACTTGTCTAGATCTTAATTTCTTAGTTTAACATTTTTCTCTTTATAGTGTTGACCAGGGCTTCATGAACCTATTAAACAAAATCACAACACTGAAGATCTTTGTAAAACAATTAATAATAGCCAGGCATGGTGGCACAGGTTGTAGTCCCAGCATCTTGGGAGGCTGAGACAGGAGAATTATAAGTTTGTGGCCAGCCCCAGCAACTTTGGGAGATCCTATGCACATTAGTGAGAACCTGTATCAAAATAAAAAATTTCAGAAGGAGGGGGTTGTTGATGTTGCTTAGTGGTTAGGTGCCCCTAGATTCGATCCCCAGTAACAAAACCAAAACTGAAACAAAACAAAAATACCATTTGGCTCAGTGCCTTCAGAGAGAGAAATCTATCCAGAAAACGAATGGTTCTGAAATTGTGTGTTGGACGCCAGAAAAGTTATAAAATAACTTCCTAAAGGAATTCAGGAAAGTATTAATATTTGGGTAGGATTTTCTCAATACACTTTTAGCTGCCAAAGTGGAATTCAATCTTCATGTCTGGTATTAACTGCTTCAGCAATTTTGATTTTAATTATTTTGTGATGTGCATACTTCCTTTATTGTACTGTACCTTATTAATATTTGTAAATGCTCTCTGAGTATTGAAAACTAAATCTGAAAAATATATCAGTTTTATTAAATATCACTACATATTTAAATAATGTGTATTCCCAACATTCCAGGATTTGGGTTGTGCAGTCTATCAATGGATGATGGATTTTTCTCTAACAGGAGAAAAATTGAAAAATAAGCAGAAGATGGTTTTGACTAGAAGATGGTTACATAATAAAAGTATCTTGATGCTAACTAGGGTAATATGGCACCATAAGATGATGTAGAATTTTACCAAATAGCATCTAACAAAAATGCAGATGCAGTGAAAATCAATGTATAATAAAAAATAATAAAAAGAAGAATATACTAGGGAAACTTTCAAAACATAAAATAAAGGAGAAGAAAGAAATATATCACAGTACATCTACTTAAGATGTAACTATTAGGAGTTAAGATTACATAAAAATTAATAGCATGGAAAATGGAGCAAATCACAGAATACCATCTTACATGAATTGAGTATATATACAGTAAAAATTAAACCAAATGCATAGTCATGTTCATCAGTATTGCTACTGTTTGAAGATATCTTTATTTTCATATTTTTGTATTTCATTTCATTATTTTTCTATAGTTTTTATTTTTATAACAAAAAATACTAAAGAAAAATATGATGAAAGACCATTTTGGTCTCCTCATTTGCTTTTTACAACAGATTTTATATTGACTTATGTCTAAATCTCAAGCTTTCTCTCTCTTTATTTCTTATAATTCAATTTAATTCAGTTCTCTCATTTTTTCTGTTTACTCTTATCACTATTATGTTGGTCATTATTTTGAACATACTGCTAATACACATTCCACAACCAGGAAAACAATCTATTTTCTTAATTACTAGGGTTTCAAAATGAGGGCATTAAAGCTTAGTTTAAAAATGAAATTCACCTAATTTTCACTCTTTATTTTCTGAGATTAAAATGAACTACCTGGATAATTCAGTAATAAATTTTCCACAGTGCCTAACCCTATATCTCAATTAAAATAGTAGAAACCAAACACATTGTTTTTTCCCAAAGCCATAACTGCCATCACCAATGAGGTTTGACCTTCCAAATCTTCATCTGACTCCTGATTTCTAAGGCTTTCATTTGATTTATGAAAAGTTAATAAAATCAAAAGTAATATAATCGAAAATGTCAGAGTAAGTTAATAAGTTTATGATTTCTTTAGGTTCAGTTATTTATTAGACTTCCTTTGATTACATTTTCATACTATGATGTGAGAATGTAAATAGATAACAATCTATTGAAAATTGTTAATTTATATTGTTATTCAAGTAAAATGTTTATTATAAGAAATTGTCAAATGTAAACATGCTCATTTAGATTGGGGAGTTAATGTTCTAGCATATTATTAATATGATGATTTCTAAAAACAGACAAATAATAGGCAAAGGTATTGAATAAAGAAATTACTCTATTTATTGATTTTAAGAATTGATTGATAGGTTCAAAGACACAAACTATGATCATTCCGATCATTCAAATCAACTTAAAAAGTATTTTGTCCAGGTTTTTTAATTTTAATAAAATTGAGTTATATTTTCATTTTCTAGTTGTTGGATTTTCAAACTCAATATAAAAATATTGTCATAATCTCATATATTTTATTTATTACTCCAATCTATAACCAAATAGTGATTTACTTACTCATTTTTTTTTCAGTTCTTTGCCAACGTATCACTTATCTTAAAATATTTGTTGTTAGTGGGAAATAAAAGGTTTAATATATCTTTTTTCAGTATTAAAATATCTTTATCAACTTCAACAAATGATCTTCTCAAACTGCTTTTGACCTCTACAGATACACATACTGTGATTTTTTTTTATATTGGAACCTAACCAAAATTTGAAATAAGTCAGGAAATTTGAATCCTCAATAACAGAGTGTTGATCAAATGCTTATTACAATTGTTTTAAATAATTCCAGATATTGTTAATTATATTTAGAGTGGAGCATAACATTAAATAACATTAAAATATGACAAAATATTAATGTGTAAAATTTAAAAAGCAGGACAAATAACTCATTCTTTTGCCTTAAATATTTCTATTTTGCTTTTTTGCTATTTTAATCACAAGGCACCATGGAAATCTACTTACTGTTGAATATCTTCTAAATGTAAATTCCCAACTGAATATGTTCTACATGTAAATTCCCAACTGAGTATATTTATTCTATCATTTAGTATTTGTATTTAGACAAATGAAACAATTTCTTTAAAGTTTGCAAAAAGGTAGAAATCCCAACCAGATAGACTGTCTTTTTATGGCATATTCTTCCATTTTTTTGAAGATATAGCAGATAGAAATGTTTATCAGACCTTCATATTTTTACTTAGAAATTAACTTTTTAAATACACAACATATTTTCAATATAAATTCCCCCAAATTAAACTAGGGAATCTTATACCAAAGAACAAGAAGAAATTACAATTTGATAATTTATTAGTAGTATGATTGTATTGCTTAAATTCATCCTCCTCAATATTTGCAGTATTTAATAATAATTTTCTAGGTTATCACTAATAATTATATTCAGATTTTAAAAGAACATATTAAATTGTGAATGCCAAACTGCAATTCAAATGCCAAGAAACATTATCATCTTAAGATTTATTTATTGAGTATCTTGAATACTATAAATCACTTTCAAATATCCATATCAATTAAATATTTTTCGACTTATTGAACCTAAATGGAGAAAATATAGCCAATATCATGAATATGAAAGTGGATAATTTTGAGGCCTAAGTTAAGGCACAGCATAAATCATCTGTACATAAATTGAATAACTTCCAGAAATGATTTCACATCACTGCCAGCTTAATTGAGAGGTTTCCATTTGCCTGAAGAAACACTGAGTACTCTAATAAAGTCTTCATCTCAAACTATTCAGAATGATGGACGTGCCTAAAAGCATTGAGGAAAGAAAACCACTAGTAGAAGTCACAAAGGTTATGATATTTTTAAAAAGATGGGTCATTTATATATTCACCAGTTATATGCCCTTCCATATGGGTACATTGAACACAGAGATATTTTTGATTCATCATGTAATTTATATCTCCTCAATAAACCTTCAGAGTCTGGAAGAGGATGGGTTGCATTTTTGTCATTTAAATTATGTAATTATCTTCAAATTTGCTATCGACCTTTCCATCTTTTGAGATTAGGCAATTTTTTGATAAAAATGTGAAAATACATTAATGGGTTTCAATAATATTTATTCTATACTGCTCAATATATATTATAGCTTGATTAAACTTTTGAAAACAGCACTATTAGAAAATACTGTAAAATATTGCATATGTTAAATGGAAGCAGGAAAGTGTAAGGAAATGGAGTAAAATTAAATGTTTATGTTTCTCCACCAAACTGTCTAAGGAATTGTGAAACAAACAAAACACAGAATTAACTAAAAGACATACAATCAATGATGTAGAAGGAAGTGTCTCTTGACAGGCATATATTAGAAATTAGTGAAGCTGAGGGTGAAAATTAATAGTGGCATAAAAAATCTAGAAATTTATTTCTTTCTCATGTGTTATTTCCAAAATTAATTGGTCCTTAATGATTTGACTGATCAAACACTGATTTGGAACCTAGCTTCATCTACATACATTGTTGCTCTGATGTCTTCCTTTAGAATATGAATCTCATGGTCCAGCAAAATCATGTCAAAATTTCAACCCTCATGAGAGACCAGACATAAGGAAGCCTACACCCTTTGCCTTTGAGGAGTGTGCAGATATCACTTTGTTTCAGACAGTTTTTTTGCTGCTGTGACTAAATGACCCAATCAGCACAACTGTAGAGGAGGAAGAGTTTATTTGAGGGCTCATGGTTTCAGAGATTTCAATCCTAGACAGCCGGCTCCAATCCTCAGGACTCACATTTGGTCACATGGCCTTAGTCAGCTGACTGAAAAATGTCTTGATGTTGACAGAGAGACTTACAGTAGGAAAAGTTCAGAGAAAAGATGTAAAAATTACCTGTAAAATTCTAATATTTAACACATTGGTCAACATGTATTACTTTAAATATTGTTTATTTTAAGTATTATTTAGATGTGTTATAATTTTCAAGAAATTTATTAATTTGAAAAATAAATTGGAAGCTATGAAAAACTATACTTTAAGGTTTCATATTTTTCTAAATACTTATTTTTTGCTTATTTCTCTTTTCCACTGAAAAGACATTTACTCATAATTTCTTTGTGCTCTATAAAAATAATGTAACAAAAGTTGTATCATACTGATATTTGCTGATTTTCTTTACAGTTAAAATAAGGACTGTTATGAAATTAGTACATTGTCCAATAATAAGAAAAAATCATTGTAATAAAAATCATTGTAAAGTCAGTAGTTAAAGTCAAAGGATTGGACTAGACTGGGATCACTTAAGGAAGGCATCAATATGTGGAGGATATTAACCCAAAGTTAATCTTTATTAATCTTTATTTTCCCCTTAAGTGATACAATTCACATCACCAAGATATTAAGAGCTTCTTTGTTTATCATACATTACAATTCAGTTTGTATTTTTTCACGTTTTACCTTTCAGTTTCATTTATTCATGATGAACAAATAAAATTGAACATATTTCAGACAAACAAAATGTTTTGATATACATGTATGTATATATGTTGTAAAATAATTATCATGAGACTAATCTATATACCAACTCACATACTTATATTTTGTGTATATGTGTGTGTGCTAAGAATCCTTAAGCCTTACTAAAACAGAATTTTAAATATACATAATTATTATTAATAATTATTCTTATACTGCATATTAGGCTTCCTGAATTTATTCATGGTATAACTGCAAGATTGCAAACTTTGATGATCACTTTCCCATTTACTGAAACAGGTTTTATGAGAAAGGACTAAAAATGACTTAAAGATGAGCCCATCACAACTAGCAATATATTTAAAATTTTATTTATTGGAAAATCTTTCTTTCAAGCTAAGACATCTCTAAAATCTGAACTTATAGCTTTCATTTTCATCCCTTCCCTTGAGTCTTTAGGTACCTACTAGTGGAATTGATCTGTGTGCAATTTGCAATAGCACCATGAACTGTAAAAGATAAATATGCCCTCTAGTGTATCTTATACAAGGAAATCAGAACTCAAACCTCACTCATATCCTTAGACGCTTCTTAATTCTAAGGTTACTTGAGTTTTACTTAATGTCAAGAAAGGGTTTAGGGAATTAATTTCCCAATGAAAGGTTCGTTTAGAACCTCTTTATTATGTCGCTAAGAGAAATTATATTTAAATTCACTTACAAGATATTCACTGGATAAATGTTTGAGAAGGTACATATGTTTAACCTGATTTAAGCATTGAACAATGTATATGTGCTTTTCTATATTAAATTTTAAAAAAAATGGTTGTAGTTAAAAGGTTTATTATTGAGACAAATTTGGGGTTTGTGAGATACTTTTTTTTTCATAAAGATTTCTACATTTATTATGTCAAACATTTTTGAAGCTCACAGACATATTGATAACATTTCCTACTTTTGAATAAATGTACTTTTTAAAATGGGTAAGTATACTTGTCATTTCACTGAGGAGCAGTTTTTGTTTTTAGAGGAAACTTACCATAGAAGGTTGATTTTTTTTTTTTTTTTTAATTCATTGGTGTGATCCTGGGAGTATCTAAAGTGTACTTTCTGAGAATACTTCCCACAAGACCACCATGGTCAAGGTTTACCATGGTGGAGAGGAAGAAAGAAGATTGTCTATCATATTGGCTTTATACCTTTTATAGTCACAAAAAAATACAGCTTGTTTAAAGGTAGAAATAAATTTAACAACTAAATTTTCTTTGGAGAAATTGTCTTTAAATATATGATTTTGAGAAAAAAGTGGAAGTGACTTCACAATACAAAAAGCTATACCTTGACATATTTTTGACATTTGCCTTCTTATTCATTACATGTGTCCCAAAAGTCAAAATTTTATCAATGATCTAGACCCTTCACCTGCTGAAAACATTTCATCATAAATGAATTAAACATAGAATGAAAGAATTTACCTAAACATTTATAAAAAGAGTAGAGAAAATAGAAAAATAGAATGAAATTGTATTTGTAGATCTTCTGATGAGTTGTCTACTCTGTCAAAGTACTTAAGTATTATTTTTCTTGGTGTATTATACATAATAATGGGATTTTTATGCCATTTTTTACTCTGCATGACATAGTTTGATAAATTCGATTCTCCATTGATTTCCTTTTCCCTCCCTTCTTCCCTGCCTATGATATCTACTGATTTCCTTTATATTATTATTAATTACTTTAATTAGTGCAGCATAATATATATAAAGGCAGGGTCCTTGTAGCATATTCATACAGGGACACAGTGTAACTTGGTATATTTTATTCCCCAACCCTTCCCCATGTCCTCTCTTCCTCCCTCACTCCTGATCCCTTTCATCTACTCTATTGGTTTTCCTTCTATTCTTGTGAGATTCATTTTTTATTACTTTTTGTTTCTCTAGCATCCACATATGAAAGAAAATATTCAACCCCTTACTTTCTGAGTTCAATTTAAGAAGTTTTAGGATTGAAAATAAGCAGATACTGACAATCAGCTTTGGAACTCTAACTTAATGCCTTAATTTAAAGCAGCGTAGCACTGGGAAATCTTAAATGATAAGTTTGACATAACTTGTCATTATAACATGATTTTAAATGATAACTCCAACTTTAAAGCTGGGCAGAGAATAGAATGTAGTCAGAAATAAGAAAAGATATGTAACTGATAAAATGTGATAATTTCTTAAACTAACAGTCTTGGTCAATCTATTTTATAGAAATTGCTTACTGTGTAAAATAATCTGCTTTTTATTTTTAAATTTTTATTTGATGTGATTTTAAATCTTTTTACTCATTTATACAATTTTCCAGTATATACATATTTCTTAAAAAATATAAAAAAACTCTACACGAAGAATACAAATAATCCAATCAACAAATGGTCTAAGGAAATGAACACACACTTTACAGAAGAAGATGTACAAGTAATCAACAGATATATGAAGAAATGTTCAACATCCCTAGTAATAAGGGAAATGCAAATCAAAACTACCCTAAGATTTCATCTCACCCCAATTAGAATGGCGATTATCAAGAATACAAGCAACAATAGGTGTTGGCGAGGATGTGGTGAAAAAGGAACACTCATACATTGCTGGTGGGACTGCAAATTAGTGCAGCCACTCTGGAAAGCAGTGTGGAGATTCCTCAGAAAACTTGGAATGGAAACACCATTTGACCCAGGTATCCCACTCCTTGGCCTATACCCAAAGGACTTAAAATCAGCATACTACAGAGATACAGCCACATCAATGTTCATTGCTGCTCAATTCACCATAGCCAGATTGTGGAACCAACCTAGATGCCCTTCAGTTGATGAATGGATAAAGAAACTGTGGCATATTTATACAATGGAATATTACTCCGCAATGAAGAATGATAAAATTATGGCATTTGTAGGCAAATGGACGAAATTGGAGAATATCATGCTAAGTGAGATAAGCCAATCTCAAAAAACTAAAGGACGAATGATCTCGCTGATAAGCGGATGAGGACATATAATGGGGGTTGGGAGGGGTTAGCATTAGGTTTAGGGTTAGGTTTAGGGTTAGGGATAAGGAGAACGGTAAGAATGAAGGAAAGAAGGACTGTATAGAGGGAAAAGAGGGGTGGGAGGGGTGGGGGGGAAGGAAAAAAAAATAAACATCATTGCCCTATGTAAATGTAAAAATATATATATATATATATACATATATATATACACACATATACACATGACCATTATAAAGGATGACTTGCTCCCAGAAGAATTTGTTTTAATCAAACTCTGTATAGTCTATGCCCATATATATATATACATATATATATATATACATTTTAAATATTTTAAATATAAATATACATAAATATATAAATATAAATATATGGAAATATATATATTTAGAAGATGTGAAAATCTATCCATTTCATAACAAATAGTTGCAAAGATGATCAGATAATTTATGGTAATAGAAAGAAAGATCAACTTTGGTGACTTGAATGTGATGCATTACCACAGGGAATAACAATAGTAATCAAAAGGATCATTAAGACATGGATTACTGTACATCTAATGAAGTTAAAGTATTAGGTTTTCTTACAAAGATTTCCTTTCCAAGGTCTCCAGAGGAATCTAGGAACATGGTTAGTAGATGTCATCAATTGACAGATTATTTAGTCAACAGAGTAAAGAGGTAACCTATAGAAGTGAAGAAAATATTTGAGAACACTACATCTGGAAAGAGGCTGAAATGCACAATATATAAGAAACTTCAGAAATTCAATAATAAAAACCAAAACAAAATAAATAACCTGTTAACAAATTAACAATTTACTTACATATACATTTATCAAACAAAGATATAGAGATGGCCAATAGATATATGTAAAGATGCTCATAATCACTAATTATCAGGGGAATGCAAATGAATATGACAATGAAATATCACTTTATCCCAGTAAGAAAACTATTATCAAAAAAGACTGAAGATAGATTGTGGAACCAACCTAGATGCCCTTCAACAGATGAATGGATAAAGAAACTCTGGTATATATACACAATGAAATATTATTCAGCCATAAAGAATAGTAAAATTATGGCATTTGCAGGTAAATGGATGGAATTGGAGAATATCCTAAGTGAAATAAACCAATCTCAAAAAACCAAAGACCAAATTTTTTCCCTGATAAGTGGATGATGATATATAATGGGGGTAGGGGGTGAGAGGTAAGAGAAGAATGGAGGAAATTTAGGTTATGTAGAGGGAAATGAGAGGGAGGAGGGGGAGGGGGTATGAAAGATGGTGGAATGAGATACATCAAGTACATGTATGATTATAGGAATGGTGTGAATCTACATCATGTACAACAATAGATATGAAAATTTGTACTCCATATGTGTACAATGAATCAAAATGCAGCCTGTAAAAATAAAAAAAAATAAAAAATAAAAAAAGGCTAAATATGAGGGAGGATGTGAAGAAAAAGCAACCTACTGGTGGGAAAGTACCGCCATTATGGAAATCACTATGGAGTTTCCTCAAAAAATTAAAGGTACAACCGCCATATATTTCAGTAATCTCACTATAGGATATATGTCCAAAGGGTATGAAATCTGTCTTCCAAGAGGTCATCTGCACTCCGATGTTTATTATAGTACTTTTCACAGTAGCCAAGATGAATGGATAAAGAAAATGTGGTACATGTGCCCAATGTAATACTAATCAGTTACAAAAAACTATGAAATTCTGTCATTTGCAACATGGATGGAACCAGAGATCATTTTGTTAAGTGAAATGAGCTATACACAGAAATATAAGTACTGCATGATCTCACTCAAAGGTGGAATATAAAACACTGATTATGCCAAAATGAACTCCAATTTTAAAAAAAATGTTGAATTCATAGAAGTTGAGCATGGAATGGTGGTTATCAGAGATTGGGGATAGTAAGGAGAGGAAGGTATGGAGCAATGTTGACCAATGAATAATAGGTTGCAGTTAGATAGGTCTAAGAATTCCAGTATACTCTTGCATAATAGGGTGACAACATACAAAAGTAATTACTATATATTTTAGAAAGCTAGAAGAAAATTTTCTGAAAGTTTTCTCCACAAAGAAGAGATAGATGTTTTTAAACTGATATAAACATTACAGAATTCATGCGTGTATCAAATACTACATAGTACCTTGTCAAGAAGGACAATCTTTATAATTTTATGTGTCAGTTAAAAAAGTAAATTAAACTTACCTGTTATGAACTTCTCTACTGTAAACACTGGCAGGCATGTATCACTGTAGTATGCTATTTTTAGTCATTTTGGATAAATACCAAATAGTAGGGGATAACAGGATCATATGGTGGTTTTATTCCTAGTCTTGAGGACTCTCCATGGTGCCTTCCAATTTGCTTATACCAATTTACTGTCCCACCAACAACATATAAATGTACCTTTTTCTCTACATCCTAACCAGCAATTATAGTTATTTGTATTCTTTATGATTGCCATTCTAACTGGAGTAAGATGAAATTTCACTGTATTTTTGACTTGCATTTCTCTGATTGATAATGTCAAACATTTTTTATATATTTGTTGATTCTTTGTCTTTCTTCTTTTGAGAAACATCTAGCTTAGGTGATCTGACAACAGATGAATGAACAAAGAAAGTGTGGTTTATATATAGTTTTATTCAGCCATAAAGCATAATGAAATTATGTCATTTAAAGGTAAGTAGGTGGAACTGGAAAGCATCTTGCTAAGCGAAATAAGACAGACTCAGAAATTCAAAGGTCTAATGCTCTCATGTGTAAGAGAGAAAGGTAAAAGAGAGAAGGAATAAAAAAGGAATCTCATAAAACTTGAAGGAAGACCAATAGAGTAGAGAAAGAGGGTCGAAAGGGAGGGAGGAGGGGAGAGCACAGGAAAGCAACTGGGAAACAAAATCTACCAAATATGCTTTGTACTATGAATACACTGCAATGAATCTTGCCTTAGTATCTAATTATAGTGCACTAATTAGTAATAATAATAACAATAGAGATCAGCAGAATAGAGCATTGGGGATGGGAAGAGGGTATGGAAAGGGAAGGTACTGGAGAATGAGATTGGTCAAATTATGTTATATATATGTTTTCATGTGGTATAATGACTCCCACTCATGCATAATTACAATATATCAATAAAAATGATAAAAAAAGAACAGCAATGTACACTATATTAGCAGCTGAAGACATTTAATAGCAGCATGTATTACAAATGGCAACTAGTCACTCAGGAAGGTTAGAGCTTAATATCTGAAATTCTGTTGTTCATTAGTTGTAGAATGGGAATGAAATACATTTTGAAAGGGGCAAGGTCAGCGTTACGTCATCCTGCAAATGCCTTTGTTGAATAAATGTGTAAATATTTCAAATAAGGAAAATAATGATGTTAGATAGTAAAAATATTAAAGTAAAATAAAGCATCTTGGAAGAAGATTGATCAATGAGATCCCATATTTAAACTTATATAAACATTACATTACATGACATCACATGACACTCCATTAACATTTACACGCTTAATGTTTTTATGTGCAAAAACTTAAATTCAATCAAAACTACAAAAAATATTATTCAAAATTTGTCACTTATGTAGAGTTCTTGAAATGCCCTCAAATTTTAAATGGTATATATGAATACTTGAAATTATTTTACCTAATTTCAATGGAAACCTAAAAATTTATATAAAAAGTGACGTAATTAGTTCAGAAGCAAAATATATTTTTCTAACCATTAATAATAAATAGAATTTTTGCCAAACTTACTAGAAAAAGTACAAAATTATCTTTTGCTCTTCTGTATACAAAATTCAAAGAACATGAATCATAAATAAGAAAAAGAGAGAATATTGTGAATCACAGTTAATTCTTAAAATCATAATCTTTCATTAGAATATTGTGGAATTTGCTTTTTTCATGTTATAGCTCAATTGATTTTTTCCTTTATACCAATGTAAGTAATAGTCATTTTTATAACTAATTTTGTCTTTGAAATCTTAATTTTATTTTCCCCAATCATGCCCAAATTTGTATTGGCTTCATATACCACAAAACTTGGATTACCTTCAGTATGGTCAAATTGGTGAAACGAATCTGAAGCAAATGATCCAAACACTCACACCCACATGAAGGACAAAACTCATTTGTAGGAAGGAATTCACCATCCTTTGGAATCCTAGGCTTGAATACCTATATGTTCACTGGATTACTCTCAATTTTCCTACAATAAGCAAATTTATGAATTTTCCATCCTAGCCTCCATCCAAGAAAGGAACTAGAGTAATAATAATAAGAATGGTGACTTAAGAGAGGTAATGTGATTTCTTTTTATCTTAAAAATAGAAAATTTTATTTTTAAAGGAATTTATTGCACAGAGTTAAAAAAATGAAATCAGGATATCAGGAAAAGAGAAGTAATCCTAGAAACATCCAGGTAGAAGGCAGGAAAAAGAAGGTACTTATACATATGTATATTAATTCATTTTAACATCTTGTCTAAAACTACATTTTCTCCACATCTATCATATCATTCTTCATATTTGGTTTATCACCTTCTACTTTAGTAACGATTTATGTTTAACTATCTCATGTTGTATGGCAAATTATCCTAGTGACCAAACACTAAAAAATAGTATTTATCATCTCACATTTTCTGAGTCTGAAGACTGGATGTGGATCATCTGGGGACTTCTGCTTTGGTTTCTCTCAGACGGTTACATTGAAGGTGTTGCCAAGATTGTGGATTAAAATAAACTTCTTCTAAGGGAAGATCATCTTGAACTCATCCAGGACTTCGTTGGAATACTTTAATTCCTGCTGACTGCTGGCTGCTGGCCTACATTACAATCTTAATGTTGTTTTTGTTTGAGTGTGTGTTTGCTTTGCCTCCAAACAAGGCAGCTTACAATATGGTAGTTGGCTTCACTTAGAGTGAAAATATATCAGGGAAGTTAGAAGTAAACCAGAAATCTTTTACATTTTCACTTCAAAAGTGACATCCCGTCACTCAACTGTTTTCATTTTATTAGGGGAGGTAAAATCAAAAGTCTCTAACCACCAATCAAACCCATACTTAAGGGTCAGGATTACATAAGTATATGTATAACAGGGATTGGAGTTTATTGAAAAGTATTAGAATCTGTCTACTACACCATGGTAGACTTTTTTAAATACAATTTATTGAGGTGTTTTTGGCATGTAAAAATCTGAACATACTTAATATGCAGTACTAGAGAAATTTGGAAATTTGTATACATATGTGTAAGTAACTAACATCAATGCCATATACATATTCATCACCTCCCAAAGTTTCCTCCTTTCTCTTTATTAGTAGTTAAATTCCTAAAAGTAGATTGGAATTGAAAGGCCCCGCTCCCGTCCTTGATGGATCAGGCAACCACACATTCCTCGGACAAATATCTCTTAACAACCTTGGTAAGCACAGGGGCCCAGCAGTCCTGTTTGTCTTTGAGACAGTTAGCAGCACAAATACCACCCTGCTCTCAACAGCACGCCCTGCCCGGAGGCCGTTACACTGATAAGCAGGAACTATGAAGATGTCAAGCAAAAATTTGAAGAACAACCTTACCCTTTAGGTGACCTATGTGCTGGATTCAAAATAGCCAATAAGAAACCTGTTGCTTACCGCCTGCGCGAAACCTGCCCCTTCACCCTATAAAAACCCTGTGCCCCAAAGCCCGGTGTGCCAGTTCACCGAAGCTCCGGCTGAGGTTTTGCTGAGCACCCGCAGGCGCCTGTGTATCAATAAACAGCCTCTTGCTATTGCAGCCAGTGTCTTCGCGTGATCTTCCTTGGACAGGGGGACGGAGGGTCTTTCAGAATGATGGGTAATAAAGACTGGGGGTAAGAGTAGTGGGTATATTTTGGTCAAAGGGTATAATGTTTCATTTGGGTAAGACAAATTCTAGAAAACTACTATAAAGCATTGTGCCTATAGCTACCCAAACTGTTACAGTCTTAAATTTTGCTAAGTAAAAAATAGAAACTCATATTTAACGTTCTTATGTTATTTCCCCCTAAATTTAGAAGTCGTTTCAACAGTGAATCATTGTCCCAGTTTGTGAGTATCTAAGTTTTAACTCCAGAATCTCGAATCCTGTGTCATTTCCCAGTCGCAGGCCGATGGGGATTGTTGTTTAACCTGCTGTCCTTTCAATCCTTAAGATTCTATACAGAGACTTCTACCAGATTTTTAAAATATCTTTTTTTATTTCCTCCTGTTAGCACAAACTACTCAAACTCTAAGACTAACTTAAATATTTTCTCCTCTGAGAATCCTTCATATTTCCTATATGAGGTTGATGATTTTCCTTCCCAGTTACAGAGCATGCTTTTGCAATAATATTTTAGTGCTCCTTTCCCTATAAAGACTTATCTTCCTACCCCTCAAGACTAGAATTCTGTGGGAGCAGTAATGCCAAGTGGTTTATTTTTGTATTTATGGTACCAGTTTAGTGACTAGTAATTTTGTAGGCAGAATTACTTTTTTTATACAAGAGAAAACATGAACCTAGCAAGGTGAAGGAAAATACTCAAGTTCATTCAGCCAATAAATGGAGTAAAGAAAACCTGAACTTTTTTTTCAGTTTTGAACGATTTTATATTTAAAATGTTTTCATTGTAAACAGTGACCTACACAACATCATATAGTAAACTATAGAAAAATATTATGTATTTTTGGATAAGAAACATAATTGAAAAATAATGAGTTTTTTCCTCCAGAAAATGTGGGCATCTCACAATTAATGTTGATGTCGGATCCAACATTTAGCGAACTCTATTAAGATAACATTAATGAAGCAGAGTTCTCTAGTTTAAAAATATAAGTGCTTTAAAATTAGGCAAAATAGCTTTCAAAACTGCATTATCTAATCCAATGAATTAGAGCTACTTGAAGAGTCACTTTTTTCTCAAGTAGTCAGGTATTATTTGAATTTTTTTGAGAAATTATTCACATATTTAATATTGGGGTTAGAATAAGGAATATAACTTCAATGTAAAAATAAACAATGATTACTCAATTTTTATGGTTACATTGCAAGTGCTAAATAATGTTAAAGTATCAGTAGAAACTGAAGAAAATTTCAAAATAGTATATTAAGAAAACACAGGCATTTGGAGGCAATTTTATGACATTGTTAAAGATTAGTCTGTGGCATTGAAAGCTATGGCTATAGTCCTCCAAATCATGAACAGGGTTATCAACAGTACACTGACTTAGAAAGCAAGAAAAAAGGGGATGCATGAATTCTTCAAAAAGAATGAATCAATGCTGAGACTCGTATCCCAAATACCTCAGGCCTCTTCAATGTTCTTTTTGTATTTTTAAGGCAAAAATATTTGGATTTTATGTTTTAAAACTGATTGTATCTTACTAAACAAAATTTGTATTAAAATTATTAGTGATTTAATTAGAATAGATCTGAGTAAAATTGAAAATGAATTTTACTCTTATGCTTCTTATAGATCAACTTTTAAAAGTCAAGAAACCCTTGATAATTTAGAACATAAGCTATAAACAAAATATCATTTTTAAATGGCAAAAATATAAAAAAGGTCAATTTTAAAAACAGAAATTCTCTTGTCTTCCTGAATAAGACTATATTGAATATACATCCATTCACACACACTTACATGCCTTTGCAAATAATGTTTACTTTATATATTTATAGTAATATTTAATATAGTTAAAAGTATAATAAAAAATATGTAGCAAATAGCAGAGGCTTATTGGTCTCTGATTTTTGGTAATGAATAATAGCCAGGTGTTATGTATAGTAACTCTTTTCACTGATAACAGAATAGTAGTTTTCTGCCATTCCATTAGTGGTAAGAATGACACTCATCAAACTTATTCACACATATGTATTTTTCCCAAATAGTCTCACTTTATCTTTACTGAGATCAACAGAACGGAAAATCAAGATTGCACATTCAGGCACTAATTTTCACTGTGGTTAATTGTTGAAACCATTAATGAGACCCCTTGTGCTTTTCTGGCTATCTCTGCCTTAAACTTGTTCAGCCAATTTTGCCTACATTAGTAGCCATGGAAACTTCAGGCTAAATATTGAGTTCTGGCCTTCCAACTGTTAAAACCTCCTAGTCTCCTTTAAGTCACTAGCATGCAAAACAATAGGAACATTTCCCCTGGCTCCAAGGAATAAAGGTAAAATGCCATGGGCATTTAGTTTATTATAAAATTAAGTAGAAGATAAAGTGCAAAGATTAAGAAATTTTTTTCCCCTTGAGATGGTATAACAAATACCAAATTTCATATCATTATATAAAGCATTTTGGTAAATGGATCATTAACATGGTTGCATACTTAGATGCTTGAGGGACTTCTGAAAAAATAAGATGGTAAAATAGGGTAACTAAAGACAAAAATCAAAACAAAATAAAACAAAACCCAAAACAAACAAACAAAACCCACAGTGAATGGATTGCTGTATAATGTATGAAGTTATGATATTATTTTATTGAATGACCTTTTAATAAATTAAAAGACAGTATTCTAAATCATTTAAAATTGTATTCTTGTTATTAGAAACTTACAAGAGACCAATCCACAGATTACCTTGTGTTCATTCAAAACTCCATATCATTCTGAGGCTAGGTCATAAAAGTAGCTTTTCCTGTTCCTGTGGAAAACTTGCCATTGTAATTCAGATACAGCCATCTTGTAAGGAAGTCTCAACCAATCCAATTAAGAAATCACACAGAGAACACGTTTTAGGTGACAGAACAGTAGAAGTTCCATTTCTTGCCATCATCAATTTGCAGACCTATGAATTAAGATGCTTTCAGATTCTTTTCAGCGCACACCTGTTAAGGTTGGGTGTTTTTCTGCTGAAGCCAAAGACATCAATAACTAGTTCTTTAAATTGTTAAGCCTCAGAATCTCAGCATGTTGAGATAAATGTTTTATAATTCAAAATTTGGATGGATTGTTTTACAAAAATAGTAACTAAAACAAACACCAACTAATCTTCTTGTATGTTTTCAGGCAGTAAATTTTTAATTGCTTCTTAAAATTTTTACAAGTATTTTCATGATATTAAGCCAATCTCTATTCAAGAGAAAATCTGCCAACAATTATTCCATCATTCACTCAAAAAGAAGGGTCAGCTGAATTATCACACAGACTAATTTAAGTGATTTTACAATAGTTTTCAATAAATGAATTGTCCCTTTCAAAAATATAAAAGGACATACCAATTATAAATATAGAATAGAAAAACTGATATTACTATTTTCAGTAGTACTATTGACATATAAAAATTACCATACAAAATTTTAAGAAAATTTCCCATTGCAATACTCAAGCGTTGCTTCAGAAAAGTCAGAACTCCATCTGCCAGGAATGGGAAATTAAAAATAGGCGTCCCAATCTAGTATTGTTGTGTGTTGCAATTTATAGATAATGTAATGATAGAAAACGTTCAGAGAAATTTAGAAACAGAAGAAGAGAGAGATATGAAGAAGCTTCACAGAGATAAGATGAAGATGAAATGGGAGACTAAATTTAATATTATAGTCACAAACGTTTAGGAAGTATTGTGGCATTCTTTTTGCTTATAGATTTTCTGTTTCTGGTTCTAGTCACAGAGAGTGCACTTTGCTAAGCTTCTATCTGGTGAAACCAAGATCCTACCTGAGGTTACTGGAAGACAACGTATCAGTTAGAATGACTTTGATGGCTAGCTACATTGTCAGTACTATAAGCTCGAATGAACAGAAAATGCATAAGTTTGCACACAAAGAAATCTAGAGATAGGTTTATCTGTCAGTTTAGTATTGCTACATATAAACCAAAATTTTTCCATCTTTTGATGCATCAATTTCAATGTAAGTTTCATGCTACCTCCAGTTCCTTTTGTTGTAGGATGGTTGCTAAGTGCATATTAGCTCTGCTTTTTCTTCATTCAGTACTAATAAAGCACCATGCCCTTCCCCCTCCTCCCCTGCTCCTTCTCTAATTCCTCTTCTCACTTGACTCCTCGAGTTCTTTAGTTCTCCATTTCCCCATGTATCCTAACGTCTGTACACTAATAAGATCTGCTAAATAATGGACATTCTTCTTTGGTTCTCATTGTTTGCAGTAGAGAATCACTGGCGGTAGCTGACTTACACAATTTCTTTCTTCCATAAGTTCCTACTTGTGGAGAGGAGCAATATTCAGGCTTATTTGTACAAATAATTTGAATTTTATAATGCTTTTAGAAGTCATAGATGCAGTCAGTTTTCATTTTAAATGGCATTTATTTTCCTCATATTTTACTTTATTCAGTTTGCCTTTTTGTTAGTTCAAGGTCTATAACTACAAGTAGGAAATAAATAACAAAATATTCATAAGAAATGTTGTATAAGAATCATTTGCTAGCAAAAATAGTACATATTCTAAAGCATATTTTATTTTTCACTGAATAAGCAATGAACAAACATTAAATATAAATGATTGATTCATATAGAAGTTACATTGAAAAATAGCATTTCAAATCAGTACCAAGTATTTAAACACTATTAACATTTTTTTGTTTTCCACATTTTTGTTCAAAATTCTATTATTCACATACAATTTATGACATATTCAAAATCTAGCTCATATATATAATTTTAGGATTATAGACATAATTTTTCTATGCAATTAAATATTTTTGAAAGCATTTAATATTTGTAAAATATTAAAATATTGACTGCAATAGTCATCATTTGTTTTTAATTGTATATTTTTACAAAGCTAGAATAAAAATGCTATTTTATGTAATTATTGACTTCTTTGCACCAACTAATATTCACAGCTTTGATTAATATTATTTCTTTGCATTTATTCTTGCAAATGGTGTTGCTGGATCAAATTGTGTTTGATTTTTAAAACTTTGGTCATATAAATAAACATAATTATGAAATACATAAATTAAAAGTTTTCTTGGTACAGTGATAATATGCCTAAAGATGATTTCATAATATTTTTCATAAAAAATTATTCTTCTGTATACACTGGTTTTTATCTTGATTAAACCATCACTGGATTAAAAATATTTGAGAAGAAAATGAATCTGTACTGAATATGTGTAGTATTTTATTGTCATTATTCACTAACAATACAGTTTAACTACTTACATATTATTTGCATTGTATTAGACACATGCAATTTAAAGATGATTTAAAATATAAAAGACGATATAAATAGATTATAGACAAACACTATACAATATTATAAAAGAGATGTTATCATTCTTGGACTTTATTATCCAAAGGGGGTCCAGGAACCAATCTCCTGTGGAGATACAGTAATGATAGTATTTATCATTTTATTTCACCAGTTTGCAGAATGAATTCTAAGAATTTTGTGACATCAGTACTAAGCTGAAAATTGCATATTGCTTTCTAGTTTATACAATATAAGAAGCTTTAAACACTTGAATATTTCTTCATTTTTTAGCTGTAAGATGTTTGTGTATTTCTGCAGTATAAGCACAAAAGTTTTGTTTTGTTTTGCTCTGTATAGAAATAAGGACTATCTCTGCCAAGCTGAATGTTCTTCTCATTGATTAGGAACTAAGGGAGGAGAAATTTCAGATGATGAAAATATTATAGAAGTGACAGGAAGTTCTTCATTCATTGTTGCATAACTGTTTATGTAAAACCAGTAATCAGGAGATCTACTTTTCACCATTGGAAAGTAAAAGAGTTCTCTAGGCAGCAAATTTTAAAATGGAAAGTTTCATCTCTAGAACTCTACTTTGATAAAATAAATTCTGACAAAACATTATAGGTTTTTTGGGCACAATATAAAGATGTTTTTAATTAATAAAATGGTAAATTCTCTAAACTAGGATACAGTCACATAAACATTTTTGTTATGCAAACTTTAGTTTGTAGAAAGTAATTGTTTTATTCAGTTTTTTGCCACTGTGACAAAAAGACCTGACAAGAACAATTTTAGAGGAGGATAAATTTATTTTGGTTTTACAGTTTTAGCGTTCTCAGCTGAAAGATGGATGACTCCATTGCTCTGGGCCAACAGTGAGGCAGAACATCAGTGTGTGACAGAGCAAAGCAGTCCGGGACATGACAATCAGGAAGCAAGAGAGACTAAACTTGGCTTATCAGGGTAAAGATATATACCCAAAGATATGCTGCTAATAACCTACCTCCTCCAGCCATACCCTACCTGCCCACAGTTATCACCCAGTCAATCCATTCAAGTGGATTAAGGTACTGATTAAGTTAAGACTCACATAACCCAATCATTTCACATCTAAATTTTCTTGTATTGTGTCACTCATGAGGTGTTGGGGCATACTTCGTATATGAACCATACCTGTAATTATTAAATGCAATTAAAAGGAGTAATTAATTTGCCAATCTCCTATGACTGATTGAATATGTACTTCTCATGGCAAGCTATTGACATCAGAGTCAACATCCCAATATGATTCTTTAAAGAACATATATCTAGTGGTCAACTTGAACAGAAAGTCAAATCCAGTGATTCATTAACTTTCTTCTTTTGTGTAAAAAAATATATTACTTCTTGAATATTTTCCCATGAACAAAACCCTCATAATTCTGAAATCTCAAGTACAGATTTACTGATTTTAGTTGAGTCTGCACAAAATTCTTCATAATAAAACATCAGTGGGTTTTATAAGGACTTCTTATATTTGTTTCTGCTTTCATTGGTTTTATATAGGTAGGGTAAAAGTCCTCTTTAAAGGAAACTTGGCACCAAATATTGTAGCCATAAAGAGAATATGTTATTCCTCCCTGTCTTGAAGTGTTGATTGGAAGCTTGAGTTAGGGAACCTCAGTCTTCAAAAGCCCACTCTTGATTTTTTGAAGTTTCTGTTTTAGGGCATATTTTAGAAATTCCTATAGAGCACATGTGCTATTGAAAATATTGCATTTATGTCTTTTTAAATTACATGTTTTGTACCTCCTCATTTATCAGAAGTCACCCTAAACTAAGATTTGTGTAAGTGTGTGTGATTAGTTCAGCCATGCTATGAAAACACCATCTGCTACCTTATCTTTTCTAACTATTTTTATAAATTTTTTAGATAGTTTCTGAAATTTTCCTCAAACATAAAATATCTGCTTAATTTTAGCAATGTGGTTGCAATTTATAAATCATTGTCTATATAGAAAATTCCCCTCTGAAGTAGAGAAAAATGCTTATGAATCAAGAAAAATGAATTTTATTGACCTCCTACAACAAGGGAGAATGCCAAATAGATGACCCTGAAAGAAAATATTATTAGGAAAAGTGAGTGTGAAGATTTAACTGGGTGTGTGTTAGGCATGAATGTCCTTATTCCTCATTGTGGGATATCAAAGCCAAGTTGAATCTTCTTTGCATTGCTTGAGGAACTAAGGGCAGAGAACTTTGGGATGAATAAGAAGATACTGTTTAAGTGATAGGCAGATCTTTAGTCATTGCTGTGTAACTGAGGATGGTGGTTACTCTGGTCTTTAGGAGTGGTCTCAACTGAGAAAAAGAGTTTCAAATATATAATAACATTGTAAATCACTCATTTTCATTATATTTAGATAATTTGGAAATTTTTTAAAGTTATTTCTAAAACTACCTTTTTTAAAAATATATTTTTAGTTATAGATGGACACAATACCCTTATTTAATTTTACATGGTGCTAAAGATTGAACCCTGTGCCTCACACATGTTAGGCAAGTGCTCTACTACTGAACTGCTACCACAGTTCCTCAAACTACCTCTTAATATATAGTAAACAGTAGAGACAGACATTTGTCGTTGTTTGAAAATTAAAAACATGTTTAATATATAATACATAAGTAGACAAAATGACAGGCCTCATAATAATGGTAACTACTTAGAAATCGCCTCTTAAATACAAGGCCACGGTTGTAAGCATTTAAAATGATTTTCTGAATTATATAATGAGGCTGTAAGTTAGTTATTAAAATCTTGCTTTACAAGAAAACAGAGACACAGGGAGTTTAACAAACCTACCCATGTTCATGAATATTGTAAGTTCGTGAGCCCAAATTTAAGCCCAGTCAATGCAGCTCCAAAGTGGATGGTTCACTGAAATACAAGAGTGAAGGAAAATAAAAACCAAGAGAAATTGGAGATAAATTAAGGTCAAGAAAAAGAAAGGCATGATAGAAAAATTAAGAGTCCATAAAGGTCAGATTTGACAGGCTGTTTGGTGATACTGCATGGAGGGAGGAGAAAACTGTTATGTTGATGTAGCTATTGTCTACATTAATTTAAAGACAAGTGAAGAAAATAGATTTCAGTACTTTATTCTATGTGGTATAAACAATCTTTCCCTTAGGTTTTTAGAAATAGACTTCAGTATTGATTTAAATTGAAATTTGGTTTTAGAATCATGCTTCTTTATACATAATGCTCTATTTAGGGCTACCTTCAAAGCAAGAAAGGGAAAGTTGGATTCAAAGAGGAAGTTTGAAAGAATAGTTCTAGGTGCTTTATATAAACTGTGATTCTGTAATCTGTACCTACTGTTGTGGTTTGGATGAGAGGTGTCCCCCAAAAACTCAAGTGTGAGAAATACAAGAAGATATCCAGGAGAAATGATTGGGTTATGAAAGCCTTAACCCATCAGTGACAGGCCTCGTAATAATAGTAACTACTTAGAAATCACCTCTTAAATACAAGGCACTGTTGTAAGCATTTAAAATGATTTTCTGAATTATATAATGAGCCTGAAGTTAGTTATTAAAATCTTGCTTTACAAGAAAACAGAGACACAGGGAGTTTAACAAACCTACCCATGTTCATGGTAAACATGAAAAATGGTAACTGAAGGCAGGTAAGATGTGGCTGGAGGAGGTGGTCATTGGGGGCATGCCTTTGGAGTATATATTTTCAGTCTGGCAAGTGGAGTCTCTCTCTCTGCTGCCTGATCATCATGTGAGCTTCTTCCTTGTGCCACACTCTTCTGCCATGATGTTCTGCCTCACCTGGAACCCTAAGAATGGAACCAGCCTTCTATAGACTGAGATCTCTGAAACCCTGAGCCCTCACATAAACTTTTCCTCCTCTAAAACAGTTCTTATCAGGTCTTGTAGTTATAACAGTGAAAAAGCTGACTAAAATACCTACTAAATCATCACCATATATAGCCTAGAAGAAACCTAATGGTAATTTCAGAAATTACCAGTTCATGTTACCTGAGACCTGAAACAGTCATAAGGAATATTTATCATTAAGATCATTTTAGAAGATACTGCAGCTTTCTTTTTCAAATTATGGCGTGAAGCAGTGCTACGTAAATTGGACCATGAACCAACGGCATAAGTAACACCTGGAAGATTGCTATGAATGAAGATTTTCTGACCCATTCTAGTCATATGGAATCAGAATCACCGGAAATGGGCTCCAGGATTCTGTATCTTAATGAAATAATCCCCACATGCATATTAAAATTTGAGGAGCATGGTAAGAGGATGGCCAGTTTTTCAGGCACGGGCTATGGTGGCACTTGCATTGCCACCAAAATGTGAAGATATGCTGTTGATGCTTACTTGGAGATGTAAAATACTAGGTTAGGAAAAATGCTTTTGTTTGATTTAGGTGATCTACAGAGAATAAAATGTATGCATTATAATATGAGTTCACTACAAAATATTACTGTCAAATCTAAATATTAACCAAAAAACTATGGTGTCCCAATTTCATAAGTTTTTCTGAACAGTTAGAATCTTATTGATGCAGATGTTTGAATAATGTTTGTGAGTTTTGCTTTGGTCTAACAGGAAGAATCAGAGGTCCCAACACTATGGCAGAACACACAGCGAAGCACTTCAAAAACTGCTGGCACAAGCTAGTTTAGACCTGGCTGTCAAATGAAACACATATGGCTGTTAATGAATTTTACAGGATTAGAAAATAGGGTTTATAGAAATTTATCTATTTTCTCAAGATAATTTAATGATACTGGGATTAAAAGAAAATAGCTTATTTTTGCTTCCACTGACCTGCCTCTTTTTTTCTCTAACTTTTCCCACTTACAAAAGACATAATTAGCATGAAGTCTTACAGAAGATGTAACTGATAGTTACAATGTTTAAAAATAACAATATAAGGTTAAAAAATTTCCCTATTCCACTTCTAACTTTAATCCTAATCGTATTATGAAAAAACCCTGAGATACTAAAATAACACAACAGGATTCTTCTAGCTTCCCCCTTTTCTCTGTCTTTCTTCTTTGTTGCTTACACAACTTCTTTAAAATCTCATGCTCCTCTGATCCCCAAAAGGACATTCCTCTAGTGGGTTTGCATTCTCTGTTTCTCTATGCCTCCTGCCTTTCTCAGTCTTTAAGTTCTCTCTCATTTGCATTTTTCTTATTTTGTATATAAAAAAGATGTCTACTGTTTCCTCTGCCTCTTTCTGGGTTTTGTATAACAGAAACCTCTGGGTAATTGCACCACCTAAAAGAGATGTGAATTGAAGGAGAAGTAACAGTCCAAGCACACTAGCAAGGGATATCTCCCATCCCCACCACATACTCTCCTGTCATTTTATTTTTAGTCCTTTGCAAAGAGATTCCTAATATTTCTGTATCCTTTCAGAAGCTCTCCAAGTCCATTGAATTCTCAGCACCATTGATATAAACAACTGCTCTCTGATGCCTCCAGATGTCTTCAGGTAGAGCCTGATTATATCCAGTATTCCATAGGAGGCTCAGAGATGAGGAATAAATGCCAGGGTGGGTGGGAGACCTATATAGACAAGATGTTGTATGCTGCCTTCCAGAATGTACTGGCAATTTCGTCTTTAGCTGAGTCTTAAAAGTAGCTTTACTGACAAACATTTTCATTGCTCCTTAAATAATTGAACAGCCAGGTCCTGATGGACTGTTCTTTACTTGAGATTAAATTGTATGAGAACTCCTATTTTTACCACCAAAGTATAGATAAATTCAGAGAAAAATATTTGTTTAGCCACAAAACTAATCACTGGTCATTTGATGATCTATCTTTCATGGAAACCCCTGCTAGTGTGAATATTAGCAATTTTTTTCATAAATATATTTAAATTCAGTTACATTCTTAAAAATAATTAAGACACATCTGTTTATCCAGAATCATAAAAGGCTCTTTTTTTAATTGACTGCTGATGCAACAATATGTTTATTTAATGTTATTCATTGTCTACAACAAGCTGCGGAGCATCCTGTATCACTGAGTAAAACACAAATCTCCATCCTTACATAGTCCATATTCTAGCAGGTTCCCACAAATTATTTATATTGTTATATTACAAATCAGAATCTTTTAATTTTAAAAGTGATTTGAATATTTAAAGAACTCAATATAATCCCTTAATATTGCTGTTTTGCAATTTATGTGCATAGGAATAGCTTAAATGACATCGCAGAGTGCACAGAGTGTTAATACGCTGGTCACGTTTTTCAGGATTCAGTCCTATTGATGTTACACCATTAACCTGGGTATAATGCAGTGACCAGCACGACCAAACTCTCGGTCCAGTGAGGGTCAAGGGGGGATTGGAAAATAAAGATTCATAGACACAGATCTTGACAATTAAACTGGGATCAAGTGGAGCTCTGCTCTCTGATGGAAATGGCAGATCTAAAGAGTTACACCAGCAGTCTTTATTTATATGTGTCTCATTATCAGGTTAAAGACTATGCAACCATCATTCTATGTATTCAGGAAAGTTACAGAAACCAGGACATCTGTGTAGTTTTTCCACAGTTGGCAATCTACAGTTGCAAAGTGCAATGTTAGGAGCTTTGTGTGGCTCTCAAGAAAGTCCATTATTAAAAGTTACTATAAATTGAACAGGAACCTGAGAAGCAGAGCTAGTGAAACACTGTGGTTGTCTAGCATGAGAATTCTTTCCTTCCCAGGAGCTGTGTGCCTGAGATCAAGGTCAGAGCTGATAGGACTCTTGCACAGAGCCTCCTTGTGCAGGGCATTGCCACAGCAGGTAAGCATCCTGTGCCCTTGCACAGAAACATTCCCAGGCACCAGGCATGCCACAGTTATGAGGTCATCGGAGATCCCCAGTCTCAGTCTCTGCTCTCCCATCCTCTGTTACCACTCTCCACAGTATAACTTGCCCATCCTACTTGTATATAATGGAGTTGTTTCATTTGTGGTAGCTAAGGTAGTATCAAGCTATTTTCAGGAGAGGAAAAACTATACACTAAGTCTGATCTACTGACCCCAACTTCTAAGAGCTTATATGAAAATAAGATCTGGGAAAGGTAGGTGCAGATTCTTTCCTAGAGCTTCCAGAGGGAGCAGCCATGACAACATCTTAGCTCAGCCCAGTGAAATCAATATCAGACATCAGGCCTCCAGAGTTGAGAAAGAATAAAACTTCGATTGTTTGAAAAAATGGAGTTTGTGCTAGTTTATCACAGCAGTTCCACAAAACTAGGTTAGTAAATAAAGTAAAAAAACGACTCTGAAGTTTGTTTTATGAAAAGTAATTGTCCAATAGCATGCTGATTGATATGAGAAAATAGACAATTCTTTTGGAAAACTTCGTATGATTTATAAAATATGTATGTATCTACTTCGTAATATGGTTAAAATACCTAAGTCTTTGAAAAATTCTGCAACTAAGAAATCAGATTTAATTCTCTAACTCAATTACTGAAATTGTTTAATCACTGCAAGTATGCTTTTTCATAGAAACTCTAATGCCTCCATAGAGCTTCTTCCATAAAATAGCATTTGGAGAAGGTGATAAAGAACTGGCCACCTCCAGAAGCACAGGTTAGAAGTGGAACTGACTATAAAACTTGCCTTCCAGGAAAAGGTTGTGTGAGTCTGAGTGAAAACAGATATGAAATTTTATAGTATTTCTATATGCCTCATTGATTGTAGCATTTATCTTTAAAATATGTGTACATAGGTTTGTATGCATATATGAATTCATTCCAAATTGTCATAATCTGTTCCATGATAAGCTCTAATTTACATAATGGGGAAAATAAAGAAAGCATGTTGGGGTCATTACAAGTACTTAAGTATTGATGAAATATAGTGTGCTTGAAAAAAATTTGCTAAACTGACAGAATCTAAAAAAATGAAGACCTTTTTAGAAAATTCACATCTCATACTTTACTTCTTTTTCCCCCAAATGATGTTGTTTCAATTTTTAGTGTTTCTAAACGACACAGCAATAACAGAACTTTAAAGGAAGAAGAGAATGATAATATTTAATCACTGCATATGTGTGAGGAATGAGGTAGAGGGAATGCTTAGATGTGTAACATATTTCTGGATTTGATGAATTTGTGAAGTCTTATTTAAAAACAACCACCACCAAAAAAAAAAATGGAGGTTTAGAAATTAAATGGATGGGGAGAACTTGGCAAAAGCCTGTGAGCTTGGTTTCAGACAAATAGACTATAAGATCCCTGTGTACTTAGGCAACAAAATATACTCAGGATCTGGAATTTGGTGCAGACTTTGGAAGCTTGATAAACTGGATAGGACACTCCCTAAGAGTCCATTATCTAATCCTCATAACCTTAAAATGTGTTGTCTTCCATGGCTAAAAGGATTTTGTACATGTGAGCAGGGGATGGATATTGAGATGGGAGATCATCCTGCATTATTTAGGTGAACCCAATGTCATCAAAAGGATGTTTAAAGGAGATGGGCAGCACTATTAGAGGTCAGAAAGGAGAAGATAATATGATGTCATTGGCAGACATTGCAGTAATAGAAATACAAGCTAGGAATACTGATGTCATGAGAAGATGAAAGACACAGGGAACAGACTCCCTCTGGGAGTTTCCAGAGGGACAAACTGTGAGCACCTTGATTGGAGTTCCACATGACCAATTTGGGCTTCTGGTTTCCAGAATTGCAAAAAAAAAAAAAAAAAATCTGTGTTGTTAAAACAATTGTTTGACAGCAATGATATTCAACTAATATTGAAAAATTAAATTGAGTTTTTATTCTTACCATTGATCATATAGATAATTCAGTGAGATTTTAAGAGTATTGCAGATGTTAATAATCAATTCAGATTCTTAATTCACTAGTTTTCAGAGGACCTTAAATTATTCATATAGCATTGATAAAGTAAATATATAAAATCTATGTTTTTTTACTTCCTGTAATATTTAGTCTTATGAACAGTGATGGCAATATGTTTAATATTTTAATTGCACCTGCACCTATCAGGTAGCTAGATCTAGAGGCACCTGAAATCCTTAAAGAGACATGTAAAAAGATAATTATTTCAAAACCTATGTCTGGGTTTGACACTGAGAAAAAATGTATAACTTTAATCTAATGAGACGAAATAAAAAATAAAGCATGTTATGTTGTGGAAAGCAGGTTGTGCCCTTCTCTGAGTTACTCCTTGATGTATAGATTCATTTACAGGCCATGCCTAACTCTGAGTTGTGATGTTTAATAAATTAGTATTTTGCTGTGAGTTACTCAATTTTGGGTACAGTTTCCAAGGTAGAATGACTTCTACCTTGTTTGTACAAGTACACAAACAGAATCTACCCAGCAAATAAGGCATAATGCATAAACAATTTATTCATGCCAACATATTAAATTAAGACTTGAGCACTTGAATACTTGGGAATGTCACATCATATCAGAAAAATTAGACACAGGAGCTTATCAATTTCACCAGATGTAACTTCCTCACCCAAGACCCATAAAAAGGGAGTACCCCAAGATTGGGAAGCAGCAGCACACCAACCCCCATCACCTGGTTACCTCATCCTGCCTGCCCAGGAACGTCACCACAGCAATGAGCCTCCAATTCTGTTCCTATGTTTCATTTCAGTGTGGTTTCTCCTGCTCAAAATTACAGGGATAACTTCATGACCCACCTTCAGTGGACACCTCAGGCTGACATTTTGAGACTTCCTGCCATCCATACCGTTGCCTCTGTACTGAGGAAGTGGTTTCTTAAACCCTCATCTGACTGCCTATATTGACTCTTTGCACTTGTATCCACTCTCTGCCTTTGCTATTGCAATAGCATTCTGAAACCCTCTGGTGCCATAACCCTTTCTTAATCTTTCTGAAATTCATATCTATTATGTTGTGAAGTATAATGTGTGACTTGCATTTTATAGAAATTAGTAATTAAGTCTGTAATAGTATAAAATAATTTGTGATTGACTTGGTCATGACACCAAGTAAGCCACATGTGTTTTTGGTGAATTACATCTGATGAAAGGGATTTAGCTTATACATTTATTGCTATTTGATGCATCCTGACATTATGGAAAGACACAAATATTTCCAGACTATGTTGAAGCATAGCTCTCTGATGACATTTGGCATAGTTGGCAGGATTTCATTCATTAAAGAAGAAATATAATAAGTAAATAGACTCAGACCACTGGCAAAATCATTGGAAATATACAAAATTATTCCAAACAAATGACACTATTTAACAATATAGATAAAATCTGGCACCATACCAATGACTCATGAACAAAGACTGAAAACTCACTCTGCCAATCCAACTTCTGACTTGTACCTTGGTGCAGAATGTTTAAGGTGAGACTCAACTTGGACTCCAGAAGGAGGGCACAACTCTGTTTTGTGCTGATCAGGGGGTAAAGGTGAGAGATCTGGGAATGCTAATACCTACACAGTGCAGGATCTCAGTTCATGAGGAATCAGTTGGCAAATGAAATATTAGAGGCAGCAGAAAGAAGGAAAGCAAACCTCAGGTTATACATCTAAAATTACACATCTATAAGGGTGACTATAGAGTTATTCCACCTAAGAAATTATTTGGGTGGGCAAGAAAATTAACTAAGAAAATCAGTAACTCTGAGAAGATAGATAAGGGACAGTGAAAAAGGAAACACCTTAAAATGTTGCTGGTCTCTGGGATCCAGGGTATCCCACAGAGCAGGAAGTTGGAAGAAAATCATCAATAGCAGTCCCAGAGGACACAAAAGGATCCTAATAATGTAAATCCATAGATGCACAGAGTACCAAGAGAGGAGGTGCCTGCAGTGATGTTAAAAAGTTCATTACAAGTTGATCACGACAGACACCAGGACAAAAATCTGGGTCTTAAAGTACTTGGGAGAAATATATTTACGGATGATAGAGTGATAGATATCATTAATTGATCACTGATAACCTTACCAAAGAAAGTAATTGACTAAAGTTGACCCCACACAAGTAGAAGGATTGGGTGGCAAGACAACTGAAGCCAGCTGTGATAGTAGCTGCAAAGTTATTAACCATATATTTCCACGTGAGGTGGAAAGGTTTTGGGGCATGGATGTGATACTTATTATAAATAAAAATTGGTGAACATCAAAACACATAAAAATTAAGAAGTGTAGATTAACAAAATTATAGCTAATACCTGTCATACTACCCTCACCCACTGTGACAACATATAAAAAATGTTACCCATTACAGGATGGACATTAAAAAATTCAGAAAAGAAAGGAAAATAATAAGCATATCTAATAACTTTAATAGTCCCATAAGGCCATTTTAAAAACCTCTTGGAACATATAGAATAATAGGAGATTGCAGAAACTGGAACAAGGTATCTTCCAAACTTTCAGATCATTACCAGATGTAGAAGAAGTCACACATTAAATAACATAATATAATGGAAAAGTATATGTGACCGTATACTTGTCAGATATGTTTTTGCTCTATCTATAGGTAAATAAAGCTAAGAATATACATCTCTTACATGGGATGAACTATCTTATCCATCAAAGCAGTAATAGTAAGGCACTGGCAAATACCACCCAGAATCCAATCGAAGGACACCCATCTTCAATCTTCAATGCACTTATAACATTCGTTTGCATATGAGAACTAACATCCAAGCTCAGATAAAATATGATTGAAATGTCAGTCCCGAAGCCTCTCATGCACACTCATAACCATCAATATTCATATTCTAATCACCTATGCCACCATAGCTATCACATCCTATTATCTGTTTTGCCTATAAACACAGTGTTATGTGTTCCAAATACAGGAACATCTACTACTATCACAATCGCTAACTACCTAGCTATATACACTCCCATTTGCAGCATAGATACACATCACTGTGGGAAATTCATGAACTAGACCCTTTGTGAAATAGAACCTTTCATTGAGAAATAATCCCAAGTGTGATTGAGCAAAACAGCCCCCAAAGTCTAACAAAAATTTTCTCAGAGGAAAGGCATATGCCCTGAAATTTAATCCATGATGGAGATGGACAGATTATGGGAAATAAAAAGAATATTGAGGATGCATCTCCTTAAACTCTATTGGACTCTGTGTGACAAATGTTATTCCAAATTATGATATGTCACCTTCAAATTCACCATTAGAATTGGCCCATACTCTCCAACATTGAAAACAGCATAACTTAAATGCTTTTCTGTAATCAACACAGTAACAGCACACACACTAACAATGTTGTATCAATTCAGCAAATTTAGGACTTAACACAAAACAGGAGAATTGGCAGGAAAATCAAGAACAATTCAATCCCAATTTAAGCCATAAGGAACACAAAATGAGGATTTTGTGCATCTATGATTCTTCATCTGCTTTTTCTCTAGTTAAAAAATGTAAACATAAGAATGTAAAGAGATGTACATTGCTGTATGCTATTATCTATTTTATTGTACTATTTTAGAGAAAGAATTATTTATTGGGAGTAGGTCCTTGTGCTTGTGAGGCAAGCACTCTACCAGCTGAGATATATCCCTAGTCCATAGATGCTAAATTTAAAACAAGAGTGTTGAGATTGACAAGACATGCTCAGGTTTGGGGGATTGTTTTGTTTTTTCTACAAAATCATTTAAATATTACAGTGAGATTGACTAGTAGTGGTTTACTCTCTTTAATTTTATATAAAACATTTTAACTACAGATCAAAACTCAAAGAAGTGATCACTTCCATGGTATGCTACTCTCTCTCTCTCTCTTTTTTTATGTTTCCCTTTTTTAAAACAATTATTTTTTAAAATGTTTTACAGACTGTATTTTGATTCATTGTACACAAATGGGGTACATCATTTTGTTTCTATGGTTGTACATGATATAGATTCATACCATTCATGTAATCATATATGTACATAGGATAATGATGTCTGTCTCGTTACACCATTTTTCATAACCCCCTGCCCCTTATTTCCTTCTGCATAATCTAAATTTCCTCCATTCTTCTCTCACTCCCCACCCCCCAACCCCTATTATATATCATCATCATATCAAGGAAAACATTCTGTGGATGTGGGGGGAAAAGGCACACTTTTACATTGCTGGTGGAGTTGCAAATTGGTGCAGCCACTCTGGAAAGCAGTTTGGAGAATCCTCAGAAAACTTGGAATGAACCCACTTTTGACCCAGTTATTGCACTCCTCGTTTTATATACCCAAACGACTTAAAATTAGCATACTCTGGTAATGCAGCCACATCAATGTTTATAGCAGCTCAGTTCACAATAGTTAGATTGGGGAACCAACCTAGATGCCCTTCAACAGATGAATGGATAAAGAAACTGTAGTACATATACACAATGGAGTATTATTCAGTCATAAAGAATAATATTATGGCATTTAAAAATAAATGAATGGAATTGCAGAATATTATAGTAAGTGAAATAAGCCAATCCCAAAAAAACCAAAGGCCTAATGTGCTATTCTTTTGACATGCATTTTATAGTTCAACGCTGTCTGTTTCCAGAAGTCCACCTTTATGCTGCTGTTTCTTTGCTTTACTCTGTGCATCTGATGTTTTCCCTTCTGTCTGGAAATGACTGTCTTCTTTCTTTTTGCCCAAGGTCTTCTAATTCCTTGCAGCCTGCTTCAAACATTAACCTGTATCACCTGACTTTTCTTGTTTCCTCTCTGCATCTCTTGCCATTTGCACAGCCTAGCTTAGGGGCCAACTCTGTGTTCTCACGCATCTGTGAGCCACTGTTGTGGTCTATAGGCATTTTCTGGGTGAGGGGGAAATGTCTCCCTTCTGAACTCAAAGAGACTGGAGAATGAATACTATCTTATTCACATTTGTAAACGAGGCTCAGGGCCAGTGCCTGCCAGGTAGTGGGCACTCAGTATAAATTTGATAAACTTCAATTAACTCCATCAACAGAGTCATGAACTTGAAAATAAACAAACACATATTGCTTAGTGACATCAATAGAAACAAATGTGACACAGATTGTGAACCAAATATCAAGTACAGTACTTCCTTCAGAGAAGACTTCTTCAGGTCTTATATATTCTTAGATACCATTAAAAGAAAAAAAAAGAAAAAGAAAGAGAAGTGCTTGCTTATCTGATTTTCTAGCATACAGAAAATTAAAACCAGCAATTTGGAGGCAGTGAGAGTGATGTTAGAGACAAGCACAGTAAAAAAATTTATAGCTGCTGACTCGCCGTTATACAAATGTGATACCAAATATACAAATAAAGCACTTTCTTTCAAACTTCAAGCATGGAAATCAATCTGTTATATTTTTTACTATGCATAAATTAAGCAACAGTCAGTTTTTTAAAAAAGACAAATGTAAACTCTCCTTGTGTTTCAATATTGCATTTGAACTTCTGTAAGACCTTCACATAGAGGTAAAAAAATTATAAATAATTAGAAAATATTTTGAATTAAATAATTAAAATGTGACAGGGTATGAATATTAGGCATAGAAATAATAGAACATGTGTGGTTTAAAATGCATGTTTAAAAATATGACAAAGCTAGAAAAAGAAATAAAATCAAAAAAAGGAGAAAATAATGAAAAAATCAGTGATCAATGAAACAAGTAATATTCTTAAAATAAAGAAAATCAAGAAAGACTGAATTCGTTTGCTTGAAATGATCACTAAAATAAACCTTTCTCTAATTATTTACTAAGTTAGTGTTATTGGCTCAGTTGCAGATCTCTGGATACTATATATTAAATAAAACTATTTTGAAAAGAATGCATTTCATTTATGTTTTCAATATTTATTACTACTTTCTCTGCACCAGTGAATAATTGTTTTAAAGTCTGAGTTCAAGGGGTTTATATTATTGTGGCAAAATGTTAAGAAGCAAACAAGTAACCACTAAACAAACATTTGAAAAATCAAGTAAACAGGAAAACATAAACTAACAATGAGATTGTTTTACAGCATAATGCTGCAGTGGGGATATTGCTAAATCAATTAAAAACAGAGTAGTGAATACTGAACTTGTAAATCAGAGGGATCTTTACTGGAAATAGTAGGTAAAAAAGGAATGTGTAGTCAGAAAATAGAAATAACACCTAAAGAGAAGAAATTCCAAGAAATTTCAATATAAAGATGAAAATTGCCTAGATAGATGTGTCTGTAGATCAGAAGCAGAAGGTCAAGGGGACTTTATCATTCCACATTTGAATACTGGAGGATGTTCTAAGAAAGAGGAAAACAAACAAACTTAGCATCCAATAAAGAGATGTAGTGAAGTCCTTGAGAAGATAAGAAAGACAGAGGAACAGGACTAATAATGTTGAGTAGTATGGCTTAATGTTCAAAAATTTAGATCCTTATTTTTTCTCCTTTGTTATGCTCTCCAGAAAACTGAATTTGAAAGCTTTTGCTAAAGTCTGGATAAAAATGTTGAGACAACACTGGTGACAAAGGTTTTATATACACCAGAAGAGTAGAAACTATATGTTCAATTTCAATAATATATGACTCTAGAATACTTAGGTTTGGCTGAATCTAACAATGAATTTACTCGTGGCCTATTTGAAATGTCAAATACTGAGACAAGTCCTCCAATAAGATACAAAAAGTTTTCAGGTGAAAATGAAAATTTCAATAGGGAGCTTCCACTTCTAATATGTTTATTTTTCCACATCTCTTTCCACCTCAATCACACTCTGCAAAGTTGCCCCATGGATATTAATAGTACTGGTTTGTGTTGGGCATGAATAAACTGGGAAGATATTTCATCAAAATGGAGGAGCCTATAAGCTGCTCTGGCAAACTCTCTGTGTGAGCTAAAGGTGGATTGGGGCATTAACTTATTCCATTAGATTGGGTTGTGTCCTCTGACCATAATATAATCCTCTAAGACATTTTAATAATACATACTATCTCTGCTCAAGATATACGGTGTTGGAGTCAGGGATCTCAGCTGACTTAGAACATAATTTCATATTACAGAAAGAATAAATTCCAAATGGACTACCATCATGTCAAATGTTCTCTGTAATAAAGGCCAGCAACTCTGTCACATATTCTTAAAACATTGCAGTGTTCTCAGATAGTGGCCTATAGATATGGAAGTGTGAAGATTCTCAACTTTCAAAGATGTGATTTTCTAATGGTAAAATGTATTCATTAAAAAATACATTTACCTAGGAAATTCATCTGTAACTTCCTACCTTACCCTTTACAAACCTCCTTCTTTAATTTTACAAAAAGAAAAAAAAAAAAAAAAAAAAGAGGAGGACTTTCTCTCAGTCATTCATTCATTTTCTCTCCCTCTTTTTATCCATGGTTCTGGGAACTGAACCTAGGGCTTTGAACACGCTAGGTTAGTGTTCTGCCTCTGAGCCACAACCCCAGTCCCTCGTTCATTTTTAATATTGCTTAATCATTAAGTCATGCATTGAATTGTGAATGTCAGTGCCAGTCTGGATCATGCTTGCTTTTCTTGCTTACTCATTAACATTGTCCATGTTTACTCTCCATTTGGATGATAAACTATATGATCGCTCTAACTGTGATGATTTGTCCTAGAAAGCAAATAACTCTGAGGTACCCTCAGATATAAATAGAAGTACTGAGGTTGGTATTGCAAAAATGAACGGCAGTAAAGACTAGATGATAAATTCTACTGTTCAGATTTCCCATTATTTCCTCACAATACAAATGGAATGAAAACCCAATAGAATTGTCAGATGATAGATTATTATTAAAAATAATTTTGAAGACAGATAGCTATATAATTTGGGGCACATAACTATTAAGAAGTTCAGAGAACAGTGAATTCTTGCTCTAATGAAACAGCTTCCATTTCCTTCTACATTTGTGATCCTAATTCCTCAGCATATATTTAAAATAAAAGGAAATACAGGAATAAAATTGATGCTCGATATTGTCTCATTCCAGTATTAAGTAGTCATCACCCATAGACAAGGACAAGTCACAAAGCCCTATCAATCTCATTAAGAGATGTATTTTAGAAAATGTAAAATTATTATAACAAATATTTGCCAAAAATTTTAAAACAACTATTTTGTTTTAATTTATCCTGCACTGCTATTAATTGTAATCATTCAACTCTGAAGAAATTTTCAAAACTCTTTTGTAATTATAACAATTACAGTAATATTGAACATTACTTGTATATAAGCTATGGATGATAGGAAGCAAAAACGTTAGAGGATCACTGGCACATGCTTCAGAATGGCCCTGAACATGACATATGGTCCTTGAGACTGCAGGACTCTCTGCTGTGGTCAGGGCCATGTTTCCTTGACAGTTCGCTCATTCACCGATTTTCTACTCATTTGCTGGGATCCAGATCAAATACAGAGGAAGTCAGCTCTACCATGTTCCTGCTCTAAAGCAGAACCACGTGTGGCTTCCCTTCTAGCACAACACGTCACTTTCTTGCTTACCCATGCCATTGCTGCTAGATCGTGAAAGTCCTGAGGACTGTGTCCTACAGGAAATCTCCACACTCCATAACATTTCCCCTGAAGACTAATAGGTGCTCAGTAAATGTTTTCGGATATGAAAATACTATAAAAAGCAATTGAAAATAAGTTAAGTTCATTTCAAATAATAACGTGTATTTTAAATCAATATGACTTCCTGTATATTGTTTAAAATATATTTAAAATCAATAAACATGTGGCTTTTATCCAGATCTTTCATGAATCTTTCTTTCTTTTCAGTCATTTATACACACACACACACACACACACACACACACACACACAAATACTCATAATGGCATTGATTATGTTCTGTTACAAGTAATATTCTGTTTTATTCCCTTCTTTTTTTTTGAGTGTTGGTGGACCTGGAGTAGGGTGGAGTTGAAAGACTAGGAAAAATGCTTTCACTGTAGGTATTTTTTCAAATCTTGTCTAAAATTGAAAAGGAAGAAACTATCTAAACCTCTCTAATCACGATTCATCTATTTTTGCTCTAATCAATTTTACTTAAGTGATTATTCTATAAAGCATAGCATTTTGATTCAAATGTAATCACTATATTATTCTAAACCAAGAAGCAACCTAAGAGTAGTAAGAAAGAGAAATAGTGAAAATGGCTACAGTGACAACTTAATTTATGTAGACAGCCACATATAAAATTTGGGGGATTTTTATTTCAAAAAAATTAACAACATAAGTTAACATAAAAATAAATTGCTATTCACAATGAGAAAAAATCTAAGTGAATTAAAAATACTTTTATAACTATGTAAACAGTATAGAATCTAGGAAAAAAACAAATTTTATTAACTGCCTAAAACACACCTGAAATATTTTTTGTTGCATTTTTTGGGGTATATTCCTTATGATCTGGATTTCACATGGAAGACACACACACACACACACACACACACACACACTCTTAAAGAGAGAATTTAAAATTTCATGAATCAGAATTTATTTTTATTATGGAAAATCTATATTTTGGCTACATGTGTTGTATTGATGATACATTGCAAATATGTAAGATTATCATTGTTGTCAAAGTTTAGAGGACACTTATTTTTTCACATATATGTTGTAATATTTTTTGGTTATTTCATGCATTCTTGAACAGTGACAAATCCAGAGCACATTAGACTATATTTATTAACAACCATCTTATTTTTTATATCCTTACTTGTATTGTAATTTAATGTGTTTTTCAATGTAAATATTTTATACCAAATCAGCAAGAATTTCAAGTTTTAATACTTCTATGATTTTTTTCATGATTTATCTATGAACAAAGTAATTATTTATTATTCCAAATTTGTAACATCTATGTAACTATAATTTTATACTTTTTATCTGAACTATCTTCTCCCCCTTCCTCTTCCTCAGTTCAGTTATCCACTGTATCCTGGGATGACTGTTGCCAATAAGGACATATATTTCAAGAAAGCTAGAGAAAATGATCTGTAATGCTATTATCACAAAGAAATGGCAAATGTTTGAGGTGATAGATATGCTAATTATTCTGATTTGATCATTATACTACATATATGTGTGCTGAAACATCACACTGTACCCCAATCACTATGTGTCTAAAATAAGAAAGTTATGTTTTTATTAACAAATTTTTGCTTTCATTTTAATTTGAAAATGTTAGCACTTGCTCATTAATTTTGTGAAAATTTCTATGATTTTATCATATCATATCAGATTTATTTTACATGCCCACTGCATTCACCTGAAATTTAGGTCAAAATTAGATACATAAGATTCAAAGATAACAAGAATTTACACTACCTATCTTCGAAATTAGGAGTCTTAAGTTTCTTCTTACTGGTTTTATTGCTGTAACAAAACATTTTTCCAAGGTGCTGTAAGACTTGTAAATTTCCAACTTGGTTTTCCTTCAGTCAGATTCTCAGAGAGTCTCCTCTCTCCATTTCACCAGATACAAAGATAATCATGATGGAAATGAAATTGGTGCAGTGGAAAAGACTGAAATGGCTGTATTCCCTTAACTGCATACTGGAACTGCTGCTGACAAACATTTATTTCTTATTTGCTTTATTCCTTGCAAATAGACCATGAACTACTAGCAGAAGACTTTGATCTTTAAAAATTGTATGGATGTGTGAATTTCCCATAGAGATAGTGCCTCTTTGAGAGCTATCCAACTTCTTCCTAGATTAGAACTGCTATAACAGAAAGACACAATTGAGCTTCCAAAAGATGCAGGATGGTTAAATTCATAAGGATTGTTTTCCTACTGTATTACCTAACCATTGTCTCCTGACTTGGGAGTGTTTAAATACTAACCTACCATTCCAAGAGAAAATCATTTCCAGAATTCAGATATGTGCCTCACCTACCATAGGTTTTCACAGAACAGAATCTAAGAAGATATGTTGAGAAAAGATAGCACCTGTCTATCTAATTCACATTCATTAAACTTATGGATGAAAGCTTATTGATCATAGTGTCCACAAATCAATTTAAACTGTTACATTTTTGTGCATCCCATGAGAAGATTGAATCTGAATAAAAACCTGGGGATATTACAAGAAGATTCAAGAAGCAGAGCAGTTAGTATTTGGTTAAATGAATTAAGTTCAAGAAATGCTACTTCTGACTTAAATTTCAGGATTTCTGCATTTTCAATTGACACTCTCAGCAGTGGTTACCTTTCTCCATTCTTTCCCTTTAGTTCCTTTTAACTCTCTTGCTGAGGTTAGAGTCCAGTCAGGTTCCATAAAGAGAAAGACATTTTCTCATCTGTGTGAAGATTAATAACTCGAATTACACTATTATGTAATCCAAATAAAGGATCTTAATTTTACAGAAATTGCTGCTTTAAGAATGCAAAAGTAAAAAAACATATTAAAATAAAAATTTTATTTAAAAACATTTTTTTATAAATGTTAGTTAGAAATTGTGATTAACTTTAAACCTTAGTTGGTTTTCATGAAAATGTAAAATGCATGTGAGAAAGACAACAGAATTTATAGAAAAGTCCCCTAAAACTAATATGTTATTATATATAAATTAATTAGAAAAGAATTCAGAAAAACAATTTAACCAGTCTTTGAGGATGTTCTGATCTCATCGAGTAAAGAAAATGTGGTCTTGTTATGACCTGAGAAAATGTTTGTAACATAAAAATATGGAGACTCAGTCAGCATTTCAGATTTAGTCAATGTCAGAGATATTTAATAATTTGAGACATTGGACATTCTACTACTAAATGTAACACTACTATAATTATGAAATTTGTGTACTCATTAATAAATCTAATTACTTTAGTAGAAACCGTTGCATTAAGTTTTTACATTTTCATTAATGGAATTTTGGCAAAACATGTCAATTCCTGAAAAATAAAACTTTAAAATACTCCCCACAGTCTTTTTCTAAGTTAAAATTGAGCAACAGAGGCAAACAAGAATTAGATATATAATTTTGAATTTTTGGGGGGGAAGGGCAATGGAGATTGAACTCAGGGGCACTTAACCACTGAGTCACATCCCCAGCCCTATTTTGTATTTTATTCAGAGAGAGTGTCTCATTGAGTTACTTACTGCCTGGTTTTTTGCTGAGGCTGGCTTTGAACTCCTGAGTCTCCTTCCTCCTGCTCCTGAGCTGCTGGTATTACAGGCATGTGCCACCAAGCCTGGCCAATTTAGATTTTAGATTTTCATTTATTTAAAATATCACCTGTTTATGTAGAATTTTGTTTACTCAATTTGAAAACTCTCCATAGCGTCTGTGCAAGAAATTGATAAACATGTATATTTTTAAAAACAAAGCACAGAGTCCCTATCTTTTTACATTAATTATATGGAGATAATCTTGTATCTATTTCTATAATGTTGTTTAGTAATTTAATTACTGAATAGGATGTTAAAGCATTCATATAACTCTATTTACTTAAATATTTTTTCACACAAATCTTTGTAGGGTTTGCAGATATTGTGATGTCACACATTAAGAAAAATCTAACAGTATTTTATTGTACAAGTTCCTTTGCGAATATGGGCAAATATCTCTCTAGAGTAAATATCAAAGGGGAAGTTCAGAGTCAAAGTTGAGGCATATTTCATTTGAGTAAATACCAACTTTCCTTTCACAGTATTTATCAGATATAAAGTAATTATTACAAACTCATTCTGTTTTAATTTTGAACACCAAGGTTAAACTACAATAATTTCTTTCATTTCCATTTTTTTCATGTATGATGTTGGCCCTCCTTTCGGTTCTTTATTAGTCATTTATATTAGACTATTTCTTTTAGATTGTTTTAAAATTTTTATGTTTTGGTAAATTTTAAGCATGGTATGTCAGGTATGGTATGAAATTTCTGAATTTAGATAAATTACTCTATTTTAACAAGATTAAATATTTTGTTATTTATAGTACTCTAATTGAAACACAGTTGTAACTTTTAGAACCCTTTGTGTATAGAATTGTACCTGTTAGGACATAACTCTTGGTAACCTTGTTTTCAGTTTAGTGATGACACAAAACAATTTTCTCTACACATTTGAGTAATCCCATGCATGTCAACTCTAATTCACTTATTTTGTAAAAACCAAGATATCAGACAAGTGTCCTGAATAGTATTTGCCATCTTTTTCTTGTTGAAGGAAAGTCCTAGAAAAATTGATGTTAGACATTTTATTAACATCAACATTTTATTAGTTTGACCACCTAGAGACTTGCAAGTTATTTTCAAGACATTTTACTTCTATTGGTTTACCCAATTTAAATTGAACCTTTTTAAATCATGTGAATTAAAAGTATTTGGATCCATTTTTAAATTTTAATTTTAGGAGCACTCAGTTTTGATACAGACAAAACATGACATCAGACAGCACGACATACAAATAACACAAAATCAAAGGCCTTGAAACTTTATAGGTGAATCTCCATTGCAATGTAACAGATGTTCAAAAACTCTAGTTGAATAAAAAATAGAACTGATCAAAAAAGTCATGAGCTCAAAAAAAAAATGTAGAATTCAAAAAAAACAATAGTCCTGGAAAAATGATAAGGCCGTTAATTACTTTAGTAAAGCACCATAAAATTTACTTTTGCTGGAATTCAGGTAACACTCTTTTTGCCTTTTTTTTTTTTTTCTTTTGGGTTTGTGACTGGTCTCCTACTAAGCATTCTGGCTTCCTTCATTTACATTTCAATGTAAGCCTTGACTGAGATTTGGATCTGAAAGGGGCTAAAATGCTCTAGCAGAAACTTGATGCCTAGGGCATTTTAACTGTTATTCCTGGTTAGTAATCAATTCAGGTTTGGATGCAGAAAATTGTGAAACAATTATCTCCCACTACTTGTGGGGCCTGGGGCTACTATATCATACTCCTTACTAGGACATGCCACTGATGTTTGGGCTGGTTACGCCCTCCACACCGATATATGTGGGACCTCGTGGCAGGAGGACTAGGTGGGCTGGGCTGGGGAATGGAAGCAGAAACAGCTGAGTTGAAGTTGGAAGAGGAGGAGGAATTAAGAGGGGGAGAAGAAGGAGGCGTTGGAGTTTGCAGGAAGAGCAGAGAAGAGGAAGAAAGAAGAGACTTGAAGATAAGGAATCCCTTTCCATTTGCCCGCTCGCTTGCGGAAGCTATGGGCCAATATCTTTGGTAACCACAATCCACCTTCCCATGGAGCGATCTCTCATCCCTGCACAGGCCAATTTGTGATCGGTAGTCATTCCTTCCCAAACTAACATTTTAACATTTACCGGGAAGGCCATACAGGGACTGGGGAGGTTTGAGTCTGTGAGTTCTTGCCCAGTGTCATAAAATGGCCACCAGGAAGATTTCTCGCCATCTGGAAGGAGGAGGGCGAGGGCTTTCATTGGAGTCTGATGTGGCCCCTTGAGGGGCCCGACGTTGGGCGCCAGATGTCGGGGAACTGTTGTTAACCAATCCCTGACGGTGGTCCGATTTATCGTCATTAACTATTGAAACCGCCTTTGAGGACTTGATCTTGCTCACTCGCCAGGGAGTAAGGAGTCAGCCTGAGTTAGTTAGCATGTCATTAGTCCCAATAATGGTATATGGAATATTTGTTGTAAATGTTAAAAAAAAAAAAAGTTTTCTTCCCATCTGGTCCTTGATATATAATGTCATTTTAGTATTGTTCTCTTAAAAGACATTGCAATATCAATGTTAATCTGGCAGAATTTATCTTTATGGAGTTTAGATGCTATCTTAAGATCATGCCTGTGGAAGGGTGACTGACTATTCATGTTCAAAGATCTTCATGTCTTTGCAAACAACCAAAAGGGAAACTGCAGATGTGAGAAAGGCATGAAGAGACTTTGGATGAGTGACAAGGGTCTTTTTTCCTTTCTTTCTTCTTTTTCTTCTTTCTTCCCCTCCCCCCACCCCAGTTTGTATTGTGGGTTCAACCAGGGGCCACTGTACCACCAAGTTACATCACCAGTTCTTCTAATTTTTTTAAAATTTGAGACAGGGTCTTGCTCACTTGCCAAGGGTCTCACTAAGTTACTGACACTGGCCTCCAACTTTCTTGCCTTAGCCTTCTGGGTGATTGGGAATATAGGTATGCACCAATGAGCCCAGCAATGTGACAAGGGTCTTGATAAGAAAGAAGAAGACTTTGTAAAAACATAGCAGAGAGAGAGATTTGAAAATGTTACACAGATGACTGAAGATTTTAGTGATTGAATGTTTAAATCCCACTTTGAAATTCATGTGATCTATTTAAATTGCCAGGGCAATGATATTATGAGATAAGACCTTTTGGTGGTCTTGAGGTCCTGAGAATGGAATCTTTGTGAATGGGACTGATGTTCATATAGACCCCAGCAAGTTGCCTTGCCCCTTCTACCATGTGAGGACCCAGCTAAAAGACCATTGGGAAGTACGCATTCCCCAGACACTGGATCTTCTAAAGTCTTGTTCTTGGACTTCCTAACCTCCAGAATCATGAGAAATAAATTGCTGTTGTTTAGAAGCTGCCCTGTTTTTGGTATTTTGGTATAGCAGCCAAAGGGCTGAGATGATGATGAAGAAAAATGCCACAGAAAAGGAGTGGAGATAGGGAAATTGGGAAAGCACAGAAACAGATTCCTCCCTAGAGACTGGAAGGGGTGTGGCCCTGAAGACCTTGATTTTAGTTCAGTAAAATCCTTTAAAGTCTCTTTTTGGACTTTGATCTCCAAAATAGTAAGAGAATAAAACAGTTATTTTCAGCCATCAAATTTGTGGTAATATGTTACAGTAACGATAGAAGGCTAATATAAAACATATCATAAATATGTAAATATTTCCTACATGTCCTACATATTTTACAGTTCTGTAGTTTTATATTTGGTTAATCTATTTAAACCAGCTCTCAATTTTTTTAATATGTTTCTATAGCAACACCTTCCCAAAAAACTATTGTTTCATTTTTAATTATCCAAAGAATCTTTTCTTCTCTAAATTTATTTTTTATCAATTAATTTAAAAATATTCATTAAAGCATTTCCAAATTTTCTCTGGTATGCCTTGGTTGGGTCTACTTGTACTTGGGATATAGCCCTTTTTATAAATATTTATATTTATATACCTTTCATTATCTGATAAGACGAAAGGCTACCCCATTATTTTTCTTTGATAAATAATTATAGATGATCTGTTGTGTTTATTATAGGCCAAAAAATAGTAATGATGATCTTTTGGATCAGTCAGTTAAAAATTAAACAGTAGAATAATAATCATGAGGGTTTTTAACATTTATTCTTATAAGGAATAAACAATCTTTGAACTTTTGGAATGACCGTAAATACTGCAACTGCTGCTTTTTACTCTCTCCCTCTTTCTCCCTCTTTCTTGAATTATTTTCTTTAATCATTAGAGCCTTGGATAAAATCACAAGTGTTTTGAATATTTATTCATGCTTTTAATTTTTAAAATTGTTATACTACATTTTTGAAGGATATTTTAATTTTTTGATTACTAATACAATTGAACAACAGTTGACATTTATTGGACATTTGTAAGTCTGACTTTTTAATATTTAAATTGTTTTATTTTGCCAAATTAATTATACATACAGTAGAATGCATTTGTGCATTTTGATAAATCATACATAAATGGAGTATAATTTCTCATTTTTCTGATTATATATATTGTAGGATCACACTGGTCTTACAGTCATATATATAAATGTGAGGTAATAATGTCTGTTTCACTTTACTATCCTTCCTATCTCTATACCTCTTCTCCTCCCTTCACTTCCCTCTACCTAATCTAAAGTAACTGTACTCTTCCCTAGTGCCAACCCACGCAGCCACATCACTGTTTATAGCAGCTCAACTCACAGTAGCCAAACTATGGAACCAACAGATGAATGGATAAAGAAAATGTGGTATGTATATATTAGATGTAATATTATTCAGCTTTAAAGAAGAATAAAATTATGGCATTTGCTGGTAAATAGATTTAGAGAATATCATGCTAAGTGAAATAAGTCAAACCCAAAAAAACCAAAGACCAAATGTTTTCTCTGATAGACTACGTTTTAAAGACTTTGCAATGCTAAGTAGTCATTTTTACAATATGAGCCTTTTCAGAACATATTTCTGGCGAGGTCAGGTGTTACTGGACTTAAAATTTCCTGTGTGGATCACCCTGACCAGGTTGAGAGCAGAGATAAAGGCTCCGAGGTCTCCCCAGGGAAGAGTTTGCTTGGTAGTAACGTCTGTGTCTTGGTTTTCATCTTCCAAATGTATTTGTTTCTGGTGTACTGCGAATTCTCACACTTGGCTTACATTGAGGCTATATATAAATGTTCATACTTGTATCATATATTTCACTTTAATACACACTTTGTTTCTTTGTGTGAGCTATTTGTGTGGGTATACATTCTTGTAGGTTCTCACTCTATAATTTAAAACTTCATTTAATACTTTATAAAATATCCTTGAAGTTTTTGGAACTATATTTTTTTCTGTTTTGTCATCCTGCACATCTTTGCCAAATAAAATTCTGATGACAACCATCCCCGATCATGGGAAATAACCATTCTTCCTTGTTGTAAGCTCTTTTGATTTTCAGTTTGTTCTTGTTCTGAATGCCATTGTTGAACCTCGCTCCTCTATTGACTGGGATTGTGGGGAAGTTTGCTAAATTCTTTTACCTCCATAAAGGGAGGTGCTTCAATCCACTGCTGGACTTCTTATTCTCACGTCCTTAGCCTCACTCAGTGTGATCCTCAGTCTGTGGGATGAGAGAAGGACGATATCAAGGACTCTTCACAAGGACGTTCATTTATCTTCTGATTTTATTCCCCCTTCACTTCTCTCCTACTAAATAAAAGTACTTTTATCCCTTTTAAATTGAAGAATACAGACAAGCAATACTCTAAATTCATTTTGGGGGGTGATGCGGTTTATACATTTCAAATCTTTGCCTTTCAAAAATCAAAAATCTTCTCTTGATTGTTATATTTCATCTTCCGCAATTTCTTCAGTAGAATGGAGGTAAGTCTAAACAGGAAGTTAAGGGTGGGTGAAGTCTGATGCATTAGAAGCAAAGGTTTCACTCCCACAGCTTCTTAAACCATGCATGTCCAAAATGTTTGGATGTATTAGAATCTACTATATCAGTCTAATGATTAGAGTGCTTTCTTTGAACTTCCCATTTAGCAAGTAATGGCTGTAAAGTTGAGTATCTTGTGCATCCAGCCTGCATAAAGTGTTGCATCTTTGTTAACCCAATTATATTATAGTCTCAGGAACTTAAAATTGGATTTCAATGATTCTAGTAAATCTCCATTTGTGTCTGGGATCAAGATAATGTAAATTGCAGAGCTGTGTTTGTCTGCTTAGGAGCAGAGGAAGTCAGTCTACAGAGACAAGAATGAAGCAGACATACAAAGTTGTGCAGCAGTGAGAGGTCATCTGGCTCCAGGGAGGGAGAGAGACTGATGATGTAGAGGCTTTGATCCCTGATAGATTTCCACATCTTGTTTCCCAGTCCCCAGGAGGCCTCTGTGCACTGCTTGCCCTTGTGTTCCTTGAAATAATGTGGCATCCTCTAAATGAATTTGTTTCCTTTTTTTTTTTTCTTGTACTCTTTTATTTTTTCTTAAAGCATTTTCAATTCAGTTCTTTAATAAGCCAAGAATTAAACTTGGCTAACATGAATATCATTTGCCACTTAAATTGCACAGTGATGAATTTAAGAGATGCTTATAGTGCACTACACAGATACAAGAATGTGAAGACAACAGAAAACAGAAGTTTTAATTTCATCTTTTAAGTCCCTACTATATTAACTCTTCCTTTAGTTCTCCTTTAATTTCGTTTCTAATTTACTGAGTCAAATTGACAAGACTATCAACAACTCCTGATCACTTAAAATTGATGACATAGTGATCTCTGTTGTTACAGGGAGGAAAAAAGAAAAAATACCAGAGAGGTTCATATTTTGAACACATAAATGTGCTGGCAAGTTTATATTTATATCATGTGTTCTGATATTTTAATCACTTGTTTTATTAAAATAAATCAAATTCTATTTCTAAAAGCAACAGGATATATTTAATTTTGCTAAATGTTTACAATTTCATAATTTATACTAGAATAGTATTAATTTCATGTTCACAAAGTAAAGTTCTGGATTATTTACTACAATTACATAATATAAATCTAGTTAGGAAGTAATTGATGTTAGAGAATTTAAAAACATGATCCCACTTTTATACTACACCACATGAAATTACTCCCTATGTACAAATTTAGACCAATTAGTTATTACTTGGTTCTTGCTAATAAGAATAGAATATCATAGAGGATGAACTAGTTCTGAATTATGCAGAGAAAGCAGACATATTATGTCTGAGCATAACCTCAATTTATAGACTCCAGGACTTTCTAGTTCATGAATTTGGGCAACTTACTTAAACCTCTTAATTCTCAGTTTCTTTATTGGATTCTTGGAGTTATTATGCTAGTTTCACAGTATGACTTTTGAAAAAACAAGTATTATGGTCCCTGGCATATTGTGCATATGTGTAACAAAGGCTAGAGAAAATGAAATGATTAACTAAGTTAAATAATTAATTAATCGTATAAATTCTTAGTGGTCATTGTTTCCATAAGTTCAAGGTTTCATTTTCATCACGTACTATGGGCTGTGAATGAGGATTATGAGCAGGTTGGCCTAAGGAAAAGTTTAGAAGATGAACAATTCTTTAAAGTGGTTCAAAAGCTATGAATATCTTAGCAGCTTGTATACATTTTACCTTTTGAAGAAATATCTACTTAAATTATTTGATGGCTTTTTTTTTTTTTTCATGTCTCCTAACAGCCAGTTTCCTTAATGGTATTTTGCTTTGTTTATTTAAACAAATTTTCATTAGTTTCTAGCTGTTCTAGTAAATTGAAATGTTGATTAGTACTCTTTAATGAAGAGAATGCATTCATGAATATTTGGGATACCATGACTTCATGTTCTCAATATTTGACCAATAACATGATTTGAATATTTTGATATTTCAGGTAACATGCAAGCTGAAAGAGAAATCATTATATCTGATTAGTGCTAGATTGTCTTTAAACCAGCAATCTCCAAAAAGTCTGTTTCACAAAAGTGTATTGACTCATTAAGAAATTCTTTGGTTTTTTGAGGAAACATTGTTTTCCACAACTGCTATAATAATATATATTCCAAGCACTGTGTATGTGAGTCCCAATTTTTTCTACCTCCTTGCCAATATTTTTTATATATATATTTTTTTTAACAATAGACATCCATTCTAATGGATGGGAGGTGATGTCTCATCCTGCTATCAATTTGCATTTCCCTGATGATTAGTGATGTGATTATTCAATATACATGTAAATGTATAGGTGTGTGTATATATATATATATATATATATTTATATATATGTGTGTGTGTGTGTGTGTGTGTGTATCTACAGACACAATTATAGTGTGTATTGCATAGCATGGTAACTATAGTTGTAACATATTGTATATTAAAAAATTGCTAAAGAAGTAAATTTAAATGTTCTACCAGAAAGTAATGATAAACATGTGAGGTGATAGATACATTCATTAGCTTGATAAAATTATTCCACATTGTATACATATGAAAACATTGTGTATATATGTAAGTTACACATTGTATCACACAAATACACATAATTATTATTCATCACTTACTTCAAATAAAATTTTTAAAAATTAAAAGGATTTTTTGGGAGCCAAAGAAGTAAATTGTATTGGTAGTCTAAAATTTCTACTATAAAAAAATCTATCTTTTATGCAGTAAAATCTTATATATCTTTTAAATTTGGGTGCTTATTACATTTTGTCATCTCGTATATTAAGTTTTAGTCAGAGAACAGTTACTTGGAGGAGAGAGATAAAGGTGTATGTCAAATAGATCCACATATTAGACATATACTTAGATATCAAAAATCAAAGTGATCAGACTTAAAGTAAAATGAAATTATGACATTTGCAAGTAAATGGATGGAGTTGGAGAATATCATGCTAAGTGAAATAAACCAATCCCAAAAAAGCAAAGGCCGAGTGTCTTCTCTGATATGTGGTTGCTGATCCCTAATGGGGTCAGAGAAGGAAGAATGGAAGAATTTGGGATTGGGCAGAGGGGAGTGAGGGGATGGGAGTGGGTATGGGGGTCCGGAAAATGGTGGAATGCAATAGACATTATTACCCTATGTACATGTATGATTGCACAAATGGTGTGAATCTGCATCATGTACAACCAGAAAGATGAAAAGTTGTGCTCCATTTGTGCACAATGAGTGGAAATGCATTCTGCTGTCATGTATGATTAATTAGGTCAAATAATAATAAAAAGAAAACAACACAAAAGATCAAAGTGACAGAGACTTTTTATCTTCCATAAGAAGGGTTAGTATATTTATGGTTGTATGCCAGATATTTGCATCATGTTGAATAGAAGCATGCTTTTGCTGGTTTTTAAATGTGAGAATTTTGTTGTAAAGGAATGTGCACAGATACTAACTGAACAAGTGTAGATGCAGTAATTTGTAGTTTATAAGTTTATCAGCCTGAACTATATATCCCAGAGTTATCCTTTTTGTGATAGAAATAAAAGATATGTGCCATGAAGATACACACACATACACATATATCTATATATTACATAGATTTAGATCTATATCCAATGTCTATATTTGTCTATATAGGTATCTATTTGTCTATCTAGCATTTATCTCTCTACCCAGAATTTTGAAATGGAATGAACCCCACGTGTCAGATATGGTTAAATAATATCTTCATGTCAGATGCTGGAGGTTGGAGTTTGCTGGAAAAGCAGGAAGGAGAGGAAAATTGATGTAAAACTGGGGTAGAGTAAGGCAAAGCTGCCATCTGTGTGCATAAATTAGAATCCATGAGGACAAGGGGAAACAACATCTGTCTCAAGCAAACTTCCACTTTGATGGTTTGGGTTCCCTTTAGAAAAAGACAAAACCATTTATCCAGGACTTAAGCTCATACCTACCTGCCAAGCTTCTGAGAAATTGAAGGGGTAACTAGGGAAAAGTGGAGAAGTATCTGGGGAAAAGCCGAGACCTGCCTGATGCCAATGAAGTGAACAAGCACATAGTGATGATGTGTATGAGTGACAAAAGAAAGTAGTGACCCTTCTTCAAACAGCATGGCTTCCAACTATCACTAGTGAGAGAATGCTGGGAAACATGGTTCAAGCTGATCAAATACAAAACTCCCTCTTATACACTTGTTTACTTAGCATCCATATACATTGCTTCACAACAAAATGTCTACATTTAAAAAAAAAGTAGCAAGAGCATACTTACACTCAACAAGTTGCAAATATCAGACCACCACAAATATACCAACCCTCTCTACAGAAGAAGATATAGTCTCTCTTGTTACTTTGGTGATTTTTTTCCTTGCATTTTCAATCCTCATTTGATATCCTATAGATTAAATGCTGAAATGTGTACATACTTACTCTTCCCCTGTCTAATGTTAATAAACGGGAATAATAGGGATTAAGAAATGATAATGTTCTCCACAAATGTACATATGTTCATAACAACAAAACATGCTCACAATTTTTAAGGTGATAATAGCCTGCATCTATAAAGGTCACATGATTAGAGCTTGTATTTAAAATTTGATGTAAAGCTTGAGAAAACATAAGAACTGGACTGAGTCTATAGCTCAGTGCAAGAGTGCTTGACTCGAATGTGTGAGGCACTGGGTTTGATCCTCATCACCACATAAATAAATAAATAAATAATAAATTAATAGAATTGTCTTATTTAATTGCTCTCTTGCTTTGCCTTAAACCTTTAACGGTTTGTTGTTCCTGGTCTTAAATTCCAAATAAGAGTTCCTGAGGAATCTGAGTCACAAATAGCTTTGCCAAACTGATTTGTCATAGATTTCCATTGACTTTAATCACAGGATATGGATTACAAAAGTTATACCCACAGGAGCTCTTACATTATAGACACATTCCTCTTACCTCCATTGTACAATAGGAACAACATGCTCCTGACTGTCAAAGTTAATCAAACGGGCAGTGCAACAAATCTTTTTTTTTTTTTTTTTTTCCTTTTTTGCTTGTTGGTTTACTACCATTAGAAGTCATATTTGACCATAGGTCAACCTTAAGTTTTAGTTCAACTTCTATGTCCCCTGGTGGAAGCATTTAAAACTTACATGAGTAGAAATTAAATTTCTAAGAATTAGATATTAAAAAGGTTGCTAGTAGATAATTAAGAAAATAAGGAGATGGAGCCACTCTTGTTTCAAACACTTGATTTCCAAACCAGCAAAACCTGGTTCTGGGAAAAATGGACAACCATATCCCTCACTGACTTAGAGCACACTAGAAGAATTTTCCCATTCTTGGTGTTGTTGGCACCAACACTTAGTCTTCAAAAGATCATCCCATCATTCTATAAAGCCAGCTATTTAAGAACACTAGAGAATATGGTGCAACCAGTTTATTTCATGATGTGGACCTATTGGAACACTTCATTTATTGTGTAATTTCTTGCTGTACAGTGGCTTGATCAAAAATGGTGCCTTATGTACTTACTGCCCATGATAATGGATAAGGCAATACATAATTGTGTATTATGTACACAATTGTACAAAGGTTAATTGTGTCCAAAGGTTAATTCTAATTTATATCCAGTGTATGTATCTATTATAGTCAAAACATGTAGTTGTCTGCTTTCTGTTACCATAACAAATACCTGAGATAATCAATTAATAAGAAGAAAAAGAGTTGGGGATATACTCAGTGGTAGAAAGCTTGCCTAGCATGTGCAAGGCCCTAGATTACAGGACCACAAATAGAGAGGGAGAGAGGGAGAGAGAGAGAGAGGAAGGGTTATTTTGATTCAGAGATTTGAGAATTTTCAGTCCATAATAATTTGTCCCCATTGTGTTGGTTCTGTGATCACACTTCATGGTAGGAGCAAAAGGTAGAGCAAATCTGCTCACCTCATGGTCAGAACACAAAAGAGAAAAAGAGAAGAGCTTTGGGTTTCCAGTATCCCTTTTGAAGGAATGTCCCCAGTGACTTTAAAATCTTCCATTAGGCACCATCTCTTAAAGAATTGCCACAATACTATGGTGCCATGGGCTGTGGACAAAATTTTTAGCACACGGATCTTTTGGGGACATTCCAGATCCAAATGACAGCAGAACACAAGACTGGTCTTTCAATAATAGAAGTGATCTAATGGCTGCAATATCAAGGGCTGATTGTTGATCTCTGTGGTTCACAAAATTGGTACTCACCAGTGGAGGAAGCCAGAACATCTGTACTGAGTGGAAACCCAAGTTGATTAACCTCTATTTCTGCTGTCTTGGACACTTTATTAATAGGTACATTGGACCAAAACATGAATGATTGTTGGTAATGGAGTCTGCCTTACATCCACAAAATTAGTCATTCCTTTAATTTCAGTACAAAAATCCTTTGCTAGTGAAGTCTATTTTGCCTATGTGTGAGTACTTAGATGGTATACAAATATCCTCATGTACTGTGCCTATGCAGAAAAGCCTATTCATATAACTTTGTGGCCAATTACCAATCATATACTTTCTGAGTGGCTGACTATTTAGATAAGCCATTAGCTGGATTTTCCTGTGGATGACTATTTGGTTGTTTACAGCCTATAGCTATTTTGAGTAAAATTCCTACAAGTTTTATCTATAAGACTGTGTTCAATTCTCCTGAGTAAAATTTTAGAAGGGTAATTGCTTGGTCATACCACAATTTAAGAGTAGTTCAGAGAACATTATCAAAATCCTCCAAAGCAGCTGAAGTATAACATAAGAAATTTTCAGTTGTCTACATTCTCACCACCTCTAGGGTGTCAGTCTTTTTCTATTTTGGCAATATTCCTCCCTTGTGGTGTGAGTGAGGCTGGACAATATAAAAGATAAAGATAGCTTTAAGACTCTCTCTGTCTTTGTCTTTCTTCCTCTTCCTCCCTTCCTCTAGTGAGTTTTAGTGGTGTGTCACCATGTTGTTAATTCGTATGTCCTCATTCATCTTGACATTCGGTTCTTTACATATGCTTATCGGTTGTGATGCATCCTTGTTTATAGGTAGTTTATTCATGTGCTCAATGGGAGGCCTCACTTCCTTTCCATGTTGAGCACCCCACAGAAATGCTTGAGTATCCTCTGATGTATTCGTTCTGTATTTTTTTAAATTTTAATCTATATGTACATGTACATATATAAGCTCATATAAAAGTATGTGTGTGTAATAATACAAACAAATGTACCCATATACACATACATATATGTATATGATTATAAAAAGGGGATTAATTAGATTGCCTTACATGATCAGGAATCAGAGAGTTCCACAATGGTCCTCTGCAGGCAAGAGAGCTGGAGGAACCAGGAACTGCTCAGTCCAAGAAGCTAGAGCCTCCGAAGGGATGGATCAATCATACACCACTGTCTGGGACTGGAGGTCTGGAAACTCCCTGGAGAATCAGTGGTTAGAATCAGATTTGGAAGAGTGAAGGAGCTGCAGTCCCAGGTCTTCAGGCAATTGTAGCTGCAATCCAAGGACTCATCCCAGAAAAATGGCCCCTCCATCTGTACTGGTTTTCTCCTTCTTCCACCTTCCTTACATCCAGGCCTCAGCCCCTTGTGCTGTGCCACCCACATTCAGGGTATGTCTCCCGCCTCAATTTGTTGTTCTACATGTCAGACATTCTGGAAACACCTTCACAGACACACCCAAAATCTCTTAGTCCAGTCAAGTTGATAATTCAGACTAACCAGCACATTTGAATGTCTATAACCAACTGTCTGTGGACTTTCCATAGAATAGTCCTGTGAAGAAAGGGAAGAAGGGGGGCGGGGAGAGAGAGAGAGAGAGAGAGAGAGAGAGAAAGTACTTGAAGTCTTCCTTTATTTTCTTTATTGCACAACATAATTTCCACCATAGTCTATATATGGGATGAATATTGCCAGGTTGTTACAACTCACTCTCCGGCTACAAAACCTTGGTATTCTGTCATAACCATGTGTCACAACTAAAAGTTGAACAAAATGCTCCCTTATTTTGTATTATACCAAGTTGATTAAGGGTTAACAGAAGTCCTTAGTCTCTTTTCCAATGTGAAATTTCTCACTTCTAACACTTGATTCTCTTAGGATTTTTTTCATCCTCGGATCTGGTTGATAAAATAATGCTCTTGTAGGATAGGATTATGAACTCTTGTGACTGTATAGAGCCTATTATTTTTATATTTTAATTGTAGAAAACTTTTAACTGACTCAAGGTAGTGTTGGTAAAGATGATCAGTCCACGGATCTCTATTTATAATGATTTATTTCTATATTGAGAAGCATAGAATTCAATAACAGAACTATGAGTTCAAGTTTGAGATATGATTTTAACTAGCTGTATCACAGGAATGGAAGCTTTTGTTATTTAGCAAGGTCATTTGCCCTGCAAATATTCCCTTGCTGTGCAAACGTCAAAACAGGAAAATCTTTTAATAGAAGAATAAAGCTGTTAGACAAACTATTATACTCCTTGAATTCCAAATTCTTCACCAGTGAAGCAGGATTGAGAATTTTAACTTTATAAAATTAAAATGGATTAAGAAATAGCAATGCTTTGTATTACAATCTTTGCATATTAAGTAAGGCTATATTTTTCTTTGCTCTACAGCTGTGAGGAGGTTTAGGAAGATATTTTGAAACTAGAGATTATAAAAAAAGACTCCAATGATTGAGAATGCTGGTATCTAAGAAAATAGGCTTATTGGTGACAGAATGAATATATTCTTTTCATCTGTAATCTTAGGGAAGATAAATAGACTCTATAAGTACATCAAAAGAGTAAAAATATTTGGCAAAGTATAACACCTGCCAGATGAAGAAGATGTCACAGATCAGAGGGTGCATGACCCTATTTTTGCATACATCACCCTTTTTCTCCATTTTAGCCGAACCATAGCTTTTGCTTATGCTATTTTGTTTGTTATGTCCGAAAACAATCTACCCTCTTCTATGTGGTCACAATCCTTTAGGCAAGCAGAACCAGGCCATGAAATAAAATTCTTTTAGTACAACCCGAATGTTTTGACCTGTTCCTCCCATAACAGATTTGTTTATAATAGAATTGTAACACAGTTTTCTCCCATAAGACAGGAAGAGCAATACTGACAACTTCCAAAAAGCTTTTCCTATGGTAAGAAAGCACAGACACTACATAAGATCTTCTTTTTTGCTCCTTGTGAACATTTACCTGCAAGTACAGAAACCACATTCAGGACTTCACAGTGGTAGAACTGCTGACAGAGAAGGTGGAGAGAAACTGAGGCTTTGATACTGAGTTCAGAAATTTGGGAAGACCTAACTTACCACTCTCCCTCTTCCCTTTCAAATTCAACTGAGACATAGATTTATATTATTTGCACCTAAAAGCTTTCCAATAAATATGAAGATGAGTACAGTAGAAACCAGGAAGTCATGGTGAATTCAATGTGATCATTTAAAACAGACAATGTGAAAATTGATGGCATTGTTCCGTGGACAATGAGGTCTTTTCCAGGAAATCACATTGTAAAAAGTAAAATGATCTAGAGTCTTTCTTTTTGAATGGGTAAAATCCAATAGAATTTGACAATCTAGAGGTTAGTGACCATGCTTAACATTTTAGATCAATGCATAGTATATAATAATTGGGCAATAAATATTTAATAATGAAAAAAGAATAATCACCTTGAAAAGTCTTCATATATACAATGTACAAATGAATAGAAAATAAACAGGTTATGACTAAGCATGGAAGAAGCAATAATTACAAAAACACATTGCTGAATAAATTGCTGTAGTTGTAATATTATTCCATAGAACTTTTATATGGAAATGAAATGCAGAAACAAATAACAAACTATTGATATTTCATATGTGAGGAAATGGTGAATTTGAAAGAATCCAAATTATTTATAACTTTTCATTGAAGATTATTTAACTTAATATGTTAAGTAAAAGATTTATCTATAACAATTGTAAGTTAAGAGAAAATCTGCTTTTACAAAATTCATATATTTAAATATAAAATTAAATAATTAAAAAATGGAATCTGATTCTAAAAAGTAAAATCTAAAGTTAGTGAGACTCATTAGAAAACTCTAACTTTTCTTTTTATCTTATTTTGTCCTACTTTTCTTTCCTCTACTTTCTTTACCATTTATTCTCTCACTAGTTTGGGACTCCCTACTTTATGATCATTTCTGACATGTTTTCCTTAGGCAATATTCCATGTTTTAGACTAATCTCTCTAGTCTACTCTTCAAACTCTACTTGCTCCAAGCAACCTAGTTTTGTTGGAGAGACTTCATAAACTATTCCACCCTGGAGTGGAGTTGAAAAATATATTACCTAAAGGCAGAATATGAGACATTCTTTAGAGAGATTTAGTAGCTCCTCAAATTGTATAGTAAGTGGACCTGTGGGTACATTTGATATAAGCTAGTGGGAGAAACAGAATCTGCCTAGTCACTCAGATCAATGGCAGCAACTCCAGGGATCAGTTAGGTAGCAAACTCCCCAGTAACAGTCCCCCAGCCCCTCCATGGAGATAGGGAACTATTTTATTTTTCAATAAGACAATCTGAGAAAACAAATGACAAATTTAAGGAAATAAAAGTAAAATAATAACAGGAAAAATAAAACTTATTATTATGAATAATTCTAGGAAATTCAATGGTAATCTTACTGGTGAACAGAGCTCATATTCAAAAAAGGCCAAGTGTGTGTTTGTGTGTGTGTGTGTGTGTGTGTGTGTGTGTGTGTATTTTGAGGTGGGCAGATTTCTTAGAGCTGAATATAGCCTACATTTTTCCATAAGATTAAACAATCAATGCAGTGCATTATCCATTATTAAAACCATATTTAGATACTTTTAGAATGCAAAATGTGTGCACCCTACTGGCTTGAACAATTTAATGCAAATTCAACAATTCTCTCATGATTAGTTGCTTATATATTCAAGATTTGGATCTTGAAAAATATCTACATGTGACCTATTTTTAAAATGCATTAGGAGGTTTGTGCCATAAAAAAAAAGGAGAAATGTTAATATTCTATTTTCTATTTGGTTTTGTTTCTCTTTCTGTTTGAACCCTGATACATTTGAAAAGCAACAGCTGTAGAAAGACAAGTAATTTTAGAAACTGGATTCTTGCACAAAACCATGTCTGAACTCAGATTTATTTCTATTTTCCACAATTAGTAACTGATATGTAAGTTAGCTTAGTTTTGAGAAATTATATTTATATGAGATGTGTGTGTGTGCATGTGTATGTGCATGTGTGTATAATTTTGGGTAAATTGAAAAAAAATGGAAAATAACCTTGATTATGTTTAATATTGTTAAATATCAAAAGCAGTCTTTCATTTACAATGTTTTTAGAGATACGAGACTGAAGAGGATATAGAAATACATGAAAGTCTGAAATCTCAACTGATATTTTTCCTAATATTTTCAAATGTTTCCCAGTATATATTATGCATAATCAAATACATACTTCATTTATTAATAATGTCTCAACTATTTCTCATGCTGAATGTCAAAATTTCATTGCTTAAAGCAATGCATATTAAACCTGTCATGATTTTGAAAGCGACTGTAAAAGAGCATTTCTTCAATGAGGAAAACATCTAATAACTGCACTTTCCATTATGTAGTTACTAGCCACATGTGTCCCTTAAATGCTTGAAATATGATTGCTGTAACAGTGGAAGGATATTTTTATTTCACTTTAAGTTATTAAAATAGAAGTTTAAATAGCCACAAGTGCCCAGTGGCTACTGAATTACATAGTACTGTTATACAATATTGGGAGTAAAAAGGTAACTTCAAAGATTTTTATTTATTACTATTATCTCAAAATACAGTTGACAGAGCCAATAAGTCTGAAAGAGTGATGAGAGCAGAGAAAGACAATAGCCTCCCTGACATTGTGAGGTAGAAAATAGTTAAGTCCATACACACATGACCTCCCTAGATGAAGCATAGCAGTATATAAAGTAAGGTTGGCAGATGCCAGGATAGGATATTCAATGAATATTGTCTCTCTACATGTTTTCTCTTCACACTTACTTAATTTAAAGATTCTTGCCTGGCTTTTGGGAAAGAAGGATAGTGTTTGCCAATCGCTCTCACTGTGTCCTTCTCCCTCTTCCCCAGCTTCTGGAGAGAACCTGCCCAGTTAGTTTCAAGATTTGTTTATAGTGAAATTATTTTCCATAAAATAAATGATTTTTCTAAAGGTATATGTATTTTTTTGAGATACATAAAATCTCCTTATAATCTATAGAAACCTCATGTGAAAAAGAATAAAAATATTATTAGTCTCTAAGGCTCAAAATATTACTTTGTTAAAGGTGGATACTCATTATTTGTCTCCTTTATAAAAAAAAATCATTTTTTTTTAGTTGTAGATGGACACCATGCCTTTATTTTATTTATTTATATGTGATGCTGAGGATTGAACGTAGTGCCTCACACATGCTAGGCAAGTGCTCTACCACTGAGCTACAAATTCAGCACATTTTGTCTCTATTAAGGGAGAAAAGTAGGTAAATAAGGCCTCTCTTTGGTTAAAAAAAGGTCATACTTTGTCAAGAAAACTGATTTATTTCAAGATAATTCAACTTTTTAAAACTTTTGCCATACTGTGAATTTTTTGCAAAGGCATCAATTTAATTTTATATGTGGAAAAAAAGATCTTATATTAAGTCACAGCAAACTTTGTGCATCAAAAAGGAGCAACAAAAGGAGAAAAGATAACACATAAAATGGTAGAGAGATTACTATATCTGATGAGAATTTTGTACACAGAATATGTAAAAAGTCCATGAAATTGAATAATAAAAGGGAAAGTAGTACCATTAAAAATGGAAAAAGGTATGGACACTTCTCCAAAGTTCATGGACCAATAAGTCATGAAAAAGTGATAAATATTTTTTCAGTATTAGGAAAATTCCAGTCATAACCACAATCAAATAAGTTATTGGACTTTCCAGTTCCTTAAATACAATATAAAGTTAAAATAAAAGACCAGCAATTTATAGTTAAATAAACTCCTCTGTTTATATTTGCCTCATGATTGGCTTGACATAACAAATATAACTGGAAATGTCTTGGCAATTTTTATGGTAAACTTCCACATCACAAACAGCATTATTATGACATTTTCTTGATACAATAAAAACAACACTACTATGATTTTGACCAAAGCAAAATACTATAGTCTTTTAATTGACATATTGGTTGTATTTGCAGAATTCTTTGGTCATTATTAAGCTCTTATAAGGATAATTTAACTTAAAATGCTGTTTAGAAAAATATAAATATATGTTTACCTATGTTACTATGCAGCATAACTTTTCAGTGTTCTGAAGGTATATGGAAAGGCTTCATTTATCTGGAGTATTTGTACATTGCAGGTATGCAGATTATATCAACTTTCATGATGTTCTATACGATTCTGTCACTAAAGGCAGTTAGCATTTCCAATGAGTAAGGCAGAATACAGCATCAACAAAGTTTTCTGTAAATATTTTCTTTCCCAGTGGTTGGACCCATTAAAAGCCACTTTACAAGCACTTTTACAGCAAGTACATCCATGTCTCTCTCTTATGTAATATATCCTCTCTGTGTTGTAAGTTATTTTAAAATGGTGGTAACTCCAGTCGCTTTCTAAAGTGACATGTTTAAAAACCTTGGCATGATAAGCAAAGAAGGCATTAAAAACGTGATTTGAGACTGTAGTTAACCAAACCTCTCCAGGCACTGAAAGGTGCTGAAGAGATGGCTTTGTAAATTAGGAAAGGGTTCCGTGTTGGAGGAACCTCCATGGGTAGGCACTAAAGTCTGTGGAATATAGAGGTATGGTGGCCCACATACCAAAGAAAAATTCTCTCTGCACTAAGGCAGTCTGTAGCAATGATGTAGAGGGCTGCTCCTGGGAAAGAAAGTGCACTTCCACTGACATTTTCAAATGTTTAGTATCTCTATCCATCACTGAAATCCAGGTTTATTAAGGATAGAGATCGTACTTGCTTTATTGACTCCTATAGCCCACCATCTAGAGAATTGCCTTGAAAATAGCAAGTAGACAATAAATATTTTAGAAGTAATGGCACCCTGGGTTGATGGCTATATTATTTATAATTTCATTACCTAAATAACTGTGGAAAAACAGGACACTCTGAAATCATGACTAAGAAGTAAGTTTATAGTATTGGGAATATTATGATTTTGATATGTGTAGAACCATCAAATGCAGGTATCCCATAGGTACTTGAATATGGGTATATAGGTTGAATGAGAGCCATATGGGTTGGAGATGGACTAAGGGGTGAAATGACTGAAGCCAGCTATTGAGAAAATGATGTCATAGGGCATAGGTACATATATCAGCTAATTGTACCACACAGTATTATAGCAGGTGGACAGTTTTCTAGTTGCCCACTATGGTCTGAGGCAGAGAAGATACAGTATATAACAACAACAGAAAAAAGAGTCAGAGGTCAAGTTTTGGTCTGTAGGATTATAGATGGCATGTTTCTGAAACCATCAACCTCTATCTTGTGTGATTAAAGACTAGGCTGTTAGTTAATGCCAGTAATTAATAGCAGTACAAATTGGAGGAGTGTTTAAAGATAATTCAACAGGAGAACAAGATGTAAGGCAGTAGATAGCTAGAGAAGGAATTTCATGTGTTTTAAAGAGGACAATGAAAACTATGTATGCCAATGGGCAGAGTGGTACCTAATAAGTTATTACATAGAGATGGGGAGATAATTTCATTTGTAAGTAAGAGGGGATGTGACCTAGTGAAATAATCAGGGACTTGGTTTAACAAGGCATTTGGATAATTCATTCCTGATAATGAGAAAAAAGATATGACTTGAATAGGGAAAGGGACATTTCATCACCAAGACATACTGCTTTTATTTCCAAAATTTGGTGACACTTTTCCAACTCCTGTGATGGCCTGGTGCCTGTTTCTCCTACATCCTCTCAATACTACTCACATGCTCAGTGAATATTCGTATAGTGGTGTGCTCCATGGCGCTTCCCTGTTTGCTTAGTCACATCTGTTGTCCCTGTGTGACACCATGCCATCTTTTTCCAACCCTGATAACAAAAATCCTCCTTTGAATATCCACATAGAGAGTAGCCCATTCCCTCAGCCTCCAAAGCCTCATTTGAATGTTTTCATGTGTGACTGTTGCTGACACTTAGCTTATCACTGTCAAAGTACTTTCTACAATGTATAATGATGTACCTATCACCTAGCTGCATGCCCCACTAACTTCCGACTAAAGCACCTGTTACCTAATTGTATGCTCCACTGGACCGTGAGCTTCTTCCAGATAGTACCTCACTGCCTGGCATATCATAGGAGCTCAATAAAATACTTCTCTTGAATGAATATGCAAGTTTTCCAGCTCCAAGAGGAAGAATTCTTCCAAAATTATATAACGTATAGATAAAACTGTCTTTCATCAGAGTAGGAATTAAGCAACAGGATGTGAAAATTGTATCATAAGAAACCAACTGTTTTCATAAAATTCTGATATTTCAAGAATGTGGTTCTTTTAAAACCAGATAATGGTTGACACTGGTAGTCCCAGTTATAGTCAAAATAATTACAGAACATTGAAACTTTATCCAGGTGTACACTAGAGCATGTCTACCACAAGCAGAGAATAAATAATACCGAATGTCACAACAAATTGCCTGAACATAGAAACTACAGAGAGGTCGTTCAGATCACAAAACTCATTGATCTCCTTTGGCATTCAGCACAACTGGGAATAACACACCAGGACTTTGCTGTTGTTTAGGTTCACGTTCTGTCTGAATTTCAAAGGCAATCTTTGGACATGATAACAATCATAAAGGTGTTATATATACTACTTAGTAATCAAAATGGCATTTTCATTATCATCTGTGAGCTTTTAAATATCGCCTTTGGGATTCTCCAAAAGGATTCAATTTCATTTGGACAAAACACTGTTGGGCACAGATAGCATAAATATAGGCTGGACCTCAAAATATTTAAAGCAATATCAGTGAAAATTGTGTGAAATAAAATACTTGCTAAGTTGGTTTTAAAGAAATAGAATCGTACATTCTTAAAGTCAGATCTTGACACAAAGTCAATAATAGAAAAATTTTAATTGCCAATGATTGCAATAAAGATCATAATTTAATAACTATCTGCTAAATAAACACATTCTTAATTTGAAGAAAATATTTTTATACAGTACAAAGTTCATACATTGAAATGTATAGTTTAGATACTTACTTTATTTGTATAGCAGACACATATTATTGAATCAATATTTTATGATATTGTCATATATTGTCCCATAAGAATTAAATGTTGCAGACATCATTCAAGTTCATATAGTCCCCTCAACAATTCTATTTTCTTTGTTCCTTCCTCAAAGAAAAGGACTCATGTGTGGGTTATTTATTGCAACAATCCACAGAAATATTTTTATATCAAAACTAAATATATTTGAATCCATGAACAATTATAAGCAAGTATTGTGATTTTGTTTTGACTATTTACAAATTGTACCAGTCTAGATACAGCAAGATAGCTTATTTTACACTTTGTTTTTGACATATATTCACATTGGCATATTTGATTCTAATTTATTCATTTTAATAGTTGTATTATATGCAATTTTGCAATGATATTCCAATTTATTTTGCCAATTTTTTTTAATTTACAGATGAATGGTCATTTTTTACCTATATCTAAATTTCCTGTATTAAAAACATTCTGAAATGAACATTTTGTGCATATTTCTTCAAGCACATATGCTCAAAAGTCTCTAAAGCACATAGATAGAAGAAGAATTGCAGGGCTCTGGACTCTGCCCATTCTGAAATGCTATCTACTGCCAAATGCCTTTTTACAGTGGGAATGACAATTTGCACATATTTGAGTAGTTCCAAACTAGGAATATTTTTGCATATACTCATTAAATTTTTGCGTTATCAGTTTTTAAATGCTCTTAATCAGACAGAGCAGAAATTGTGTGCCATAAAAGTTTTTGAAATCAAATATAAATTTCATTAAGTGACATCAAATATGCATAGGAATGTACAGAGTATAGGACACAACTTAATTAATTTTCATAAAAAACAGAGTTGTAACCAGTAGCTGGTTCAGAAACAGAATACTGCCACCTTGCCAGGACCCCAGAACCCCTCTGGTCCCCCTTCCAGTCACAGTTTCTTCCCAAGAATAATCAATATTCTGAGTTCTCACATATTAGATTAGTTTTGTCTAGTGTAGAATAATATATTAAAGGAATAAAACAGTATGTAATTTTTGTGTGTGTCTGGTTTATTTTGTTCAACATCGTGGTCATGATTCTCTTCCATATTGTTACACATGGTTATATTTACTCTCTTCATATTTCATTGAATGACTAAGAGAGAGTTTGTTTATGCATTCTACTGTGGTAGATATTTAAGTGATTTACTGCTGCATAAAAACCTCCCCAAACGTGGTGCTGTAAAACAACTATTTTATTGCTTACAATCTGTGCATGAACTCAACTGAGCAAAGTCTTCTGCTGAACTGCACTCTGGAGTATCCCAAGATAAAGTACTCTAAATGAAAATGAGCAGACACTTCCTATCATTTGAATTTTGGGTATCTATTTTTAAAAAATAGCCTCACAGTTTACCTCATCCTCTCAATTATTCATTTCCATACAAAAAATATACCCTCTCCTGTCCTTTCCTTCATTCATGCCGTTATTTAAAACTTTAGGAATCTCTCATTTAAATCAGGTCAAAGTATAGATTGTATCTCTGGGTTCAGCATCTCAGGTGTGTTTCTTTGAGTGCAGACTGTTAAACTCAAGGATATGGAACATGTAATGCTGAAAAAGGAACAGGAAGACTACAACCAAAACCTGTATTCAAAGAATGGAGTAGACACTGTTTCACAACAATTGTGATATTTCACCAATGCCCTGCTTCCTGTTAGTGGTTTTTCTTATCCTTGGATCTGTCCTTTGAATCATTCTTCCTTTCCAATTAGAATGTTCCATATTTGCACTTGAGGAGCTTTCTCATCCTGCTAGATGCCTGTGTTAAGTTGGGTATGATGTGCTCCATTTCATTTTACTTGCCTATTTTTAACAGGTAAAATTTAAAAACTGTAGGGGTTATTTTGTGTATCAAATCAGTGTTTACTCAATTAAATAAAAGCATCTACATACCTCTTTAGCAAAGGCCCTTCTAGAATAAAAACTGAAAGTCAACTTTATGTTGCTGGAAAATCCCTTCAAGTTTGCTGGAAGATTCCATGCCCAATAAAAAGATTGAAGAAGCATGCGATAAGATTCTCTGAAGTTTATTGTTTTCACTAGGAATATCTATGAAGTAACACTTTAAACTGTGATAAGATATAAAAAGAAAAAACAAGGACATTTGGTTTCTTGATATGAGACCACTGCTCTTCCTGGCAGCATCTCCAGGTGTCACCTTTTTTAAAAAGATACTTTAAAAAAATCATTTACTGACTGGAAAGATAGTTTGGTGTCCTGAATATTTCTAAATTCTTCTAAAAATTGCACTTTCTTCTAATTTTCTTTCTCTTTTTTCATATGCTACATTAGAGAGAGCCCAAACCCCATCAATCAGCACATGCAACAGGTTCTTTAGACATCTTTAGGCACACTGACAAGTTCATTATCCATAAGCTTTATTTTCCATGTTCCTGCACAGAACAATATTATTAAAATTCTGCTTTACACAATACAGTCACATTTTCCCCAGCTTTTCATGATAGTGTTGTTGTTGTGCATCATATTGTCAGTCAATCATGTTCTCAAGGATCTTCCTGACCCAGCAAACACATTGCCCAGTTTTCTCTCTCTGTTCTCTCTGTTTTTTTCTCTTTCTCTGTGTATATAAATTTAAAGAGGCTCATATCCATAATCCTAGCAGCTCTGGAGGCAAAATCAGGAGGTTTGTAAGTTCAAAGCCAGCCTCAGTAACTTAGTGAGGCCCTAAGCAGCTTAGAGAGACCCTATCTCTAAATAAAATTTTTTTTTACCAAAGGGCTTGGGATGTGGCTCAGGAGCTGAGCACCCCTGGGTTCAATCCCCAGTGCCAAATAAATAAATAAATTAAAAGTTGATAAACTATTGTTTTAGATAAACTATTTAAATGAAATTAATACCACTTGAATCACTTGAAAGCATGCCCTTCAATGTTTTCTTTCTAGAAATTCACAATACAGTGTGTCAATGTCATTCTCTAATGCTGAAGTGTTTTCATTTTTCTAAAAAGAAAACTCATACTTTCCAGTTACCCCCTCACTCCATTCCTGACAACCATTGATCTACTTTTCATCCTTAAAGATTTGCTTGTTCTGAACATTTTATCTTTCATTTCAGGAGAGCAAAGGTCAGTGTGTGTGTGTGTGTGTGTGTGTGTATGTAAGAGAGAAAGAGAGAGAGAGAGAGAGAGAGAGAGAGAGAGAGAGAGAGAGAGAGAGAGAGAGACTGGGTTGATAGAGTTTATGGTCGTTATTGGGAAGTAGGAAGCATATAGAGCCTAGGAAAAAATACCTGAAAAAATCAAAATGCAAAAGATGAACAGAAAAGGAAACCCTTATTTATGGTTGAGACAGAGTTACTAATGTTAAGGTAAAAGCTCAAGGGTACTAACTATAAAAACTAAATAAATAAATAAAAACATAGTGAGTAAACTTACATGTTAGAAAACAAATGATACAATTTCAAATAATGTTTTCACTTTAATAGAGTAAAGAAGTTGCCTATAAAACAATGACAATAGTTTTAATGTAGTACGTGTTGAACAGAATCAAAATTCCATGAGGTAGGAGTAAAGTGCATGAAGCACTTTAGGATTAGGAATTAGAAAAAACATAGTTGTGTGTTTTAGGTTTGGAAACTTTTTAAAGATGTTTTATACAAGTAAGAAAATCTGAGGAATAGAAAATATTTGATTTTGAGAATTCTGTGTTCTGATTTCTTTAAAATGGTTGGTATGTAATGTTGTTTGGATTCTGGAACTTAAGCCTACAAAAATGCTACCTGATGATCAAAATTAGTTCATTTCAAGCATCTGTTCACAGATGGTACTGACATGTTCTGGTCTCATGGGCTAAAAATAAGATATTTTGGCATTTAAAGTGGTATGTATATTGCATATATATATATACACACACCCCACATGGGGATTAGGATCTGTGAAACGGAGGTGGGCACTGAGGGATATTGATGATCTTCAAATTCTACTTACTATGCACCTTTATCAACTAAAGGAATAGATATATTCCCTATATTATTAAAATTTACTTTATTACAAAACAGATTCATTACAAAATGAAAACATAAAGTGGAGACTGATTTACAGTAGCATATTGATCAAACTCAATTTTGTAGATATAGAAGCTATTGCCAAGGGAAAAACATCATGTTAAGGTCATAGTGATAGTTTTAGGACTTGAACTGAAGTTGGTACAGTGCTCTACAAATGACCATGCTGGACAGGTCAGGACCAATTTTTAGCACTTCGCTTGCAAAAGTGTCCATTAACTTGACATTCTGTGTTCCTGCCCTTGCCATTCGCAAGTCTCCCATAAATGTTACTTTTACCTTTCCTTGACCTTTCTCAGCACGATATAGAGCCAGTTGACTGAGATTTTAATCCTGACATCCAAGTCACTGTGACTATAGAAAAACAACCTTATAGAAACTGGTGAGCTGTTAAATGAAGATAATAAATACATCCTCCTTCCAGTGCTGTTGTGAGGATAAAATGAAACAATGTAAATGGAAAATGTCTAATAAATTTAATTAGTGTGATTCATTACTCCCTTTATTCTGGACAATCATAGACACATTCTCATTCAACTTTAGACCTATAATATTTGTAAAACATTAACTTATTCTGATACTTATTTTAAAATTACATTATTCAGCAATAAAACCCATTAACAATATGTACAAAATGTTATTAGAACCTTCTCACAAAACTGTATTTCCTAGAAAATAATATCTAAAAATAATTTTAAAAATGTCACTGCAATTCACTGAATACTGTTTATGATTAGAAGTAGAATTAGTATCAAGAAAGTAGAAATTAAAGTGTTGAGAGATAAATTAGAATTATGAGTCTTGATAAAATATCCTTCAAGAGGAAAAGAGAAAAGTAGTCTTACTGAGGGGAAATAAACAGGGGAATTTGTGATTAGACTGTTGAACTTAAAGAAGGACATGGTTATAAAGGAATCTTCTCAAAGACAGACAAACCTTAGTCTGCCAAAGAACATCGACATGCTTGCATCAAAAATTGATGGAAATGTAGGAAGAAATAGAAGAATTTACTATTATAGATGGAGATTTTGACACCCTTCTATCACAAATGGTCAAATCCAGCCGGCAGAAAATCAGCAAGGATGTAGTTGAAATCATTAACCAACTGGATATAACTGACAGCTATATACTACCTTATCCCCAAACCAAAGACTACAAATCCTTCTCAAACTCACAAGGATCATTAGCCTACATAGGCTACATTCTGAATCTTAAAATACACTTTATCAAATTTTAAAGAGTAGAATCTATATGATGCCTGTTCTTACACTATAAAATAATTAAGTAGGCGATCCAAGATGGCAGACTAGAGGGTGACTGCATCTCCAGTCGCTCCAGAACCCAGGATTCAAGAAGGGGAGGCATTGAGAGATTTGGATGGGGTGAGTCACCCCCACCAGATGAAGCTCGGCCCGAGCGGCAGGCCCGGACAGGGGTGGCTTCTCAGAGCAGGGCAGGGTAGCTAGAGTCTTCCCCAGGTAGCCCTGCTCCCTCCGGCAGCAGGCTCCTTCCACACAGCCAGCTTCTCGGAGAAGGCCCCCCCAGTGAGAGCCTTTCTGCACAGAGCCAACTCCAAGCCCTGGAACCGGTAGCGGGCTAGGGGCAGCTTTCTTCAGAAGCACTGCATTATCAAGTTCCTCCAAGACTTCAGGCTACAGAAGGCTGGGAATTGATATACTGCAAATCTACAGGGACACTATGAGCCAATAGAAGAAATCTGCAATATCTCAACTGAACAATATGAAAAAACAAGGGAAGAAAATGTCCCAAACAAATCTAGATACTATATCAATAAACCCAATGACAGCACAGCAGAAGAAACGTCAGAAAGGGAGTTCAGAATGTACATAATTAAAATAATCAGGGAAGCAAACGAAGAGATGAAAGAGCAAATGCAGGCATTGAGGGAGGAGATGAAAGAGCAAATGCAGGCATTAAATAATCGCACCAAGCAACAGTTAAAAGAGCAAATATAGGAAGCAAGAGATAATTTCAATAAAGAGTTAGAGATACTGGAAAAAAAAAAAAAAAAAAAAAAAAACAAACAGAAATCCTTGAAATAAAGGAAACAATAAACCAAGTTAAAACTCCATAGAAAGCATAACCAATAGGGTAGAACACCTGGAAGACAGAACTTCAGACATTGAAGACAAAATATTTAATCTTGAAAATAAAGTTAACCAAACAGAGAAGATGTTAAGAAATCATGAACAGAATCTAAAAGAATTATGGGATATCATGAAAAGGCCAAATTTAAGAATTATTGGGATTGAGGAAGGCTTAGAGAAACAAACTAAAGGAACGAACAATCTATTCAATTAAAGAATTTCAGAAAATTTCCCAAATCTGAAGAATGAAATGGAAAACCAGGTACAAGACGCTTATAGAACTCCAAATATACAAAATTACAACAGACCCACACCAAGGAACATTATTATGAAAATACCTAACATGCAAAATAAAGACAGAATTTTAAAGGCCGCGAGAGAAAAGAATCAAATTACATTCAGGGGGAAACCAATAAGAATATCAGCAGATTTTTCAATCCAGACCCTAAAAGCTAGAAGAGCCTGGAACAACATTTACCAAGCCCTGAAAGAAAATGGATGCCAACCAAAAATCTTATACCCAGCAAAACTTACCTTCAGATTGGACGATGAAATAAGATCCTTCCATGATAAACAAAAGATAAAGGAATTTACAAAATAAAGCCGGCTTTACAGAACATTCTCAGCAAAATATTCCATGAGGAAGAGATGAAAAACAATGATGCAAATCAGCAACGGGAGGAGCTAGCCTAAAGGAATAGTCAAATAAAGGAGAAAACAAATCATGTCAAAAGACAAAAATGAGTCAAATGACTGGGAATACAAATCATATCACAATAGTAACCCTGAATGTGAATGACCTGAACTCATCAATCAAAAGACATAGACTGGCAGATTGGATTAAAAAGAAAAATCCAACAATAAGCTGCCTTCAAGAGACTCATCTCATAGAAAGAGATATTCATAGACGAAAGATGAAAGGATGGGAAAAAACACACCATGCACATGGACACAACAAAAAAGCTGGAGTATCCATCCTCATTTCAGATAATGTGGACTTCAAGCCAAAACTAGTCAGAAGGGATAAAGAAGGACATTACATACTGCTTAAGGGAAGCATAAATCAGCAAGACATAACAATCATACATATCTATGCCTTGAACATTGACTCATCCATGTACGTCAAACAAATCCTTCTTAATTCCAGAAATCAAATAGACCACAAAACAATAATACTGGGTGATTTTAACACACCTCTCTCACCATTGGATAGATCCTCCAAACAAAAATTGAATAAAGAAACCATAGATCTCAATAACACAATCAACAATTTAGACTTAAGGAACATATATAGAATATACCATCCAACAAAGAACGAATACATGTTCATCTCAGCAGCACATGGATCCTTCTCTAAAATAGACCATATTTTATGCCACAAAGCTACTGTTGGCAAATACAAGAAGATAGAGATACTACCTTGTACTCTAACAGATCATAATGGATTGAAATTAGAAATAAATGACAGGATAAAAAACAGAAATTTCTCCAATACCTGGAGATTAAATAATACACTATTATATGATGAATGTATAACAGAAGACATCAAGAGGGAAATAAAAAAATTCTTAGAAGTAAACGAGAACAAAGACACATCATATCAAAATCTCTGGGACACTATGAAAGCAGTACTTAGAGGAAGATTTATTTCATGGGGTGCATTCAACAAAAGAAGTAGAAATCAACAAATAAACGACATAACACTATAGCTCAAAGCCCTAGAAAAAGAAGAGCAGACCAACACCAAAAGTAGTAGAAGACAGGAAATAGTAAAATCAGAGCCAAAATCAACGAAATTGAAACAAAAGAAATAATTGGAAAAAATGACAAAATAAACAGTTGGTTGTTTGAAAAAATAAACAAAATTGATAAACCCTTAGCCACATTAACAAAGAGAAAGAGGGAGAAAACTCAAATTACTAAAATTTGGAATGAACAAGGAAATATCACTACAGACACAAGTGAAATACAAAACATAATTAGAAGCTATTTTGAAAATCTATATTCCAACAAAACAGAAAACCTCAAAGACATCAACAAGTTTCTAGAGACATATGAATTACCTAAACTGAACGAGGAGGATATACACAACTTAAATAAATCAATTTCAAGCAATGAAATAGAAGAGATCATCAAAAGCCTACCAACAAAAAAAAGTCCAAGACCAGATGGGTTCTCAGCCAAGTTCTACAAAACCTTTAAAGAAGAGCTCATTCCAATACTCCTCAAACTATTCCATGAAATAGAAGAGGAGGGAACCCTCCAAACTCATTCTATGAAGCCAATATCACCTGATATCTAAATCAGACACAGACACATCGAGGAAAGAAAATGTCAGACCAATATCCTTAATGAACATCGACGCAAAAATTCTCAACAATATTTTAGCATATTGCATACAAAAATATATTTAAAAGATAGTGCACCACAATCAAGTGGGTTTTATCCCAGGGATGCAAGGTTGGTTCAACATCTGGAAATCAATAAATGTCATTCACCATATCAACAGACTTAAAGTTAAGAATCACATGATTATTTCGATAGATGCAGAAAAAACATTTGATAAAATACAGCATCCCTTCATGCTCAAAACACTAGAAAAAATTGGGGTAGTGGGAACATTCCTTAAAATTGTAAAGGCCATCTACGCTAAACCCATGGCCAATATCATTCTAAATGGAGAAAAACTAAAAGCATTCCCCCTAAAAACTGGAACAAGGCAGGGATGCCCTCTTTCACCACTTCTATTCAACATCGTCCTTGAAACTCTAGCCAGAGCAATTAGACAAACCAAAGAAATTAAAGGGATATGAATTGGTAAAGAAGAACTCAAACTATCCCTGTTCGCTGATCACATGATTATATATTTAGAGGAACCTGGAAACTCCACCAGAAAACTTTTAGAACTCATAAGTGAATTCAGTAAAGTAGCAGGTTACAAGATCAGTGCTCATGAATCCAATACATTTTTATACATAAGTGATGAATCTTCAGAAAGAGAAGTTAGGAAAACTATCCCCATTGACAATAGCCTCAAAAAAGTAAAATACTTGGGAATCAATCTAACAAAAGAGGTGAAAGACCTCTACAATGAGAACTACTGAACACTAAAGAAAGAAATTAAAGAAAAACTTAGAAGATGGAAAGATCTCTCATGTTCCTGGATAGGCAGAATTAATATTGTCAAAATGGCCATACTACCTAAAGTGCTATACAGATTCAATGCAATTCCAATTAAAATCCCAATGATGTACCTTACAGAAATAGAGCAAGCAATTATGAAATTCATCTGGAAGAATAAAAAACCCAGAATAGCTAAAGCAATCCTCAGTAAAAAGAGCGAAGCAGGGGGTATCACAATACCAGATCTTCAACTCTACTACAAAGCAATAGTAACAAAAACGGCATGGTATTGGTACCAAAATAGACAGGTAGATCAATGGTACAGAATAGAGGACATGGACACAAACCCAAACAAATACAATTTTCTCATACTAGACAAAGGGGCCAAAAATATGCAATGGAGAAAAGATAGCCTCTTCAACAAATGGTGCTGAGAAAACTGGAAAACCATATGCAACAGAATGAAATTAAACCCCTATGTCTCACCTGCACAAAACTCAACTCAAAATGGATCAAGGACCTCAGAATCAGACCAGAGATCCTGCATCTTATACAAGAAAAAGTATGTCCAAATCTTCAACATGTTGGCTTAGGATCAGACTTACTTAACAGGACTCCCATAGCACAAGAAATAAAAACAAGAATCAACAACTGGGATAGATTCAAACTAAAAAGCTTTCTCTCAGCAAAGAAAACTATCAGTATTGTGAAGAGAGAGCCTACGGAGTGGGAGAATATCTTTGCCACTCATACTTCAGATAGAGCACTAATCTCCAGAATCTATAAAGAACTCAAAAAACTCTACACCAAGAATACAAATAATCCAATCAACAAATGGGCTAAGGAAATGGACACTTCACAGAAGAAGATGTACAAGAAATTAACGGATATATGAAAAAATGTTCAACATCTCTAGTAATAAGAGAAATGCAAATCAAAACTACCCTAAGATTCCATCTCTCATCAATTAGAATGGTGATTATCAAGAACACAAGCAACAACAGGTGTTGGCGAGGATGTGGGGAAAAAGGAACACTCATACATTGCTGGTAGGGTTGCAAATTAGTGCAGCCACTCTGGAAAGTAGTATGGAGATTCCTCAGAAAACTTGGAATGGAACCTCCATTTGACCCAGCTATCCCACTCCTTGGCCTATACCCAAAGGACTTAAAATCAGCATACTACAGAGATACAGCCACATCAATGTTCATTGCTGCTCAATTCACCATAGCCAGATTGTGGAACCAACCTAGATGCCCTTCAATTGATGAATGGATAAAGAAACTGTGGCATATAAATACAATGGAATATTACTCAGTCATAAAGAATGATAAAATTATGGCATTTGCAGGCAAATGGATGAAATTGGAGAATATCATGCTAAGTGAGATAAGCCAATCTCAAAAAACTGAAGGACAAATGATCTCACTGATAAGTGGATGAGAACATATAATGGGGGGTGGGAGGTGTTAGGGTTAGGCTTAGAGGTAGGGTTGAGAAGGGTGGTAAGAATGGAGTAAGGAAGGACTGTATAGAGGGAAAAGAGGGGTGGGAGGGATGGGGGTGAAGAAAAAAATAACAGAATGAATCAAACAACATTACCGTATGTAAATTTATGATTACACAAATGGTATGCCTTGATTCCATGTACAAATAGAGAAACAACATGTATCCCATTTGTTTACAATAAAAAAATAATAATAATTAAGTAGAATTAATAATAAACAGAATGCTGGAAAATCCTAAAATACTTGCAGTGTAAAAAAGACAATTTTAATTAACATCTTTCAAAGACACCTATTTATTTTATTAATTTACTTTATTATTATCATCCTCATCATCACCACCATCATCATCATTGAGGATTGAACTCACGGGGGTCACTACCACTAACCTCTATTTCCCAACCACTTCCGTTTTGAATCAGGATCTTGTCCAGACCGTCCTGTAACTTATGATCTTCCTATCTCAGGTTCCTGAGTAGTTGGGATTACAGGTGTGGGACAGTGCTTGGCAGTAAAGATGTAATCTCAAGAGAATTAAAAACAAAAGTAAAAGTTAGCCTAACCTGTGGGATGCAGTGAATGCAGTATTTATAGGGAAGATTATGGCAATTAATGCATAGTTTACAAAAGAATGTCTAAATAAATAAACTTCTGCAGAAAATGTTTTTGTTAAAGATACAAGTTAAATCCAAAGTAAGCAGAAGAAATGATAAGAAACTATAGCAAAATTTAATAAAATTGTAAATAGGAAATCAGTAGATGATATAAACAAAACCAAGTTTTTTCCCCAAAATATTAAAAAAAAATCAATCAGACTTTAACCAGATTAGCTAAGAAAAACAGAAAGCTCTCAAATTATTGAATACCAAAGAATGAAAAAGAAGCCATCACTATAGACCCTATAGTCATCGAAAGGATAATAAGGCAATGTGATGAACAAGTTTATGCCCCAAAATTTGATGAACTTTAAATAAAATAGATCAATTCCTTAAACTAAACAACATGTCAAAACTTAAAAAACAAGAAATAAATAATCTGAATAGCTCTGTCAATTAGATAATGTGAATCAATAATTAATACCTTTCTAAAACAGAAAGTTTGACCCAGATTAGTTACTGGTGAGTTCTACTTAACATTTAAGGAAGAAAATATACCAATTCTCTACAATGACTTCCAAAAGATAGTAGAAGGAATAGTTCTTAACACATTTTATGACTATGTAATTACCCCAATATCAAGCCAAAGACATTACAAGAAAACTACAGACCAACATCTCTTGACCATAGACACAAAAATCCTAAGAAAATATTAGTAAATAAAATTCAACAATGCATAAAATGATTATAGCACAACCAAGATCTCAGATATGCCAAAATATTTCAAAATTTGAACATCAATTCATATAACTCATCACATCAGCAGGTTAAAGATGAAAAAAATACATGATTATATCAATAGAGGCAGAAAAAGCTTGTGTGAGTACAATATTCATTCATGCCAAAAACCCAGTCAGCAACCAGGCACAGTGATGCACAGTTATATATTCAGCTACTTGTGAAGTTAAAGCAGGAGTATCACAGAAAACCTCCTGCATCTAATAAGTGATGATAGCAAGTTACAGCCATATGAGGTTAATGGACAGAGGTCTCTCAATTTCCTATATTCCAGCAATAACAAAGGCACAATATTAAACTAAAGCACATCACCTTTTATATTAGCAGCCAAATTAAACACCTAGAATAAAATATTCATGCTATGGATGAAATAAGTCTCCAACATTATGTGTTGAAAATTGAATCCTCAATGTGACATGTCAGGAGATGGGGGCCTAGGAAGCGAGGAGGAGGTCATGAGGTCTTCACCCTTATTAATGAATTAATGTCATTTTGACAGAAGGAGGTTATCTCAGGAATGGACTTGTTATTGAAGCATGTTTGGGACTCTCCTTGTCTTCTCTTGGTCTTTTATTTTCTTGTGCTTCCTTCTACCAAGGGATAATGCAACACAGTGGAATTTTTCAGGTGCCAGTACTGTGTGCCCTGGGACCTCAAGAACTGTAAGCCAAATAAACTTCAATAGTCAATAAATAACTTAGTCTCAGGTGTTCTGTTGCAGCAATCAAAACAGACTAGACAATGTTGACGATCTCTGTTTGGAAAACTGCAGCACTATGATAAGCAAAATCAAATAAGAAGAAAATACACTAATGACATTCTTTGTCTTTGTAGAGTCTCAATATTGTCAAAATGTCAGTTATTCCCAAATTACAAATTCAGCAAAATTGAAATTAGAATATCAATTAGTGATTTTGTGGATATATAGGGAAGAAAAGAGGTTCACAATAAGAATCATAATGTTGAGGAGAAGATTAAAGGTGGTCACTATGTGACACAGAGACTTGAATTCACAGTAATCAAGACAGTGTATTCTTGACAGGAGAATAGACAGCTCTATGGAACAAAATGCCCCAGAATCAGATCTACATAAATACACCCAAATAATATCCAACAAAGAACTGAAGGCCATATAATGGAGCAAAAATTTGTTTTTTCAACAAAAGATGCTGAGACAACTAGACATATGCATATAACATATACATGCAAATGCATGAATCTACATGCTTCACACCCATCATGAAAATTAACTCAATATAGAACATAGGTTTAAATGTAAAATACAGACCATAAAATTCCAAGAACATATCACAGGAGAAAAGCTAGATAACCAACGCAAACTCCATGAAGATAACAATTGATACACTGGATTTCATTAAATAACACTTTTTTGACTGTGCAAAGAACAAATGTCAAAAGACTGAGAAAAACAGCCACAAACTGGAGAAAATGTCTGTAGAAGACACATCCTTTCAAGGACTGTTATCCAAAATACAAAACAGAACTCTAAAAACTCAACTATATAAAAAAGACAATCAGATAAAAAATAGATCAAGACTGAATGAATATCTCAACAAAGAAAAAAAAATACAGATGATAAGTAGGAAAATGAAAAGATGTTCAACATCATGTTATTAGGGAATTAAAAATTAAAACAATAATTAAATTCCACAACATTCTAGAATGATGAAACACCAAAACAATAACAATGCAAACTTTAGCCAAGTAGGAAGCACAACAAGAACGCTTATTTATTGCTGGTGCACGTGAAAAACGGATAGCCACTTTGGTGGTTAGTTTGACAGCTTTTTATGAAACTAAACACACTCTTCCAGATGATCTAGCAATCACTTTCCTTGGCATTTACTTAAATAAATTGAAAACTTATATGATGCAAAAGCCTGCATATGAATGCTTATGGCAGCGTTCCTCAGAGCAGCAAAAACTCAGAAGCAGCCAAGACTTCCTTCAGTAGGTGAAAAAATAAATAAACAGTGTTCCATCCAGAAAATGGAATATTATTTAGTGCTAAATCATTTTTAAAAAGCTATGGGGTCAAAAACAGACACAGGAGAGACTTAACTCCATATTACCAAGTAAAATAGGCCAATTCTGTAAAGCATGCATACTGTATAAGTTGCACATTGTATGTCATTCTTGAAAAATCATAACCATGGAAACAAGGGGAAAAAAAAAAAAAAAAAAAGCATTCCCAAGGGCAGGAGGGGAGGTAGTGATGAACAGGCAGAACCCAGTATATTTTTAGGACAGTGAAACAACTATCTGTGATATTACAATGGTGGTTCATTATTTATCATTATTTAGTTGTCAAAACCCATAGAGTTTGTGATACTGACAGTGACCTTAATGTAAACTATTGACTTTGAGAAATGATACTTCGTATACAATCGTCCGTGGTAAGCAATGTGATTATGTGGTGCGGTATGCTGATAGCAGTGAAGTTGTGTGTGCTTGGGGACAAGAGGTACACAGGAACCTTCCTGATCTTCCATCCAATTTTGCTCTGAACCTAAAAGAAATCAAAGATAATTAATTAAAAATCATATTTGGCCCACATTTATCTTAACAGAATAGAATTGTTTTAGCAATAGACACACATGTATTAGTAATAGTATTTGAAAGTGCATGTGTTAACTTTGTGAATTAATTTTAGGAGAATTAATTATATCTATGTATGTAGTATACCTATTTATTACCTTAATTTTTTTTTTATTTATGTTTTGGTACTGTGGGATTGAACTCAGGAGTGTCCAACCATTGAGCTACATTCCCAGTCCCATTTTTAAATTTTGTTTTTTAAATTTTGAGACAGTTTCACTAATTTGTTGAGGCTGGCTTTGAACTTGCAATTCTCCTGCCTTGGTCTCCTGAGTGACTGGGAATATAGGCATGTGCTACTGAACCTGGCTGTCTTGATTTTTTTAAAGTCATATTCAATATTTTTTAGCTTTTACTTGTGCTTTTTGTTTTAGTCGTCTTCTTCACCACTGTGACTAAAGGAGCTGACCATTACAACTGTAGAGGAAGAAAAGTTAAAGTTTATTTTGGGGTTCAAAGTGTCAGTGGTCTCTATCCATAGACAGCAGACTCTATTCCTTGGGCACCAAGGTGAGGCTGAATGTCATGGTGGAAGAGTTTACAGGAAAGAAAAAGCTCCATGATGATCAGAAGCACAGAAAGACTCCTCTCTCTTGATACAATATATATATACCCAATAGCCATGCCCCCAATGAACCACTTCCTCCATACCCAACTTACCTGCCTCCAGTTACCACTCAGTTAATCCCATCAGGAATAAATTCACTGATTAAGGCTATAACCCAATCATTTATTCTCAAACCCTCTTGCATTGTCTCACAGATGAGTTTTTGGGAGACACCACATCTAAACCATAACATTCCACCACAACTCCCCAAAACTCACAATCATCTGACAATGCAAAATACATTTAGTCCATTCCCAGAGTCTCTATGGTCTCAACAATTCTGAGATTGCTCAAAGTTCAGGTGCAAAGTCTTCTCTGAGGCACAAGGCAATCTTGGATTGTGAGCTCCTGTAAAATTAGAAACAATTTGCAATTATCCAATATATAATGGTATAGAGTGAACATTTCCATTAACAGAACTAGGGGCATAGACAAAAGGGATGGGACCAAAGCAAGTCTGAAATCCAGCTAGGTAAACAAGTCTTGTAGTTCTGTGTTCAGCATCTAGAACACATGACACGTGGCCTTGTTGATTGCAACCCAAATGGCTTTTCTATTGGCTTGTCTCTGCTCAATTCCTGCAGATTTCCTAGGACAATGGTCCATATTACTGGCATTTTTTAAATCTCAGGCGGCTCCACTGCAGTTTTGGCTTCCTCCTCAAATCCCACACCTTGCCCTCTCAGGGAGTGCCTGCAGGGATTCTGACCCAGCTGAACTTTGCCGGGCTTCCAAAGCCTTCCTTTGAAATGTTGGTGGCAGTCTCCATGAGTCCCTAGCTCCAGCATCCTTCATTTCCACAGAACCAGCACTGCGTGGTTGACGCCAAGGTTTGCCCTCCAGGGACCCTGGCTGCAGCAGCCTCTGAGTGTCTATGTGGCTTAGTGTGTTGAAAAAACTTCCTAGGCCCCCTTGTGCAAGAAGGTTGCTCCACTGGTGCTCTTTTCAAGAGAATTTTCACTTTTACTCCCTTGACTCTGAGATGGGTGTGGTCTTACCAGCTTCTGAGTTGCTCTCAAGTTACCTTTCTTATTATCTCTGGGTAAGCTCTTTAGCATTTCATTAATAGCAGTTATGTCTCTAACAACTGCAACTTTCTTAGCCCCAGTTTTATTCCCAACTTTTAGGTCCAAGCTTTAAAAAATCTATCTACTCCGTTTTCTACTCCTGACCTCTACAATAACTTTGACTGAATGCTATGCTGCCTAAACATTTCTTCCACCAGATTAAGAAGTTCATGGTTTTTAAAATCAGCCCCACAGAAAGTCTCAGGACACAGGCATAATGCAAACAACTTCTTGGCCAGAACGTAACAGGAATCGCCACTATTCCAAATTCCAATGAGTCCTCCTCTGAACCCCCTGAGCCCTTTCTTCACACAGTCCTATTGGCACTCTGGTCTTCTGAGCTCCCAGCAGAATCAGTTTATAGGACAAACTGAAGCCACAAATCATCCCAGCACACCAGTGGTATTCAGAAGTCTCAGGCAAGAATGGCTAAAACCACTATCCATAACAAAATGTTTTCGAAACCAGGACATGGAACAATTTAGAAAGATGTTTCCTTTTAAAAATTAGTAACAGAGATTCAGTGAAACCTGGCGTAGGCAACAGAGCAATCATGAGTCTCGGAAGTATTAGTTTTAGCCTCAAGAACCTGAGATAATTTACTGGAGACATTGATCTGGGAAATCTAACCCTAAAGGAAGAAGTCAGTAATCAATATGGTAATGTGGAAATTCTCTTAATCAGGTTTGTGGATGTAAATACTACCGTGAATAGCAACCTTTGCTATTTGGTATGTTTCTCTGAAAATTTTTAAGATGTGCAACAGTAATCTATTGTCTTACTGGTAGTTCCCATATTCTCTAATCTACATATTTGGGACTTCTAGATTTCAGGAAATTTTCATCTTTTGTGTCAGGCACTTCAATGCTAAATTGAGTGTGAATCCTGTCAGGTGACATTTCCTTTTCTCACTTCACCATGCAGAGTAAATTGCATTTGAAGCAGCCAACTCTCCATTTACAGAGTGCCTTTCTTACACATGCCAAATTCTGTATTCTCCTCTTTTTTTTTTTTTTTTTTTTGCGTTTTTTTGTCCTTCCTCAGAGACCCAAATGCATTTTTAACTCTGTGCTACTGTATCTGCTACCTTGTATCTTTGAAGTGGAGTTTCTCAGGTGTATAATTTATTTATGATGGGGAATTTATCCCTTGAGAGATGCAGCATATAGCTTGTTCTTAGTCCACTCAAATGATGCTCTAGATGCTGACACACACAACCTGAGCTTCCAAGGACCCAGTGGGAATCAGTGTATCTGCCAAATATTCTTCCCTCCTACTCTCTTTCCGTGTTTTTTTTTTTTTTTTTTTTTTTTTTTTTCTGGTTACTCCCAGTCTTTTGAAGACTTGGATATTCATGAAGTGCAGAAAGATTTCCTTGTGGCTTACATTTTTCTATGGTTGTGAAACACAATTCCTGTGATCCATTTTCATCCATCCATCCTCTACTCCTTGTGATCAGGTCTGAGTTTTAAAAATCTGCATTTCCTCCGAAGCTGGTCACATTTTCATTCTGCTTGTTTGTTGGATTGAAAGGCAGTACCTTTATTACTCTTTCTTTACCTTATTTTCTAATCTGGAGATCCTTCCTTCCTTTGTATTTTTTTTTAATCTTTCTTTTTTAACTGAGTTTTGTTTTCCTATCCCACCAGTTAGGATTTAACCTGCTTTTCTCCTCTTCAGTACTTATGTATCTCTCTTATTTCCTGTAATTCAGTAACATTCTAGTTATGGTCTGTAGGCACAAAGGAAATAAGAATATTACATCTAAAAATAACTGTCACCTTGTAGCTGATCCAATAATATAGAATATTATACATACATTTTCCTGGTTTTGCCAGTTACATCTTAGTCTTCCTTTGTTTTTTTTCCTGTAACCATCTACTACAGCTTTTAAAATGTTCTTTTGTGGATAATTATTATGGATTATATATCAGAAGCTTTTAGAAGATTCTTTTAAATAATTTTCTGGAACCAAAGCTGTCTCTAAGAAAAATCGAACACATTTTTTCCTTCTTTTGAATTGTCGCTTCTGTTAGATAAGTTCAGTTATGTCATTGAACCCAGCCCAGCAAAAGAATAACTCTGCTTTTTCAAGTGTCTTTTCCTGAACATATAAGTCAGCATTGTTTTATGCAAAGAAGAAACTGGTTAGTGGATACATTTATCTATACATCTACATGTTATTTTCAGAGTGATCAACTTTTGTGTCTAGCCTCTTTGCATAACTTACCATGTCTAAAACATGTTTGAAAGCTATTTTGTGGTAGAATATATTTAATAATTGAAATATATGTAGTCAAACTCTTCTTGATTAGAAATTTGTTCATCAATCAGTATAATTTTCACTTTACCCTTCATATATTTATTTCTAATGTGAACACATATAACCTCAGAAAAATGTTTAAGATTAAGTTTTAGATGAGTTTCTTTTGAGAGTCTTTGTATTGTTACTACTAATTTCCTGAAAGTAAATACTTCCCTGGAACAGGTTAAGATAAATTATCTGTCTATGTCTCTGAGATTAAGAGTTATGAAGAATTCTGGATTTACCTTTACATGAGAAGTTAGCCTGTTCTACACATTCCTCAGGGGAATGAACTGAATGATTTTTTTTGTCCTTACTTTCCACCCGCAAACAAATACTGACACCAACAGTTCCTTAGCTCCATCTTAGTTCATTTGGTCTGCTCTAAAAAAGATATTACAAACTAGGTGACTTACAAGCAATAGAAGTTTATTTCTCACATTGCTGGAGGTCAAGAAATGGAAGATTGGGGTGCCGTAGATTCAGTGTCTGGTGAGGGCCCGATTCCTGGTTTGTGGACGGCACCTTCCAGTCACATCCCTACCTGGGGAAGGGTGAGGAGTGCTCTGGGGCCTCTCTCACAAGGTCTTGAATCCCTCTGTGAGGCTCTGCTCTGTGACCTAATCACATCCCATAGACCCAGCCTCCTATTACTATCACGTTGGAGATTAGGTTTGAGTATTTGAATATTGTGGGGACATAAACTTTCAGACCACATAAGCTGCCACCTCCACTGTCACCCCTGCCTGTACTTCTCTCCCTCCTCATTCTCTTGTCACTACTCCAACTTCACAAATAGAAGGTGTCATTTTTTTGTGGCCTTGGCTATTCAAACAAAATCTTTAATTCAATGTTCATTACTGTGACTCCAGTGAACCTTTGATCATTACATATTGTCCTTGTTTGCTTTTCATAACAACATGCCATAAAGTACATTTTATCTGATATTAATAAAGTCAGTGAATTTTCATTTTGGTTATGTATTGTATAGCATATCTTTTCTCATCTTCTTCCCGACAGCCTACTTGTCTTTTGAATTTAGGGTCACTCTCCTTTAAACAGCAGGTAATTGGATCTCAGACTTTTCAATATATATATATATATATATATATATATATATATATATATATATAAATATATATATATTTTAGTTGTTGATAACCTTTATTTTTATTCATTTATTTATATGCCGTACTGAGAATCAAACCCAGTACTGCCCCACATATGATAGGCAAGTGCTCTACCACTGAGCCATAACCCCAGCCCTGTAGTTTAGACTTTTTTATTCATTCTCAGAGATAATTGGAGATTTTAATCCATATTAAACTTAATACAATGATTATCTGGGAATGATTTACATCTGTCGTTTGGTATGTTTTGTACATGTCTTGCATTTCTTTTCATTTTTTTCTATTAGTGCATTCATTTATATAAAATTGATACTTTCTTCTTTGCCAGTTTAATTTCCATATTGCTTCTTTTACTGTATGTTTTGAGTAACTTTCTTAGTGGATGCCCTAGACATTTCAATTAATATTATTTATTAGTCCATTGGGAATAACGTGAATGGCTGAGGAAAGAGGCTGACTTGTATCCACAGATGCACTGTTCCATACACTTTTGTTATTAAAACCTGCTCTTCTGATTTCACCCTTTGGCAAACATTTCATAGAACACAAATGCCTTTAGTTTTCTATCTGTTCTTTGGCCTTTTCTCCTACAAAGCAAAATTTAAAACGCAGTAAACCATCTGAAGTCATGTTAGCCATGTGAATTTCCTTCACAAGAATTCTTAGTAATGGCCCAGAAAGACAGGGACTTTAGTCTACAACTGTGCATTTTTGGGTGATAGCTGCATGTCATACAGATTCACGTGTAAACCAGCCCCAAGTTTTCTATCACATCGGCTGATTTTGGAGAATTCCAATGAGAACATAGTATAAGGTAGGAGGGAGAATACATTGTGCCAGGGGTGGGGGCATGAATTTTGGGGCTAGTTCTTCATGTAGGTTGCTCATTTTTTTTCAGTTTGTTGATCCCAGTTTCCTGTACACCACTTATATTTTGTGACAGAGTGCTACTCTGTATGTCCCAGTTTGTGATAGTGTTTTAGTCAGCTATTTCACTGCTGTAACTAAAGATCTGACCAGAAAAATTATAGAGGAGAAAAGTTTATCTGAAATAACTGTTTCAGAAATATCAATCCATAGACAGCTGGTTCCATTCCTCAGGGCCAGAGGTGAGGCAGAACATCATGGTGGAAGAGTGTGACAGAGGGAAGTAGCTCACATCATCAGGAAGCAGAGAGAGAGAAAGACTCCACTCTCCTGATACAAAATATATACCCCAAGCCACGCTCCAATTCCCATCTCCTCCAGCCACACCCTACCTCTTCAGTTACCACTCAGTTATTCCATATCAGGGAATTAACTCACTGATTGCATTTAAACTATTATAACCCAATCATTTCTCCTCTGAGCCTTCTTGCATTGTCTCACATGTGAGCTTTTGGGGGACACCTCACATCCAAACTATAATAGATGGGCAGCTCAAGTAGCTTGGTAACTCATAATTAAACATTCAGTATGGACTAAGAGTCACTAGCAAATCAAAAGCTATTTCTCAAAAGGACTTTGCTCCAATATACCAAGTGCCTGCACTGTGATTCACATGTAGGGAATCTGCTGAGGTTTCAAGCATCATCCCCATCTGCCACTGGTACTTCAAGAACCAGTGGATATTCTGTATCGCCTGGAGAAATTGGCAGAGAGGAACTTGCATGACAGCCTGGTAATTGCAGAACCTGTTCTTGTTCTGGACTTCACTCAAAATTAGCAACTTTTTAGGTCATCCAAAAAAAGGGCCAGAATAGCACACCCAAATGAGAAATATATCATCTCCCCAAATCCATAAGGGCTCATTGAAATGTATGTGTGTTTGATGTAGTTTGGTTTGGTTGTAGAGATTGCTAATACAAAAATTTATCTTTCACCTTAAAAATTACTTCTCAGCATGTCTCACACTACCTGACCCCATCAAATTTCACTGAAGTGGACAACCCCTGAATTTTATTAGATATTTCCCACAGTCTGACCTGCAAATATTTTTCATTAAGTTGCCACTTCCTGCTCACTAAGCCGAGTCAGCAAAACATCAATAAAATAACATATTGTCTTATGGAAGGGAAATAGTACCAAAGTCCATTTAGAATAAATTACGACATGCAACTTGAGAGTTGTTACACCACAAAGTAAGAGAGAGAAGTATGACTAGTCTTGTCAGCTTGAAAGCAAACTGCTTATGTTGATCTTTGCAGAAAGGTATTGAGGGAGAAAATTATATTCTAGATCAATAGATCATATTCTAGATCAGATCTGTAAATTGGCTCCAACATGGGAAATGTGCAGATTAGAAAGTATGAAATCTGCAGAGCAGTCCAGCAAACAGGAAGTTTCTGCAAGAGGTGATATTGCAGTCTTGAGTCCAAAGGCATTCCAAAGGCAGAAGTCTTTCTACTTCTGGTGACCTCTGTCTTCTCTCAAGGCTTACAAATGATTGAATGAGACCTAATGTCATTGTAGAGGGTAATTCATGTTACTGAAATCTGTTGATTTAAGTATTAATTGCCGACAAAAACGACTTCACAGAAACATCTAGAATGATGTTTGACCAAAAATAAATGAGCACCATAACATCGTCAAATTGACACAAAAATATTAATCATTCAATCTGTACATGGAATATTGTTTGAGAAATAAAGTGGAATGAATTCCAGCAATAAATGTGTAAGGGAGTGAGGTAGGCAATGACTGGCAATGTGATCGCACCTTTAGCAAATGCCAATCCTATATAGAGATGTGAAGCTGGGAGACTACCAGAGGTGTCTCATCTTGAACCAAAGGGCCTGGATCTTTAAATTCCTCCATCCATTAATCATTTGCCATAGGCTGCCATAGCAGCTCTGAGGGAGATTACTTTTTCTACAGCCAACGGCAATTCTCAATGATGGACACAAGGCAAATGTGAACAGCATAGATTTTCCCAGTATGCAAAATCTATTAGACATTAATAGGGAATCAAGATAGAAAAGCACAGTATATACTATAAAGGCTAAGGAAAAAAAATCTAATAATCATAGAATTATACTAATTAGCATGTGTGAAGTTTGAAAAAGGCTGTTCTAAGGCTTGTGTTTTTAATCAAGAACAAAAACAAAATCTATATTTTAAATTGCTATGATATTGTTTATTTAACAATACATTTGAGGAAGACCACCAGGCATAGGATTGCATTATTTTCTGTTTTATATATTTTTGCATTTCTCTCTAACCTACTCTTTTACACTTTGCTATTTTAACCTTATATTACCTAGTCCATCTCTGTTCACACTCACAATGAGGGAGGTATGTTAAGTGAGATGCACTACATCAGAAAATGTTTTGGAAATAATATTACAATTGATTATACTTATCTTCCCTTAACATAATGTTTATGTGCAGCTGCTGACCATAATAGCAAGTTGGACAGATTCCTTGTCATCCCACGCATTTCAGTCCCTTTAGAAAATAAATAGCAATGATATTTTCTGTTCTTTAGAAACAGAAAATAGCAATGCCTCATCACAATTCTCTTTAATCAACACGGCAACATAGGAGGGAGAAAAGCTGGTTAAAAAGATCAATGAATAACATCCAGTTAGAGAAAATTGAAATCCACAAATATTCTGCTCAACGAATGGCCTGAGTAAATTTACTTTAGAAGTCTTTGCAGGATAGAAATAGAATCGATATTCAAGAATTATCATATAACACTGGCATTTAAAATATAACCACACATTAGTTCTGGCTTGCAGGGAACGGTTGCCATGCAGAGTATTGGAGGAACATTTACAAGAATTCGAGAATCTTTATGCAGTCACTTTCTGAAGCCAAGTTTCTCACATAAAGACTCTCAGAAAAAATGAGTTGCCCCCTGTAAAGACATCTCGATTGTTGTTTCTAACATACTGAGTTTATTGCATATGCACATATGCATGTGGTTGCTAGAGTCACTGCAAGGGAAACATATTGTAAAAAATACCAAATATTTGCAATTAATCTTCATTTCTCTTTTTCTGACCCTTGCTTTCCACTAAGCCTCCTTCACATAAACTAACCCCCACTTTCAACACATCTGTATATTCAATGAATGTGCAAATGAATTAATGAAAGATATAAATTATATATTTAAGAACCAGAGTACTATTTAATTCTGCTGGATATATTTAAATTTCAATAAATCACAATATATTTAAGTTTAAGGGATTAAATATTATGTAAATTAAATGGTTGCATAAGTCAGCCATCAGAATCAGTGAGGAATTATATTAGAAACAAGAGTTTTCTGCCTTCCTTATTAAATCAAATGTATGCACAGCTGCTCTCTTAAGAGAATGGATCTGCCCCTATGTACTAAAACTTCTGTCCTGCCCAAAATATTTATGATTTTCTCAAACTCATATTTTAAGAATAAACCATAAGTTCTAGGATTTTCTTTTGATATCTATTATTTTATTTTCAAAATAAGAGACACAATAAATCAATGACATAAGTGTTGAATAGGAAGGATTTCAACTAAATTTGCCATTTATTGAGGAAAGAATAAACAAATGTTTTAAAGACCTATACCACATAAGAAATTTTACTCTGGCACAGAAAAGTCATTTTCACTACTAAAAACAGTTTATATTTTTTCCTTCTTGAAAGCTGAAAATATCACTTTAAAATTTATTTGTTTCAAAATATGTGAGAACATACAGACAGGATTTTAGAACAACATATTACTCTATACTGAATCTTTTTTTGATCAAGAAAGGTATTCAGGTAAACAACTAATTTCCATTTATTATATTAGATAAACTTACAGTTGATTAAATGTTATACAATTTCTATTTTTACTATATATAAATTCCCTAATCTGGCCTGAAACATATATTTATGTATTGTTTGAATAATTGCACACACACACCCACAAACTAAAATTTGTATCTCATATTTTAATGCTCTGCCATTCAGTGCAGTGATTTAAGAGGGAGTCCACTTAGCTATATTTGAACTGTGTTTCCCAGGATTTTTTTTTTCCTGTATGATTTTAAGTTAGGTTTCATCACGAGAGAAAACTGCACAGTAAAGTGGCAGCAGTGTTGAAGTTCTGCTCACTGCTGTTAAAGTCCTCAGAGTGGCTTGGTAATCCAGTTTGCCCTGGTTTTTCCCTTTCTTACACCATGCTTTAATCAACTGCTGGTCTTGCTTTCCAATGGTAATGCAAACCCACCACCAACTATTTCAGCAGAAAACTAACTCAGAGAGAATAGCAGCCAAGATCTAGCAAACTTGAAAGACTTCCCCAACAGACTTCTTTGCATTTCTGTTCCAGAATCTACAGCTTCTTCTAAGTTCTTCGCAGATCAAAGTTTTCTTAGATCCTTTCCAGAGCATTACTTCCCCAATACTTCCTCCAATTGTGTAAGATCTATTTTTAATTTTAAAACTACTTATTTCATTTAATATTCTCTGAAACTCATAGTGTTCCAGCTCCTTGATTTTACTTTAACAGATAGAACCTTGAGATAAAATGAAATTTGTTAAATTTTGATAAACATTTATTGGATTTCACCCATTTGCTGGTTCAGTGGAGCAGGAGAGAGAAGAGAGAGTTGTGTATCATAGAGTCAATATTTTGAAATAGTGATTTAAAGTTTTTATAGCTTAGTGAAATACTAAGAACTCTTATCTGAGATTATTTACATTTTTTGTAAAACCCAAGTTCTAGGATATTTAAATGTGTACTAAAGATATCCAATGTGCATCTACAAATAGCATGTCAATCTGAATATGATGTACTTAATGTCAATAGTGTGGTTATTCTTGGTTGACAGAGTGGCTAGGTCAACCATGATCCATCTGTCAAGTAAATGTAATAGCCCAGGTAGCCACCATTGAATAAAAGGCTTCTCTGAGCTCTTTCTTCTAAATCACAGCCAGGAAACTTTCATTATAAAATTTTAGATCTAAGTTATGTAGTTTACTTTACAACTACTCAACTCTGCCACTGTAGCATGGAAATTAGCCTTAAATCACACCAAAAAAAAAAAAGACTTTGGCCACATTTATCCCATAAAAATCCCTGCCCTAAAGAGCCCTGCTCTTGAAGAAGTTCAAACAGTTTAATTTTGATACTAACCACATGAAGTTTTCAAACTGACCACATTTGTAGAAAATAAACGAGGCTTTATTCTACCATCTTCTTTTTTCTTGGCATGGAATGTAACAGTTCATGCATAGCATAAGTCCTACATTTAGAATGTGCACTTTAGAGGTGAAGGAAAATAAATTTCCTGATAAAATTCTGTTACTCTCACATTAATTGAGCTGAGTTAAACTTAGTTCAAGTTTTCTAATATGTTAGGTTGAAAAGGTATGAAATAAAGACTGTCAAATTAAGTACATGACATATTTACTAGCATATTGTGTGAGGGGGAATTAGTTACTACAGTCTTAAGTGGTTTATCTGTTATTTGAAGAAAAACTTCCTGATTTATTGACCTTCTCCAAGCTAATGTAAAGACTTTATTAATTTATACCAATGCACTACTAGCTTTTCTTATATGCAATGCTGAAAAAAAAAATCAATTGCCAATGATTAATTTAAAATTGAAGTTCATTTTTACCTAATTGGAGATCCTGGCTTGCTTTTAATTATTGCTTAATCATATTACCTCTAAAATAGTCATTTGTTCCAGGTTTTAAGCTTCTGAGCAAATAATATGTCACATCTTCTGATTTTATTCTTATAACTATGTAGTAATGGTCTTGCAAATGAATCTTCCTGAATCTAAAAGGACTTTTAAAATTATACAGTTGTTACTATAGTTAATATGTAGAAAGTACTGCATATATTTAAAAATATCATACATAATGTGAATTTGAGAAATAGATACCTAGATTTTATGTGTAATAGTTCAAATTTAGAAAAATCATTACTTTCAGTATGGGTGAGAGGGAAAGTGGGAGAAAACAAGAGATCTCTAGGTTTTTAATATGTCTGAGCTTCCTATTGTTCTTATTTTTCTATTTTTTGGAATGAAATTGTATGCTATTTAAATACCATCTCACTTATATTTCTTGTTTCATCTTTCAAATTATGTATCTATATGCTAAAGCTCTCATGGATAAAGATTTTTTGCAATGATTTGATGACTTGCACAATCACATCTCTTTCTTCCTTTGAAATTTTACATCTTTCAAAATAAACACTTCTTATATCTTACCTAAATTAGTAGATCTATTTTTCTGAATGCCTTGAATGGACATATTTTAGAAATATGTACCTAAAAGACAAATAAACTAAAATGATTCTTGATACCACTTCTGCTAATTCTGTGGGTCATCTGTCTTTCCTAAGAGCATGATTTAATTATGGATATTATTATTTTCTTAAACTCTTCTTATTTATGACTGATAACCATAGAATATTCTTGTTTTTTGGGACTAGGAATTCCTAGCCCTTTTTTATTTTTTTATTTTGAGACAGGATCTTACAAAGTTCTTGAGAACTTTACTAAATTGCTGAAGCTGACTTTGAATTTGTGATCCTTCTGCCTTAGCTTCCTGAATCACTGGGATTACAGACATGTGTCACTCTACCAACTATGGAAGATTCTTAATCTTGATACAGAGTCTTCATTGTAAAATTTAGCCTAAGAAGTGAGAAAGATGATTCATATTTTTGACCATGGATCACAGACTGGAAATCACAGAAAAAAGTATTATTTTAGATGCTTTAAAAACGAATAAACAGGGCTGGGGAGATAGCTCATTTGGTAGCTTGCTTGCCTTGCAAGCACAAGGCCCTGGGTTTGATCCCCAGCACCGCAAAAAAAAAAAAAAAAAAAAAAAAAAAAAAAATGAATAAACAGCGATGTACAAGTGTGCCTTTTCCCCCCACATTCATGACAACACCTATTGTTGCTTGTGTTCTTAATAATAGTCATTCTAATTGGAGTAAGATGAAATCTTAGAGTTATTTTAGTTTGTATTTCTCTAATTACTGGAAGTGTTGAACACTTTTTCATATGTTTGTTAATTGCCTGCGTATCTTCTTCTGTAAAGTGTCTGTACAGTTCCTTGGTCCATTTATTGAATGACTTCTTTGTATTTTTGGTGTAAAGTTTTGTAAGTTCTTTATATATTTTGTATATTGGTGCTCTATTTGAAGTGTGTGTGGAAAAGATTTTCTCCCACTCTGTAGGCTCCCTTTTCGCATTATTTATTGTATCCTTTGCTGAGAAAAAGCTTTTCTGTTTGAATTCTTCCCATTTATTGATTCTTACTTTGATTTCTTGTGCTTTTGGAGTCTTGTTAAGGAAGTCTGGTCCTAATCCGTCATGATGTAGATTTGGGCTTTTTTTTCTATTTGATGCAGGGTCTCTGGTCTAATTCCTAGATCCTTCATTCATTTTGAGTTGATATTGTGCAGGGTAAGAGATAGTGGTTTAATTTCATTTTACTGCATATGGATTTCCATTTTTCCTAGCACCATTTGTTGAAAAGGCTATTTTTTCTCCATTGTATGTTTTTGGCTTCTTTGTCTAGTATAATGTAACTGTATTTATGTTTATAGCAGTTCAATTCACAATAGCTACATTGTGGAATCAACCTAGATGCCATTCAACAGATGAATGGATAAAGAAATTGTGGTATAGATACACAGTGGAATACTATTCAGTCATAAAGAAGAATAAAATTATGGCATTTGCAGGTAAATGGATGGAACTGAAAAATATCATGCTAAGTGAAATAAACCAATTCCAAGAAACCAAAGACTGAATGTTTTCCCTGATAAGTGGATGATGATACATAATGGGGTGGTAGGGTGGGGGAGTAAGAGAAGAATGGAGAAACTTTAGATTACTTAGAGGGAAATGAATGGGGGAGGGGGCAGGAGTATGAAAGATGGTAGAATGAGACAGACGTCATTACCCTATGTACATTTATGATTACATGAATGGTGTGAATCTACATCATGTACAACCATAGAAAAAAAAAGTTGGACCCCATTTGTGTACAGTGAATCAAAATGCACTCTGTAAAAATAAAAATAAAAAAAGAACAAAAACAAACAAGCAAAAACCAGGGGAAAAAACCCAGAGGTCTTAGGATTAGAATTCTTCATATTTCCAAATTTCTTGCAACTTTTGTTGTGTTAATTCTGAACTCATTCATTTTTTCTGTAACTACAAACTTGCCATATCTCCAGTTAAAGGTCACAAAAGTTAAGTCTTTTACTGCAACTAATCCTACATTTTTCATTTTTAAGAATCAGGAAAATTACTGGAATCACCTGTAGCATGGAGTTTTCTCTATGACATTCTAGACTAGGTCATGAATTTACTGTACTGCACAATGTTTGTAATCTTACTTTGGTATTTCAATAGCTTATAATAAATCTTTAAAATGTTCAACTTCTGAGGACATGATAAATTTTTAATCACTTAAAATAAGTGTGTGTTATAATGTATGTAGATATAAGCCATTTGTTTTTCTATTTTTACATACATATCTGAAGGAAAATATCAATGCATTGCTATTATCAAAGTTTTAATAAACATAAACAAGTAAATTTAAAATCTGAGGTCTATTTAGAAGCTCATCAGGAATTATTAAATATATCCTTAGATATGTGTTAATGATAAAGCAAAAGTTTTAAATGTTTTGTCTTTAAAAATATCCTCAGATAAATTTAACCCTCACGATCATTATTTTTACATTTACATTTATATGTTTTTCATATAAATTTTGATTTAAAAAAATTTATCCCTGAAATAACTCAACCCAATCCTCAGAAATGCTGCATTAAGGCATAAATCTGTCACAAAAAGACCTTCATTCCTGCCAGACATTCTGGAATCTAAATAATTGTTCAGGGAATATCTTCTACCATCCAACATACTGCTGAAGGATGTTCCTCTGCCAAACAGTAAAATGAAGTAACGTGTCTTGGCAAACTCTGAAAGAAGACAGAGCTTCAAAAATTTTAAAAGCATTTTATCATTTGATCCTACTTTTCATCTGTCATTTGTGTGCTATATCTTTCCTTGTACATATAAGAAATTCCTTTTGTGTTTGACAGCTTTTTCAAGGTCAGCAGAGTGATTATTTTACAGTAGAACTTCACATATTTTGATTTCCAAAGGGAAAGAAAAAAATAAATAAAAGACCTTAAATATTAGTGTGTGTACCCAGACTCTAGGTGTCGGTTCCTCTACCTGTCCCAACTCCTCAGAGCTCCTTAATTCTGCAGAAAACAGACCTGGGGTGGAGAACACTGAGGAGGTATTGAAATGAGTACAAGTGGCTCTGGTTGGAACTGGAATCATAAGAAAATGGATCAAGATATTAGGCTGCAATACAACTTTAGAACCAAGACAAAGGCTCTACAAAAAGTCCTACATTTGGAAATAAACACAACCATGTCTGAGTTAAGGCTGTGATGAGGAACAGCCAGTGGATTCAAGTGCATGAGGGAGTAAGTTAAGAAGAAAGCATAATATGTGAATTATGTTCAGGCCAAAGAAATACTGGACTTAAAATATACAAAACATGTATGTGGAATGGGAAGGAATTATATTTGATGTGAGATTTTTAAAAGTTATTTTATGGTTTGACCTTAATTCAAATATGTAAAAAGTAGTTGCACTAAAATTGGATTCATACTTTTATTAGTCCTTGATTTTATTATGATAAAATTAAGATAATAGGTTTTGTTGTATTCCCTCTCAAGTGACACATCTATAACTATAAGATCAGCTGAGGAAATTATGAGAAGTATGAATACTCATTTTTAAGTTTTCTTTCACTACTACATTTTAAAAATGTGATTTCTACCAATAGAATATGATTATCATTTACTAAATTTCTTGTGCTGAATTCCTTTAAATACTGAATATTAGGTCTCACCTGGTACTTTGTATCCATCAAGGAATCTACCATGACCTGAAGATATAATACATGTTAATTTCTAAACATAATACATGTTAATTTCTGTAATCACTAAAGGAATAGCAGCAGAAAATGTTTATAGGTATAAAATGTAGAGAAACAGACAAAAAAGAATAGCAAAAAATGATGTCATTTGATTTGATTCCACAATTGTTTCATTGCTATTTTATAATCATCTTTATTTCATGTAGTCTCTTAAAAGTTTATTACTATAAACATTCATAATTCAATCTACATTGTGTTTTTCTCTCATATTTTTTCACTTAATTATTAAAAGGATCAGGATTACTCTTTTACAATTTAATATTTGGAATCCTTTCTCTTTATACCTTAGTATTTGTTATTAAAATAATGTCAAAACAGGATGATTAATATATCCTACTAAGTTTTGTTTATCTTTAAATCCATAATTTCTTACCAAATTAAATATGTGTAGTTAGTTCACATATAACTAGTGAACTAGTATTTATTTTCAATATAGTTGTTTTGTTTTGTTTTGTTATTGGTGATTGAACCCAGTGGCACTTTACCACTGAGCTGCATCCCCAGTATTTTTTTTTTTATTTTATTTTGAGATAGGGTCTTGATAAGTTGCTGAGGCTGACCTTGAACTTGTGAATCTCCTTCCTCAGGTTTTGATAGCAGTCATGTGCTTCCACATCCAGCAATTATGGACTTTTTTATTTTTCTTAATAAACTTTATAAAAATTCATTTGGCTGCTGATATGATCATTTGTGTGTATATGACTCTATCTCATACAAATTTTGTGCTGACTTAGCACACCATTTCAAATGATTTAAATAATGCAGACAATGATGGCTTGATTAAGTAATATTTGTTACTTGTATTTAGTTAACTTAGATCCTACTCTACCAGAGCAAAAATGAATCTCCACAAATTCAGAAAACTAAATTGAAACACACAGAATAAAAAGCAGGCTTCGTGGCTGGGAAGAGAAGTGGGGTATTTTTAGAGAAAAAAGCTCCAGCAAAAGTAGTAATTATTGAGGCTGATATTCTCCACTGAAAAAAGATGGGTTTTAACCTCAATTTAATGAAAGATCCAAAACATAAATTTACCTTTCACCTTGAGACTGGGATACATTTCCAGTAGAGTGAACCCTTTCTAAATTTGCAGAATGTGAATTGGGTGGAAAATGCATTTTCATCTTGTAGATAAAACTTCTACATTTCCTAACTGCCCTGAATAATCATTATGAAGTTCCTCTTAAAGTGACAATTGTCTTATAATTAAGGAATAGAGCATTTGCCTAATAGCATTTAAGCCAAGATTAGTGCTAATGGGTACAGAATAATTAAGTCATAGCAGTCATTAATTGTTTTCTTGATTTCCCCCAACATATTTTATCTGAAGATCCATTTTCACATATTTTCATTACATTGCTTTCTGACTACTATATCAATAATATGTTTATTTTAGATTCTGCTACATTAAGCTATTAATATACCAGATAAGAAAGGTGTAATGGAGGATTCCTCTGTAGAACTTTTGGCTGGTTTCCTTCAAACTTTGCTTTCTTTTCTGGCTTCACAGTCTGTTCATCCCCACCCAGTTCTGCTCTATAAATTAGGAGGAGCTTTATCTGATGTTGTCAGCCCAGGTCTTCAAAGATAACTTCCAAACTAGGCAGCCTTATCTATAGGGAGGAGCAAGGAGTGACCTGGAGCGCTAATAGGCTTTTCCGAGGGCTCTTAGAACAGGGGATGGTATTAGCCTGTAAGGAGAAGGAGTGAGTCTTGTCATATGTGCTTCAAATTAAAAGTACAGACATACCCCAGAAGCAGCTTCTTTCTTTGGGGAATTTAGTAATATTTGGTGACTTTATTCCTCAGGCAAATGCTGGATTTTTCAGACATGCCAGAAGAAAGCAGATTTAAAATAAGATACTTTTCCCCGTGGTGTCAGGATTCAGAAATTCACTGCCAACACAAGTCATTCTGTGCTCAAGCAGGCTTTCTTAGCCAATGATCCAAAGAAATGAGAAAGTGCAAGCTTTTGTGTTAGCCTCCAGAGAACCACAGTCATTATACTGATCTGCTCATCTTCTTTGACTCTACAGACCTCTTGCTAGCTAGGGATAGCAGTTATTTATTGAAAACTGATCAGTTTTACCCTACCAGACTTTGAAATAATTAAATATACACAGAATTTCTAACTTTAAAACAGTGGTTGCTCCTAGACTGTATTAGCCTTTCAAATAATTTAGTGAATTTCCACTGACACAGTTAGAAATGATTCTAAACTGTATGTTGAACACGTGACCATAGCTTTCCATTTTCTCATTACTGCTAGTTGCACAGAAATCTAGTTTTCATCAAGATTTTCACCTTCTACTCTTGCTTTAGGCAACTGGAGCCCACATGGCATATAAATTGCTAAATGTATTCATCTTAAAACATAGCTGAATATTTCTTAACTTAATGTAAGGGCATTAATAGAAATTACAAACTGAATTTTATTCCTAATTATATAATTGGATATTAGCCTAATTGCAACAAGAATGTGCAAGGATCCATAGTTCGGATAAGAAATATCTGGGTTCTAGTAATATTCTATAACACTGACAAACATTTAAAATATTTTAATAAAAACATTTATAAAGTACATTTTAATCAAGTTATACCTGCAATATAATAAAATTTTAAATTAAGAATATTATAAATGCCTTATTTACTACATTAGAATCATATATTTTACTAAAGTATGCTAAAAATGTAGCCAAGTATTGTTTTTTCTTTTTCCGGGGGCGGGGGGTGGGTGGGTAGAAGCTTAAAGCAACAACATACTTTATTTGACCCTGTCTTTGAAATTTGGGTGGTGCTCATTATGAATGTGGTCTCTGTGGTTCATGTAGGATTGACACCAGGGCCAAGATATTTCAGACAACTTCTTTGCTTTAAAGGATTTGCCTCAGTTCCTCAAAATTGTCAGGCATCTCCTTCTTTCTCTCCACATGATTCCTTCATCTGATTAGCTTGGATTTCCTCAGAGCGTAGGGGTTTCGTAATTTCAAGCATGCTGGTGTGCTTCCCTAGATCATAGTAGTGGTGAAACTGTCAGGTTTTCTTGATGCTTGCTTTAGAAGCCCTCAAATACTATTTACTTTTAATTCTGTTGGCCATTGTAGCTCAAATTCAAAAGGAGCCACAATAAACTTCACCCCTTGCTTGGACAATGTCAAGGTCTCATTGCAAAAGGGCATATGGAATGAAAGATATTTTGGTGGCGTTTTAGGAGACACGAGCCCCTAAACTCTTTCAAGTGCACTGTTTTGGAAGATGAGAATGCAGTCTAGAGTAACTGCTAGGGAGGCAAATCTGACTTAGTGACAAAGCTTGAGTTGTTAGAAAATCCAGAATGTAGCACGGAGTTTATCACTAAAACTTATCTGACATGTGGAGCTACATTCCCTAGATTATAGGAAAGAGCTAGACACTTAGAGATTTATCAGGTTCCACCAAGTAAAACAAGCCCATCAGAACAGGAAGGCAGAAAGAAGCCAGGCAGAGGCCATTTTTCTATACTTCCAGTTTTTTTTTTCCCCTGTATTGAACGGCATAAAAATATTGAAAAGTTTGTCATAACTTCCCAAGTTCACACTGCTGGCTTTGATGATGTTGAGTCATTCCAGGTGGGAGAGACAGTGTCTTCCAGATGATTAGATCTTACTATGGCATTACGTTAACCAAGTCAAGAGATTCAAAGAGACTCCTGATTCCAACTTCCTGGACCACTCCTGGAGACTTGCCTGGAGATTTAATCCAGAATCTACTCTTCTAGTCCACCTAATAATGTTGTTAGCTTCCACTCTCTTGATAGTAAATTTCTTTCTGCTTAAAATAAGTGACATGCTTTCTTCTTCCTGCAGACAAATCCTGTCTGAGACAGTCAGTGTCTGGCAGATGTCAACAGAAGAGGGGAGTTCTCTTAACAGGAAGGGCAGTACCACTGAGGTGCAGCACAGTACCTAGGAGGACAGCTGTCAACAAAAATAGCCAAGGGAAATGACAGGAGCTTCTTAGGGTAGCTAAACAGATTTACACTCAAACATCTATGAGATAGCTCAAAGAATTTCCTACAAATGTTTGTTCAGAGACTACCAGGGCTACATAACCATCAGTTATAGAAAGGTTTTGTTGTTTTTGCAAAAGTGCTCTTGAAATAGTTCTATCTGGGAAGCAGATGAAAGAGCGTAGCATTGGAGCTTTGTTCTATAGACTTTAAAAATATTAACTTTATTCAAGTTTTATTGCCATAATAAATTGTGTATACTAAAGTACACAATTAAGTAAATTTTTATGTAAGTATACACATTAAAATTATCACCGGGTTCAAAATAATGAATATAACCATATCCACAACAGTACTCATACCCTTTGGAATCTCTTCCTCAAGCCCCTCTGTCTTATTCCTTCTCCCTACTAACTCCAGTAATAACTGATCTGTCATCATTGACTAGTTTGCACTTTTGAGTTTTATATAGTTGAAATAATATTGTTTTAGTCAACATTTTTTTCTGCTGTGACTATAAGACAGTTGTAGAGGAGGAACAGTTTATTTGGGGGCTCAAGATTTCAGTGGTCTCCATCCACAGACAGCCAGCTTCATTCCTCAGGGCTCCAGGTTAGGCAGGAACAACATGGCCAAGGACTGTGGCAGAGGGAAGCAGCTCACATGATGATCAGAAGCAGACAGACTCCACTCACCAGATACAAATAAGTACATGCCCCCATGCCCCTCCTCCTCCAGCCACACCCACCTGCCTTCAGTTACTGCTTAATCCCAACAGGTGATGAATTCACTGATTGGGTTAAGGCTCTCCTAACCCAATCATTTTTTCTCTGAACCTTCTTGAATTTTTTCACATGTTAGCTTTTTGGGGACCACTCACATCCAAATTATAACACACATAATACCTAAGCTTTTATTTCCTTGCTTCTTTCACTCAGCGTAATTATTTTGAAATTCATTTTGTTGTCGCCTATATCAGTTGTTCATTAATTTTTATTAATTTTTAATATTCTATGGTGTCTATATACTAGTTTTCCTATTTATTCATCTGTTGACAGCCATTGGATAATTTCTATTGGTGCTACTATAAATACTACTGAATATTCATGTATGAGTATTTGTGTGTACACACCCATGAATTTCTCTTGAGTAATGACCCGGGAATGAAATGATTGGATCATAGAGTGTATATTTGCATTCCCACTCATAGTTTATGAGTTTACTATCTTCATTAAAGGTTTCACTTTTACAATCATAAGAAGTGAAATTCAATATGATCGCCCACCGCCTGCGGGGACAATCACAACGCACGCTCTTCTTGATCACAGGAACCAAAAAAAGGAGTTTATTCAGCAAGTCTCAGACTTATATTGAGAACATCAGCCTATCAGAGAATAGACTACCAGGAAAGTCAGCCTATCAAAGAACAGTCTCCAGGCAGATACCAGGATCGCCTCATGTACAACAGCCAACCAGAGTTACTTCCTAAAACTTGTATATGAGTGCAGCTATGTCTGGCAAGCTGCCAGGCGCCATCTTAGAGATCAGGCCAGGGTGCGGCTCTGGGGCCCTCAGAGCCCGCCCCTGACAATTCAATACTAATCCAACATATTTTCAACATACTTATGTAGTATACATGCATATGTGTTTTAATAATTAATACTACATAAAATATTACATAATTAATACTACATGCAATTTTACATAGATTTGCCAATACTGGTTTATCTAAGCTTACATGTCACTGAAGAAGAAAATCACTATAATTTGTCACCAGATTTTGTTGTTTCAGTGTGCATTCTTATACTGCAAAGTAAAATATTTATGTTGTTTTTTTATGGTCGATTTACTATTTGAGATTCAGGTATCTAATACACATTTTTTGAGTAAGTATAACCTTTGTTCATATACTGTATGTTTATATATATATATATATATATATATATATATATATATATATAAAATGGTGTATGAAAATATGGACCATAATGTCACTATGTTTACCTTGTTACCTTATCTGCTTAGGTTCTTTCAATGTAAAAGCACTTTAGTAATGGGAAACATACTTTCCTGGAATCAGATGGGAAAATACATAGAATAGATAGGTTAGGTAAAAGTTGTTGGCACTATTTGTTTTGAGATGTTGGCCTGGGGGCATATATTCACATTCTCAGAATGTAATCCTTTTCTTTTGTCAAGCACCATATTTTTGCTGATACTTCCTTCTTTTAATAAACATTATAAATGGTTTTATCAGTTACATTAGATAAAGATAAAAAACAATGTGTCACACTTACTTTAATCATTTCTTTCCCATATCTGAGTAGCACCTAAAGCAGAGCACGCTCCCATTGTTTGTTGTTTTGTAAACATGTAGCACAGAGAGAATCCAAGACCCCTTTTCTCTTCCTCCTTGTAGAAATAAAGTATTCATGGATTTGACCCATCTTTCTGAAGTTCAGGTCTCTTATTTGTACAAATACTAATAATGCCTCCATTTATCTACATCACAAAAATGATCAGAGATCTAATCAAATGAGATCATTGTAAGTACAAGTGCTTCTTTATCTTCCAACGACTATAAAATATTTTATGATTTAAGGACGATGTCAGGGTTTATGAAAGCTTTTGTGCTTCAGCAAAAGCTAGGGTAAGATTCCAATTCAATTTTTACAATTGAATTATGTGTACGGATAGAGATATAGATGGCATTCCCAGTGCATCTCCTTTATTAGCTCTTTATTATAGTTGTCAGTTTTATCTGGACGTCCACTAATAAATGCAATTTTTAAAAGAAATGCAATAGGAAGAACTTTGCTTTTACCAACAATTAGCCTCACCCATTTGAATAGCATTATACTTGTTACGACTCTAATTTGAGGCTTTGGGTAATGTCCTCATCACAAATCTCTGAATACAAAAAATGATGTCTTTTTGTAAAGATGTTTTTATAATAGGAATATTGCATTTTATCACAAATGTATAGAACAAGAAAATTTTAAAGTCAGTTATCAGGAGAGTGCTACAGAGAGTTCATGCTGTGAGTCATCAAACATTATTCATAATCTACACTATCCTTCACCTTTTATTCAAATTATAAAATTTAATGTCTTTATATTTACATTTGAGTATTCAGAAATATATCAGATACATAATCCTAACAGCTTGGGCAAAACATTTGTATTTTATTCAGCTACTTGTTATTTTTCTAACATATCAATTATCTGAAAATATATCTTGATTTCTTCGGTTTCAAGCAAGCCGATGATCAATTAGATATCCTGAAGACCCTTCAAAGGAAAATAAAAAATAACTCCAAATACTGCTGAAAATATATTTTTAAATATTATCTTAAATGCATAGCTATAATTAGAGGAAGGTAATATATATATACAGGTATTTGTGTTGGGAGTGGAGGAAGAGAGGAAGAATAGATATTGCTGTGATGAACTTTCCAACCTGTAAAGTAAAAAAGCTTTAGTTAATAGTTTAAGCACGGACTGCAAAAAAAAAAAAAAAAGAGAAAAATCACTGAGACTAATTGATCCGGGGAGTAAAATCTGGAATGTGTTTTAAACTTTAAAAGTGTTTTCAAATTCATCAAAATGGTAGACTAGGAAAACAACAACGAAAATAGAATATCAGGTTACGAAAAATAGAATAGCAAATTCTGTTATTTTGGCTAGTTATTTGGGAAAGAAAAAAGTGTTCTCATGAAGATGAACAGGAAAATCTACCTTATGTGAATTTGAAGTTGGTTTTAACATTACCTTCATATTTTAGAAGACCTCAAATCAAGAAACAAATAAAAGTGATATTTCAAGTGTGTCATATGCCTAGAATACAAGGGAGTAGCAAATGTAATGCCTCTCAGGGGAGCCACACCATAACTAAGACCACATACAGTTCAAATACAAAAAGTCTCATGTTTATAATAAAGTGTTCAGTAAGCACCAGGAAATATTCCCAGCAAGGATCATTATTAACAACACATATATGCAACCTGAATAAGTCTACAAAATTAAAAAATGATAGAATTAGCAGATATGCAGCAAGAAAATAAGTATCTATAAAAGAATTAAAATTATAAAACAAGGGTTTGAAAACAGGAGGAAAAGAATCAGTGCACTGGGACATAAACTGAGGGTAAGGAATTTCATGGAGGATTTGAAAATGTCACTACAGTTTAAAACAGAATTACAAAATTAAGTACTAAGCTTTAAAACCAAAAAGTACAAACATAAGAAATAATGGAAATGCTTTCAAAAACTAGTTACACTTTTTTTGAAAAGCATAATCAGAAGTATACACATAAATATGTTTTATCACCACTTCTCATAAATATCAGGTAATAATAATCTTCAGTAAATTTTAGGCAAGAAATTGGCATAGAGCAATAAGTGAAAAGTCTGCAAATAGTTTTGATACATAAATAACAAAAGCAGAGTAAAATTATTATTACTCCAAGAGATTTTCCCAGATAATAAGAAGTAAAAATATTAAAAAGATAATATTAATACTTGTAATTTGAGATAATAAGTAAAAATATTCAAAAGATAACATTACTAATTGGAGGGTATATTAAACATAAACCATCAGATTTGGTGAGCTGAATACACAGAAAGTTATATAAATGGTAAAAAAAAAATGCATGCTGGGATAAATCACACAAAAAATACACTTTAAAAACAAAACATTTTAAAAGAATCCAGAAATAATATAATTCTTATTCATAAAGAAGTCAAATTAGATAGACAGCAGGTATCCATAAGTCACAAATACAACAACTAGGAAACTGTAATCTATCCTCTATGCTTTGGGAAAATAATAACTGTTAAATGAAGAGTGTTTCACAAGGTGAGTGGTTGTTTGAGCTCACATTATATACAGAACAAAAGAACTAAGACTTTTTTTAACCAATAAATTCATATCCTTAAGTTCTGTCAAAGAATATTTGTTAAAAATAAAAAAATTGAACCAATATATAAAATCTAATACAGAGATGAAAATTTAAAGCACAGAAACTTTTACAAATATGAAAAATGTAAATAATTATCAACTATGTAAACAATAATTAATGATTAATTTAACAGGAAATGGGGTAATTAAAATATTGGACGTCAATATTATTTAAAATTCCAGTGGGAAATTGAAGTCAAAGATTCCAAAGATTGCTGAAGTATTTTAAAATATGGTATAATACCCTATATAGTTCATGCTTTTTTTTAACAACAATCTCAACTTATCTGCATGTTTGCACACTCCTATGTGTATTATTCATATTTATATATGCATGAGAAACTTAAGCAGACTGCAAGTACATGAAAGAACTATCGGTTAACACTTTCTGTTTTTAATCAGGTGCTTTGCAAGCACCCAGTGAAATAATAATTTCTGTGCAAATTATCTTTGAAGAAAACATGTCAAGAAGAAACTTGTAGGAAAGTTAAAAAAAACAGGGCTGGGACAAGGAGGCGCTTAGTAAGTTTGTGATCTCAGATAAACTACTATAGAGGTTCAGGGTAGTTCACTGGTTAAAGCCTGAGAAAACTAACTAGCTCAGACGTGTGCCATTCCAAGACACCCTGGTCTTCCAAACATCTGAACTTTCTAAGTCACTGATTGGGTAAGCCTCGGGCTTTGAGCATTACAAAAGCATCCCATAGCTGAGGGATCATATCAAATTATTTAAAAAAAGGAAACCCAACATTGTCTATACTGCTCGTCAAAACACTGGTAAAAATAAAATAAAATAAAAGAGGGGGGTTTTCTTGTGAGTTATCAATAATCATAAAAGTAGTGCAAACAATGCCAGGCAATACTTGTGCCAGAAGAGTAAATAAACCAGAAGATCAGATGCAAATCAATGAATATTTGAAATTTTAGCACATGAAAATTATATCTTTGCAAAATCAGTAAGTTCATAATAGACTTTTGATTAAATAGTGTTAAGATCAATGTTTTCTATACAGATCAAAATAAAATTAGATTTCTCACTTGCAATTTATACATAAGTCAACTTCAATGAACTAAACTATAAAATGGGAACTATATAGAGAATTATTTCATTAAAAAATATTTGAAAATAATTTTGAAGACCTTGGGTTAATAGTTCCTAAATAAGATCTCATAAGTAAAACCATATGTAACTGATTAATTTGACTACATTAATTTTTTAGTCTCCTGAATTTAAGTATATAATTAAATGGAGAAAAGATAAGTTAAATGAGGAAGAATAACTTTGAAATACAATTAAAGAATGATTAATGTTAATAATATATATATATATATATATATATATATATAAATCTCAAAATCAATGAAGAAGAAAATGGGCAAATTCTATGACTAGACAATTCATAGAAGAGAAAAGCCAAATAGCTAATAAGCATGAGAAACAATACATAACCTCTTGGGTAACATCAATTCTCTCTTTTAAAAAAAATTTAAAGATGTATATATTGTTAACCAATTATTTTTCCTTATGATACAAAAATTAATAAAAATATTAAAATACTACAGATATTCTTAAATGTGCTATAAGAAATATAAATTGACCACTTTTCAAGCAATTCAAAATAATAAAGTAGATGATACATACACATATGGTTAAGCCAAGCATAGTGCCACATGCCTGTAATTCTACCACTTCAGGAGGTTGAAGCAGGAGGACAGAAAGTTTGAGGCCAGCCTCAGCAATTTAGGTAGACCCTAAACAATTTAGCAAGAACTTTTTTCAAAATAAAAAATAACAAGGGCTGGGAATGTTGTTCAGTGGTAAAGAAATTTTGGGTTCAGTCCCAGTAATTAATATATATATTATGTATATATTTTACATATAAATTAGACAGTTTAAGTGTGTTATATATAGTTAGGACTGAACATTTTTGTGTTCCCCTTTAAAATCTGTATGTTGAAACATTTCATCATCATGGAAATTTCTATGGGTCAGTAATATTCTAGAGAAAAATCTCAGACATATATATTTGGTAATTTAGAAAGTATTTATTTCAGCATTTTGGAATAAAAAATGGAAAAATAGAAATTGTAAGCAATGGGGAAATAAGTTTATTAACAATGGTATGTCTATACAATGAGGTATATAACAGTGAGAGCAAGTTAGCTAGAACTGTATGAATTCACATCAATAAATCACTTAAAGTTTACAACTGGAACAAGTTAGTATTATAACATAAAGGATATTAAATTTATAAAAATTATAGAAAAGTTACAATATGCAAAGATGTTACATAATGTCTAAGTATATAATAATGAAGTAAAGGTTTAAAACATACATGTAAATTTAGAAAAATACCAAATATAGGAGTTTGGTCTGGTAGTGACCAGATGTGTCAGCTGGAAGTGAGGTTAGTTAGAGGTATATAAGCATATATATATATATATATATATATATATATACACACACACATAGAGAGAGAGAGAGAATATATATATGCATATATGTATACTCTATATTTGTGCTACATAAGCTAATGAGTGACATATATGTGGGTGTTATACTGCTCTAATTCTTCTATTTCTAAAATTTTATAATTAAAATTACTTTTAATTTGATAACCTTCCATGTGTACCTATTACTTAGAGGTCATATTTAAGGTGAAATAACAAAATTAGAGTCATAAGAGTTGTATGTACTTTTCTAGTGCTCTTCTTCTAAATTTGGAGCTAAACTTTCTGAAATAAACTCTTCTATTTTCTTTTTCAAATTTTTAATGCTTGGAACATATGATTAAAATATGATTTTTTTCTTTCTAAAAATTGTATATTTTAAAATTTTTATTTTAGTTGGTAATTACATGGTACTGTGTGGTAATTTGAAACACATTCATAGAGTGTAATGATCAAATTGAGATGGTTAACATTTGCATCTCCTTAAACCATTTTATAACTTTTGGATTAATACATATTAATTGCTATATTTTTATGGGATATATGTAATGTTTCAATGCATGTATACAATATGTGCTGATCAAATAAGACTAACATTTCCACCTCCTCATGATTACTTTGTGTTGAAAGTCTTCAAGATTCTCCTCTGTAGTTATCCATAAAATATCTTAGAGGTAACTGTGAACTATAGTTCTCCTGACAATTCTATAGGCACTAGAACTTATGTCAGTGTTTGGGTGTTTTTATTTTTGTTTACTAACCCTAATTGAAGAAGTTGCAGGTATACAGTTTCTTTATTACCCATATATTTTGTTTGACCTTGGAATTTTTTTCCCTTAAACTTTGTATTTTTGTATCCAAATGCTATTATCACCTTCTTAGGGAGTAATCGTTTTCAAAATTTCATTAGTTTTTTCAAGGACTAATGAAACTCTGCATAACATAGACTAGCACAAGACCTTCTTCCAGGTTAACCCTAAGCTATGACTTAATTCCCTACAGTATTACTCATTAGGAGGTCAAACCAAAGTATACATGACTATAATATTAAATAAAAATATCAGCAATTATTATCATGGAAAATCAGCTTTCTTTAATGAAAATTAGCTTTATAACTGTTCAAGAAGAAGTATAAAACTTACTAACACATCAAAACTTTAAGGATACTTCTTTAAAAATATTATAACCACTTTATAACTGCAAATCACCTCTGATTTTTTTAATGTTTTTATCAGTGCATTATCATTGTACATAATGGTGGTGTTCATTTTCATAATCATACGTGAACGAAAGAGAATTTACTTCATTCAGTTTCCAGGGCTTCCATTTACCCTTCCTTCCTCCTACCTGTTCCCCTTTCTCTACTCCACTTGTCTTCTTTTTACTTTTTTATTATTTTTAGGTGGTGCTTTATAGTTATACATACAGGTAGAATTCACTATGACATATACATACATTTATATAGCATAATTTAGTCAATTCCATTCCACTTTTTTCCCTTTTTCCATCCATCCTTGCTCCCCTCAATCCCCTTCATCTACTCCACTGATCTCCCTTCAATTTTCACATGATTCTCCTCCTCTTTTTCCACAATTTTGGTCTAGCTTCTGCTTATGAGAGAAAACTTTCAAACCTTGACTTTCTTTGGTTTATTCCATTAGCATATTGTTCACTTCCATCCATTTACCAGTAAATGTCATAGATGCTATATTTTTATTCTTCCTAATGACAGAGTAAAACTCCATTTATATATATATACATATATATATAAATGTAAATATATATGTGTGTGTGTATATATATATATATATATATATATATATATATATATAAATGTAATTCCACCACTTCAGGAGGTGGAGATATATATATATATATATATTTATATATATATATATATATCACATTTTTTTCTGTGTCTGATGGACACCTCAGCTGGTTCCATAATTTCACTACAGTGAATTGAGCTTAGTGAATTGAGTAACAAATATAATTTTTCTTTAGCTCATGCATGATCTATCATGCAGTTATGGAAATATCCTTTCCGTTGTGCAGAGGAATGCTATTCAATTTCTTATCATTTCAATTTCATTGTAGTGATACCCAATCATCTTAAAAACAAGGATCAGTGCATCAATCATCCCTTCTTTAACTCTCCATTTAATATCATCAACTAAAACAGAAAGGAGTTGAAAGACAGACATTAAAAGAAGGAAATCACCTTCTTAACTTCTTTTCTGTATTATTTGCTACACCTTATATAACAGCACATTAGTTGACTTGTCATTGCTGTGAAAAAATACCTGAAAAAATCCATTTAAGGTAGTAAAAGTTTATCTTGGCTCACATTTTCAGAAGTTGCTGTACATGTTTGCTTGGCCACATTGCTTTTGGGCCTGTGTAAGGCCCCCAAAATTCCCCATGTTGGGGAATGAGTGGCAGAGAGAACTGCTCACCTTAGGAAGGTCGGCAAAAAAAAAAAAAAAAAAAAAAAAAAAGAAAAGAAAGAGGAAATACCAGTGTCTTCATATACCCCTCCAGGGCACACCCCCAATGATCTAACTTCACTCCACTAGTCCCAACCTCCCTAAGTTTCCATCATTTCTGATAGTGCCACAGGCTGGTGACCAAATATTTAGCACATGGGACTCTGGAAGACACTGCAGGTCCAAAGAGCAAAACAATACTATTTGCTGCTTACTAAGCATCAGGAAAATACACTTTTATAAATGGAAGTCCCATTTCTTAAAGCAATCCTATTCATAAGTCACAGGATCCTCTTTTTATTAAGGAGAGTACGGACAAATAACAACCTAACATTTACCGAGAGCTTATCCTCTGCCAGACACTGTTATATTTACTTCAACATTTATCTTCACAACAGTGCAAGCAGTAAGATCTAATATGATTCTCATTTTACAGATGCAGGTATGTGGCAGAGCTACATTAAGGAACTTGGCCCTCATACACATATAAAGGATTTGGGATTCAATCCCAAAGAAATCTGGCTTCAAAGGTTTTTTGGCTTACTACAAAATTATACCTGCTCCTAGGTAAGAGAGCTAGAATTCAATCTCGGGATTCCCAAATACCAAGCCACATTCTTTAAAAGTTGCACTATAGGCAATGATCTTCTTCCTGTAATGGCAGAATGATTGTTATGACCAGCATTTCCACTACAAAATATGACTGGAATTTTTAAAAGTATATTAAAATGTTTTGGGACGTAACCAAGGCCATAAGGAATTACAGGGCATGAATTATGAAGAAAGAGAAGGCAAAAGAGTCTAAAACTTGGCAAACTTCAACTTCCAAGTTGTATCCAGATTCCCACAATATGGTGGCTGAGAGAGGTCACTCAACACTGTTGGCAGATATTGACTGGAAGGAAAAATTGGAGGCTGATATTTTCACTGGAACACAAAAGGCAAATCCATGAAAATAATAATTTAACCAGAAATAGTCCAGTTTTCAATTATCTTATTGGATTCATGTTATCAACTACATATCTGACTAAAGCAATACTAAAGCTTTGAAGTAAGATAAGACAATATAAGATATAGTAAAAGTTATTACATAAGCTTACTTTAAATTCTATAAAAACAGAATAGATACAAAAGGGTAGAAAAATAATTAAAATGTTAATCAAAAATTTTTTAAACTAACCCTAGATTTTAAGATAATGAGAGAAGATCTAAAGACCTCAAATAGGATAAATTAAAATAAAACTAAGTGTAGATCTAATATTTTAAAACTGGTGAAAGACAAATTGAAATTTTTTTAAATTGACCTCAGTATAAAAAAACCAAAGATTACTTTCAATGGAATCAAAATAAGGTTGATACTTGACTTTTTAATAGAAACAGGACAACACTTGTCTTTAAAATAGCAAGTGACTGTGTCCTAATGTCATCCAATTTAAACAAACATTTCAGATTTGCAAGTGTGGAATCTTAAGAAGAAAGAGAACATCTTACGGCTGCACTGGGAAATCTTGTGTCCTAAATGACCAGAGAATACTCAGTTTATGTGGGCTCAATATTTGAACACGTGCACACACACACAAATTACATGTCTTTTAACCCACAACCTACCCAGTTTTGAGCCTAAGATACAGAAGAGAGGTGAGAGAAAACAACTCACACATGGGTAGACAGTTTCTGGATAGCATAACTGTCAACCACTCTATTTCTATCCCTTTCTTCCTTCCTCCCTCCCTTTCCTTCCTTCCTTCCTTCCTTCCTTCCTTCCTTCCTTCCTTCCTTCCTTCCTTTCTTTTTTATTTATTTCTCTCTCTCTCTCTCTCTCTTTCCAGGAAGATAAATGGTTTATCAATATATAAGTGTCAAAGGTTTGGATGGTAATCTGCTTGGAAAGAAAATGATTAGAAGATCAGAGAGAAAGAAATATAGGGAAGAGGTATACAGTGGAAAACTTAGGAATATACATGGTGTGAACCTCCTTTAACCCCATATTAATGTTCAATAGAGAACATTTACCCTTAGCAACCATGTAGACAGAATAACTCAAGAAGACTGTGTCCTCAAGCGTCTGACAAAAGTTGCACAGTGGATGCCTGAATATATCACTCATGTAATGTACCATACCTTGAGGAAATACACGATCTAGTTGATTGTAAGCTGATTAGTGGAAGGAAAGCAATTCTTACAGTTTGCATGCATTATGCAAGCATAGTTTTGCCTTTTCTTCAAGACATCATGTAGAATTATTAAGTGATGTCTAGGAGTATTTGCTTTACCAAAACAGTGTTCTTGTTTATGAACAAGTGGGCACATGATAAAGAGAGTCCGCAATCTTATCACATATAACAATAAGTGGAAAACTTGGACCTGAACATGATAGAACAGTTTGTGGAATTGCAGCTAAAAGTCCCACTTTAAGACAGCAACCCTCTAAGTTTGTGGAACACTATTCTTAAGGAGTGTTAGTTCAACATGTAAAATATATTTTTAGAATCCAGTCTATAGGCATGTTCCTACTTACTGATATTCCTAGTGATTTGCTTTGGAATTGTGGGGTCCTTTCCCCACAACTCTGCAGTCAATATACAGAGAGTTTCTGATTTCCCTTGTTATTATATCTATCAGGGGACCAAAGCAAGGAACTAGGAAGCAAGAAAAGGAGAATAATTCCATAAGAGGACATACTGTAGCTTTTACAAAATGAGAGCAGGAAAGGAAACTTTGATACCAGGTAACATGCTCTGAGTATCTTTGTACACTTTGCCAATTTTGATTGTAAATTGCTAAATACATTAATTCTAACTTGAGAAGTTCCTGGTTCTAGAAACTAAGATCCTTTATCTTATCCTCCAAGGTAAGATACCGAAGACAACAGAATTGACACCTGAGGACAATGAGAATCTGTCAGAATGGGTATTAGAAGAGGGAAATGAATATCAATTGCTGTTCCAAGAACAGCTACTGTGATAAGAGCTATAAGATATCCCAGTCTTTCTTATGTACCCTATGAAAAAGAGAACAAACAAACCTAAAATAAGTATTTCAAGTTACAGAAATTTTGATATGAATCAAGTAGAGCTGAATGGAAAAGGCATGTCTAAAGTTGGGTGTTGGGGTATGCAGCCTGCACTGTCCCAGAGCACTTGTTCTAAATGCTAGAAGTTAAGGCTGATGGCGATTTCTAGCTGAGTCTCTCACCAAAGACTTTTTTCAGCCTAAAGGAGACCTCACTGGCCATGATGTTCTGATTTCTCTCTTTTCCTCAATTATATTCCCTTTGTTCCCTCACAGGTGGTGTGCCTAAGAGTACTGCAAAATAAATCTCCTCTTTGCATATTTCCAAATCTCAGAGACTGTTTAACAGAAAACCTGACCTGAACATTGTGAACAAAGCAGAAACATGATTTAATCTCCAGTGGAAGGATGGACTCAAGGAAAGTACCAAATAAGTAAATAATAAATAATCTGGGGAAACACTCATGTATTGGGGGCAGAAGAAATCTAAAAGGTCGAAACTAGAGCATTTGATAGTTAGCTGAGTATGAGAAGGATTAATCTCTTCTGATTTCCAGGGTCTCGGAATCAGTTCACATTTTTCTTAGTCTGAACTTGGAAGATGGCAGAGATTAGAGATCATAAAATGTTTAGAGTGAGATATAAAGAATTTCTGTCCTCTTTGAGGCCTGAGCTGAGTCAGCGGTATGTACAGGGGGATTGAAAAACTGGATTTAGAAATATTTCCAAGGAAATAATTTTTTACAATATTGTAAAAAAGTGTTCAAAAATAATAATCATAAATTAAAAGGAAAAGATGTATGAGAATTAGGAGAAAACAACATGTTAAAGTTAAATAAAATCTCAAAGACATTATGAGTTTGTTATAATAATTTGTAAAACTTAAAGAAGTCTTTAAAAATGTCTTATCTACATGAATATATATGAAAGTGAGGATTAAGATGTTAATAACTGGGAAATAAATGTACACAGTATAAGAAATATTAGTATTCAGTGTTAATGTGCCCAACTTTACTAGATTAAAAATATTTCAATACATTTTTAAAAATAATTTATTAAGTATATTTATTTAAAAATTGAAAGAATGATAGATCGTATGATTTTCCATTCTTATTACTTTGAATTTATAGTAAAGCATGGAGGTGAACATAAATTTTGATTTATTTAGTTTGTTCATAAAATTCTTCTATAACATCAAAAGCTTCTTAAGCAATTGATTTAAAATTTCTTATCTTTCAGTGCTTAGATTTTGAAATAGGTGAAAACGATTTTTTAAAGATCCATTTAATTTACTCTCTAATTACATCTTCTGTATCTCATATTTAGATAACAAGGCATAGTCCCAACTCTACTGCAATAGATATACTAGTAGATTAGACGCACAAGCATACGAAAGTTAAAAAATGTAAAAATACCAGGAAAAAGTTCAATAAAAATGTAATTTCAACTAAAGTGAGACAAGGAGAGTGTGATGGGTTTGGAGAATGGTCAGGAAAGATCCTTCTGGGACAGTAACACTCATGTAGAGACCTGAGTGATCAGAAGGCAAGTATCTGGGAAACGCTGGGGAGGGATTCTAGAAAAGGAATAGCCAGTGGAGATGAGCCTTGCCAGTCTCTAGGAGAAACAGGAAGACCAACGTGGCTGAAGCCCAGGGAGCCAAAGAAAGATGTAACAAATGAAGCCTGAGAAAGAATTTAGGGAAGAAGATGACGTATGAATTTTTTTTTTTTTTTTTTTTTGGGTGCTGGGGATCGAACCCAGGGCTTTGTGCTTGCAAGGCAAGCACTCTACCGACTGAGCTATCTCCCCAGCCCCTGACGTATGAATTTTAAGCCCAGGAAAAGAGAAAAGTAATTTAGTCCTTTGTCTCCCATCTAATAAAAAATCATCTTTCTCTTTGTAAAAAAAAGAAGAAGAAGAAAGAAAAAAAGGAAAGAAAATTAAAAAATGATTTTCATCACATTTTCTGTTTTGCCTACTAGCTAGAACACTAAATGAAAATGATTTATCAAAATAACTTCACAGTGAATATTTATCCCATATATTCTCATATATTTTTTAAAAAAAATGCTTTATAAACTCCATATATCTTAATATAAAGTTAAACAGATAATATTCAAAACAAAATAACATGAAAAATTCTTGAAGCAAACATATTTTCTTTCCTAAGGATTACTATATCTTGTTCCTGATATCCAAAGTTCCGGTGGTTTTGTTTGGGAATGGAAGATATTTGGGAATCTCAAATTTTCCTTATAATTCTTCATTGTTTGAAAGTCTTTATATATACCTCTTTCCTGGTCTGTGTAGTGTCCCTTCATCAATAGTCACGTCCACATGAAGCCTGTCAACACGGCCTGGCCTGGAAATTGGGTCTTTGCAGATATAATCTACTTAGGAAGGTCATGCTGGACTGGAGTGGACCCTAAATACAACAGGACTGGGAACCGTATTAGAAGAGGAAGATCTGAACACAGAGCACACACACAGAAGAAATAAAGTAGCCATGGAAAGATGGATAGAGAAGCTGGAGGGATGCAGTCACAAAGTGAATATCAAGCATGACTGGCTACCACCAGAAGCTAAGAAATGGCAAAGAAGGAATATTTCTCTAGGGTCTTTGGATGGAGTATAACCCAACTGGCAGCTTGATTTTCAGCCGTCTACATGGAATGGTAGGAAATAAATTTCATTTGATTTAGGCCACTTGGTTTGTGATACTATATTACTACAGCCCTAAGAAATGGACCATCTTTATACAAAGAAAAATTATGAAATCCTCATGCTGAGTTTAAAATGAAAAAGAATAGGGGAGATTTTATTTTTTTCCTCACAGAATCTATAAATGAGAGTTAATTCTTCAATGCTGCTAAAACCCTTACATATTTAATTTTCTTGATATCTGTATTCTAATATCTCAGAATAGCCCAAATTTTCTCTTGTCTTTCAATTGTATCTTGTATAATCACTCTAATTTCATTATGCAATGTGATAGTTGCAGGTTGAATAATTTTCCATTGTAATATATACATACATGTCCTAAATCCTAAATTTATAACACATAAATCCTTAGAAGGAATCATTTAAGTAATGGAAACATAAAAAATTAAGAACATCTTTTCTTTCTTGCTCTCTGTCACTATTTCATTCTTTTCCTCATATATGACTTGAAAAAAGCCAGGTAGATAATTTTACAGTCATTTTTATCCTTCAAGAAACTCATGCATTTGTGGAGGGCAGTAAGTTGTCACAGCCAACTGGTTTCATTAAATCATTTACTTGTTCTCATGAGGTTTTAAAATATCTCATTTATCAAGTAAAGTTTTGTTGTTTAGTAATAGCTTAGGGAGTGAAGATTTATGTCACATAACCAGGTAAGCACCAAGACCTGTCTTGGTTAGATCTGAGCATGAGATGCATTTAGAAAGGATGGTCAAGATGGGGAGGGTATGTACCATCTCTGACCCGTGATCAACCACAGTGGTACAAGCTGCACTTCACCTCACTAATCCCCATCACATGAGCTACTCTTTGAACTCCTGTGAACTGAACCCATGGTATATGAAGAGTAACTGGTTGTTATAAGAATTGTCTCACCTTGAAATTTGACCAAAGGTCTCAGCTGCTGTGTTCTGAAATCCATCACCAAGTTTTTCTCTGCTGCTACCAGCCAGACACTAACCATGGGAGGGATCCTAAAACAGGTTCATTCCAGGGAAATTGGGAGGGTTCCTTAACAAGCCCACTCTGGGATCAAAGTGTCCCTGGAGACTGTTTTAATCTTCTGTAGACTGCAAGCATTCCACTTACTTCCACATAACCTTTCCTACCTCTTTCCTTCACTTGCACTGAGACTTGTCTGGCAGTCTTGTCTTGGTCTGGCAGTTCTCCCAGCCCTTTCCAGTTCCATCCCTATTTCCTTTTTCATAGGCTTTTGCTCTTCAAAACCCTTTGCTATTTGAATCCTGTCTTGGCATCTGCCTCTTATAGTTTCAGAATGAACACAGATTGGGTATTTCCAAGATGTGGTTTCTAGGTGACTTTTCCTTGAACAATGCTTTCTCTGCTTTAATTAAGGATGAGATTTTCCCAGGTTCTCTATTTTCCCATTCTGGATCTTGTGCATCATTGTAAGAGGACTTTCTGTTGTGAATTTTGGGCCTAAGAATGGACTTATTCTTTAACCACTGTCAGTTTGGGATTTCTTTGGTTTTCTTAAATATGTAGCAGATGTACAACCTACTTGTTTAGGATGTATGCATCTAAAAATATCTGTGACAGTTTAGTTTTTGTTCAATCTCTCAAGGAATTCCAGTTTTGAAAAATTTAGCATAAAGAGAACTGGCAGAAAATGTGAAATTAAAAGGAGCATACACATTATATTGTTTGTTGAACAATGTTATGAAACTTTCTTAACAGTCCCTATTTCTATTCTTATTTATAAGCAAAACCACTTTACACACACACTTACACACATACACACACACACACACTTCAAAACTTAACACCAATCTCTGAACCCTATTTTCAGAAGCAGAATTTTGAAGATCAAGAGACTTGGCAGCGGTCAATGTGGTCCATGAATACTGGTTTTTAACTCAATATCATTTTCTTTTTCTTACATCTCTGTATTTGCTGGTACCTGCCTTATTGGGCTAGAAAATTTGTTTTGTTTTAAATCATATAGAATACAAGCTTATCAAGCATACAGCATTTTAAAATTTGCTGTCTAGACAGTAGGCACTCTGAGAAAAAACTTGCTCCCTCTCTTTCTGTCAAGTGTCCCTTACCTTACTGACATACTGCGTGCTCCAAGAAATATCTAAAGCAAAATAGTATTTTATTTTTTTCTTTGTTCTTCTTTATTTGTGCTTATTTGTTTACTACTGAATACCCTTCTGCTACACCATCAGTAAGTATGAAATGAATTCCAGGTCATATTTTACAGAGAAGTTTCTTTTTTTTTTTGGTACTGGAGATTGAACTCAGGGTCACCTGACCACTAAGCCACATCCTCAGGCTTATTTTGTATTATTATTATTAGTTTTTATTTAGAGACAAGGTCTTGCTGAGATGCTTAGTGCCTTGCTTTCACTGAGGCTGGCTTTGAACTTGCCATCCTCCTGCCTCAGCCTCTGGAGCCACTGGGATTACAGGAGTGTGCCACCATGCCCTGTTTATACAGAAGTTACTTAACAGCACAAGTACTGATATCTCCTTAGCTTGGGATAGTGAGTCCTCACTGCCCTAGGCCCTGTCTCTCTGTTCAGCCAGAACTAAATGTCATTAATGTTCCCCTCAGCTTGACTGAACTTGAGTCAGATGTCTTCCTGACTCTAGACTCATTATCTTTCTTTTCATATAGAATCTACTTTAGAAGACCTGTAATTGTATATTCTTCCTAGAATCATTTGCAATATACCTCCTCTCTATAAAGCTTCTTGCCAGTTTTATAACCCAGCAATATCTCTCAAGGACTGGAGCCATCCTTTGAAAAGTAATCATCAAGGAAGATAATGTTCTGATCTCTCTGTTTTGGTGGGAAGACAGAAGCCTAACTTCTGTGGCTGCCTTGCTCCAGTTTCTAACCCTAACACCCGTCATGAAGTCATAGAAGTGTGCCTTTCCTGTGGATAAAGCCAGTTAGCAGATAGATGGCTTATGATCCCCTACCGCAGCTCTTAAGAATCTCCAACCCTTTACTGAGCAGAGTTGAGTTCAGTGTGAGTTCTGACCTCAAGCTATTCCAACACACTTGAATAAAATCCCTTACCTGATTGACTTTGTACAGTGAAACCATTGCTTTGACAAGTCCATACCATGTTCACCACAATACCATTACTTCCTGGTGCCAAATTCTTTGTCAGCTAAAAAATCGTCCTCTGCAACAAAGTAACAGTGAAATCAAAGTGACCCAAATAGTGAAGAATATATTCTCATTTATCATAAAGTCCAGAAGAGGAGTAGAATTCAGGTTGATCCAACACTTTTATGATATAATCAAAGAGTAGAAGTATTTCTGGGTCTCCATGTGCAGTCTACGATGTTGGATCAGTCAGTGCTGAGGTTCTATTATCTCTTGGCTGTGGAATAGTTGTCAAAAATAAAAAATAAAAAAGGGTTGAATGTCTTAACATCTCCCTTTTAAATAAAGGGAGGTCAAAAGAGAGAGGGAGATGGAGGGTTTTGAGAATACCACATATTTGATATGAAAATTTGGAATATTTGTTTTGAAGACTTCAACTATTTTCTTAGGATGCTTTTTGATTATATGTGGCCATAATTTGAACATACTCAGGAATCAAAGTCTGGCAGTCACACTGAAACTGTTAAAAGTACAAGGTGAAGTTGGGTGCAGTAGTGCAGGTCTGTAATCCCAACTTTTCAGAAAGCTGAGTCAGGAGGATCACATGTTCAAGGCCAACCTGGGCAATCTAGGAAGACCTTGTGTCCAACATAAAATAAAAAGTGCTGAGGACATTGCCTCACAGTGGTAGGGAATTTGCCTAGCATGCTCAAGCCCTGGGGTTTAATCCTCAATACCACAAAAAAGGAAAAAAAAAATATGGTGAAATGACTGTAAATGCTCAAGAGTATTATCAACTATAAACTGGCTCTAGAGTTTTTAGATTATAATTTACTTCAACTTTTAAATTTAGGTATATCAAATATAAAATTATAGCTTTTCTTTGAAAGATAGGCATGGTTGGTTTATGCCAGTCTTTCCCTCGCGTGCATGTACTTCCTTCTGACACACAGTTTTTAGAATAAGAATAACATCTGCTAACGCTCTGATAGTTATAATTTCCTTGAAGTCTCTCACTTTTATCATTTTACTGGAAATATTGATTTTGTCTTGTACTCACTGTTGCTTTTACCATAATTAAATAACTACATAATATGTTTTCCCTGTATATTGTGGATGTTTTCCATCATTCTTCATCAAGTTTGAAATTAATTCAAGTGATTGTCATAATAGTAACTTTAATGTCGTTGCTGCATATGTAAGAAGAGAAAAGTGTATATTTAACAGTGCATTCAGTGTTTTCCATCAATAAAATGGAAGGGTAAACGAGCTCACATAATATTATTTTAACAATCCACCTCATACTACATGCATACTACTGAGAAAGCATGTGTCCAGATGCTGTTTTTAAAATTAGATTATAATCAGTTTATAGTGTGAATATTTCTATGCTGCATTAAACATAATGGCAGGCAATAGGTTTGATTGGTATTTTGAGTTTTTTATTTGTTTTTCTTTGTCATTAGACAATCATCAATCTGATTTGAGCCTCAGAGGAAATATACTTTCACCATGTTATCTAAGCAGCTCCTTCTATAGTATCAAGTAAAGATCATTTCAAAGAGAAAATGTAAGAATGATTTGTATGGAGATATGCATCATATGCATTAAAATTCCCTGGTACTGTTTATTTCTTTTCAATTTGAGGAAAAACTTCTTTCAATTTCTTAAATACATCATTACTGAGTACAGACTCATTTGTCTCTTATTTCTCTTAGAATTTTCCCATTAATCACTTTAGCAGCATTTTAACCCAGGAGAAAAATTTCATATTTTAAGTGCAGTTAATATCTGAAAATTCACTGGTTACTTGAGTGACTTATCAACGTATTGTGTAATTCTGGTGAGTATGAGAGAAATGTGCAGTTGGAATGCATAAGAGATAATGCAGGTGAGTTCATTCCATCTCACTGAGCAGAGACTACTACAATACAGCAAATATTGCTATTACCAAAATTTAAAAATATCTGAAATATGTTAAAATATTTTCTTAAATATACACGTTTGTTATCTATTTGGTGTTTCAGTTAGACTGTTGACAATCTCAATAGTACAATTGAAATAAGAAGTGTTCCCTCTACTCACGTGATTCCCATCTGGTTCTTTGTAGTCAGTTCATCTAGAGCGCTGACCCCAGACAACAATTAATTTGGTCCATGTAAACATAGCTGAGTTGCATCTTCTAGACTTCCATATAAATAAACTGTAGCAAATGTACTTTTTTTGTCTAACTTCTTTTCCTCAGACTAAATGCTTCCAGATTCATCCAATTTGAAGAATCCCTTGATGATTCATTTCTTCCTTGACGTGGAATAGTGTCACATCATATGGACATGCTGCAATTTATTTACCCACTCACCTGCTGATAAACTTTGTTATTGTAAGTTTTTAAGCACACAACTTTTGTTTGTAAATATGTATTTTCATATATGTTAAATAATTACCTTGAAGTAGATTTATTTGTATGAGAAACTATGGGAAAGTTTTTGAAAGTGATGAACCTCAGTTTGCATAATTTTACCTTTATCTCTACCCATCACTATCAATATCTATGAATAAATATAGATCTATTATATGAAAACTATGTATGAAAATTATCCAATGAATTTCACAGTTGGTATGACATAGAATAGAGTAGTAAATACTACACACAAATATGCACACATAGATACTATGCTTAATTTGCTCCCAAAGGGAATTGTGGTCCCAGTCTATTCTTTCTTTGGTTTATTGTTTCCTGGATCATGACTTGCTTTTTTCTGCCTCAAGTTTCTCTCATGATGAAGGCTCATTAAGGGCCTAAAAGCAGTAGGGCCACTTAATCTTGGACTGGGAACTTCCGAAATGTGAACTAAAATAAACCTTTTATCTTTGTAAGTTAATTGCCTCTGGTGTTTTATTATAGTAACAGAAACTTCAATAATTCAATTTTATTCCTACAAATTTATTGAGAGAGTAGTTCATGGAATTGTTATATAATTTACCTGTTCTCTACATATGTTTCCTTTTATTTTGTATTAATTTAGCTAAGTAAGAGTCTGAACTTAAATATACATATTAACAGGTGTTTTTTATTTCATAATTTTATTTTACAGAATCTTAGTTCCAAAATTTTATTTTCATCTTACATTTTATTATTGATATGTATTTTTGTTTCATAATTTTATTTTACAAAATTAGTTTATTTGTTAACCATCTGATTTAAAGTTAAATTCATAAAATAAAGATAATTTGCTCCATGTATGTCTTGAATATTTTCAACCAATTTTATTTTAAAATAATTGTCTGCTTAATATATGGAGATTAGAATGTCTAAATCTTCAAACTTTCTTAATGGTTTAAAAACTTATCTTTCACATGTAAATTTTTACATATTTATGTTAACTGTGTATAGTTTGTTATAAATATATTATTTTACCATATTTGTTAAAAGAATCTATTTTATTTCATATTTAAAAGACAGTGATAATAAAAAGAAGTCACTTACTTTTTATAGGATATTTTGCCTCTTATTCTTCCAAGTCATTTATTTTTGTTGCAAAACCATACTACCTACAATGCATTTTTGTGTTTATGAGATAGGACAGAAGCAATAAGAAATAGGTAGAAAGGAGACATAAAAGAAGCACAAGGAAATGATGTATTAATTTGGAAGTTCTGCATGTTTTCCCAGGCCTGTCACTCTCTGTCACCTGAGCACTGTTCATTGGCTTCCCCCATAGGTAGAGTAAGTAAAGAGACACAACATTTTTTGAAAATCCTCTTATTTAGAAGATTTTCCAGCACTATCTACTGACCAGCTAATGAAGATTGAGGATCCTGATTGACCAGAGTACCATTAGCACCTTGAGATCACCAGACTAGCATCATTCCTACATGCATTCCAATACTCACCCCTCAGCAAATTTCCTTTACAGGAACCAGAAAACCCCCAAACCCATCTCTCCCTTGATGTGTTACCACCAAAACGTCTACTGTGAGATCACCCTTGTTCTCCCTTGAATGTGTACCTACTCTCCTAAATAAGCCTCTGTCTGTGTCGCTGATGAGACCTCGCTAAAATTCTTTTCCATCTCTAAAGCCAAGGACTCCACTGGTCCTGATATAGGAGATAAGATCATTCCTGAGACAAGATCTTACAGGAGATTGCATTGTATTCTCAGATCTTGGGTCTTCACATGAGAGGATTTCTAGCAAGATGTCTTATGAGACTTGGTAAAATACAGACAAGTTGATTAGAAGAGAAAGAAGAAGGAAGGAAAGCACCCTCAAGGGAGAGACTGGGTGCTCCCAGAAAGAAGAGGGACAGCTCACTTCTTTGGGTCCCAGCTTTACTGGAGTGGGAGGGAGATTGTTAAAATGTACCACCCAAGTATCACCCCTGGGCTCTGAAGTGGCAGTCTAGGTTATCTGACAGCCTAAGAGAACTCGGGTCATCTTGGCCTGGGTGACAGGTCCTGATTGAAAATGTTTTTTACAGAATTTATGGTCAGTGGGCTTCAGTCTTAAACATCCTGCTTTCTTAGGTCTGGGAATCTCTGGTTTGTGTTGTTGGTGTACGGTCTTGCTTGAGACATCTTAGTAATTATACTCCTCTGAGAGAACATATCATGGCCTTTGGTTCGGGCTTCCTGAATTTATCTTCCTCCTGTTGTAAGAGGAACAGTTTATAGGGCTGATATGAGGCAAGGGTCTTGAAATAGCTATCTTGTCAGACCTTGAGGCTCCACTGAGGAAGGGCTGCTGATTTTTTCTGTACTAAGTATTAAACTTCTGACCCACTGCTCCTATCTAACTGCTAGTTAATAGTACTGAGCAGAATTCCTTTTCTGTAGGAAGTCACAGCACCCTTCCTGGGAGACACCTCTTCTTCCATGACATCCCAAAGTAAATGCTCTTCCCCATAATTTTTCTCAGTGTGGTTAACCATTTTCCAGTATGTAGTATATAATAGATGTTAATGTACAATATTTATGAGTCAAAACATTTCATTAATAATAAAGGAGTCACCAACATATTATTAATAATTAAATGTATTTGAGAAGATAGATATAGATAGGTAATTTAAATAAAATAATTTTATTGGAAAAAAATATTAGGTTAGATGTAAAACCAGCTAAATAACAACAAAGCAATAAATAATGAACTTTGGGGTTATTTTCCTAAGTGGATGGAAGTTATTTACATCTATAACAGACAAGTATCTACCTGTAAACTTTTGCTTTTAAAGAACAGTGAGATAACAATCAATTAGAGATGTGAACCTACTCTAGGATTAAGGAGGGAAAGCCAGCAATCTCTTTAGCCTCTTGACAGGTTCTGATAAATATCTTAGCATCTAACCACCTGTCTTCATAATCTCCAAAAATTATAAATTAAGGGGTTCTTCTTATTAACTTTGCTTATTTATATTTAGAGGTATGGTATAAGTAATAATTACTATAAATTTTAGTGTAAAAATCATTGAGCAAAAATTTTGCATAAACTTTTGGGTTGAACTTTCAAAAGTTTCTGATATTGCTACTTCTATGCTAATACAAGGAAACTGAGTTTAAGACATTCTAACACATCTTCTCTTTAGCTCCTGTAAATGGAGGTAAATTCCTCTCTTAGAAAAGCTTCAAACCCTTACTGCGGTCATTTTCCTACCAGTGGCTTTACCAATGAGAGAGATTTACTCTAAACTAAATTTTTCAAACCAGTTTTCCTGAGGGCTCTGCATGCACTAGTTCTCCATATAAGGTCAGTTCTTGTTTTTAATAATGTCCTTGTCAGAACTGATAAAATGAGAACCATACTCAAATATGATAGTCAGGTAGAAAAAAGGAAAAATCTAGGATTCACTCTGTGAACTGAGGAAAGTTGAACTTGAATTTAAGAAACTTACGAATACGAATGACGCTTTTAAAGAAACCGTTTAATGACTGTTTCAGGTGAGTTCTCAACGGTAACTCGGGAATGATTTACAAAGTTTTTGAAGTATAAGTACAAAAAAGAGAAAAATTTTGACTGCAATGCAATATAAAATGGACACGTCAAATCCTGTATTAATATCATTAAATTCCTTTTATTCTTCTTGCAATCTTTTTTTTGAAGACCTTCAGTCTGTTGTTTCTTCATCAGGGATTTCAACCACAAGAAGAATAACCTGATTGTGTTCCTTCATCTTGAAAAGTTTACTTTTTAAAAAATTTACCAGGTGTTAATGGAGGGCTTCCTCTCTCTGTTTACCTACTGAGAGGGAAAGCTTTAGCACATGGTTCATGATGAAACACCATTTCAGTCTCCAGTGCTTGTCTCACTTTTTAAAAGAAAACACACATTGCATATTGCAAATGTAAGAATTGATTTTATTTTTAAATTTTAATATTATCAATATATTTTGGAGATAATTGTCTTACTATATGTATATGTGCATATATATGTATATACATCTTTTTTCTCTCATGCACACATATATACATATATATACAAAATATATTCCAATTACTAATATTTCTATAGTTATTATCACTATTATTATTATGCTATGGCATATTATGCTAAGGCACATTGGACTCCTTCTGAATCTGACTTCCATAAAATTTGTTACACTTTGACAGTGAATAATTTTGTCTTACCTATATACTGCATGTGATCCCAGCTCTAGTTAAATTTTTTTCTGATACTTCAAACAGATCCCTGGGCAATCACTGTTAAGCCAATTTGGAGGAAAATAACATTTCTGCAGTAATAGGGGAGTTATAAAATGTCTCAATTCTCCTTAAGTTTACAGTTAGTTAGTACATTGACATTCTGTATGATAAGGAGAAAAAAATCTCACAGGACTTTGTGGATAGAAATAACAAGACGGGAAAACTCTCTGCCAAATAGCCCATGTCCTGCGTCATTTTTCAATGAATTATCCTTTGAGGTTTCACTTCAAGTTGCATTCTTCCCATTTAGTTTCATTCTTCATACTCAATCCAAAAAAATATAGCTAGAGAGACAGTGTTCTCCGAGAATTCATATACTCTTAGCATATCTCTTGAACATAGGAGCAGGGAAAAAGTCAAGGATCTCATTTGAATAAGAATGATTTATCTACTGAGTGCTGAAGGACATGAATATATTATGGATATCTTTTGCATTTGACTTGTATTTCTTTCTTAGCAAGCAGCTGGTTTCAGAGAATGCTTGAAAAACAATTCTAAAATGGTATGATGCATTTATTTCTTTCAATGACATAGGCTTTTGTATACAATATATTGAGCTTTACATGGAATTTTAGAGTACACTATAGTTTAAAATGTACCCTCATGATAAAATTAATTTTGAATTATCAAACTTCCTGGCATGGCTCTGAAAAATTGCAGGTGTTACTATCCTTCAATATTTATGATTAATATTTTTCACGTTAAAAATGATGTTATAATTGTGAAGTAAAAATGGGCAGATGTTAAAGAAATAATTTTTGAAAATGAGCTAAAAGGTTAAGGAACTCATACACAGGTTGAGCACTCTATCTAAAATGTCTGGAAACAGATATTTTTGGAGTTCATTTTTTTTTAAATTTTTTAATGTCTGATTGTATATAATGAGACAACTTATGGATGGGACCCAAATCTAAACATGAAATTCATTTCTGTTTCATCTGTACCTGTATACATGTAGCCTGGGGGAATTTTCATTTTGACTCTGACCCATAATGTACTATCAAAAGTACAATTTTCCTTATGTGGTGTCATGTTAATACTCAAAAAGTTTCAATTTTGTAGCATTTCAGATTGGACCTGCTCAATTTGTATTATTATATGGAAAATTAAATCCTTAGTATTACTTTTTATACTTGTTTTATGCTTATTAAGTTTTGCATCTCTTTCCTTTTTTATACATTAAAATTTCTTTGTGGATGTGATATACACTTTTGTATATTTTAAATAAGCAAATTACTTTCACATTCATGTTATAACAAGATTATTTGTCTTAGGTTCTTTCTCAGGGAATGTAATTTATTTTGCTTGTTATTGGTGATTGGACTCAGAGGTACTTTGCCACTGAGCGGCATCCCCATTCTATTTTATTTATTTATTTTTTTTATTTTGAGACTGGGCCTTGTGAATTTGCTGAGTCTGGCCATATACTTGCAATCCTCCTGCCTTAGCCACATAAATTGCTCCGATTACTGGTGTGCATTCCCCCTGCCTAGCCAGAGAATGTGATATTTAACATAAAACTTTTTAATTCCTTTTTCTTCCTAATTCATTTAATGTCTTAAATGTTTTAGATATAAATTCTTGAGTCTGGTGTTTGTGCAACTTAATATTCTTCAATCGATAGAAAAAAAGCTGGATCTTATAGGAAAAAAAGAATATAATAATCAGGAAATCAAAGGGGCAGGTTTCTTGTTCAGTAGGTAATCAGCATGAGCAGGAGGAAAGAGGGACAAGATGGGTCAACATGGAAGGATATCAAATGTGTAGAAGAGAGGCAGAGTCTGTTGGTCCCGGGATTGGGAAAAACAGGAAACCCTAACAGAATAGATGGCATCTAGTCACATGTAACCCCCCTGCCACACACACACAGAAAGGAAGTGGCATGTCAGACCACCCCTGGTCATAGTTAATCATAACCCCTTAAAGGAGCTATTATTTCAAACCATGTCAAAACCATATTCTGTGACCCAGTCATTATGACCCTCACAAAGAAAATTTGCTGAGGGCCATACATAATGACAAACAATGGGCAATATGTAATGTGTCAATCAGAAGTGGTTGGAGGAAACAAGACAAGAGCAAAGAAGCCCAGATGCCATAAATACCCTTCATTCCCTTCAGAGACAGTTCACATAGTGCCTATGCAGTGCAGTGTGCACTTCAATTCCTTTAATAAACTCTTGCTTGCTATTCTGTGCATGCTGCTTGAGATTCTTCTTGTTAGAGCAACCAATTCTTGGGGACCCCTGTGGTCGTTCTGCCTCCAGGGGATCCCCTTCTACAGCATTTTCTACTTAATATGAACTCCCACTTGAGCAATTTAAGAACACTGAATATTTCACCCTAGTTTGATTTTTCTAATGCTTACCATAGTATTTGTCATATAGAAATCATATTATTTATGATATGATTGCTTTTGAAAAATAAATTATTCTATTCTGAATTTTTAGGTAGAAGGACTATGCATTTATGTATTAGTAGTTCTAATTAAAGTTCAGTAAAATAATATAAAAATGCAACTAGGAATTCTGAACAGATGAGTGTATGCAAAGTTAAGTGACACTTTGAAAGTTAAACAATAATTTAATGAATGAATAAAATTGACCTTAGAATGGTCAATAAGATTAAGGAATTTTCTGCGGATGCAGGGGTAGCTTTGGAAGCTGCAGATTTTTCGACTTATTTATCTTATATTCAGTTATATTCGCCTAAGGTCCATGAAGTCAAAATATGTTTTGCTGTTTTTTTGCTATATTTTTCCTCACCACAGTGAACTTGTTGCAATCTGAATTTTCTTAAACATAGTTTTATGTATTTCTTCTTTTTAGTTATACCTGAGAGTAGAATGTATTTTGACATATTATACATACATGGAGTATCAATTCCCATTTTTATGGTTGTACATGATGTGGAGTTACACTGGTCATGTATTCATATCACTATGAATTTTTTGTAGTACTTTTCCTCATTTTTTCCTTCCAATATTTCTTCCCAGTCCTAATACAACATTTAGAATGTGAAACTTATCTTACTTGAAAATGTCTCACTTGATTCTCACATCAGACCAATGAGATGTATCTATTTGAAGCATAACTGTTTTCCTAGTGCCTAGTCTGAACTCAGGTCATGTAGTAAATATTCAGAGCATTTATGATTCATGGATAATTGACTATATTTATACCTGAAACTTCCATTTTTATTTGACCACCAGCAGTGATCTTGCATTTGGATTAAAAATCAAATTTATGGGACAAAATAAACTTCACCCAATGCCAAATGTACTTAGCTTGAAGAATGACTAACCATCAGGCAACATTGTAGTGTCAAGGACAGCAATGAAGGTGACATAGCACACAGCAGTTTCAACATCATAGCTTCTCTGTACTGGAAATGAGGATGCTCACAGTCATGAGGCTGGGTGGATATAAACCACCTCAGTTCAGGGAAACCCTCAGAATCTCTTTTGATCTGATATTTTGCTAATGATATTGCTGTTTCAAGGATGTATGCTTATTGCCCATTGTTTGGAACAGCTGCATCTGATTAACCCTGATTTTTCATTATTCACCATTAACAAGAAGTAGAGTGGTTTATTCTGATGCATGGGAACAGGGCCAGGATATCACCTCTCCTGCACCTACTAGTATAAACTTACATATTTATTGTTCTTGTTTTGCAGGGAGAATTTTACTTAAGGTCACATCTTCAGCTTTATCTGAAACTAGGGAAAAGGAAACAGAATTTGAAATAATATTTTTCTTTCATTTACTAAATTATTTAGAGGACTACTAAATATTATTCTTTTAATGTGACCACATAAAGGAATATCTTGGAGAGAAATTCATTGTTTGGATATTTTTTTTCATATTTATCCTTAAAAATCTGTGATATTATAATAATCCCATTATGTATTTTTCTAATTGGATATTTATTTGTTTTATGAAATTTCACAGTTTCCTACATTTGTTTTCCAATTAAGAAGTTACAGTTTAAGACTCTTAAGCATTTCTCAAGAACTCGTTTTCCTAAAAATGATCAAAATTTAAAAATGGATCAATCTACTGGGCTCCTTTTAAGTTTACAGAGACAAAGTTTCAAAGAAAACATAACAATAAATATCTCAAATCATCAAAATATACTTATTTATGAATAAGTTGCTTCTCATACAGATTGGTTTAGGGATCATGCTTAATCAACTAATGTCATAAGTGACCAGAAATGAATGTATGAATTGTAAGCACAACATCTGTTAAACTGCTTTCATATTATTTATATTTGAGTAAGGAATAATTCAATGCTAGTTTCAAAGGCAGAAAATACTCCTAAGTAATGCTTTACAAAGAAAAGTGTTAGGGATTGAAGGAAAATAACATTTACTTTTATACCTACTTGAGTTTTGATATATTTTACCAATGGTTATCATCTTTGTAAAGGTATATATACCTATACTTATTTTAGTGATTGATTATCATGCACCGAAAAATATTTCAAAAGTCCATACATTTATTGTTGAAAGTCTATGATCAAAGATCCTTAACTGAGAATCTAAAAGTACATAGAGCCTTCATACTTAAGTAATGTGCAATATATAATTAAAGGTAATGTATCTAACTCAACAGACATAGTCAAATTCATAATTTCTTCCATTGAATTGCATTTGTATTATTTTAATTTATAGGAGGCAATCATGGAAACACAAATTGCAACTCTCACTTTTATGAGTTTTTAAAAATAGGTTATTATGCTTTTATCTTGAAAATGAAATAAATAGCTTTCACAAATACACAGAAGTCTTAATATTACATATTGTACTAGTAATTTAACTGGTGTCCCTCAGTATCAGCACTTCAATGTTTTAAAATCCAATACTGGCTTTAGGGTTCTAAAACCTACTCTCCCAGGCACTATTGATAATTGGTTTTCTGTTAGATTCTTCTTGTTGGAGAAGCATAGGTTAGACACTAGAATTCGGGAGCAAATCTAGTCATATTCCGTAGAATACTATTCTCCTATTGAAAATAAATCTTGTGGTTTGCCACATGACCCTAACTGGTGATAAGACTCCAAGTCTATGTGCAACCTCAGCTGCCAGTCATAAAGCAGGGATTCAAAAGTCATAAAACTGAGCTTGTGTGTCGGTGTTTCATCTCAACTGGAAGTCCTATATGCAAACCTCTAAATTCTCAAATAAGTTAAATGAATATGCGGCTTAATATTTTAACCTCTCTGTCGCCTTCCATATCTATTTATTGTTACCTAGCACCACTTAATCAAAATATATTGTCTGGATTTTCAACCATAATTTCATGGCCAAATCATCAAAGATCCCACAGGAACTCCAACCTAAGACACTTGCTAGAGAAAATTCTCTGAGGAGGCAAAGATTAAACAGTATACATGACTATTAACTGTGTCTCAAAGGAGACACAGCCAAAGGAATGGGTTGAAACACATTCAAGAACAACTTAATAGGATAGAATGAAACAGTTTGATAGTATAATTAGAAAGGGGAAGATTAAAAGATTGTTCAAAAGCAAATTGAGAAAGAGAAATATCAATGAAGCTTAAGTAAAGACATAGGGTGTAAGCATATTAGTTTCTAATATGAGTGCTCACCTCAGGTATCAATTACAGAGAATAATCTAGACAATTTGCTACTGACTTCAACTGTAGCTGCTATTCAAGTTGTGATCTCTTTAATGGAACAAATTAGAGCAAGACTGAATATTTGGCTATTTATGTGGGGAGTTAGAAAATGCTCTCTCCCTGCCCCACGTGTCAATTAACTACAACCACCAGAAGTTCAAATCGCCAGATCAGTGGTGAACTTTCAGTATTTTAAAACCAAGTTGTGTCAGTATTCTGACTTTTATATTATTGCTCACGGATCTTAATTTTTTTCCACATTCTAAAGAATGTCATGCTGTCCACTATGTTGCTGGGAGCACATTAGAACTGGTGAGCCGTACGCAGCAAGTATCCTAAATTCCTCTGTAAGCCTCAGGCAAGGGGATATCATGAAATAGAGATTCCTCTGTTTCAAAGAGAAACCAACACAGGAATGGGTTACACAGTGCTGAAGGGTTTGGTCAGCAAGAATAAGCAGGGGAACTAGAGTAATGGAAAACAAGGAGCAGGGATTTCTCTTTGGGCTGGCTCCTTTATTCTTATGTTCTGATATGGCAACGTAGGTGGTTTCTTCCTATCGTTGGAGAAAGCACAATTTCAGAGGTTCAGGCTTATTTGGGGAACATCTTTCATAAAGATTAAGGAATAAAAGCAGCATGATCTTCAGTTACAGAAGAGATGTTGACTCCTAGGTTCTAGTTCTTTCTCTTTCTATAGCAACCATGCCTCCTGCTGCCTAATGATTTTTCTAATATTTTTGCGATAGATTTGTTGTTTCTGTCCCTCTGATTGAAACACCTAGACTGTTTTGTTTTCCACCTAAAACCTGATTGAAAAAATAATAATTAAATTACTGAGCCACAAAGTATACGGAACTTTCATGGGTATTTAATTACGGACCACACCTTCTTGCTGTTCTACTTCTTGGCAAATGATCAACATGACTTGACAAACAGTAATAAATTAAACTCCTCTGTAGTGCCTCTACGTTGTTCTATGGGCTATCCATGCTTCTGTGTGAATTCTTATGATTTGTTCTAGTAACGGTATAAAAAATTGGGGGTTTAGTTGGAAATGTAAATATGCCAAATCAGATGGGAAATGTACTTCTCAAAGGAAAAAAAAAATTTTTTTTTGCCGTAAAAGCTTCTTCAGAACTGAATACAAGCTCTGCAGTGTGGTTAGTTTCTTTGCTTCACAGATAATGTTTGTAACTGTGACTTATGGTAAGACTTACAGTCCAATTTAATAACAATTCACAAATATTCACCCATCCCAATTTTGTTTTCTTTAAATGAGCGTAATTTTATCACTTAAGACTAAATAGGGCAAAATAATCACTTAAAATGGAACTGCAGCAGCATTGAAGTGGAATTATAGTAAGCAATAAATCAAATATACAGGTTCCCTTCTATTTAAGCAAGGGTATATACCCTTCATAAGAAGAGACTAGAAACTGCTGCCATAAGCACCACTATAATCTTTTATTCATTTCAAAAAGACCAAGGGGCGAATGATCAATTATTCTTCCTAGTGTGGGTATTATATGTGTTCTTCTCACTTACTAATTTTATTATTTGTTCCTGTCTTTGAGATCCCAAAATGTAACAGGAAAACGAGATGGAGATTAATTCCTGAAGAGCAGATGTTATTGATTTAGAATCACTCATTTGAAAATGTGAAAATGTCAAGATTTTAATTAAATTTTATTTTCATTTGATTTCATAGGCATAAAAAAACCAGGTCATGGCAAAATTCACATGTCCTTTGGACTTCATTTTTACATATGGGCACATTATATTTGAAGTTAGATTATTTTTCAATCTATTTTTTTCCTCCAAATTAGACCATGCCCCCTAAACCTTTTCACAGAAATAGAAAGTTCTGTATAAGTGGGATGTAGGAGAATACTGGATAACATTTAAGTGTGTTTTCTGCTTCCTAGTCAGTGTGGATCTCCAATCTCACTTACAAGTGTTACCATGCAATTAGGTAATGAGGATGGAAGTGATATATATACCTTTTAGTACTGGTCCAGTTCTTCTTATATTTTTGCTTTTGCATAAACCCAGGTACAAGTATTTTGCATCCTGGAATCACCATCTCTGAAAAAAGAACATCCATTTTAGATTTAATGCATGAAAAAGTAGTTCTATTACACCAAGCCATTAAGAGTTTTAACTTTATTTATTTAACTACTTAGCTCTAATGTTTTCATAAACAATAAAAATAATCCATTTATCAAAACATTTGAATTCAAAAACTATAATAAATGTTTGGGAACTTAAGTTCATTCTTCTTAGCTTAAAAGCCTTGTATAAAATTTGAACTCCATGATACAAAATAACCTTTTAATATACACCGTGGGCCATGACAGTAAATAAAATCAAGCAGATCACTTAGCTGATAACAGAGCCTTCCTGTCTACCCAGAATTTTGCATCTCAGTATTTTTGTTGATGTGATCAACTGACCAACCCCTTTCCATTATCACATAAAATAAGTTATTTTTTCTTCCCATTTATAACTCAGAAAATAAAAAAGTCTCATTATTTTAAAAGTATTTCATGTGTAGAGAAATATTTTTCTTACTAGTAAATTATCTCCAAAGGGACTTTATGGAAATATTATCTATATAAAGAACTCACTATCAATTTTTTTATGAAAAATTCAACTACATTTCACATTAGAGGGTTTTGTTCATTTTTTGAGTTTATTATGATTTTAGGTCTAATCCATTTCATTTGTTAATAGATAATTAAATTACACAACAAAATGTTATCAAATTTTAAGAAGTTTTGTAAAGAGATTACAGTTTAAAAATTGATGCTGTCCCAGTGCTTTGCTGAAGCTGAATGCACAATAGTACCAAAAACACTTTTTTTTTTTTTTTATGACAGGGAACGTTTAAAATTCATATTTGTTATTCTGGGTAGGAATTGAAGGACTCAAACAACATATTTGAGCTTCTCAGGGTGAAATAGCTCATTTGACTTTATATTCTAAAGAATGAAATGAATTTGCTGTAAAATCTTAGAGTTAATTTAATTTTGTTTTATTGAGTATATCTTTAATATCTTTTTTGCATAAACATATTTAAGCATAATATGAATCTACAGGGAAATAAAAACTAACATAACTTCAAATTCTCAGAGAACATTGGGGACATTTTTCATACAGGCCGTGCACTATTTATCTCTTTGCTTCCACTCAGTCAGAAATATCAAGTTTTATTTTGAACAGATGCTGGAGGACTTGATGTTAAATAAAGTATCAGAAATCAGCTCCCCGTGATGTGTTAACAGTGTTTTGACTTTCAATAATGCTTAGCACTTCAGTTCCTCTCAGAATGTAAAAGGCAATGTTGAATCAAAACTACAAAAGATTTTGATTAAACTTGAGATTTCACCCAGATGAGCCAATATTTGAAAGGAAAGAATCATCGTATGGGATACAGAACAGGTGTCATATATAAATTACATGGACAAGAGTCACCAGCTTTGGTTTGAATATGGTTAGAGGATGTGTCACAAAGGTTCCTGTACTGGGACCTTTGTCTCTATGTGGGAGTGCTCACATATAGTGGACTTTTCAGAGTTGGGGCCATATGAAAGGCCCTGAGGTCACTAGGGGAGCTGTCTCAGAAGGGAGTAAAGTAGTTGTGGAGACTCTAAGCTCTCCAGAGAGGACGTGGTTCTAAGAGTGACATGATACCTAAATCAGTCTGTGGCTTCCTGTTTTGCAGTGTGACCTCTTGCTTCTTCATATATTTTTGCCCTGATGCCAGTCTTAGGCCCTTCCCAGGGGACAAAACAATGAACCCTTGAGAACTTAGACTTTCAGTTTCCAAAGCTGCTAGCTAAATAGATTTCTTGTCTTAGTAAGTTAGTCTGCTGCAGAACTTTTGTTATACTAATGAAAACCTGACCCATCAACTGCCACAACAATTATTTTGATCACATGCCTTGAATTTTAAAAAACTATGATTTTAACATACTGATGGTCAGTATTTTTCATTGTTTTACTATCACAGTAAAATAACCTTAGACTTCCTGTTGAATTATCAAAGGTATAGTTAAATTCAAAGGAGAAATAATAAAGAAATATATTTGAAGGCATACAACAAAAATATTTTACTTACTTATTTTTATGATTCAGATAAAATAACTTTAAAAAGCAACAAAGTTATCAAGACCTTTATACATTTGTGATCTGATGACTGAGTCAAACTGCAAATGTGGATTTCCTGAGTTTGTCCATTTATTTATTTATTTGTTTTTATGCCCAGGGGCATTTTGCCACTGTGTCACATCCCCAGTCCTTTATATTTTTTGTTTTCTTAAATTTATTTTGAGACTAAGTTGCTGAAGCTTTCTTAGAACTTGTTATCCTTTGACCTTAGCCTTCCAAGTCACAGGCATTATAGGCATGCACCATAATTTTTGGTCTCCTAAGTATGTTTTAACCAACTAAATTTTATAGTTCAAAAAATCTTGCTTATTATTATTAGATGGAAACAAGAAATCAATATAAATTAATCTAAAGAAGGAGAAGCACAGCTTATGTAAGCAACTGCTGTTTCAAGTATACCATTCTCAACTTCAAATGCAGCCTGAATTTTAGAAACTGTTTAAACAAAGAGAAGTTGCATACATCTTTTCCAGAATGAGAAATAGTTCAATTAAAAAGGAAACACAGGCAAATACTATTTTTTTAAGTAAAGATATAGGAAAACAATTTCAAACTTCTTTTATACATTAAGTCAACTAAGAAAGCCATTTAAAAATAATATCAAGGAAGTAGTTATAAAGAAGATTTATAATGTAATAAAATATCCCACATTTTCTTTTAAGGGTGGGATATATTCATAAATCAAAAGCAATGATTTCAGTAAGCCCACTCAGGTTCATAAATACAAGAAGAAAACTGCAAATGCACACATACAAGAAGAAAATTGTAAATGCATACATACATGTGTTTTTTGTCATGATCCGACCATAATATTTAGTATTCCGAGAAGCTTTGTCAACGATAAAAATGTTTGGGAGAATGAACCAAAGAATCAATCATGCTGTATTTAAAGTGCCATTCTGGAAAATCCACTCATAACCCTTTACAGTAATTCTGATACAATCTATAAACAATGTAATATAATTTGCTTAAACAATAAAGGAGTGGGTCCTTTCCATGGAATGACTATTACTTAAAGTATCTGATAGCAAAGCCCTCAGGGGTTAGCAGGAAGTGTTCTGGATTTTGTTCTCTTGCTCTCCAGACAGAATTACTTTAGCACTTTTAACACTTTCTTTCTCTGTCCTATTTTTATTAAAGTTGGTTTAAAACATGTTTGTATTTAAATAGTGAAACCCAATCTTCAAATAAATGATTCCCTCTTAATTCTCAAAATAATACAACTGCTAACTTGAGTTTTACAAGGATCTTAGAGAACCTTTTTTTTTTTTGGAATCAACTGAAACTCAGAATTGTAAGTTCTTGTGACAGGAGCAGACAATAAAGGAATTTGATTTTTATTCTTTTAAAAGTACATTTTGAAAAATTTTAGATATTCAAAAGTAGAAGAAAAAAATAGAATGGCTTTGATCCACCCAGATCTCATCGTCGACAGATGCCTACTATATTTTATTCAACTTCCTCCCCATTACTGTGTTGTACTAAGTCACTATAACTGGAACATAGGCTCAGAGCCCCACAAGCTGAGATGAAGATGCCACCTGAGCAGTATTTCACCTGATATCCAATGGAGACAGGAAGGGTCTTCTCTCCAAAGGGGCTGGGTCAATGGCGGGGTAAGGAGAGAAGATAGAGTATAGGGAAAGGGCGGCCATGTGCCTTGCTCTTTGATTTCTGCATGGTTTAACCGAGGACTCTGTCAAGGAGCTCTGCCATCCTGCAGCAGCTGACAGGTTCATATGAGGCCAGGAACTGGGTTTTGGCAGCATATGTTGTGTTTTTTATTTTGGACTTATTGTGGCTGTCAATTCATATAGAATCATAGGAAGTGAATGTAAATTGATCCTAAAATTGAGTTTTTAGAAGAGGATAACATGAGTATGTTGTGGGAGTAGTAAAACTTCAGTATTTCTTTCTATATAATTAGGAGTATTGTGGTGATTCAATAAGTATTAACTAAGCATGTGTAACAAGGGTAGCATAAAGAGGAGACCAAAATATATGTGCTTATTAATTTGAGAGATACTGCTGTCTTCTAAATAGGATAAAAGAAAATTCATAAAAGTATCATAAGTAAGGGGAGTTCATTACAAAATACTATGATCTTTGATTTTGGAGTTTACTAATCAGTTTGCATGCTGTTAGTTAGCTTCTCATTACTATAACAAAACACCAGTGAAAATTAATTGAAAAGAGAAAAGTTTCACTTTTATTCAGTTTTGGAGGTTCCAGTTAATGATTATATAGCTCTTTGCTTTGGGCCTAAGTCACGTAGCAAATAATGACAGAAATGTATGGTTAAGCAAAACCAGTCATCAGGAGCCAGTAAAGCAAAGGAGACATTCTGAACAGGCCAAAGACCCCAAATCCCTGCTATGTTTTGGAACTTGAATCTTCCTAAAAGTTCATTTGTTGGAAGCATGATTCTTAATACAGCAAGGTGACAAATGAGAACTATTGGGAAATGGACTTTAGGCCACTCGTATTACATCCAGGAAAGAATCTGTCCACATTTTGCCCATGTCATGAGACTTTCTGTGAATTCGAATTTTAAAGTGATAGACAAATAAACTAGAAGAAGAAATTACAGGCAGCACCGTATTCCAGAGTTGGAGTGGGTATTGCTGGAAGTTTCTGATCACATTTACTATGGTAGTAAGGGACAGAAATCAGGAGAGATTTGAAAATTGGTAGTTTGGCTAGAGAAAAAGCACAGGTAAAATTGGGACTAAGGAAGTAGTGACTGGTGAAGAGATTACTGTCACTAATGAGAAGTAAAATACTTTGTACAGAAACAAAGTACAATCAGCAAGACCATATCCATGGACTGTTCAAGGGTCTAAAAGTGAAAACTCATTTTTCCTAGCGATGTGTAAGTAGTTATTTCTCCAGCATTCCTTTCACCATGCCTGGCTGCTCAGGTCCTCAGAGGATACTATGGCCATGTTTCCAAAGTAGCCCGGTTACTGCTCAAGCAGAGTGGACCTTGACCATAGGTGTTGATGGTTCTGTAGGAATACAGGAGGCCAGAGTTAGGGCATTATGGAGGCTTTCTAAAGAAGGCCTGGGAAGCCAGGGGAAGTATAGCAGGGTCAGAATTCCCATGGGAAGCCCTGAGAAAACAATGTGTGAAACTTTGAGCCTGATTCCAAAACTGATCAAATCTAGCCTCTCTTTATCTACCATTACCTTATCCCTCTTCCCAACCTCTATATTCAGTTGCACTCCCCACCCCCACACACAAACTCCATTTTTTACTTCCACATATGAGAGAGAACTTGTAGTGCTTGTCTTTATGCCTCTGATTTATTTCACCTAATGTAATGTCCTCCAGTTCTATCCATTTTGCTGCAAATAAAATGAATTCTTTCTTCTTTGGACTGAATAATATTTCATTGAGCATATGTACCACATTGCTTTATCCGTTCATCTGTTTGGCACCTCTATGGATTCCTTATCTTTGTGATTGTGAATAGTGCTGCAATAAACATGGACAGGCAGATATCCCTTTGGTATGCTGATTTCATTTCCTTTGGATATATATCCAAAAGTGGAATAGCTGGATCTTAGTATAGATCCATTTTATTTACTTGAGGAACCTCCATACTGTCCTCCAGAATTACTGTACTAATGTCTTTTCTCATCAAAAGTGTATGGAATATTTTATTCTCTACATCCTTTTCAGTGTTTGCTATTTTTTTTTTTTTTTTTTTTTTTTTTGTATTTTCTATTCAGGTCACAGTCAATTGAATGGTGTCCATTCATGTTGGATGAAGGTAGCTGTTCTTTATTCAGTTTGCCAATTCAGATGCCAACCACTTCCAGAAATAACCTCTCAGTCTCTCTCAGAAATAACACTTTACCTGGTAACTAGACATCCCTTAACCTAGTCAAGTTGACACCTAAACAGTCATTGCAATAAAATTTTACTACGAAGCAGTCTTGGGAGCCTATTTTGGTAGTGAGTATACCCTTAAAAAAAAAATATATATATATATATATATACATATATATCAACCAAATAAATGAATAAATGACAAACAAATAAATATGTATAGACTGTGAACTACAAACCAATGAAAAGAAAATAGAAATCCAGAGTGCCCTTGCAAATGCTTTTCTCTGAAAAAGGAGACAGAAAAGATAAAAGATATAGGAAAGCAGCCAGAAGAGCTGGGTCAAAGTTTCAGCTGGAACCTGTTGTGTTCTGTCATTGAGTTCTGCAAGATTCAGCTAAGGTTATATTACTTTGTGTATTCCTGAAGAAAGTTAAAAAATACATTATGTTATTAGTCTGGGTCAACTGAGTATACTGAAAATTGTACTAGGTAACAGAAAGAAATTCAAATGGAAATTTGGCTATAAAGCTATGGAGGAGATGAAAGAAAAGAACAAAGAAAATGACAGAACCCAGTGTTAGTACATTCAGGATATTGTACATTCATGTGTGTGGTTGGGAAATGAAAAGTAACCTTGATGCTCAGAGCAGTTCTGGAAATCAGGGTCTAAAAAGACCGGTATCTGTAAAGAGTGTATTGATGTTGATTCCAGAGGCCAAAACAAGCTGGAGGCTGAAGCCAGTTGGTGTGACAGTGGTAAACTGGCACTAGCTGTGACTCGGGGCAGTGCTGAAAGAGACAGCAAGGACAGATGTCAACAAGACTTCCTCTCCCCAAACCTTGCATCTGAATTTTCTTCTCATTCTTCCTAGTTGGAAACTAATTAAAATCCAGCTAACAAATAAAGTAGGGAAATGCAGTTTGTGGAGATCTGACTTTATCACGTTTGAACAGACTTAAAAGGAAAACAAAATAAAACTGAGGGAAAACAGCTCAAAATGACATGGTCAGCCTCCATATATATTCTGTCGTGTCTACTATATAAAAATAGCCTGCTTTCCTAAACAAACTCCATTTACCCTTCACATGAGCAAAGTCATTTTCATTCTCCCTCAATAAAGAGGGAGAGCAAAGACTCTAGTACCTTGGTCTCCATCTCTGAGTACTAGTCTTTAATTGTCTTTAGACAATATAGACCAAGGTACTAGAGTCTTTGCTCTCCCTCTTTATTATATATATATATATATATATATATATATATATATATATATATATACATTTTTTTGTCCTTTAATTTGGCTACAAACATCCATAAATACTCTTGCAGTTTAACAGCTAAAATATAGTTATCTGCAAAACAGTTATTATCTAAAAGCAATAAAAAGAAAGAGGGAGAAAGAAGGAAAACTGGAAATTAGTTACCATTGGTTGAGAATAAGGTAGAGAATAACAAATGAGGCTGATGCAATGCAAAGCTATTATATTCCTCATGTTAGTTTTGGGTTCAGTAGTTAACATAACTTCTTTCACTGTCAATTTTATTTATTCATTTATTTATTTATTTATTTATTTTTACTTTAGCCAATACCTCAGATGTCAATGTGTAATAATGTGAAAGAAGAATCCAAAACTTTTTCCTTGAAGGGTCTGGATCCTCAGGAATCCTACTTACTGTTGCCCTGTAATATTTCATTAATATAAATGAGTGACTCTGTGCCTTCTTACCTATTCCACAGAAAACCCTGCGTCTAAAAAAATATTCTCCTCTTTGCTTCAATTGTATATAAGCAACAATTCTAACTTGGTAATTGGAATCAATAATCCCAGTCATAACTATTATCTCCTTCTTATCTATTGGTTCTGTGGAATGAGAAGGAAAATTAAATGCCTGGGTGCCTATTTGAACTTCTGATTCATTGTAATTGTTTTGATGTCACCATCAATGACAGAAACATTCTTCCTAGTAAGTTTGCTGATTAACACTGACTAGATTAGATTTATGCATGTGTTGAAATGTCATTGAACCATATCAGTATACATATATACACATATTATATGTAATATTGCATGCTAATAAAATTATTAATTTAAAAAAAAAGAGAATGAGACTTCTAAACTAGTAGAATACAGAGATAGCAGAAATTTTGCAGGGTTATTGAACAACAATCAGTTCCATTGATTCCATTGGTTCTTGAGTCTGAGCATTCTTGTTATGCCATAAAATATGAAGAACCAATCATCCAATACACAGGGTTATTCCAGGTCATTCTATTATATATCAGTCAAGATGCTTCTAGAACATGGGTTCTATATTGAAATCAGTGCAATCCACAGGCATGATCATATGTTGCTCTGAAATATATTCCTTCAAGAAAAATTTGGGATTGGGTGCCATGATTCCAAATAAAGCATTCTATAAGTATACAAGATGATGACAAAAGCAAAATAATTTAAGGAAGGAAGGGAAATTCATATCCAGCATAAAGTTCAATTACAGTGAGAATAGACAATTTGCTTCTTCGGAGAATGGGGATAGCACCATTTGGTGTTGTGTAGTGAATGACTTTTCCCTGTCAAGGATGGAGCTCAAGAAATGGTGTCAGCTTTGTAGGTTATCCATCAGCAGTTGGTACTCACACCAGTACTAACAGGGAAAATCTCATATGTTTCAACTTCAGATTAGCCCCCATTCTTGGTGTCATGGTGGCTGTGATCGTGGGCAATTTTGAGTCAACACAGCGTCTGTACACATAGAAAGTAGTGTTTTGTCCACCTAACCATTCAGAGCTGTCTCAACAATGGATAGTCTTTGGTAAACTTGTAAATATGACACAAGGGTCTGGAATACGTTTGGATGTGTGTGGCTATGAGCAAAAATAGTGGAAGAGTTTCTACAGCAGCTTAAAGTTGCCACAGAGTCCTGCCTTACTGTGCCTTGTACTCAGAATGGCAGCTTTATAGTTCACTTATTAATGAGCCATAGAAAAATACTCAGATAAGTTTTTTGCTTTTAAAATTGCAAAAAGTCCCATTAAGAATTGCTCTTCTTTTTGTCATAGTGCAAAATGTAATAATCTATCTTTTGCTTTGGAAGGTCTGTTCTGTCCAGGTCAAGACCACTTAACAGAAATTTTACCCAGATAAATAGTTATGTGTATGTGTTATATCCATGCATCTCAGACATGAGTCTCTTTTTTATTATCATGTCCAATCGGCATGATGTCATGAATTTAATTGGGCACTCTGATTGTTCATGGGCTATAGTTAATATATTAGTGAACTTGATTCATTGTACTAAAAGTATGGTTGATAATCTAGTACTATCTTTTAAAACTGTTTGTTACTTGCTTATATTAAGAATATAAATTCAATGTAAACTTTCACTTATCTCATTATAGACTGACATATGTCTACAAACCAGATGTCAAATAGCACCAGAGAGATTATGAACAAGAATAATGGAGCTGGCATGGCCCTGAGGCAAGACCATGAAATTGAAATGTTGTTCTAGCCAGATAATAGAAAACAGCTACGTTGTTACATGTAATCTGGTATAAAGGAAAAGATACATTGACCAAATTGGTAACTGCAAACCAAGTGATGGGTAAAATTTGTTCCAGGTGAGATAATGTATCTGGACAAGCACTAGAAATAATATCTGCCATTGGATTGAAATTATCATAGTTCATAATTTATTATTAGGATTCATTTGTCATTTTCACAAGGGAAAAAAAAAGCTAGGTTTTGGGGAAATGTGATAGGAATCCTTATCTCTGAATTTTCCATATCTTTTATTGTGGCACCAATTTCTACAATTTCTCAAAATAAGTGTTCTTTTATGTTTGCCATCCTGATAAGAATAATTAGCAATGCTCTTTAGTCTATAACAGTTTGTATGAACATTTAACTTATCACACATACCTGGACACTCTTCTGAGTGAATGAAGATGAAATAATTACATCTTGACCAAAGGCATAAACTGGGTTTGGCCAAAATGAAGGGTAAGCAAAATATTTCTCATTCTAGAAGTTCAGGAGCAAATGCTTGGATTTTGGAATCATAGATTACAATTCAATTAAGCATTAAATATTTTGTAAACTAATTATATGGTGGGACTTCAAACTCATTATACCATTGTGAAATTGCCTATATCAAAACTCAATTTATTACTATAGGCAATGTTTTGGTTTTGATCCTCAGAAAATAACATTATGTGAAAGTTAATGTCTATTCATCTGCAGAAGTTCTGAATATTTCCCACTTTCCATTATTCTGTAACTTTTGTTATGGTCTCAGTTCCAAAGGAGAGCATTGCAATCATAATTACACCAAGTGTGGTCAATGTTGCATGGTTTTTCCACAGTAGAATATAGCTCCTCATTGAATCAAGGGCGTTATGGAACTTCAAATAAACTGTAGTCCATTCATTATTGGACATATTACTACTCTTCACTGTGGCAATACAAACAAGGCTTTATTGAACCTGAAGATAATTTCCAAAATATATCAAGTCATAATTTAGGATATTGGCTTTGTACTTTGTTCTTAATAATTAGTCATTATTTTGCCACTGCAAAGGTGTGGTTCAAAATGTTTTGCTTACTACTTCATTCTTGCTGTCTATTATTCTATTTAAGCTTACTTTGTCTCTGATGATTAAGCACTAATATTTGCTTTCCATTGCACTAGATATAATCATATTTATGAAGAAATCATGTTACTCGTATCAGTGATGCTATTTCCCAACATTATTTATGTTCTTCACCTGAGCCACAGCAGAGATTGTGAGGATGAAGGTCTACTAGTACCGCAGCTTAAGCTTTAGTTAAGTGAATATACTTCTCTTGATGTGCTAGAGCATTTAACAGGCAGATGGGTGTGTCAGTAGCACATGGTAAATACACTCCAGCATTCTTATTTCTCCAAACCCTGGGTTTTCTCCTCTTCACTATTCTAGGACATTTACAGTATTTCAACCTAATTAAATCTAAGCCAACAAAATTAAAAATCAAGGTCAGCATACAAGTATCTTGAATAATGTGCATGCTGACATTCATCCTGTGAATGTTTAATCTCATATAGTATAGATTTCAACCCTCAAAGTTTAATTCAGATCCTTTGTATATTTTCTATGTTTTGATTAAATGTTTTGACACATGAGATATGGTTATATTAAGTGTTTTGACATCCTTGTCTGCTAATATAAATTGGCTGCAGTTTGACTGATTCACATTTCTCCTATTATATGTTGTTTTTCCTCCTTTGCATGCCTATTAGGCTTTTTTTAAAATTTATTTTCATTGTAAACAAATGAGATACATTTTGTTCCTCTGTTTGTACATGAAGTAGAGTCATACCATTTGTGTACTCATACATTTACATAGGGTAATGGTGTTTGATTCATTCTGTTATCCTATTAGACTTCTTATTAATTATTTTTTTTTGTTTGTCAAATTTTCTGATTATTACTTTCCTGTGTCTTGGGTGGTTTTTAATCTCATGGATATTCTGATATTCTTGGATGCTTTTTCTGGGATATCGTCGTTTGCTTGTGTGTGTGTGTGTGTGTGTGTGTGTGTGTGTGTTTTCTCATGGTTCTTCATCTTGCTGCCTTGGTCTCTCCAAACTCTCAGCTTTTTCTCTTCATCTTCTGGAATCTGGCAGGCATTGCATGAATTTCTCCACCTTGGACAATTAACCCCTACCTCTGAGGCATTGCTGGTCTTATTACTTCTACTTAATTTTCAAAAAAAACTATTATTTCATCTATTTTGTCAATTTTTACTTATATCCAGAAGCAGGTAGAAGAGCTTTTACAAATGTTCAAAGTCAAATAACTTTGTGAATAAAGGGCTGTAAACTGAAGTTGATTTCTTATTAATAAGGAATCTAATAAACACATATGTCAGAAAAGAGAAATAAAACTGTGACAACTAAACAAAATTGAGTTTCTGAAATTTATTCATTAGAAATTACCTCCCAGATACAGAAATGTTCACAGCCAACTTCTCTATGAGGCACGGTGATTGCAGTTGACAATAATTTTACATACCCACAGTCACATTTTAATTTCTGTTAAAACCAAAAGAGAAAAATGGGTGAACTTTAATGTTGAAAAAAAATCTGGATATGTAATGTTGTTGTACTTATCTTTACATCAGTAAGCCTTTAAAATGTGATTTTTATGTGGTATTTTTAATGGAGGAAGGGAACTAGGAAGACAAAAGTGACCAGGTCCTGCAAAAGTCATAATGTTGTCTCATGTTAACCTCTTGCTCTTATCCATCATTTATTATAGAACTTTGTACTTAATTCACTGTCTTCTTTTCTCTTCAGAAACAACTTACCATTTGCAATTCTTTTAACAATCAAGTGGATAAACTCTTCAGTACCCTGATGTGCTGTTTTTGTGTTTTTTTTTTTTTTTTAATTCTCAATACTAGTGATGTTCAATGCCAATGTACCTCAAGTGCTCACTCACACAGTCTGAAATGGTTATCTTGCCATTATTCAGAAATATTCTATCTTGCAAAAGTAGGTTCAAATACTTCATCTTTAGACCATGGTATTTTTATTATTCTGGCAGTCTAATTTTGTTACTAAATAGTTCTACAACCTCTAGACTTGTGACTTCAGCCATTGATCTCAATTCAATCTCTTGATCTGTCCTCATTTCTTTCCTTGGTTAGACAAATTTCTCTGAGTTTCTGCAATGTTTGTCAAGTGATATAACTCAGCTGTTGCATCTGTTATATGTAAACAAAACAATCCTAACTGAATCACTGCAGGTATTTTTCTGCTTTGTCTTCAGCCAAGCCTCTGCATGCTGTTTGAGAATGTCACACATGTAGATTGGTGCCACTGCACACGGTGTTGGCCCCACGTGGTGTTTGATGAACAACGCCTCCGTGCTCTGATGAAGTCTTAATAATGTTCCTCTCTCTTTTTTTTCCCTCTTACATTTCCTTCCTCAGTCATTTGAAAGTTTCTCTACTCTTGAGACATCAATTCTACAGCAACTTTATTCATACATAGCGAATAACTCAGGTGATTCAAACCATCACGTAGGAAACGCTACAATTTCTTGATCTATACCTACAACTGCACTAGTGCTCACACCTGCACCTCTTTCCTCTTACAAAAATTGAAACACACCTTCTATTTTTAAAGACCAACCTCTTCATAGGTTACTTAAATCAGGTTTTAAAGAACAACTTACAGAAAAGGTTATGAAACTTTAATGGTCATACAAATTACTGGGGATTTTGTTAAGTACAGTGATCGAGGCTGGGACCTCAGATTCTGTATTTCTAAGATTTTCAAGACTTCTGGGTCACAGAACATACTTTTGTAAAAATAAGCTAACATATTTTACATCAATTACCTTTTATCTTAAACTTTTTTTCTATTTTATTTTTAAATTAAAATGTATGACACGTTGGTTAAAAATATAGCTTTATGGTAATTCTACTATTTTCTATTTCCTTCATTTTTTGCAATTTTCATATAAATGCAACCTAAAATTGACTCACAAATTCCTTTTTTTAAGTTATTTCTCAATATTATTGTAGCCTGATTGCCATTCACATGATTTTCCTAAAACTGATATTGATATATTTTCAAAAAAGTTGAAAATAATCCTTCTACCCCAATGAATACTTTTCATCAATTAAAAAAATGATGTCTTTGGTCATATTGTTGCCCACTGTTCCATTCTGAATATTTTCCATATTCTTCCTAGTACTATTTTGATCATGCTACAATATTCTTTATTTATTTTTGTGTGCATGTACTTCTGCTTAATTTCTAGTTAAAAGAACTTAAATCTCATCTTTTCCTGAATATCATTCCTAAATCATGGTCATATATAATTCTCTAGTTATTTTCTTTATGTCGATTTTTTATATATAGTGTTTATTTTCCTTACTCTATAACCATAAATTAGACTGCCTACTCAAGAAAGGCTTTCAGGAGGCTTATTTCTGAAAAAATTCAGAAATATCACATCCATGGACTGAACTTATCCCTTCCCCATTAAATTTCTTAATTTTAAATCAATTTTTCTTGGGCTTTCTATCTCAATAAATACCAACTTCACCCAAAGTGAAATAAACTGGAGTGTTTAAGCCTTACCAGCCATAACTACCTCCATCACTACACAGAAAACCCATACATAACCAAATCCCTTAGGTTCTATCTCCCTAATTATTTCTTAAATGCGTCTACTTCTTATGTACCACCTGCCACTTGTTCATTCCCATCACCATTACCATTTTTCACTTAGAGTCCCACAACCATTCTGAACTCTTCTTACTGGTGTTTTTCTTTTGTCCCATGTTATATATTTCCTAGTTACGACATAAAAATGGCTCTAAAATGCAAATATCTTAGTTCCATTTGTCTACCTAATAGTATTTAAAAGCATCCATTATCCTCCGGAAAAAGTCCAAGTGCTTTAGTGTGCCATATATTGAGCAGTCCTTTATAAACTTCCCTTGCTTATCTTTTCAGTCTTTTATGGACCACTATTACTTTGTGTTAAAATTATAGTGACTTTCTTCTTACTCCCCAAATGTGTCATTCTTTATCTTCTTTTCTGGTGATTATGTGTGCTACTCTCTCTAGTAATAACTCTCTTTTACTCTTTTATTTCTATCACAAATTTCTCTCCTCCTCAAGAGCCTCTGAGATACCAATACGCACACTGTGTTGATTATTTTCCCTCGGTTTTCTCTACCCTACAAAGAATACGCTAATGGTAGTATATTTTACATGTCCACAGTATTATATTTTACTTGTTTATTGCACATAGCTTTTGGAAATCTTTCAGGGCCAAGAATAATACTGTGTATTATTCTAACTCTAACAATTAGTATAGAGTTAAGTCCATAATAATCATGCATTAAATGATTAAAAAGAAAAATAGACGAAGAAAGGAAAAAGGCCCTTCAACAAATCTTCTCTTTAATAAATATTTAGGTGACATGGTGTCGCCGTCCGTGGCAACAATTGCGCAGGTATTTATCGGAGGGGCCTGGAAATAAACTATTTTTCCTATATTCACTAATTTATAGAGGAAGAGAGACTTTGAGAGAAAGACAGACTTTGCTTAAAGGAAGAGAAACTTTGCTTATCAGGAAGAGAGACTTTGCTTAGAGGAAGAGAATTGCTTAGAGGAAGTTTTAGAGAAAGAGAGGCTTCTACGCTTATCAGAGATCTATTTCTTCTTAGTTCTGCTGCTTCTTCTTAAAGGTGCGTCCTGCATCCTGTGAACTAAGGGTGCGTCTATCTGAGGTGCTTCTTTTTAGAGGTGCTTTCTATCTGCTTGCCGCTTCTTCTTCTTCCTTTCTGCTAATGGCTTCTACTCTGCTTCTTTCTGCTCTAGCTGCTGCTCTTATTGCTGCTGCTCTTACTTTCGCGCCCCCGCCCACCACCCGTTTATATTCCCTCCAGGAGGCAGAGGGCGGGGCCGCGCCAGTTGCAATTAGGTGAGGAGCCAGCTGCCCCATCACGGCAAGGGTTAAAACAAGCAGGCCCAAGCAGGCATGCTTGGGAACACCTGTGTACACGTTGTGCGCGTGGACTTAACTGAATACGGCCAATGATAAATCACCTGAGTGCGCTTATGTTAATTAACCTCCTCACTGCGGATGTGATCAGGCACCGTTCTGGCTGGCACAGCCCCCAACACATGGGAATACAATATCTGTTGTGTCTGAAGTTGATAGAAAACATTCAGCTAGTGTACCTAAAGAAAGTTCAAATTGTTCACACCTAGCATGCCTAAGTCTACTTCATAATTTGGCAAGTTTTCTTGCCAAAAGTGACTTCACCTTGAACAAGTGAGGTTATTGCACTTGGATCATATTTCTCAAGGAACTATAATATAAAATTTGTTTTATTTTGTTTTGTTTGGGACTGGGAAGTACACCCTAGTCCTTGAATTTATTAGGCAAGCATACTACCACTGAGCTATGATCCCAGAAAAACTATAGAAAATTTTTAGGCATTTCATCATCAGAAGAGAGCATACCTAAACTGTGTGAATTTTATTATTTAGATTTAATAATCAATTAATTGAAGGATATAATGATTTAAATATATATAAGGGGTTTGAAAACATATACAATGAAAAATATGTGTTATTTTATTCAAAATATAAAACTATTAAAACAAATCAAAGAATACTTGGGATATTTTTCCATCACTTATTTCCCAATATTTCAGCAGTTTTTAGATATCTGCATTATAATTTTGCAAAGAGGCAGACATACACTTTTGTTAACATACACTTTGGTTTTTTCATTTTATTTTATGTTTTTGGTACTAGGGATTGAACCCAGGGACACTACTCACTGAGTCACATCCCCACCCCTTTTCATTTTTTATTTTGAGAAAGGATCTCACTAAGTTGCTTAGCGCCTCACTAAGTTGCTGAGGCTGGATTCGAACCTGCCATCCTCCTACCCCAGCCTCCGGAGTCACTGGGATTACAGGTATGTACCACCACTCCTAGCATATCTTTCTTTTGAAAACCCAACTTAACACTCCAGAGTTGAATGTAGCTTCTCCTTAACTTATTTTTCCAAGTCCATTTCTCCTCTTTTGTTTCTTGTACAAGTGAAATCATCTACAATTTATACAAGCCAGAAACCTGACCTTCACAGGCAATTTGTAAACTGACATCCTAATTAGCATGACATTTTGATTCTATCTTCTTAAAACCTCATAGATGAGTCCACGCATGAATTGTCCTTTGCTATTGCTTCATTACTGTCAACATACATAAAACACTTACACAAAATTTAAAATAATAAGTGTGATAGGCTGCCACTGTGCCCCTCTCAGTTTTGATGCTAAAGGAGAAAGATGAACACAGAAGTTAAGAGGCAGATACCAGGAGACAAGTAGCAAATACAAACTTGATGCAGACACCTCTTGCCTGCAAGCCTCCACAGAAAGTAGAGCTTTCTTGTTAATCTGAACTTTTCTGTACACCTCTCTCTCTTCACTTGAACTAGTCAACATACTTGATGCCTTTCTTTTTGAGCAGTTGAGTATGGAGAGCTAAAGCCATTTACTTGTACCCTGTTCCAATGTGTGCATATTTTATTTGCTCTTCAGTGGCATCCTGACATGTCACAAAAACGTGGAACACCACCTGCTCCCTTCTTTTTTTTTCATTTTTTTAAACTGTAAGCAAATGGGGTACAACTTGTTTCTCTGTTTGTACATGAAGTAGAGGCATACCATTTGTGTAATCATACATTTACATAGGGTAATGGTGTTTGATTCATTCTGCTACTTTTTTCCTTCCCCTCTACCCCTCCCACCCCTCTTTTCCCTCTATGCAGTTCCTCTTTCCTCCATTCTCACCTCCCTCCCACCCCCCATTATGTGTCATCATCCGCTTATCAGCAAGATCTTTCGTCCAGCCACATCAATGTTCATAGCTGCTCAATTCACAATAGCCAGATTGTGGAACCAACCTAGATGACCTTCAATTGATGAAAGGACAAAGAAACTGTGGTACATATATACAATGAATATTACTCAGCCATAAAGAATAATAAAATTATGGCATTTGCAAGCAAATGGATGAAATTGGAGAATATCATGCTAAGTGAGATAAGCCAGTCTCAAAAAAGACCTGCTCCCTTCTTAACTCACAAAATCAATATCAGAATTTATCAATTCAAAGTCTTACCCAAGGCTCTGAATTATTTCTGTGTATTTCAACTACAATATCACTATGCATTCAGTAAAATTTTGGGGAACTTAAAAAATAGTGGTCTAAAATTATGATTAAAATAGATATAGTAACAGTATAGAAAAATGCAACAAAAAGTGAACTTGATTAATAATCACAGGTGGAACATAGAAATTCATTGGATTACAAAGGGAATGAAGGGAAGGGAGGAGGAATAGGACTAGGAAAGAGAGTAGAATGAATCAGACGTAACTTTCTTAGGTCCATATATGAATATATGACCAGTGTAACTCCACATCATGTACAATCACAAAAATGGGATCCTAATTAGAATAATTCATACTCCATGTATGTATAATATGTTAAAATACACTCAACTGTCATGTATATCTAAAAAGAACAAATAAAAAATTTTAAAAATTTAGGTTGAATAGTGCCATTTACTAGTACTTTAAACGTGAACAGTTTACTAATGACTATTTTTATACTTTATATAAATAGAAACATAAAACTTTTTCTTTTATGTCTGACTTCTTTCCCTTAGTAATGTCTATAAGATTCATTTGTTACTGATGCAATTTTTAAAATTGTTTTCATACTATGTTACTATGAAGAATTATATTCTATAAACATATCACATTTTATTTAGTCATTCTTCTGTTATTGAACATTTATATTTGTTTGTTTTTTCTTTGATGTTAGTTATAAAAGTAAAGCTTTATGAACAAAGCAGTACTTTTTTTGTTGAAGAACATACACATTTTTGAAGGGAGTATAGATAAGAAATGGAATTATAGGTCAGAGCATAGTATGTTAAACTTTAATAAAAGGCATGCTATTTTATAAAGTGTCTTATCCTTTTACATTCACTGAGAGAGTCACCATTGCTACAAATTCTCAGCATGCTCTGTGTCTTCAGTTTTTTAATTTTAACTGCCTTGTGAGTGTGTAATAGTATCAACTTTAGGTTCATTATGCATCTCCCTGATGATTAATTGTATTTATAATAATTTCAGATGTTTATTGACTGCCTAGGATATCCTGTTTTGTGAAGAGCTGTACAAATCCCAATTTTTCTATTGAATGTTCTATCTTTTCTATGGTGATTTGTAACATTTGTGTGTGTGTGTGTGTGTGTGTGTGTGTGTGTATTAACTTTGATTTAATGAACTGCATTAAATAAATCCTTGGCAAAGCCAAATCTTTTTTCTACTACTAGTTTTGCTTTTTCCAGAGTGTCATATAGATTTTTCATTATGTATTATTTTTAGGCTCATATTTTTCACTTATCAATGTGTACTTAGGATTCATTTGATATCTTACTTCTTTTTATTATTGAATAATGTTCCATAGTATAAAATATTTTGCTTTTACTTTTGATTGATTATAAATAAAACTCTTATAAATATGAATGGAGGTTTTTGTGTGTTCACATTTTCAAATGATTTGAGTAATACTCAGGACTGGAATTACCAGGTTATACAGTAAGCCTATGTTTAATTTTATAAGAAACTCCCATATTTTCTTTCAATGTGACTATGTCATTTTACATTCCTACTGGCACTTAATGAGAGCAAATGTTTGCTCCACATCTTCACTAAAGATAGATATTTTTAGCATTTTGGATTTTAGCCATTCTAATAGGTACGTAGAAATATTGTTAGAAATACACTTTTTAATATTGCACATAGAAAACTTTCTCAATTCAAAATTATTCTTAAAGTTTTTATTTGAGGTATTCCTATTATCTATATTTATGCTATTGTAAAGACAAAAATGAGGTTTCTGGGTCTAGGGTTAGACTTATCTTTGCTTATAGTCTTGATCTTATCTATTTTCTAGGCCCCATTCTCTTCTACCTGATAATTGATAACTCCTTATATACAATTCTTTTCTTTTTATTGTTTTTTGGAAGTACCTGTCAGTGATACCAAAAATATGAATCTGGTAGTTTATATAAAAATCTTTCAGGCATCTGTTTGATACACACTCAGCATTTAATATCTTAATACTATGGTAAATTTTATATTTTTTCATTTTAATTGCAACCCATTTCCAATTGCTCCTTAGTAGTGTATGAAAATAAAATAGATTTTTGTCTACTTTGTGCTCTCTTACCTTAATAAATGTACTTTCTTGTCATAGAAATATTTTCATTAAGTATTTGTAATTTAGAACTTTTCTATATATTTTGAAACTAAAGGCATTTTTTGATCTCCCTGCTCAATCTGCATGGACTTTATTTATCTTATTGCCCAACCACACAGTTTCAATGTGTATCAGACACAGTCAGCTCAGACATCCACTCAGTTTTCCTGATTTTTTGAGAACATTCTCTTTCATTATTAAGTATGATGTTAGCTGTAGATGCCCATTATTTCACTAAGGTAGCTCCAATCTATTTCTAGTTTATTGAGACAGAACCAAATATATTTGAAAAAAGTGTAGAGATAATGTGATTTTGAATGATGCTTTTTCATTCTTGATATGATTTTACATTTCTTTCTGGCAGGCAGTGAACTCTTCATACCTCCAGCCTACACTTTCTTAATCCATTCCGGGATTAGCATGTTCAAAAATGCAGATTCGGTCAGAATATAGTGCTATTTATATTCTTCCAGAGGTATCGTATGGTATCAGATTGAACATGAAGAGTAGTCACCAGGGCTCTGAAACTTGGTCCAGCTGGAATCCATTATTAGCCCAATGCTTTCATTCTGATTTAAAAAAAAAAAAAAAAAAAAAAAAAAAAAAAAAAAGCTGATCAGTGTCTCAATCTAGCAATCATCAAATGGTCTGTGAAGAAATATAGCAGAAAATTCCTGGGTCATTGCCTTGGATTTTCCTTCTCTTTGATTTTTCATCATATAAAACCTAATTACCTCATTCTTGGATGCTTTTAATATATTACAGTTAGTATTAGCAGAATGATTGATCTGAATCAGGTTAGTTTGCAATTGCTAAAACAATAACCTAAGGATATCTCAGGGAAAAAAGTGATAATTTAAAAAATAAATATTCTCTGTAACTGATGCAGATACTATTTATAATTACTTTACTATTATAAGGATTTTCTAATTTTAATAATGACTTGCCAAACACAACTTCAATTATTAAGTTCTAATGGTAATCCTTTTAGAACAATTGAAACATGTTATAAGAACACCAAAGGATTGAATTTTATTTTGAAACATTTCTATTAATTAGATGGTGAAATAATGTATACCAGAGGAATCTATGTAAATGAATAATAAATTACAAATATAATTTTAAGTTATTTTGATACAACTGAAAAGTAAAGAGAAGTTAAGATATTCAAATAATAAGATAGCAATACTTGCCTCTTCCAGCCTGAGGTAACTAATAGGTATACAGTGGTATCTTACTCTTTTCTTCCTTTTTTCAACTCCTCATCTTCTACCTTTTCCTTTTCCACTTCACCCCTTCCTCTCTTCCTCTTTTTCTATTCCTGTTCTTCCCACTTCTCCTCCTCCTGCTCCAGTTTCTCCCTTCATTTCTTTCTTTTTCTTTTCTTTTCTTTGCTTTTTTCCAGTTATAGGTGGACACAATTCCTTCAATTCCTTTATTTTTATGTGATTCTGAGGATTAAGCTCAGGGCCTTGTGCATGCTAGGCGAGCCTGCTACCATTGAGCAACAACCCTAGCCCTCCCTTCATTTCTTAGTCTTCTTAAACTTCTCTTTCTTCTACCTTTTCTTCTTCCTCCTCTTTCTTGTTCTACTTCTCCTTTAATTTAAGTGAATACCTTTCTTTCGTAGTTTTGGGAAATTGGCTGCTCTTACCCAATCATTTCTCTTCCATCAGAGCCAAGATTCAATGCTTTTTAGCAGATATTCTGTCAAACTTTTCACTGTATAGATCAGTATCTTTGGTTTCCATTTAGAGGACAAAGTGTTTATGTTGCAAAAAAAACAAAACAAAACCAGGATTGTCAAGTGTTCTCTGCTCAGAGATTTACTAGGATTGCAGAGTGCTCTGTTTAGTGATTTATCCGTAACTACTTTGGGTGTCAGCCCCTAAAGAAATGTTAAGTATTAGCACAGAGACAACAGGAAAGATGCCTTGAGAACATCTCAGGAATTTTCAAGACCACACCCACTTTGGCTCAAAGGTCTAGAAGGGAAAATTCCTTTGAGAAGTGACCATAGAAGAAAAGATCTTGCACAGGGTAGTCTAGGAAGTTGTTTCCCCATGTCAAGTTATACAGACACACAGAAGCACTGTATTTTTTTTTTTTTTGGCGGGGGGGCAAGAATGCTACTGGGGATTGAATTCAGGGGCACTCGACCACTGAGCCACACCCCAGCCACATTTTGTATTGTATTTAGAGACAGGGTCTCACTGAGTTGCATAGCACCTTGCTTTTACTGAGGCTGGTTTTCAACTCGCAATCCTCCTACCTCAGCCTCCCTAGCCACTGGGATTATAGGTGCCCCTGCTCCTGGCACCCACTGCATTCTTGATTTCAGGGGGCCTAGATTATTGTGAGCAGGTTGCCGATCTTGGCATCAGCCATGTAGTACTGGTTCTGCAGGAATGCAGGAAGCTGAAATTAAGGTATCATGGAAGCGTCTACTGAGATTACAGAGGAAAGTCCTGGAGGTGAGACAGAGTGCAGCAGATCAAGCCCCCTGGGGGCTGCCCTTGAGAGGGTAATGCACAAAACTGTGAAGGTGAAGCTGAAATTGGAGTGGAGACCCCAAGAATTAAGTAATGCCAGTAGCGTGGACCGTCTGTCAAGAAAAGCTATTGACTGAGGAAAGAGCACTGAAGGGCAGCCCAGGTGTGCTTCAACTGGCAAGGCCAAAGGGGCAAGATTGCCCAAGCCCTTTGCAATAGTATTTTACAATTATGTGTCCTAGATGCTGTATGCAGAGTTTGCCTGGTTGGGTTTCTGTCTTGCTTCAGCCCCATCCCTTCTCTCTATGTCTTTCTATGCTCCTGTTCGTCCTCCATTTTGGAATGGAAATTACCACTTTCCTCTGTTCCACTGTATATTGGATATATGTAACTTGGTTTTTATTTTTACAGGGGCTCACTGCCAAAAGTTTGCCTTGAGTCTTAGAGGAGACTTTGAACTTAGACTTCTGGACAGTACTGAAACTTTTAAGATAATGAGACTCTTGAAGATGGACTAAATGCCTTTTGCACTGTAAGATGAGCATGAACTTTTGGGAGCTATGAGATGAATGTTGTGGTTTGGATATGAGATATCTCCCCAAAGTTTCTGATAATGCAGGGATGTTTGAAGGTGAAATGATTAGGTTATGAGAGCTGTACCTAATAAGGGTATCCTGAAAGTGTGGTAACTATACAAAGATGGAGCTTGGCTGGAATCTTATTTAGTCAGCTATCTCACTGCTGTGACTAAATGACCCAACCAGCACAACTGTAAAGGAGGAAAGGTTTATTTGAAGGCTTACAGGTTCAGAGGTCCTAGTCCATAGAAGGCCGGCTTCATTCCTCAGGACTCAAGGTGAGGCTGAACATCTTGTTGTGAGAGGGAAGCAGCTCACATCATGGTGATCAGGAAGCAGAGAAAGAATTCACTCACCAGATACAAATTTATATACCCAAAAGCCACTCCCCGATTCCCACCTCCTCCAGTCACACCCTACCTGCCTCCAATTAACACTCAGTTAATCCCATTAGGGATCGATTCACTGGTTAGGTTAAAACTCTCACAACTCAATCATTTCTCCTCTGAACCTTCTTACATTGTCTCACATGTGAGCTTTTGGGAGATACCTCACATTCAGACCATAAGAGTGGGAGGAGGTTGGTCACTGGGGACATGCTCTTGAATGGCTGTTCTCTTGGTCCCTTCCTCTTTCTCTCGTGCTCTCTTTCTGCTTCCTGATGTCATGACCAGAGCAACTTTTTTCTGCTGGATTCGTCATCCATGATGTGCTTTCTCACCTTGGACCTAGAGCTATATAGTCAGCTGTCTATGGATTGAGGCGTCTGAAACCTGTGAATTCCAAATAAATTTTATATATTTTGAGTTGTCACTGTAGGATATTTTGATCACAGCATTACGAAAGCTAACAAAAATTAACATTTTATATTAACATACCATCATTTATTATTGAAATCATGTATTATCAGATTTTTCATTTTTTCCTAAAGGAATTAACATTCTTCTTTTTTAACTTCATTTGAAATAGTTCATAAATGTGACTTGAAAACAGAAATAATAATATAATGACCTTGATTATTATGTAGAATTGTCCATTAATAGTTCTATATGTTTTTCATAAAGTGATGTTTTTGCAACACATGAAGTAGATGGATTTTGCTTTTAGAGATCTTTAGCTAAATAAGTTAACCGCTACACTAAACTCAATTCAGAACAAATCTAAAACCAATAACACAAGCCTGTAACCCACTGCAGGTGAAGTTCTTTGGACAGTCACTTAGTGACATGTGAATAAATCCAAAGCAAATATCCCTCATTAAGGATATGGTTGAACAATGGATTAAGAAATCCTAACAAATATAAAAGCTTATACTTGATGAGCACTAAAAGGTTGGACATATTGAGTCTTAATTGACTAAGGATCAGTTATTTCCTTAAGGACTAAAGACTTTAAGTCTTCAGTTGTAGAATTACCTGATCTGATTTGATGTCCTTTTCTATTTTGCTGAAGGAAATTGTCATTCACACATTTATCAGTAATTATGGTTGAATAATATATGTTTTAATAAAATTGTGACTATTTTCTAATAATTTTGTTATTTTCCTACACAAGCGAATATGCAGCAATATTTTGAATATTTATCCAAGCTGTTCTATACTCTTGGAACATGAACTTTATAGTATTTAATACTATCATTCATTGATATGTGTACAATTCATATATAAAAATGAGATTTATTTTCAACAGCTGTATTGTTTTTTTTATTGAGGATTAAACCAAGGGTTAGCCACTAAGCCACATTCCCAGTCCCTTTTTCATATTTTTATTTAGAGACGGGTCTTGCTGAGTTGTTTAGGGCCTCGCTATCAAGCAATGTATTATAAATCCTTGATAAAATATTTTATTATGTCTTCATTTTAAAATTACTATTTTAATATTAAATTACAACTCATGTTGTAACATAAATATAAAAAACTAATGTTACTAAGTAAATTAATACAATGCTTCATTGTGTAGACAAATAGTGAGGGTAAGTCAACTTTTCAGACCACTTTAAAGAGCATTCAAAGTATTATGAATGCAAAGAGCTTTAACTATTCTGGCGAAGTTGCCATGCGTTATTGGTAAGTTTAATTTTAAATACCATGGATGCAACATATTCAAGTGACATAACTAATAATCATATACTTATTAGAGTTCACATATATATCAAATATACTATCTATGTGTGTGCTTGTGTGTATGTGTGTCTGTGTGTGTGTGTGTTTCCCTCTATCCATATGTGTGTCTATTGTGCTAGGCATTGAACCCAGGGCCTCATGCATGCTAGGCAAGTTGCTTACCACTTAGCTATACTCCCATCCCTAAATATTTTTTTCCTTTTAAGTAATATTCTACTTAAAAAGCATTATTATTCAAAGTGTAAGAGGTACCATTTCCAGTGTTCAGAGTTACATTCAGAATACTCTTCAGCTCTTAGCACATACTTCCTGATATGACACCACCCATTTTATATGCTTATTTCTTTTATGATGACATCCAAGTCAGTAAACTTCTTCTGCAGTAAGAAACAACACATAATGAAAATCCTTGAATATGAATCCTGAATAGGTTTCTGATAATTTCTTTGAAATACCTACTCAGGAATAGGATTTCTGGTTCATCATTCACATACACATTTATTGTCACAAAATAGTGCTTGTTTTTCATCAAACACTGAATAGCTTGCACTACCAAGTATGGCACACAAAAATTATCTTTCTCACATTCATAATACCACAAATTAAATGTATTTTTCTAAGTTTTGACACACAGTGACTTTAATACAGAGAGTGTTTTCTGGGGACTTCAGATTTCTTTTTCTGAGAAAATCCCGTTTCCCTGCTCATCATTTTCTATAGCATATTGTTCATTTTTTCTTACACAGAAGATAATCTTCTTAATAAACTTATTAACTTTACTATTTTCAATTTATGTTTAATCTATTAAATATAAGAACTAGCTTTGAACATGCTATATTTCTTTGTTTTATACATTTTACATAAAACAGGAAATCTTATTAACATTTTATTTCAAACAATTGCCCCCTAAAATATTTTATCACTTATCGATTTGTCCTAGAAATATGAGTTTATTTGTATACATTATGAAACTACTTATGAATTTATTCCATGATGTTTTATTCTGTTCTTCTAATATTTTAAAATTTCTGGAAAGCACATTTGAACAACCAGATATTTCTGTTTCAAACTTTAATTTACCTGTGTGTTTATATATATATATAATTTACTTGTGTATACATATACTTATACACATGTAAATTACAAGTAAAATTTGACTAAAATTTTAATGAATAGGCAGATTTCAGGATAGTATTAAAATAATTTTTAAAAAATTTATTTGTTCTAATTAGTTGTACAAATGATAGTAGAATTCACTTATGCATTTTGATAAATCATACATAAATGGGGTATAATTTCTCATTTTTCTGATTGTGAATATTGTAGAATCACATTGGTCATACAGTCATATGTGTACATGAGGTATTGATGTTGGATTCACTCTGCTATCCTTCCTACCTCCATACCCCTTCCCCTCCCTTCACTCCCCTCTACCTAAAGTAAGTATTCCTCCCTAGGGTCCCCCACCCCATTGTGAATTAGCATCCACATGTAAGAGAAAACATTTGGCCTTTGATTTTTTGAATTTGGCTTATTTTGCTTAGCATGATATTATCCAACTCCATCCATTTATCAGCAAATGCCATAATTGCATTCTTCTTTAAAGATGAGTAATATTCCATCATATATATATGTTATATATATATTCCATCATATATATATATATAATATATATATTCTATCCTATATATATATATATATATATATATATATATATATCACATTTTCTTTATCTATTCCTCTATTGAAGGACATCTAGGTTGGTTCCATAGTTTAGCTATTTTGAGTTGAGCTCCTATAAATATTGATGTGGCTACATCACTGTAATATGCTCCTTTTTTTTAAATTCCAAGAATATTTTTTTAATAAAAAATGCCAATTTCTTTTGGCCCAAATTTGAAATTCTCATTTCATACCTGAATAACAAGGAAATTCACATTCAAGGTTGAAATATTATCTATATTAACATACATTTCTAACTGCATGTTATTTTAAGCTTTTATTTTTTAAACCATGGTTATAGAATAATTTTATAGGAACATATTAAAGGTATCTTATAATATTTATTGGACTTTTGACTTAATTCTCTTTAACCTCAAAAATAGCATTTTGAAATGAAACAAGATTAGTTTTATTCTGATACAAACAAGAACTGAACCAAGTCTTTGTATATTTCTATATTTCTCTTCTTTAAAAATATGGAACGTTTCACAAATTTGCCTGTTATTTTTGTGCAGGGGCCATGCTAATCTTTGTATTGTTCCAATTTTAGAATATGTGCTGCTAAAGTGAGCACTTTGTATATTTCTTAAGAACTCACTTGTGATGTTCAGTATCACATAGTTAGGAGATCATTATATCATTAAAACTTGAATTTTTTCTTTCTCTATATTCCAGTCTTCTGAATATAAATGTTTCAGGACACTTGCAATTTAACTATACATTTTGATGATATCCTGGCTATACCATTAAAAATAATAAGATCTTCAAGTAAACACTTCCAAAACATTGCCAATGTATGCTGAAGTGATTCTCTGAAGACTAAATGCTCTATTTGAATAAATTAATGATTAGGTCTTCATATGCAACTGAGGTTCTGTTTTTCTTCTAAACGTTCCTTTAGAATGTTTTCCAAAGAGAAAAGATGCTCATCTCCATCGTCTGGTACAAGGCTTCTAATATAATTTGCAAGCTCAAAAAGATACTCTGTATTTCTTCCACTTGAACCAGCTGCATTAAAAATTTGTTCAGCACTGTCTTGCAGAGGGCAGGACCAAGATAATTCGGATTATCACATGTTCCAATATAGAACAGCACACTGAATGGTTGTGTTGTGGAAGCTTTTGGATAAAAAAAATGACTGTTATGTTTCTGTAGACTCCTTTCTCTCCGAAGTCAAGGTATGCCTTTACTTCTTCTTTTCCTACTGGCAGTTTGTAAGCAACACCGCATACACAACCCCCAGGATCGTCAACAAGAGTCACAACCCTTCCAGGCTTGCCAGGGACCCCGCGGTGGTCAGTGTGGCCATGCCAGAGGCGCATGCTGTCCTCTGTGATGTATCCGACCAGCTTGTCCTGATAAGGGAAGTTCACCTTCCAGATCAGAGACCCGTAACCAAAAACCCACATGTTGTGGTGGCTCCTATTTCCTGGCGGGGGTGACCCACCCTCAGCTGTGGTCCTCGCTGCCGCCTGGGACTGCAACCTTCAGGAGGCAAGTAACCGGCTGCATCAGTATGCTCATTTTAAGTCCTTAGAGTGTACACCAAGGAGTGATATAGCTGGGTCACATGATGGTTGCATTCCAAGTATTCTGAGGAATCTCCATACTGCTTTCCATAATGTTGTATCAATTTGCAACCCCACCAGCCATGTATGAGTGTACCTTTTCCCCCATATCCTTGCCAACACTTATTGTTGCTTGTATTCTTGATAATTGTCATCATGATTGGAGTGAGATGAAATCTTAGTGTAGTTTTGATTTTCATTTCTCTAATTGCTAGAGATGTTAAACATTTTTTCATATATTTGTTGATTGGTCCTATATCTTCTGTGAAGTGTCTATTCAGTTCCTTAGCCCATTTATTGATTGGGTTATTTTTTTGTTTTTGATGTTGTCTTTTGAGTTCTTTATATATCCTAGAGATGAATGCTTTATGTAAGATGAATGTGGTAGATTTTCTCCCAATCTGTAGGCTCTCTCTTCACATTATTGATTGTTTCTTTGCTGAGATGAATTTTGTTTTGTTTTGTTTTGTTTTTTTTTGGGAGGGGTGCTGAGGATCGAACCCAGGACTTGTGCTTACAAGGCAAGCACTCTACCAACTGAGCTATCTCCCCAGCCCCGAGACGAAACTTTTTAGTTTTAATCCATCTTACTTATTGATTTGGGATTTAACTTCTTGCATTTTAGGAGTCTTACTAAGGAAGTCAGATTCTTGGTGAAGATTGGGCCTACTTTTTCTTCTAGTAGGTGCAGTGTCTCTTTCCTAGAGGCTAAGTCTTTGATCCACTTTGAATTGAGTTTCATGCAGGGTGAGAGATAAAGGTTTAATTTCATTTTGTTACAGGTGACTGTCCATTTTCCCAGGACCATTTGTTGAATAGATTATCTCTCCTCCAGTGAATGTTTTCGGCACTTTTGTCTACTATGAGACAACTGTGTTTATGTGGGTTTGTCTCTGTGTTTACTATTCTGTACCATTCGTCTTTGTGTCTGTTTTGGTGCCAGTACCATGCTGTTTTTATTACTATAGCTCTGTAGTATAGTTTGAGGTCTGGTATTGTGATGCCATCTGCTTCCACTTTTCTTGCTAAGGATTGCTTTGACTATTCTGGGTCTCTTAATTTTCCAAATAAATTTAATGATTGCTTTTTCTATTTCTATGAAGGATGTCATTGGAATTTTAATAGGAATTACATTAAATTTGTATAATGCTTTTGGTAGTATGGCCATTTTGACAATAATAATTCTGACTATCCAAGAGCATGGGAGGTTTTTCCACCTTGATTTCCAAGTATTTTATTTTATTTTTTTCAGGCTACTTTGGACCGGGTAGTTTCTTAATTTTTCTTTCAGTGAATTCATTACTGATGTGTAGGAACACATGTGATTTATGGTTGTTGATTTTATATTCTGCTATTTTGCTGAATTCATTTATTAGTCCTCTAAGTTTTTTGGTGGAATTTATTTATTTATTTATTTATTTATTTTTGCGGTGCTGGGGATTGAACCCAGGGCCTCGCAAGCACTCTACCAACTGAGCCATATCCCCAGCCCAAATTTTTTTTTTTTTTTTTTTTTTTTTTTTTTTGGCAGTATGGGGGATCGAACCCAGGGCCTTGTGCTTGCAAGGCAAGCACCCTACCAACTTAGCTATCTCCCCGGTCTGGTGGAAGTTTTTGAATCTTCTAAATATAGAATCATGGCATTGGCAAATAGTGATAGTTTGACTTCTTCTTTTCTATGTGCATACCTTTAAATTCTTTCTTCTGTCTAATTGCTCTGTCTAGAGTTTCATGAACAATGTTGTTAAAATAATTTTTGAGGGGTATCCATACCATTCTATAGACTGTGCTAATATATATTACCACCAACAGTGTATAAGTCTTCTTTTTTTCTCCACATTCTCACTAGCACTTGTTATTTCAAAATGGATTAAAGACTTTAATATAATACTTGCAACTATGCAACTGGTGGAAGGAACTTAGGAGAAATGCTCTGCACACTGTGTCAGGAAAGGATCTTTTGGACAAGATTTCAAGATACAAGAAAGAGCTAAAAATAGGCAATTGACATTTTATCAAACTAAAAGCTGCACAGCAAAGAAATAGTCAACAGAATAAAGAGACAACTTTGCAGAATGGGAGAATATATTTGCAAAGTATACATCTGAGAAGTTAATATCCAAAATATATAAAGAACTACACAACTAATCTGCTTGAAAATGGGATTTAAATTAGACATTTCTCAAAGACATACAAATGGACAACCAAGGACATGCAAAATTGTTCCATGTCACTGATCATAGTGGAAAGGCAAATCAAAACAACACTGAGATACCACCTCACTCCAGTAAGAAAGGGTATTATCAAAAAGACAAAAAACAAGTGAACATTCTTATATACATTAAAATGATTGATTTGTACCACAAGCATTCTGAATTTTTCTACTTAGATATCACATGCATTCTTTTAGTTTGACCACTACATATTTTATAGTTTAAACTACTTCATTGAATAGTTATTTTTCCATAATTTACAGTTAATTTTGCTGTTCATTTTAAAATGTATTTTTATACCTAAACATCATGTTGAAGACTATTATTCTGGTAACTTGTCCATTTTTTTTCCCTTGGCATTTTTGTGTTCTTGGTTCCATTATCTGTAGGTAATGGTATTTTGGATCCTTCTCTTTCAACTCTTCTGTCTTTTATTTTCCTTGAGTTTTGTGTGGTCGTTCTTTAATCTGTCTTTTTCCTCAAGTTTCTTATTTGTATTGATGAGTTTTTGCCGTGAAGGATTATACAGTCTTCTGTTTAGGAAACAAACACACAAGGACATATGAACACAATGACAGTTGGTATTAAATTACTATTATTCATTTCACTATGTTTAATTTCACATAATCAATTCCTGCATTCTCAATAAATGAGAGTATTTAATGTATGGTTGTTTAAACATTTATTTTTCCAATTTGGTCTTCCTACCATACCCAACTCAGAGGTGTCTCTTATCATTCAATTTCTGAGACTTTTAAAATTTATTCTAAGTGACTCATTCACTTCTGGGATTTCTTATTGATAGTTTATATATATATATATATATATATATATATATATATATATGTTTTATATATGTATATATGTTTCATATATATATATATATATTTAATAGAAATGCTAAGATATTGCCATTGGTCTTTCTGCTTATCCCTTCAAAATACATTTATTGTGTTCTGTTTTTAATCCAAAAGTTGCAAACAGAAGAATTTTATTTCCTTTTAATAGTTTTGAGTAGAGTAGATGCAACTTGTTTTCCATTCAACATTTAGAATAGAATTTTACTAGACCTCCTGGGTCTGCATCTTTTTGCATGACACCCATTATGAATGACATAGACAAATGATTTTATATAGACTCCACATATTTCCTATGGAAGTCATAATACAGTCCTCAGAATGGAGGTTACATACAAATTACAGAGTAACTCTGTTACACTTATAATTAATGCAAGCTAGGAGCTCATAATATTGTTCATTCTTGAGTTACCAAGACGGACTAATCCTAGACTCAGGCCTTGAAAAAGATCTCAGAATATTTCCTCTAAATTCTGATTAAAATACAGAATTATTAATTTTGAAATTATTAATATTGAGAAATATTACCTGAAGTGAAGAAATAATAAAAAATTAACCATAATAAAATATTTAACTTTGTGATAGCTAATACGTTATTTTTATTTGATATTCAATTGAGAAACTTTATTAGATTTTAATTATGAAAATTATGTATCTTCATTTGAGCAATTCAAAAAATGTAAAATTGTACAATAATTTAAAAAATTTCTTTGTCACCATCTCCTGATTATCTGATGCTTAGATTTTGCTATGTATTTCCACAACCCTGTCTTTTCCATACAAACATACGATGCATGTGACCAAATGTGTTAATACATAAGTATATGAAAAACTCAGATACAAAATATAATACGAATATATATACATGCTATGTATATGTACTTTGTTCATTAATACATAAAAACAAAGAAAGCGAGCAGAAATAAAGATACCTGATCATATAATAAACCTGACTTTAAAGAGAAAGATGTAATTCATGTAAGCTATGTGTTTTTTCAATGATACTTAAAATACCTCTCCTGTTGCCTTTTATAACTAGTGTTTTAGTGTGCATTGAATCTATTTTATTCTTGGGCAAAAGTAGACTTTTAATTGCAAATAAAATGAAATATACCATATTAAATAACTTTCTTCAATTTTCCATTTTTGAGAAATATCCTTAAAATCTTAATTTTTTATAAACAGATTTTTGTTTTATTTTCTTAGATTTCTATGTCATTGTGGCTCCATGTCACATGTTCTTGCAATTGAGTCATTGTTTAACTCACATATTCGCGATTGAATCATGCATTATTGTTGCTTGTTAGAAACACCAATCTTGCCTGAAATGCATTTAAACTTGAATTATCTAATCTTTTGTGACTAGCTGCTCTGTTTAGCTTTCCCTGTTTTGCTTGGAAAATTTGATTTACATCAGTTTTCATCTATGACTTTCAATATGCTTTACTGGAAAAAAATGCACAAATACAGGGAACTAATTTTCTATAGTTTTTGAAGAAATATTAAAACTAATTTAGTGTCAGTGATTTGAATATAATGAACATAGTAATAATACTATTACATATTTTTTAATAGTATGTACCTTTTCAATATGGAGCACTTGCTTTGTTTATTCTCCAGAAGAAGCACCGTGTGTTCATATACCAGGCAATGTATTATTTGAGATTCCTGTCATTAGCTGGCTAACAATTCAACTTTTATATTGTCTTCAATATCCTACTTAAGTGATATCATTATTGGGAGATTTGGACATTGAAAATACCTTTCTCAAAGAACAGTACTGTCAATTACATATCTATTATCTTTTTAATGGAGATCTACTTTCTAAAATGGAAGTAGGTATCTAGGTTTATTTAATTATTTTGTACATATAACAAGACAGTTCTTTTATAAAATATGATTAAAATTCGTTCCCAGAACACAGGAGTCATGTCTCAGAGTCATCATTAAAGTTCCTGAATCAAAATTAATTATATATGGAAAACAAAGATTTGATATTTCCATTAAAATTAATTATATATGGAAAACAAAGATTTTGATATTTCCATTAACACAAAATTAATGATGTCATCAATTTTTCTTATAATTTATTAGGTTATACCAGAAAAGAAAAATATACGAAAAAATTCTTACTTTGAAATTTTGGGAAAAACACACTTTTTCTCCTAAAACTCAATACCTGACAGATATTAACAGCTACAGAAATGATACCACCATACAGTCAGAAGACAATAGGAATTTGTTATTTATGATTGATATTCTGAACTCTACTGTTTACTTGTACTGGTTTAATAATATACTTTTCCAATTTGAGTATAATAAGCCTTTGTTAATAATTCCAGAACACTTGATCTTGATTCAAAAGGAAAACTTTCTGAAATGTTCAGATATATTTTAAATCATTTTACTACATTCCACCTATACAGAGTAAATGAACTCATTTATATGAGAAAGTGACACTAACAATTTATTAAAGAGAGCAGTTATAAGTGGTAATGAGAAATATTTTCTCCTTCAAATCTAAGGAAATGCAGATAAAATACATACAGAAATAACCACAATTTATCTGTCCGTTTAGAGATACTTAGGAAAAAAGTGATTAAGGAATTGAAATGCTCAACAATTCGGGATCCATCTACTCCTAAAAAAATTTCATTCCCTTAAATAATACTGCCCTTGTCTGGTCACATGTCCAGCCATTCAGCTTAACATGCCAGTATTTTTCTAGGACACTGGTATAATTGATGTCTAAAATCTTTTGTACTCCTCAAATTCAAAACATACAGGACACCCCTGAAATTGGGACCACAGTTCAATCTTTTGAGACAGCAGCTGAGTGTCGAACAATCCCTTCAGAGAACTTGTAAAACTTGCATCCTTGTGGCTAATTAAAGTTTTTCTGGCACATTATACAATTAGAAATATTGCTAAAATATGTCTTCTCTGTTCTTATCCTGAATTCTTCCCTGATTGTATTCAGGGTTTCCTTCCCATATGAAGGTGACCTGAAATTATCTTCCCAGTTGGGTGTGAGCTGCTGCTTCTTCACAATATCTGTTCAGTGCTTTCTTTCTCTTGCTGGTATGAATCTGGTATGATCTCCTCCCACTTACTATATCATGCTGTTAATATATTTTTAATAAAGATGGTTAGATGACATAGTCAAAAACTCCCATCCTTAATTCTCTGATTTCTTTAGCAATGAGATCATTTTCTACATCATTTCCTGCCCCCTCCTGTGCTTTGTCAGCAGCAGGTAACTGCTTTAATTCTGAAATTATTTATGCAGTCACCCTACTGTTTGATGCCAGCTTTCGATGTGTCAGCTTATTCTTGCAAGTACTCTTAACACGAGCAACACGGGAAATATATGCAACATTTCTTAAGTATACGACATGATTCCACATGTTTTACTTTTTTGAATCTCAAATCACCATCATGAGACAGGTATTATTATGGTCACTTTAGAGAAAATTGAGGTTTAGGAGATTAAATCACTTGATCAAGGTTACTATGATAACAAAGTGTAGATCAGAATTCTAAATCAAGGCACTATGACATAATATTTTGCCTTCAGTTACTACAACCAATTACCCTAACGTTTAAAAATCAAGTCTGTAAAGTTGTGTATATTTCTTTTGTCATTTCCCTAAATTTGTAATCATTCTCTGACCAAAACCTTTGTACCTACACTTGTAGCAATATGTTTCAATAACAAAGTCTGGCAAAACTCCAGCACAGGATCTATCCTGTCCTTTCTTAGCGTGCATCTAGGTTGCAGGTTGGTTCTAGGACACTTTACAAAATCAAACAGATTTATGCCATGATACCTTTCCTTAGGGTGTCACAGTGATCCTCCCGTATTTCCTCCCAATGTTTCCAAAGTCTCCTTGAAATAAGTTTTACTGTCTTCATACCTTTTAATCCTTCCTCTCTTTCTTGTTCTTATCTAACATATTTCTTAACTTCTTGAAAAAAAATCATGAAGGAAATCAGTCAAGATGTTTCTTAATTTCATGAATTGGCTCTTTTTTTTTGCATCCTTCCTTTATTTGCATTTATTTCAACATGATATAAAACAGTAAGCATATTAATGAATTTCCAATTTTTACCTTTCACATTTTGCTTTAACTATCTGAATATACTTTCTGCTAACCCTAGAAAACCCCAAACCCCACAACACAATCATATGAATTAAAATTGTATGAACTAAAAATTATATTGACACACTAATAACTATATAACACAGGAAATTAAATTAACAAATGGTAGGCAATTAGGCTTCTTGATTTTTTTATGGTAGTTAATTATAAGAAAAAGCAATAATTCATTTATATATAATGCTTGGTTGACATTAATATTTCATAAACATTGTTTTTAATGTTTATAGAACTACTCATGTGTGGTACTCTTTATTTCACATATTTTGTAAGTATCTTTTCAGGAGTTTCCATTTCATTTTGTTTATGATAAAAATTATATGTTCAGACATATTTTCTTTTGTGATATATTTCATTACATTCACACATATATTTATTCACATGTAAACATGCACAGTTCAGTTACATTTACTAATCTTTTAAAATCAACTTTAATTAATTATATAATAAAAATGGAATTGTTTTAATTTCTCCATACATAAAATGTCACTGATAAAAATGGTTATTTGTTTTCATTGACAGAATTATTATGTTTAAGTAAAAACTCTATAATCTATATCAGGCATATACATGCTATTCTACTGATGTGTTAATCATATATTTTGGTGTCCATTCAAATTTCAATGTGATAATAAAAAGTAAAATGCTTAAAAGAAATATATTTTAATATCTGTCATGATTATCTGGATTTATTAAAAAGCTACTCACTTGAAGTTCCTCTTACGAGATGATTCATTAAATACACATTATTTTATGGAGTGTTTGACATTTCTGGTAAAACTAACAATGTTCTCAATAACTGTTGTTCTCTAAGAGACTGCGAAGAAATTGATAGAGGGAAACAGCAAGAGAGAAAACATTATGACTAAGAAAGAAGATGTTAGGGATCAGTGACTTTTCAGAGAGAAGACTAATCTGGATGAACTATGCTGGACCATAGTTAGGAAAACATTTCTTCAAGCATGTAGTTGCTATTTTTTTTTTTTTTTTTACTTTTTTTTAAATTTTATTTCTTTTATTGTAAACAAATGGGATACATGTTGTTTCTCTGTTTGTACATGGAGTAAAGACATACCATTTGTGTAATCATAAATTTAATAGGGTAATGTTGTTTGATTCATTCTGCTGTTTTTCCCTTCCCCCCCACCACTCCCACCCCTCTTTTCCCTCTATACAGTCCTTCCTTTCTCCATTCTTGCCACCCTACTTAAATCTAACCCTAAACCTAACCCTAACCCTAATGCTAACACTTCCCACCCCCCATTATATGTCATCATCCGCTTATCAGCAAGATCATTTGTCCTTTGGTATTTTGAGATTGGCTTATCTCACTTAGCATGATATTCTCCAATTTCATCCATTTGCCTGCAAATGCCATAATTTTATCATTCTTTATGGTGCAGTAATATTCCATTGTATATATATGCTACAGTTTCTTTGTCCATTCATCAATTGAAGGACATCTACGTTGGCTCCACAATCTGTCTATGGTGAATTGAGCAGCTATGAACACTCATGTGGCTGTATCTCTGTAATATGCTGATTTTAAGTCCTTTGGGTATAGGCCTAGGAGTGGGATAGCTGGGTCAAATGGTGGTTCCATTCCAAGGTTTCTGAGGAATCTCCATACTGCTTTCCAGAGTGGCTGCGCTAATTTGCAACCCCACCAGCGATGTATGAGTGTACCTTTTCCCCCACATCCTCTCCAACACCTGTTGTTGCTTGTGTTCTTGATAATCACCATTCTAATTGGGGTGAGATGAAATCTTAGGGTAGTTTTGATTTGCATTTCCCTTATTACTAGGGATGTTGAACATTTTTTCATATATCTGTTGATTAATTGTACATCTTCTTCTGTGAAGTGTCTGTTCATTTCCTTAGCCCATTTGTTGATTGGATTATTTGTATTCTTGGTGTAGAGTTTTTTGAGTTCTTTATAGATTCTGGAAATTAATGCTCTATCTGAGGTATGGTTGGCAAAGATATTCTCCCACTCTGTAGGCTCTCTCTTCACATTTCTGATAGTTTCCTTTGCTGAGAGAAAGCTATTTAGTTTTGAATCTATCCCAGTTGTTGATTCTTGCTTTTATTTCTTGTGCTATGGGAGTCCTGTAAAGGAAGTCTGATCCTAAGCCAACAAGTTGAAGGTTTGGACCTACATTTTCTTCTATAACTTGTAGGGTCTCTGGTCTGATTCTGAGGTCCTTGATCCATTGTGAGTTGAGTTTTGTGCAGGGTGAGAGATAGGGGTTTAATTTCATTCTGTTGCATATGGTTTTCCAGTTTTCCCAGCACCATTTGTTGAAGAGGCTACCATTTCTCCATTGCATATTTTTGGCCCCTTTGTCTAGTATGAGAAAATTGTATTTATTTTGGTTTGTGTCCCTGTTCTCTATTCTGTACCATTGATCCACCTTTCTATTTTGGTACCAATACCATGCTGTTTTTGTTACTATTGCTTTGTAATAGAGTTGAAGATCTGGTATTGTGATAACCCCTGCTTCACTCTTTCTGCCAAGGATTGCTTTAGCTCTTCTGGGTTTCTTATTCTTCCAGATGAATTTCATAATTGCTTGCTCTATTTCTGTAAGGTACATCATTGGGATTTTAATTGGAATTGCATTGAATCTGTATAGCAGTTTTGGTAGTATGGTCATTTTGACAATATTAATTCTGCCTATCCAAGAACATGGGAGATCTTTCCATCTTCTAAGGTTTTCTTAAATTTCTTTCTTTAGTGTTCTGTAGTTCTCATTGTAGAGGTCTTTCACCTCTTTTGTGAGATTGGTTCCCAAGTATTTTATTTTTTTCGAGGCTATTATGAATGGGGTAGTTTTCCTAACTTCTCTTTCTGAAGATTCATCACTTATGTATAAAAATGCATTGGATTTATGAGCATTGATCTTGTAACCTGCTACTTTACTGAATTCACTTATGAGTTCTAAAAGTTTTCTGGTGGAATTTCCAGGTTCCTCTAAATGTATAATCATGTCATCAGCGAACAGGGATAGTTTGAGTTCTTCTTTTCCTATTCGTATCCCTTTAATTTCTTTGTTTTGTCTAATTGCTCTGGCCAGAGTTTCAAGGACGATGTTGAATAGAAGTGGTGAAAGAGGGCATCCCTGCCTTGTTCCAGTTTTTAGGGGGAATGCATTCAGTTTTTCACCATTTAGAATGATATTAGCCATGGGCTAAGTGTAGATGGCCTTTATAATGTTAAGGAATGATCCCACTACCCCAATTTTTTCTAGTGTTTTGAGCATGAAGGGATGCTGTATTTTGTCGAATGCTTTTTCTGCATCTATCGAAATAATCATGTGATTCTTGACTTTAAGTCTGTTGATATGGTGAATCACATTTATTGATTTCCGGATTTTGAACCAACCTTGCATCCCTGGGAAAAATCCACGTGATCATGGTGCACTACCTTTTTAATATATATTTGTATGTGATTTGCTAAAATATTGTTGAGAATTTTTGCATCGATGTTCATTAAGGATATTGGTCTGAAATTTTCTTTCCTTGATGTGTCTCTGTCTGGTTTAGGTATCAGGGTGATATTGGCTTCATAGAATGAGTTTGGGAGGGTTCCCTCCTCTTCTATTACATGGAATACTTTGAGGAGTATTGGAATGAGCTCTTCTTTAAAGGTTTTGTAGAACTCGGCTGAGAACCCATCTGGTCCCGGACTTTTCTTCGTTGGTAGTCTTTTGATGACCTCTTCTATTTCACTGTTTGAAATTGATTTATTTAAGTTGTGTATGTCCTCCTCGTTCAGTTTAGGTAATTCATATGTTTCTAGAAACTTGTTGATGTCTTTGAGGTTTTCTATTTTTTTGGAATATAGAGTTTCAAAATAGCTCTTATTATGTTTTGTATTTCACTCGTGTCTGTTGTGATATTTCCTTGTTCATTCCGAATTTTAGTAATTTGAGTTTTCTCCCTTTTTCTCTTTGTTAGTGTGGCTAAGGGTTTATCAATTTTGTTTATTTTTTCAAAGAACCTACTATTTATTTTGTTAATTTTTCCGATTGTTTCTTTAGTTTCAATTTTGTTGATTTCGGCTCTGATTTTAACTATTTCCTGTCTTCTACTACTTTTGGTGTTGGTCTGCTCTTCTTTTTCTAGTGCTTTGAGCTGTAGTGTTAAGTCGTTTATTTGTTGATTTTTACTTCTTTTTTTCAGTGTACCCCATGAAATAAATTTTCCTCTAAGTAGTGCTTTCATAGTTTCCCAGAGATTTTAATATGATGTGTCTTTGTTCTCATTTACTTCTAAGAATTTTTTTTTATTTCCCTCCTGATGTCTTCTGTTATCCATTCATCATATAATAGTGTATTATCTAATCTCCAGGTATTGGAGACGTTTCTGTTTTTTACTCTGTCATTTATTTCTACTTTCAATCCATTATGATCTGATAGAATACAAGGTATTATCTCTATCTTCTTGTATTTGCTAACAGTAGCTTCGTGGCATAAAATATGGTCTATTTTAGAGAAGGATCCATGTGCTGCTTAGAAGAAAGTTTATTCGTTCTTTGTTGGATGGTATGTTCTATACATGTCAGTTAAATCTAAATTGTTGATTGTGTTATTGAGATCTATGGTTTCTTTATTCAATTTTTGTTTGGAAGATCTATCCAGTGGTGAAAGAGGTGTGTTAAAATCGCCTAGTATTACTGTGTTGTGGTCTATTTGATTTCTGGAATTGAGAAGGATTTGTTTGATGTACATGGATGAGTCAATGTTCGGGGCATAGATATTTATGATTATTATGTCTTGCTGATTTATGCTTTCCTTAAGCAGTATGTAATGTTCTTCTTTATCCCTTCTGACTAGTTTTGACTTGAAGTCCACATTATCTGAAATGAGGATGTATACTCCAGCTTTTTTGCTATGTCCATGTGCATAGTATGGTTTTTCCCATCCTTTCACCTTTAGTCTATGGGTATCTCTTTCTATGAGTTTAGTCTCTTGCAGGCAGCATATTGTTGGATTTTTCTTTTTAATCCAATCTGCCAGTCTGTGTCTTTTGATTGATGAGTTTAAGTCATTAACATTCAGGGTTATTATTGGGATATGATTTGTATTCCCAGTCATTTGACTCATTTTTGTTTTTTGACATCATTTGGTTTCTCATTTATTTGGCTCTTCCTTTAGGCTAGTTCCTCCCATTGTTGATTAGCATCGTTGTTTTTCATCTCTTCCTCATGGAATATTTTGCTGAGAATGTTCTGTAATGCCAGCTTTCTTTTTGTAAATTCTTTAGCTTTTGTTTATCATGGAAGGATTTTATTTCGTTGTCAAATCCGAAAGTAAGTTTTGCTGGGTATAAGATTCTTGGTTGGCATCCGTTTTCTTTCAGGGCTTGGTAAATGTTGTTCCAGGCCCTTCTAGCTTTTAGGGTTCGGATTGAAAATCTGCTGATATTCTTATTGGTTTCCCCCTGAATGTAATTTGATTCTTTTCTCGTGCAGCCTTTAAAATTCTGTCTTTTTTTTTGTATGTTAGGCATTTTCTTTATAACGTGACTTGGTCTGCGTCTGTTGTAATTTTGTGTATTTGGAGTCCTATAAGTCTCTTGTACTTGGTTTTCCATTTCATTCTTCAGATTTGGGAAATTTTCTGATATTATTTCATTGAATAGATTGTTCATTCCTTTGGTTTGTTTCTCTAAGCCTTCCTCAATTCCAATAATTTTAAATTTGTCTTTTCATGATATCTCATAATTCTTGTAGATTCTATTTATGATTTCTTACCATCTTCTCTGTTTGGTCAACTTTGTTTTCAAGATTAAATATATTTTCTTCAATGTCTGAGGTTCTGTCTTCCAGGTGTTCTATCCTATTGGTTATGCTTTCTATGGAGTTTTTATGTGGTTTATTGTTTCCTTCATTTCAAGGATTTCTGTTTGTTTGTGTTTTCAGTATCTCTAACTCTTTATTGAAATGATCTCTTACTTCCCATATTTGGTCTTTTAACTGTTGATTGGTGCGATCATTTAATGCCTGCATTTGCTCTTTCATCTCCTCCTTCAATGACTGTATTTGCTCATTCATCTCCTCATTTGCTTCTCTGATTGTTTTAATTATGTAAATTCTGAACTCCCTTTCTGACATTTCTTCTGCTGTGCTGTCATTGGGTTTTATTGATATAGTATCTAGGTTTGTTTGGGATATTTTCTTCCCTTGTTTTCTCATATTCATCAGATATCAGTGGGACTGTGAGATATTGCAGGTTTCCTCTATTGGCTTATAGTGTCCCTGTAGATTTCCAATATATCACCTCCCAGCCTTCAGTAGCCTAAAGTCTTCAAGGAACTTGATAATGCAGTGCTTCCGAAGAAAGCTGCCCCTAGCCTGCCACTGGGTCTGGGGCTTGGAGCTGGCTCTGTATGAAAAGGCTCTCACTGGGCGGCCTGCTCCTAGAAGCTGGCTGTGGAATGAGCCTGCCGCCGGATGGAGCAGAGCTGCTTGGGGAAGTCTCTAGCTGCCCTGCCCTGCTCGGTGAAGCTGCCCCTGTGCAGGCCTGCTGCCCGGTCTGAGCTTCACCCGGTGGGAGAGACTCACCCTGCGGCTCTATGTTAGTCCGAGTCTCTGAATGCCTCACCTTCTTGAATCCTGGGTTCTGGAGCGATGGGAGATGTAGTCACCCTCTATTCCCCATCTTGGATCCTCTGTAGTTGCTATATTATGTCCAATTATCATTATCTTGTCATGGGAATGAAATCATGAATACAATGACTGATGTGCTGTGATTAAGTAGAAAACACTCAGATTGGGAGCAGTTTGTTATTATTTTGTTTTTCTATCTTTCCCTTCTGTAATATGTTTAAAGATACTGATTAAAAAAAAAAAAGTCAAGTCATTTTTCCTGTTTCCTTGTAGTTTTATAGTTTCAAGCTCTACATTTAAGTCTTCAAGTCATTTTGGGCTCATTTTTGTAAATGATGTTTTAGTTGAAATCTTCTGCATGTTGATATTCAAATGTTCAGTACATTTTATTAAAAAGTCTAAATTTTCCCTTTTATTCATTTAATTAAAATGCATAGGAATAAATTTAATCAAGGAAGTAAAAAACTCTTTGTTAAAAATTACAAACCAGTGGGCTGGGGATATAGCTCAGCGGTAGAGTGCTTGTCTTGCATGCACAAGGCCCTGGGTTCAATTCCCAGCACCACACAAAAAAATAAATTACAAAAAAAATAAATTACAAAACAGGCTGGTCACTGGTCACAGTGGCACATACCTGTTATTCCAGCAGTTCTGGAAGCTGAAGGAGGAGGATCTCTAATTCAAAGCCAGACTCAGCAACTCAGGGAGGCTGTAAGTAACTCAGTGAGACCCTGGCTCTAAATAAAATATAAAATTGGCCTGGGGATGTGACTCAGTTGTAAAGTGCCTCTGTGAACAACCTGTAGTACCAAATAAATAAATAGAAAAAGTAAAAAAAAAAAAAAACAGAGAGAGAGAAATTCAAACCACTGATGAAAAAAAAAGACTTCCCATGTTCAAGGATTAGAAGTTTTAATATTGTTCAAAAGCTGATATTATATAAAGATATTTACAGATTCAATATAATCTCAATCAAAAAACAATGTCTTTTTTCATAGAACTAGAAAAAAATATCCTAAAATTCATGGGGAACTATAAAAGACTCTGCCTAACCAAAGCAAATTTTAACACAAACAACAAAGCTGGAGGTACTACAATAACTGATTTCAAGATACACTACAGAACCATAGTTACCAATCAGAATGAAACTCTCATAGAGGCAGGCACACTGGTGGAAGAGAAGAGACCACAGAAATAAACCCACACATCTACGTCAACCAATTCTCAAGAAATTCTTTATAAACTTATATTGGAGAAAAAGTAACCACTTCAATAAATGGTGCTAGGAAAACTGGATATCCATATGCAAAAAAATTAAACGATGACCCTTATCTCTCAACCTTGACAAAAACCCCAGTACCAAAAATAAAAAAAAGTAATAATAATAATAAACTACACAAAATGGATTAAAAAAAAAACCCTAAGTATAACACCTGAAACTATGTAACTGTTATAAGAAAATGTAGGGGAACATTGCAAAACACTGGTACAGTAAATGATATTTTGGACATAACCTCAAAAGAACAGGAAAAAGCAAAAATATACAAAAGGGATTACATCAAACTAGATGACTTATGCACAGCAAAGGAAACAACAGAGTTTAGAGACAACCTACAGAATGGAAGAAAATATTTCCTAGCTGTTCTTTGGACCATCTATTAATATTCACAATATATAAGGAACTCAAAAAACTTAACAACAGCAAAATAAACTGGTAATCCAATTTAAAATTGGGCAAAAGATCTGAATATATACTTCTTAAATGAAGAAGTTTAAATGGGAAACAGATATATGAGAAAATGCTTAATACTACTGTCCAACAGAAAATGCAATTAAAACCACAATAAGATATTCTCATCAGAATATGTATTATAAAAATAAATAAATGAAAAGTGTTGACAAAGATGCAGAGAGAAAAGTATTCTCATGCACTATTAGTGGAATGTTACTTACTACGACCAGTACAGAAAACAGTATAGAGTTTCCTAAAATAACTAGAAGACCTAACAGATGATGTAGCTACTGTACTCCTAAAAATTTGTTGAAAGAAAATGACATCAGCAATCTGATAAATACCCATCTATGTTTATTGCAATACTATTCACAATACCAAAGATATTAACACTCTAATCCACACAGATGCCTGCCAACAGATGAATGGATGAAGAAATGGCAAATATATGAAACAGCCATATTGTTCAGCCATAAAGAAGAATGATATGGAATTTGCAGCAAAATGAATGAACTAGAAGAAATTAAATGAAATAAGCCAGCCACAGAAGCACATGTATTATATGTTCTGTCTCACATGTGGGAGATAAAACATTGATGTGAATGTAGAAGAGTGATTACAGAGGTTGAGAAGGCTAGGGGTAACAGAATGGACAGGAGACTGTAAAGGATCAGAGCATATTATATACATTTGTTCAAAATTGTGCTGAACCCCATTAATATTTGTAATCAGTGCTTGTTAATCAAAAATAAAATATTTTTCAATGGGTCAAAAGTAGATACTCTCATCTTTTTCCATATCTTAGAAACCTTTGCATTTTCTGCATTCAAAAGCATGTTAGTAATTGGTTTATTCTATATAATTTTATCATGATGAGGCATGTTCCTTTCATACCTAATTTGTACAACGTTTAGTATAAAGAAGAAATGTTAAATTTTATCAATTGCCTTTTCTTCACCTGTAGAGATGGTGATAAGCTTTTTGTGCTTCATGTTGTTGATGTATTCATGTTTTCTGATTTGATATGTTGAACCATCCTTGCATTCCTGTGATGAATGATGTTAATTATGATGAATAATATTTTCAATATGCTGTTGGATTTAATATGCCGTTGCTAATGTTTTGCTGTGGATTTATGCATTTATGTTCATTAAAAATATTGGGGTTTTAGTTTTCTTCTTTTTGTTCCATCCTCATCTGGCTTTAGTATGAAGATAATGCAGTAGACAGTTTACTGTTAAATAAATTCAGATAAATCAAAAGAAATGCAAGTACATTCTCTTTCATTGTTTATTGAATAAATACAGTCCATGTAAATATAATACTACAAAGAATATATGACAGATAATGTATTTTACAAAGCTTGTGTTCCTTATTTATCAGAAGTCTTATCACATCAATCACGGATCTTATCATAAGAGATGAATTTGAATAGTTAAAGAAATGTGCGTATTTACGTCACCACAGCAAAACTAGAACTTTAAACTGTGTTGCTGTAAAAATTATTTTTGAAGCACTTTCTTTTAGTTCTCTAACTATTCTTTGGTATGATCTGGACATACATGGAATCAGCAATGTCTTAAAATGTAATGTGTGTACAATATACACGTTCACAAATGTTAACTTGTGGTTTTCAATGTATCAGTAATTGCTTTGCCAGAACGTTTTTGAAAGAACAGAAGTTATTTTATCTGCAGTTTAGGAAAAGATCTTCATTCACGTATTGTCATGATGGTTATACCTCTAACTTTTTTTTCTACTACAAGTTAATGTCAAATTTATTAATAAAACCAACAAAATGGAGCATAAGAACATGCATATTTTACTGTCCTGTATTGAGTTATTGTAAACATAAAAAATAGTATATAGATATACATAGATACTCAAACACACATGCACAACAATTATTCCAGATGAAGTCACTATATTATCATCAATTACTCATTTAACAAACATTTACAACATTGGTTCTGTGTCAGATATTTTTTAATAGTCTTGAATGATTAGAAATACAGTAGATAGCTACTTAGTACTGGATATGGTCTAGGAACATGTAAAGCTAATTTTCTAGCTACAAATATGACAGACATAATAAAATTTCATGCATTGTGAATCACGCATACATGATTCGAAGGATCTTAAAATATACCCTTTTCCATTAGAAATTTAATTGTAAAATTTATGGAAATAAGATTTCTTTTCAAGATGTGTAGCTGCTAAAATGTATTTCTGGATTTTCTCTCTAAATTCTAAGAAATAATTTTAATTGAAAGTTAACATGATATAATGTAATTTGCACATTTATCCAATTTATATTTTTAATGCAAACACATCATATTTTCTATTAGTTTATCCCAAAATACTAAAACACATTGAAATTCTGCAAATATTAGAAAATTGACATTTCATGAGAGTGTACTTTGTACGTTAAAGAAAGGGACAACCAAATAACTAAGGGCATGCAGAGTGTCTTGTAAATTGGAATATTTGCATCTACATATTTTTAAAATGACTTAAAAAGATGCTGAATTTCACAATTTCAGTCCCTTTAGTACTTAAAACTATAGAGTTCATGGCATATCCTTTCAGGTTAAATTCAAATAAGTGAAAACAATTCTATTTAGCCCTCTGGAAGAATACTACATTAATTAGCAGTGCCCTAATTAAGACGACTAGTGAGAAGGGCAAGCTAATTAAGTTATAGCAGCTGTCCTCCCTTTACCATAAGCAAAGATGCGTCATTTAGGTGTGCCCTGCTTTAACTGTAATAAAAAAGTGATAATGCTTTATACATTCTATAATGCAGTTAGATTTTAGCTTGTGTAGGATGATTATATGTGAAAAAAAATGCATGCTCCAAAGTAATAAAAGAGCAACTTTTAGTAAAACAATTTATTTACATTAACTTTTTAGTAAGTCACACTCAGAATGAAACCAATTTCCTTTTGTATTCAGATTGTGTGTGTGCATATACACACACACATATGCATATATATGTGTATACATATTTAAATAGTCATAGTTTGTAAATTTTCACTCCATAATATATGGGATATTTATATTTTCAAATTATGTGCTTTAAACTGAATGACTTTCACATCCTTAAATTTTCACTACATAATATATGGGATATTCATATTTTCAAATTATGTGCTTTAAACTGAATGACTTTCACATCCTTTCAGGGAAATTTAACTTCCTAGAAAGTGTTTCCCATTAGGTAAGCTATTTTTAACATGTTGATGTTCAATTTAAGTTTACTTCAAGTTGTATGCACTAAATTCTCATGAGTTGTAAATTATAGATTTTTTCTTTTGTATTGCCACTATTTATTTTCCTTCAAATCAGGTGTCAGCTTATATTTATCTCTAGTTCTTACCATTTTCAAAATTTTGTGATATACTTAAGACTTCGTAAATTCCTTCCTTCCTACAGTAAAATTTAAATATTACTCCAATTCTGTATTTCATGGTGAAATAGGGACTTTTTTAAAATGTACAATTCTGAAAATTGTGTCATATTTATATGTGAACAACAAATAAACACAAATATTGATATGTAATAGAGATAATGAAACACAGATAGATCTCAGGATTGTTATTTTAGGGTAAACTACTTCGTCCTAGAAGTCAAACATAGTTATTTTTCTGAGATAGATTAATCAATGTGTTTGTCTTAAGGCAATCTTGAATATGCTCTAATATCAAACAGATCACTTTGCTAATATTAAGACTGGTAATATGGGTGTGTGTTTATTTAGAGAAACATTTTATAATAATCATGTAAGAATAAATAATAATAAATCAGATAAATTCATTCAAACAATGGGCAATAGATCTAAAAAGACGTTTCTTAGTAGAAGACATTAAAACGACTACAGATATAAGATAAATAATTATCAAAGAAATGCAAATCAAAAATCACAATGAGGTAAAAAGTTCTAGAAAGTATATGGAGAAAAGGGGGAACCTGCACACTGTTAGTGGGAATATAAATTTGTACAGCCATTGTGGAAAAAAAAATGGAGTTTCCTCAAAATACCAATTGTAAATTTTAGGGGATAGAGCTCCATTTACAGTTTGCAAGAAATATTAAAAATAATACTAAATTATTGCCGGAGTGTTTGGAGCAAAACAAGTTATAATGGCATTCCACTCAGTTTTGCAATTAAGTATCAACTCTAATATCACTATTTCATGTCAGGTATTAGGAAATCGATTGTGTATATATTACTATTGAAGTATAAAGGGCATATTCATTTGGTAAACAGTTTGCCTTTATATAGTAAATTGAAAGATACTAATACTCTAAGCCCCAGCAATTCCAATCTTCAGAAAAGATTATATATATGTAACAGAATATATCCAAGGATGTTTAGGGAGGCAGTATTCATAGTGGACTAAATAGTAAATCCACAAAGAAATTGTGCTAAGAATAAGCAATAGATTACTTTACGGTAATAGAAACAAATTAACTACTGTTGGGGTCATTAGTCCCCTTGCTCTTCTCAACCAGTGACAAGGGAAGGGGACACTCCCCAACAAGGTCAAGCCGGGAAGGTAGGGCCAACTGACCGCCTGCACCCAGCCCTCCGGGAGGAGGACAATCATATGCGTCAGGGAGACCAGTCACAGCAGGAACTCGTTTATTGAGGAAGTCACACAGCTTTTATGCAGGGTGGAGGCTAGGTGGTAATCAATCAGCTTAAATGTCAGCAAGGCACAGGGGTTTCATGCAGGCGAGAGTCCCATAGGACTATAACAAGCACGAGCTGATCACGTTGGCAGAACTGTTGTTAACCAATCCCTGACGGTGGTCCGATTTATTGTTATTAACCTTTGACACTGCCTTTGAGGTCTTGATCTTGCTCACTCGCCAGGAAGTAAGGAGTCAGCCTGAGTTAGTTAACGTGTCTTTAGTCCCAACAAACTACGAACACATTTAATTAGAATAGTACTTAGATATGCAATCTTTTTTCATGCTTTACATTTTATTTACATATTATTTCAACAAAAATATTTGATCTACTGTTATGTTCCAGGCACTACTTTTACTTAATTTTTATTTGTTCTTTTTAGATATACCTAAAAGTAGAGTGTATTTTGACATATTATACACACATGGAGTATAACTTATTCTAATTAGGATTCTGTTCTTGCCGTTGTTCCTGATGTGGAGTTTCACTCTTGGTGTATTTATATATAAACATAGGAAAATTATGTCTGATTTATTCTATTTTTTCCTATTCCCATGTCCACTTCCTTTTCTTCATTCTCCTTTGTCTAATACACTGAACTTCTATTCTCCTCCCCCTCCTTTTTTGTGTGTTAATATCTGCATATCAGAGAGAACATTTGATCTTTGGTTTTGGGGGGATTAACTTATTTCACTTAGTATGATAGTCTCCAGATCCATCCATTTACTGGCAAAAGTCATAAAGTTATTCTTTTTATGACTGAGTAATAATCCATTCTGTATATATATCACATTATCTTTATCCATTCATCTGTGGCAGGGCACCTAGGTTGGTTCCAAAGCTAAGCAATTATGAATGGAGTTGCTATAAACATTGATGTGGCTATGACACTGTAGTATGTTGATTTTTAAGTCCTTTGGGTATATACTGAGGAGTGGGATAACTGGGTCAAGTGGTGATTCTATTCCGAGTTTTCTGAGGAATTGTATATATAATCTTGATTGAAAGTTGCAAGACCAGAGGAGTGGGATAACTGGGTCAAAATGTGGGTCCATGCTATTGTGAGAGCAACCTCGATACTCTTCAACAGATGAATGGATAAAGAAACTGTGGTATATATACACAATGGAATATTATTCAGCCATAAAGAAGAATAATATTATGGAGTTTGCAAATAAATGGATGGAATTGGAGAGTATCATGCAAAGTGAAATAAATCAATTCCAAAAAACCAAAGGCCAAATGTTTTCCCTGATAAGTGGATGATGATATATAATGGGGGTGGGAGGTAGGGGGTGAGAGAAGAATGGAGGAAATTTAGATTATATAGAGGGAAATGAGAGGAAGGAGGGGAGAGGGGTATGAAAAATGGTGAAATGAGACAGACATCATTACCCTATGTACATATATGATTGCATGAATGGTGTGAATCTACATCATGCACAACTATAGAAATGAAAAGATGTACTCCATTTGTGTACAATAAATCAAAATGCAGACTGTAAAAATAAAATAAAATAAAAAAATTAGAAAAAAAAACTGCAATCATGCTCTGATTCTATTTATGCAAAATCTGAAACTGGTCAAGGTGAACTATACTGATATATTGATTAAGCATATATAACATAGGTCAAACTCCAAAATTGAGCAAAGTCATAATTATCATTAATGTCAGACTAGAGGTAATTTGGGAAGACAGAAGTGTGTCTTGAAGGAACAGATTATACAGGAAGATCCTTTTCTTGAAAAGGTACATTTATGTTTTATGCTCTCTTAAATATGATCAAAGTATTATGCAAAATAAAAATGAAATTAAATGATGAAAGGTGTTCTTGTTGAATAATTAGAATTTTAGGATTTATCTTGTATTGCTCCAAAAAGCAGATAAAACCATTGGATGAAATTTAGAGGGATTCAATATTTTCCTTTCTTTATTGGAATTAGGGATCTATGACACTCGGATGCTTTTACTCACTGGAAAAATTTCATAGCAATGGCACTGAATGAGTTCTGCTGCTGTTATCTAATTGTAATCGCAAACACACATTTCTCTGTGGTTTGGTCCTGCAACTCTACAAAACCTGTCAACTGTTTCTCTACCACTATTTGTGCATTCCTGATAGTCTTTTCTTCACTCAGCTGTTTGAGGGATCTTTGAAAATCATGTCTTTACATTCAGTGAAAATAAAATATTTTCTACATTTGCAAACATGATTTTTGAAATTCTGGCTATACCCTAAAAAGTCCATATATGATTGCTCTCTCAAGAAGGACAGAGAAAGAGGGAAGAAAGGAAGAGGAGCCCAAGAAGAGGAAGGAGTATTAACTGAGGTAGAAGAGCTGGGGAGAAGAGAGAACTCTGAAAATTTAGACTTCAATGGATTTTCAAGATATTATATCTGTTTATAAACAGAAATGGGGTGCCATTGAAAGTACAAGAAAGAACCATTTGGAAATCATGGGAATTTGAGAGTGAGAATAGTGAAGAGAAATATTAGTATGTACTATTAACTTATACATAAATGTCAATTTGTATATGAATCCTTTTAGATAAAGCAAAGTAGCCTGTTTCTAGAAGAAATCAAGCAATGAGCATGCTCTCAGGAATCCTTTGTTGATGACATGAACTTTCACTCAAAGGATGACTTCTAGAAACAATGTAGCATGCTGGCTAATTACTGTCAGAATAAACACCTCAATAATAACTATTTCAAAATTAGTATGTTGGTATTGGCAATTGCTTTTGTATCCAGATGGAAAACACCAAGCAAATCTGAGTAATTCATTTCATGATCTGAGGTAGCATTTTATGGGTTTTTTTTTTTTTTTTTTTTTTTTTGCATCCTGAAAACCACATCACAATACAGTTAGAGAAAAAAATAATTTTGAAAACAAATAACAAGACATTTATTGGGCGTTTGTGCAAGTGTTTGGTCATGTGTTTACTGAGTGATCCCAGGGACCTTCAGGCATTTTCACTGAAACGTGATTTCCATAGTTATGGAAATGGAGTCTGAGGTTTGAATTTGAAAAGGGTGTGAATGTTTGAGTGGTGAGTCTGAATATTGCCGACCTGGCTTGGCCTGATATGGCATCTGCAGGTCAATTCCGCATCATTGAAGTGTTTTATGCATCTGTGCCTGTTTCTGTTTTCACCTGTGTATCATAATACATTGCCTGCCTCTTCATTTCTCTATTCTTATCATCCAAAATATATGATTTAACTTTAATCCCTGTTTCTTTGTTGACTACCTTTTATCTGTTTATAACTTAAAATTTCACTTAAAATATTGTTATGGTGTAGATATGAGTTGTCCCTCAAAAGCTCACGTGTGAGACAATGCAAGAATTGTTTGGAGGTTGAACGATTGGATTGTGAGCGCTGTAATCTAATCAGTGGCTTAATTCAGTGATGTGAATTGACTGGGTGGTACCTGTAGGCAGGTGGGAAGTAACCAGAGGAGGTGCGCTGGAGGGCACACCTTTGAGGTTTATATCTTGTCCCTGGTGAGATTTCTCCCTCTCTCTCACTCTGCTTCCTGACTGCCATGTCTTGAGCTGCCTCCCTCCTCCATACCCTTCTGCCAGAAAGTTCTGCCCTACCTCAGGCCAAGAGCCATGGGGTCAGCCACCTACGTACTGAGATCTCTGAAACTGAACCAAAATAAACTTTTCTTCCTCCAGTTGTTCTTGTCAGGTCTTATGGTCACAGCGATGAAAAAGCTGGCCTAAAATCAACCTTATTGGGATATGGCTTAGATTTATTGGTGCTCGATTTCAAATAATCTCATGAATGAAGGACACAAGTAAGGGAATAAAAGTTGAAATATGAGGATGTAAAACCTGGGATGTTTTCCTTTAAAAAGATGAGGTTAAATTTCTATGTAACACATTACTACAGATATGTTAAATTGAATATTTATGTAAGGCACTATGGACATGTTAACTTGAATTTTGCTACATGGTGAATAGTTTCAGGAAAGCTGAATAAACTTTTCCAGAGCTCTTTGGATACATTAATTGAAGTATTGGAATGTTTTATTCACTGGACCAACAAAACTCAAAATATCATAAAGGATTTTTTTCCCCTAATGCCTGAGTCACTTGTATGGAAATATGTCAGCTACATTAAGGTGGAAGCTATTCTCATTTGTCTTCTTATCCTCTGTAAAATCTAGTACATTAACCTGGAATCATCTAATCCAGTATTCTAAGCTATGATTGCTAGCAATAAAAAGCAAATGAATGAGATTTATTGAGCTCTACAGTGTGCCAGACACATGTTTTGCATGCTTTAATTAATTTCACATTCATGGTAAATTTAAGTAGATACTATTATCAATCTAATTATACTAAGGACGTTATGTAACATGCTGAAGTCATATAGTTAATAAAATGTCAGTAAATAGCATACTTGGGCATTAAAATGTAAAAAGAAAGAAAGAAGAGGAAGAACTCTTTGTAATGTGAATTTCCAAAGAAGAATTAGAGGCATTTTTTAACAATACTGAGTTGACTGGGCAAAAAATGGGGAAGGATGAGCTATCATTATCCCTTCATTAAACTAGGTCTATGGGACCTTGGCCAAAGTCAGCATAATGAGGCAGTAACAGAGAAAAGTTGTTTTGACCTTTCTCCTTGTCCTTTGTTCCAAAAGTTTGATATTATCCTTTCTATAGAAACTTATTTATAATCAGGCTTTTTATTTAAAAAAAAAAAAAAGCAAAATAAATTTTTTGTTGTTATTTTTGTTTGATAAACTATAATTTTACTGTTCTTAAGTGATTAGGTGTTTCCTCAGGTGTATTGGTTTCTTTGTTTTAAAAAGGAACACAGAAAATGGTCAGAGTTCTGAAGAAGGATGATAATGTTAAAAATGAGAGAACAACAATTGATTGTCATACTGAAAACCTGTACCATTTTGAAAAGAGGAGACTACCATGCCTTTTTGTCTAAAGTCAATATTGAAAAAAATAGGAATTTTTGACCTTAATTTGTATGTAGGTTATTAAGATAGTTTATATAATTGCTACATTCACATAGTAAATACTTGAAAGCATTTTAGAAAAGACAGACTTAATCCAAAACAGACACATTTTCTCCAAGTGAATTTCTCCAATTATTGAGTTGCGCTTTTGCTCTTAGATAATTGGAGAAAAATAATCTATTCTTAGCTATTATATATAACATATATTATTTTAAAACTTCCTATTCACCTTTACCCAGGAGCTATAGGCTAGTGAATTGGAAAGCATACTGAAGCTGTTTATAGTTACTAAGATTCTAAGTTTTATTCCTCATCGATCATTTTGCCATGGGCTAGTGTTTTTTTTTTTTTTTTAACCAATATTTTCATCTCACTTTCTTTGCAAAAATAAAACAGAAAAAGATCTTTAACGCTGAATAAAATATTCAATTGTTAATCACAAATTACTGCAAATTACTGGAAATATCTCTTTTCCCCAAATTTATTAATCATACACCCCATTTATATTCTCCCACAGATAGATTGTGGTTTTACTATGATTTAGAAGATATCACTAATATCAGTGACAGAGGTCTTACTATGTCTCTGTTGCTTATGTTCTCAATGTCAATCGTATTATGTCATTGTTTGGATTTAGAATGCAGATCTCCTTGTCATGTTAATTATGGGTTTTTTTATTTTTTTCAATATCAGATAATCATTCAATTCACCAATATTTTATGTTATTGCTTTATAAATATTGACTCATTTGGCTTTCTCCAAGTTAAAACTATTTGTTCATTATACAATGACCTTTATTTTTGAAGCAGGACCTTTTCAAGTCTATAATCACACACACACACACACACACACACACACACACAATTTACTCTTCCACTATGACTTTATAGAATTCTACTAAATTTAGGATAAGTTTTAGGCATCTCTTAATATTCATTGTTATCAACTGTAGATGCATAGACATAATTCTGTTCTACTTTTAAATTGTTTTTTAGTATATACACATTCTTGAACTGTAGTTTGATGGTTGACATACTTCTGTACCATGGAGCATGAAGTTGGGTGGGTTCTTTGTCTCACGAGTTCAAAGAATGAAATCAACAGACACAAAGGATGGAAGCAAATGGGATTTCTTAGACAGTGTCTGTTTTCCAGTGGTTTATGTTATCCTACAGGGTTATTAAGAAATGAGGTGATCTTGGAGACCCTATGCTAGAGATTTTAAAAACACTGGGTCTTTAAGTTCAGTCATACCAGGGCACCTGGTGTTCACGTGCCCCCTGCCCAATCAGGTTACCGTGTTGCGATTTACTTTTTTGGAGAGGTTCTGGGCATTGGGTCTCAGATGTTTCAATAATAATTGGTTTCTCTGTGTGCACAGGAATCAGTCTGGCCTGATGAGACCCAGCTATTTGCAACTGTGGTCTCTCAGCCCTGCTCCACGGAAACCTGAGCTTGGAGGTATCCACATTCCCTATCTGCCTATTTTCTTTCTTTCCTCTGACTCACTTCCTCAGAATATTTTCTGACATCCTGGTAATTTGAAGTTCCACGCAATTTTCAATCTATTCTTTAAGTAGTTGCTTCTATTTTTCTTTCTTTATTGGTTCTTTTTAGTTACACATTTCTATGAATTAATTTTTCAAATTATGAAAGCAAAAAGTATGTTGCATAAAACCAAGAAAAATGAGAGTCCCACGTTTCTGAAAATAAAATGCAAGTTCACAAAGAACTGAAGAATAAATGTCATCATGATCTCTAATGAGTTATCTTAATTTAAAAATATATAAATTATTTATTAAGGGTGACCTCCTGTTTCACTATTGCCCCATTTCAGTTTCTGCTCCACATAGCTTGATGAGTGCTCTTATATTAAAACACAATTCCTGATCGCATTACTCTTGTGTTAAGCCCTCTGATCATCTCCCATATTTCTTCTTGCAATGGTCTACAAGGCATTACACGATTTCTTCTCTCTACCTTTAAACGCAATTTCTATTTTGCTTTAGTCCACACCATTTTCTTTGTAATTTTTTCTTAAAAAGGAAGTTAGTTTCCTGTTGTACTTCTTTCTTCCTTATGTAATTCTCTTTTTTTTTTCCCATTTAATGGTGGTTCATGCTTCTAGTACTTCAAATTTCTGCTTTAGTGTCAGCTTCCGAAATAGCAGTCACCATAACATAACATCCTACCAACAGTCCAACATTTCAATAGGTAATGTGACCTGATATTTTGTTATAATAATAACTTCCTTCTAATGTACTAAAAGTAAGATTTTGCGATGTGTTTTATTCTTTTTTTTTAATTTACTGACATTGATTCTCAGTTATTATATCTTACTTTGGCAGCAGAAAAATACAAAGTAAAAATCAGTCACCTCACATATCACCAGGGTTGGATTGAGAAAACTTCAATTCTAGCCAGCCCTGTTGGTGCAGACCTGTAATCCCAGTGGCTCAGGAGGCTGAGGCAGGAGGATCTCAAGTTCAAAGACAGACTCAAGCAAAATTGAGGCACTAAGCAACACAGTGAGACTGTCTTTAAATAAAATACAAAATAGGGCTGGGGATGTGGCTCAGTGGTAGAGCATCTCTGAGTTCAATCTTAAAACTAACCAACCAACCAACAAACAAAAACTTAAATTCTACTTCTTTTTTTTTTTTGTTTTCCAACTAGGATCTTTTAATTTGATTTTTATCCACATGATCTGGATAAGGAAACTAACAGCCATAGAAGTGGCAAAACTCAAATGCTTTTATATTAGTTTGATAAAATTGTAAAAGTAACTGCAGAGGGTCTAAGGGAAGGTGAGAATTATTTTAAGGAGGTCTGTAGAGAATTCTCCTGGTGTGACTTTCCATTGTGGGTAGTTCTTTGCTACCAGCATAGAAAGGGCATCTTTCATGTGGAGGGTTTTTAACCTCCATTTTTCAAGAAAGAGGGCTAAATGTTCTTCATTTATCTGTTGTTTTCAAGGGTTTAGCTTAAAATAATTGTTATATGAAAGTGACATATTTTGGGGACACCCTTCACCATTTGTAGAAAACCAAATTAAGTGAAAGAGCATGCATTTTATCACAGATTTGAATGGCAGGATCTTCTCTGTGCCACTGATTGTCTAGTTGAGCACTCACTCATTCCGCCATTCATTGTGTTCACACATACCAACTTGACAATATTGACAATGTTGGTACATCACTTCTAAATTTTTCTCAAAGTGAGAAAACATTAGCATTCAGTGAAGCAAAGCAATCATGTATACTTTTTGATTATTTATAGGACTTTTTTGCCTTTACTGTTTTTAACAGAGAAATGTTAATACTGAATAAAATCTTGAGAATTTTCTCTTTGAGATTATTATTAAGAATTTGCTAGCAACCTTGAAGTCCTTAGTAGAAAATATAAGTTAACTGAAATACATATGTCCAAAAGTATCTATAAATTCTCTTAAAAGTAAGGAAGGCCATACTCATTTTCTGTATCAATGATTATTCAACACAGAATTTAGATTCTGATCACAGCACAAAATTGTAGTAATAGATATTTTTTTCTGTGAGGAACTTAGTTTCCAAGCATTTCTTCTGTATATCAAGGAGATTTAATATTTAATTAAAAGGCTGATTATGTGTCTGGATATCCTGAAAGGTTTTAAACAATGTAGAGAAAAAAAAATACTATTTTTCAGTATTCCTACTAGCTAAAAATGAATAGAGATATGCTTTTCACAGTTATATTGTTGTGCTTCTTTAAATTAAGTTGCATACTTAAGCCACTAGTGAACAATATTTTAAAAGTCTTCCTAAATTTTTGTGAAATCTACCTAAATTATTAAATGGATTTTAAAATCCATTGTACATAAATACAATCACCAAAGAAATATGTCAAATAAAATTCCTCATTAAAAGCAATAAACCCTATTTTATGAAATAGTATGTCAATGATTTGTGACATATACCTGTGTATATTAAATGTATATTTGCAGATGATTAAATTATCTTTTCTGACATCATAAACTTCAAAAATTAGAAAATTTAATTTTTTAAAAAATGTTGTAATATTGAATTTCAGTCAGTAACTTTTTTTTACATTTAATTTAAACGTAGAACTTTGTTCTGCATTATTAAGCATAGGTTGCCTGTAGAAGATACAGTGATTGAACATTAAATGCTTTTGTCTGCTTATTAAATAATGGATATTTATGTGTGAAGTCATCATGACAAACAAAAAAGCAGGCATTCATTCATTTATTCCCTCACTCAATATTTTTCATACACTCACAAGGTACTGGGTATTCTTTTAAGTCCTTTGATATATAAGAGAAAAAAAGAAAGCAACAGCAAAAATAATAATAATAAAAGATTCTTGCCTATGCAGAGCATAGCAAGAAAGAGAAGATGAACATGAAGCATTAAACTCAGGAAATATACAAATTCCGAAGTATGTGAGAAGGCAATGAGTTCTATGGAAAAAGAAAGTGAAGAGTAGACACACAGAGATGCTCAGGAGTGAAAACTGAAGGCCAGAGGCAGCTCACGTTGCTTTATTAGTTTGGGTGCTAGGACTTCATAAAAGGAGAGATTTGAGAAACCACATGAAGTAGGAGATTTACCAAAAAGTATGTCTAGGAACAGCTTGATCTCAACCCCACTGTGAGAATGTACTTGTGTTCAAGATTCGTGCAACAAGAACTCAGAGAGGGAAAAGGAAAACCGCTAGACAGAATGCCAGTGACCAGTCACAGGAGATTTTGTAGGTTGTTGTGCAGACATAGGGAAATACTATAAAATGAAACTGCCGATATGTGAAGATGCATGCACTAATACATTATTTATGAGTTATAACTTTTAACAAATACTTTATTTTTAGAAATCACTATCACAATCAAAGTCAACTCTACAAGAAACAATCTTATTTACAAAGATTTAAAGGCATCTTTGTTGAAAAATGTTCTGATCCTATTTTAAGTACTATTCCAAAGCCTTCCTCATTTTTAAGAATTTTTATATGCATTCCAAATCCTTCTAAGAGAAGTTAGTTTATAATATACCCAAAGACATTGAATGGGAAAATATGAAAGACTATATTTCCTAAAATATTTACAAACATTGGCATCTTTTCTTTGTCATTATGGATGTCAGAAACCATTTCAATGTATTTAAACAAAATTATGAAGGGTTTTATTACATTTGATACTTTATCTTATTTGAAAAAGCAAATTCTGTTTATTATTTTATATATTACCTATGTATTTACTTAATTTTGTATTTTAGTGTTCATTGACATGGCGTAGGTATTTGAGTTTTGAAGAAAAGTTATATTTTGAAGTTCCCTTTTATATAACATTTGGTGTATTTAAAGAATTTATTCATTTATTGAAATTTTTAAATTAATTTTATAACAATCTCTTTCTCTGCTTTTGGGAGCAAGGAAGGAGGTCCAAGCTCCCGAATGATGAAAATAAAGTTTAATTGAAAGCATAATTAGAAACAACTAATTGAGAAAAACTCTCAACTCATCATTGGTGAAATTGTTAAGTAGAAAATCCTCAGAGTCAAGAAAAAAAGCTAAGAATAAAAATATTATTAGGATCTGAGATAGTGATGCCAGCAAGGTATATGAGAGCAAGTGACACCCAGTGTCCGTGCCCCTCCCCAGAAACCCTGATTTGAAAACGGCATACAGACCAGAGTATCTTTATTAGAGGCCTGGATTTCAGTGAAGAAATTACAGTATCCCAGGTGGAAAAAGAACAAGAAAACTGAGAATAACCCCACTGAAATGTGTGAGAAGAGCAACCTTGCCTTACCTGCATCACCCTCTTCTCAAGTCGGCCGAGGTCAGTGCTGGGAGAGGTTGCTTTCACTTGCATTTTCTCACTTTGGACAATGAAAGAGTAGAACATGTACTCCAGTTTCAGACTCAGTGCACTGATCCAGGTACCCAATTCTGTCTGGGTTCGCCTGGGGGCACTCTTTGAACTGGTATAGTTCAGAAGCCTGGGTGTAGCTACAACTAATAGCAGTCAACACATTATTGCAGCTGCGGTAATTCTGAGAGACAAGGAGAATTTGCAATCCTTGAGAACTGACTCAGGAGGGAGGAGGAGTAGAGCATCCAGGCCCTGTCACGGAGTGTCAGTACATTGCCCCAGGGGACTAGTGCAGCCAGCTCCCTGCAGCCAGCACGCTCTGGGTCATTGTTAGAAGGTACACAACAGACTCCTTTACAAGGGAGTGAGAGAACTGGAGCATATGGACCCAAAGAAAAGTTTTCAGAGGCTCAGAGCTTTCTAGATGTGCTGATTTTGAAGGCCTTTTCCTGTCAAAGTCAGTCTGTAATGATAAAGGGAACTAGTTATTTCTTCAGATGTACAGATAGTCATGTAAAACTAAAGGAACATGAAGAGTCAGGACTTAGGACAAAACCAAAGGAACAAAATTCATCTCCAGTAACTGACCCTAAAATAATCATGTTAAAGAAGTTTGAGTTACAGAGGAACACAGGTAGAAATTAAATTGTATTAAGAAAATGATACATGAACTAAATGAAGCTATGAACAGAGAAAACCGTAAATTAACAAACAAAAAAGAAATAGAAATTTTAGGGAAGAAAGAATGCTGTAACTGTACTGGAAAGTTCCAAAGAAAACTTCAATGGCTGACTGTATCAAACAGAAAGAACAATCGGCAAACTTGAGGATAGGTCATTTAAAACTATGAAGAAAGAAAGAGAAAGGGAGGAAGGAAGGAAGGAAGGAAGGCAGGGAGGGAGGGAGGGAGGAAGGAAGGGAAAAGAAAGAAAGAAAAAAAGAAGGAAGAAAGAGTAAAGGAAGGAAGGAAGAGAAGAAAGAGAGAAAGAGAGAGGGAGAGAGGGAGGAAGGAGAGAGGAAAGAAAGGGAAAGGAGGTAGCAAAGAAGGAAAAAGGAGAAAAAAAGAAAAGAAGAGAAAGAAAGGGAGAGAGTGGAGAAAGCTTAAAGCACTTCTGAAACACCATCAAGTGAATCAATATATGCATTATGGGAATCTCAGAAGGAAAGAGAAAATGTGGAAGATAGCTTATTTATTATTAAAACAACCCAAATTCCCTAAATCTGCACAGAGAAGTGGATGTCCAGGTTAACAAAGTCCAAATAACTCAAAATAGAATGCAAAAATATATAGAATACAACATAGTCATATTGTCAAAAATTTACTACAAAGATCATTCTGAAAGCATCAAGGAAAAGTGACCATGGTCACTTCTACAGGTATGTGCACATGTTCAAAATTATCAAATTGTGTATGCTAAATATGTGCACTTTGAGATATGCTATACTTTGATACAGCTATGAAACTAATTTAGTAGGGTTTCAGGATAAAACAACAGTAAATAAAAACAAAATGCATTTCTATAAAGAAATAGCAACTAATTGCAAGTATTTCATTTTCAATAAAGTACCTACAGATCACCAGACCCAAATATGTTAAAGAACTGTACATTAAAAACTACAAAAACGTCCTGTGAGAAATTTTCAAACAGTAAGATATGTACTATATTCATGAATTGAAAGACTCTTTTAAAATCATTAATTCTTCTTGGATTAATGAATTAATGCAATCCCAATTATAATCATAGGAAACCTATTATTTTTCTAGAAAATGACACATTTTACAATTTTAATGGAAATACAAAAAAAATCTAGAGTAGTCAAAATAAAATAGCAACAAAGTACATATCTGGAGGACAGATACTACTTTTTTGACATTCGCTTTAATAATATATTAGTCAAGTAACTATGGTAATGGTATAAGGATTCACATTGATGAAACAAAATGAAAAATTCTGAAAGACAGGCACATTTGAATACTAAGCTGATTTTATACAAGGGCAATAAAAAAGTCCAAAGGTGAACTATAAATGTCTTTCAATATATGTTACTGGAATAACTGGCTACTCAGTTTTCCAATCTCTATAAATATTTGATTGATTCCCCCAGATGTTTTCTATGCCTTTTGGCATATTTGATTTTTAGATTTTCTTCCCCTCAGTTTCCTTCACATTCACTTTACTACTAAGAAATTCTATCATTCCTGATAACCACAACTGATATGCAATCAAAACAAAGCAAAAAACAAACATAATACAGTGGATGATAGTAATGCAATTGTATGAAGAGAGTGGGACTAAAATTAAAGGGTCCAGTAAAAGATTTCTAAATGTAATTCTCAGCATAAGTGACAAAAGAGGACTTCAAACACTTGAATACAAAAATACATGTTGTAGTGGCTCTTGCTTCTATTATCATTGCTCTTGTTTTGCTTTGCTTTGTGACCCACTGTTTTCTGAAAGTGCAAGTGTTTAAAGTGACACCAGATGCTGGTGAACACTAGATTGCCATCCCCACAGAGGCCACTCAGGGAGGGCTCTGTGAAGCACATGCAGCAAATCACACCTCTGCTCGCTTACACTTTCATCTCCTGCATAACAACCTCAGAGCCCATAACAGAATAAAAAGAAGTGAACAAGAATCTTTCCAACTTCAGGAACGTGAACAAACATCTAGTTAGAGAAAGAAATAATGGGACAGATTAGTGCTGAAGACCCATGGCAGCCCAGACAAAGAACAAACGACTCGTGAGGAACAGGAATGAAGTTTCAACGATTCTAACTTACTATACCAGAGGGTGTGGATTAAAATAAAGCTAAATGCAAATGCCCTTGAATTGACCCTTTAAGAAAGTGACCTGTGGCCAAATGCCAAAAGAATTAAGAAGTACCTATTATATTTCGGGCAGTGGACAAATTAGCATATGTAAGGTGATGTATGCATTTTGTACATTGTCCTTTAAAGTTTGCAGTAGAAATAAGCTGTTATTAAATGAAGTCTTGAGAAGTTAAGTTACTCGCTCACAGTAAATCCATATCAGAATAGGAATTTAAAATCTAGATTTAACTTATTCCAAGAATTGGCTCCTTTCCATTCCATCAGATACCCTGCCCCATATATTTGGCACCCCATGGAGACATTTTGGTTTTCACAACTGGAAGAGGGATGCTGCTGGCCTCTAGTGGACAGCAGCTAGGAATGCTACTCAACCATCAAGGTGGCACAAGTTCATCACTCAACAAAGAGTATCCAACCCAATCTGCCAACAGCGCCCAGAGAAACGGCAGAGTTGAGAAACTCTGCACTGTCCTATGCCATTCAGACATGGTGGAAAATGCTTTATTCAGACAGAAAAAGAGAGAATGCTCTACACACACGTGAAGGAATTTGAGATCGAAAAGTTAGCACCATGACAAAAAATCTAAAATCCTAAAGCCAATATGCTACCAGAGGAAATGTTTACACTGCATTATGCTTTTATTTTAAATTCTGTTCATCTGCAAACCCAGAGAGTATGCTCATATTGCTGCACCTAAATTCTTCTAACACTCGGATCAAGAAAAAATCAAAATTACAGACACACATATACAACACAAACATAAAAATAAATAATATCATTAAGAACTGAATTCAGAAACTGAGATTTTATAAATGTTTTATAAAATGTAAAAAGACATTGAGTATTAATTAATCATGATGGATTTTATAATATTTTAATATAATAGTATTAAATATTTTATAAATAGTAAAAAGTGTTTTTAATAGCATTTATTCTCAGATATAATATGTCAGGTCCTGTTTATTTAACGCAAGATCTTAGAAGCAATTCTACTTATGGAAATACTCTGAATTTGTAGAAGGTAAACAGTTCCAGTGGAAGATTACCAGTTCATCTCAATGCTGTCAATACACACTGAGAGGATGATGGGCAGGAGTGGAACAAAAGGAAAAATGAGAAGAAGATGGTAAAAGGCTCATTCTGGTTGTTACAGATTGAATCCAAGGAGCTCACCAAACAGTGAGATATATGTCTGGCCTGTAAGAGGCTCTCAGTTGCAAAGCAATACCGTAGAGGCCATCAAAGCAGTTTTAGATTTTGCAAGCTAAAGAGAAGTAGGTAAAAATAATATATTTTTAAAAATATAATTAGTAAGCATTGATTTCCATGAGCAATCATTAGTGGTCCTATAAAGTGCCATAGTTTTGATCCTTGTATTCTCTGATGAAGATAACTGTTACAATATTATCTAGTTAGTTATTCACATAAGAGTCACCTTCAATTTTCCCTTAGGGACATGGCTCTTGGCATAAAACAAAATTTTAAAATCTGAAATACTCTAGTTGTATAAGAGATTCTAAATTTGAAAAATGAGGGTTGTGGGGAAGGATAAATAGACACTGCACAGAGGACATTTAAAGCAATGACAATACTCTATACGATGATATTATAATGATGGATACATGTCATACGTTTGTCCAAACCTGCAGAATCCAGGATGCTGAGGATGAATCCTAAGGTAAATTATGGAGGTTGCATGATAAAGATGTGTCAATGAACTGAATATACCAATGTGGGTCCATCAGTTGTAACAAGTGTGACTTTCTTAGACAATGTGAGCAGTTATTTAGGGACTTATGGGAATTCATTGTACCTCCCAAATCTTATGCAAACAATAATGTCTTTAAAAAAGTTACTCAATTAATCAATAAAAGAAATTACTCTCCAATTTCTGTCCTTCTTTCTGTCCACCTGGCCCCACTCCTTTGTGTTTGATGACCAAACACAAACTGTTGGAAACTGAATTATCATCTAGTAACATTCTTATCCATTTGAATGCTGGCAAATATATTAATAACTCAGGTAAAATGTATATCTTTTATTTTCATTTAGGATTTTAGCTTATATATCTCAAAAGAGTGTATAATATTGATGGTATATTGATTTTTAGTCACAAGTCTGGAAAGAGTTAATCCTCCCAAGAAATTTTTTTTTTTTTTTTTTTTTTTTTTGCGGTACTGGGGATCAAACTCAGGGCCTTGTGCTTGCAAAGCAAGCACTCTACCAGCTGAGCTATCTCCCCAGCCCCCAAGAAATTTTTGAGTGAGAAAAGTTACTTCCACATTCTCTGCATCTTGTCCTATTGTAAATATTTCCCTTAGCAATTTATCTTCTATCATGTGTACATTAAACATTTCCTGTTCATTTTTTATCTTTGTCTCCTTAAAGATCACACTGAACTCTGCCCAAAAGACACAAAAAAGTCATACCAAACTTGTTACAACTGAGTGTTTTTCAAGAATACTAATGGAAATAAAATAAAACAAACATTTTACAACAAAATAATAAACCACTTACCTTCCCAAAAAAAGAAAATAATGTTAATATAACATTAAATAGAATACAGGATTTTTATTCTGAAGAACCTCATGGTTCTTTATCATCTCACATGACATTTAAAAAATATTTTTTTAGTTGCAGATGGACACAATACCTTCATTTTATTTGTTTATTTTTTTTATGTGGTGCTAAGGATCCAATCCAGTGATTCACATGCTAGGCAAGTGCTCTACCACTGAGCCAAAGTTGCAGCCCCACATAACATTTTTAATAATAAAAATTTCTCTAAAACATTAATTACACATAACTCTGAAGTACAAACTATGTGCAAAAGTATGTTTTTTAACTCTTAATATTATAATAAAATATAATAAATATAACAATAAAATAAATATAATAAAATGCAACATTAGAACAAAATAGACAAGGGGCAATTCAACAAAATTTCAACTGTTAATGGATATGAATGGTTAAGAATAGTGTTTAAAATGTTCATTTACTTAGGTCACTAAGATATTGGAGTTTTTAACATTTTAACATCTGGAAAAGGAGTTAGAAAAAACAAAACCAAGCAAAACCCTATTACCGGGAAAGGGACAGACAACCATGAGAGTCTAGAACTATAACTGGGGGAGCCACAAGCACCAGCAAGACTCACTACAAATTTCCAGGGATAAATCCATGCCAAAACCTGGGTTATAACACAATAACTTACTCCTCTGCTCACAACCACTCAGTAGCAACAGCTCTTACTGATAGTGCAAAGGACAGAGATGTTCATAGAGACTCAGTGCAAAGAGAAGACCAAAAGCAATGGAAACAGCAGTACCTGAGGAAATGTCTCTATAACCGAGTCCAGTGTCCACACAAGGTAATGAATGGTATAGGAATTCGAAGCCTCTTGTGAATGGAGGGTAAAGAGCAAAAACAAACTATATACTGAGTTTAAAAATAGAAAGTGGTATCTCTGTGATTTTTTTGTTTTTTTTTTTTTTTGGTAGCCATTTGGTTAATCCTAGGGATGCAACCTGAGTACCTTACCTTTTTCCACCAATCCCAAATCGTTTTAGCTTTCTTAGGGATGTGCTGTAGTGGATGTTAGTCTATGTGCTAAGAGCAGCTGGCTCATGAGGGAGGGATCTTTTCATCTCAAGCTATCATTATCATCACCAGCTTTTGACTCTTCTCCCTCTTTTTTTCTCATTTCCTCAATGTTTATTGTTAGTGCTGAAATGAATTGAATTTCTCCTGGATCACTTACACTTCTTCTGTAAAATCCAGCTGGGATGAATTCCAGGATATCTTTTTAAGTGGCATTGCTTCAAAGATTGGAAAAAAAGAAAGGTATAAACTTCCTTTTTAAAAGTCATTATTAAATGAACAGAGAGTAAAAAACTGGGGGAATATATTTGAATATTGCATATATGAAAAAGTCAGAGTCACAACAAATTACTTTGCTCTGATTTTTCTAGAATTTTTTAAGTGGAAGTTGAGACTTCATTTGAGTTTTTAAAAAATTTCTAATGCATGTATTTAGTGCCTTATATTCCTTTCAGTTGTGCATTGGCTGTGTCCCAAGGATATTGAAAAGTTGTAGGTCATTTTCCTCCTGCTCAATATTTTCTTTAACAATTCCCTTGAAACTTCCTCTCTGAATCATTGATTGTTTAGAAATGTGCTATTTAGTTTCCAAGTGATTGTAGATTTTACTCTTATCTTCCTATTATTGATTTTTAGTTCAATTCCATTGGTTGAGGAACACATTCTGAATGATTTCAGTTCTTATAAATTTGTCGAGATTTTTTATGGTACCTCTTGGTGAATATTCCTCAAGCATTGGAAGAAATAGGATATTCTGTTTTCATTGAATAGAATATTCTATAATTGTTCACTAGGTCATATGTGTTGTTATTGCCTTTCCTGTTGTATCATTTCTGATTTTCTTAGTGGTTGCTCTATAAGTTATTGAGGAAGAGGAATGGATGTCTTTAACAGTAACTGTGGATTTGTCAATTTTCCTTTTGTTTTATTAGATTTTTTTTTATTTATTTATTTTTTTACGTTTACATAGGGTAATGATATTTCTTTTTTTCCCTTCCCCCCCAACCCCTCCCACCCTTTTCCCTTTATACAGTCCTTCTTTCCTTCATTCTTACCGCTCTCCTTAGCCTAACTCTAAACCTAACCCTAAACCTAATGCTAACCCCTCCCACCCCCATTATATGTCCTCATCCGCTTATCAGCGAGATCATTCGTCCTTTAGTTTTTTGAGATTGGCTTATCTCACTTAGCATGATATTCTCCAATTTCGACCATTTGCCTACAAATGCCATAATTTTATCATTCTTCATTGCGGAGTAATATTCCATTGTATAAATATGCCACAGTTTCTTTATCCATTCATCAACTGAAGGGCATCTAGGTTGGTTCCACAATCTGGCTATGGTGAATTGAGCAGCAATGAACATTGATGTGGCTGTATCTCTGTAGTATGCTGATTTTAAGTCCTTTGGGTATAGACCAAGGAGTGGGATAGCTGGGTCAAATGGTGTTTCCATTCCAAGCTTTCTGAGGAATCTCCACACTGCTTTCCAGAGTGGCTGCACTAATTTGCAACCCCACCAGCAATGTATGAGTGTTCCTTTTTCACCACATCCTCGCCAACACCTATTGTTGCTTGTATTCTTGATAATCGCCATTCTAATTGGGGTGAGATGAAATCTTAGGGTAGTTTTGATTTGCATTTCCCTTATTACTAGGGATGTTGAACATTTTTTCATATATCTGTTGATTACTTGTACATCTTCTTCTGTGAAGTGTCTGTTCATTTCCTTAGCCCATTTGTTGATTGGATTATTTGTATTCTTCGTGTAGAGTTTTTTGAGTTCTTTATAGATTCTGGAAATTAGCGCTCTATCTGAGGTATGGTTGGCAAAAATATTCTCCCACTCTGTAGGCTCTCTCTTCACATTTCTGATAGTTTCCTTTGCTGAGAGAAAGCTTTTTAGTTTGAATCTATCCCAGTTGTTGATTCTTGCTTTTATTTCTTGTGCTATGGGAGTCCTGTTAAGGAAGTCTGATCAAAAGCCAACTAGTTGAAGATTTGTACCTACTTTTTCTTCTATAAGATGCAGGGTCTCTGGTCTGATTCTAAGGTCCTTGATCCATTTTGAGTTGAGTTTTGTGTAGGGTGAGAGATAGGGGTTTAATTTCATTCTATTGCATATGGTTTTCCAGTTTTCCCAGCACCATTTGTTGAAGAGGCTATCATTTCTCCATTGCATATTTTTGGAACCTTTGTCTAGTATGAGAAAATTGTATTTATTTGGGTTTGTGTCCATGTCCTCTATTCTGTACCATTGATCTACCTGTCTATTTTGGTACCAATACCATGCCGTTTTTGTTACTCTTGCTTTGTAGTAGAGTTGAAGATCTGGTATTGCAATACCCCCTGCTTCGCTCTTGCTACTGAGGATTGCTTTAGCTATTCTAGGTTTTTTATTCTTCCAGATGAATTTCATAATTGCTTGCTCTATTTCTGCAAGGTACATCATTGGGATTTTAATTGGAATTGCATTGAATCTGTACAGCACTTTAGGTAGTATAGCCATTTTGACGATATTAATTCTGCCTATCCAGGAACATGGGAGATCTTTCCATCTTCTAAGGTTTTCTTGAATTTCTTTCTTTAGTGTTCTGTAGTTCTCATTGTAGAGGTCTTTCACCTCTTTTGTGAGATTGATTCCCAAGTATTTTATTTTTTTCGATGCTATTGTGAATGGGGTAGTTTTCCTAATTTCTCTTTCTGAAGATTCATCACTTATGTATAAAAATGCATTGGATTTATGAGCATTGATCTTGTAACCTGCTACTTTACTGAATTCACTTATGAGTTATAAAAGTTTTCTGGTGGAATTTACAGGTTCCTCTAAATATATAATCATGTGATCAGCGAACAGGGATAGTTTGAGTTCTTCTTTTCCTATTCGTATCCCTTTAATTTCTTTGGTTTGTCTGATTGCTCTGGCTAGAGTCTCAAGGACGATGTTGAATAGAAGTGGTGAAAGAGGGCATCCCTGCCTTGTTCCAGTTTTTAGGGGGAACGCTTTCAGTTTTTCACCATTTAGAATGATATTAGCCATGGGCTTAGCGTAGATTGCCTTTATAATGTTTAGGAATGTTCCCACTATCCCTATTTTTTCTAGTGTTTTGAGCATGAAGGGATGCTGTATTTTATCGAATGCTTTTTCTGCATCTATTGAAATAATCATGTGATTCTTAACTTTAAGTCTGTTGATATGGTGAATGACATTTATTGATTTCCGAATGTTGAACCAACCTTGCATCCCTGGGATAAAACCCACTTGATCGTGGTGCACTATCTTTTTAATATATATTTGTATGCGATTTGCTAAAATTTTGTTGAGAATTTTTGCATCGATGTTCATTAAGGATATTGGTCTGAAATTTTCCTTCCTCGATGTGTCTCTGTCTGGTTTGGGTATCAGGGTGATATTGGCTTCATAGAACGAGTTTGGGAGGGTTCCCTCCTCTTCTATTTCATGGAATAGTTTGAGGAGTATTGGAATGAGCTCTTCTTTAAAGGTTTTGTAGAACTCAGCTGAGAACCCATCTGGTCCTGGACTTTTCTTTGTTGGTAGGCTTTTGATGACCTCTTCTATTTCATTGCTTGAAATTGGTTTATTTAGGTTGTGTATGTCCTCCTCGTTCAGTTTAGGTAATTCATATGTCTCTAGAAATTTGTTGATGTCTTCGAGGTTTTCTGTTTTGTTGGAGTATAGATTTTCGAAATAGCTTCTAATTATGTTTTGTATTTCACTCGTGTCTGTTGTGATGTTTCCTTGTTCATTCTGAATTTTAGTAATTTGAGTTTTCTCCCTCTTTCTCTTTGTTAGTGTGGCTAAGGGTTTATCAATTTTATTTATTTTTTCAAAGAACCAACTATTTATTTTGTTAATTTTTCCAATTGTTTCTTTTGTTTCGATTTCGTTGATTTCGGCTCTGATTTTAACTATTTCCTGTCTTCTACCACTTTTGGTATTGGTCTGCTCTTCTTTTTCTAGCGCTTTGAGCTGTAGTGTTAAGTCGTTTATTTGTTGATTTCTACTTCTTTTTTTGAATGCACCCCATGAAATAAATCTTCCTCTAAGTACTGCTTTCATAGTGTCCCAGAGATTTTGATATGATGTGTCTTTGTTCTCGTTTACTTCTAAGAATTTTTTTATTTCCCTCCTGATGTCTTCTGTTATCCATTCATCATATAATAGTGTATTATTTAGTCTCCAAGTATTGGAGAAGTTTCTGTTTTTTATTCTGTCATTTATTTCTAATTTCAATCCATTATGATCTGATAGAGTACAAGGTAGTATCTCTATCTTCTTGTATTTGCTAACAGTAGCTTTGTGGCATAAAATATGGTCTATTTTAGAGAAGGATCCATGTGCTGTTGAGAAGAAAGTGTATTCGTTCTTTGTTGGATGGTATATTCTATATATGTCTGTTAAGTCTAAATTGCTGATTGTGTTGTTGAGATCTATAGTTTCTTTATTCAATTTTTGTTTGGACGATCTATCCAGTGGTGAGAGAGGTGTGTTAAAATCGCCTAGTATGATTGTGTTGTGGTCTATTTGAATTCTGTAATTGAGAAGGATTTGTTTGACGTACATGGATGAGCCAATGTTCGGGGCATAGATATTTATGATTGTTATGTCTTGCTGATTTATGCTTCCCTTAAGCAGCATGTAATGTCCTTCTTTATCCCTTCTGACTAGTTTTGGTTTGAAGTCCACATTATCTGAGATGAGGATGGATACTCCAGCATTTTTGCTGTGTCCGTGTGCATGGTATGTTTTTCCCCATCCTTTCAACTTTAGTCTATGGGTGTCTCTTTCTATGAGGTGAGTCTCTTGCAGGCAGCATATTGTTGGATTTTTCTTTTTAATCCAATCTGCCAGTCTGTGTCTTTTGATTGATGAATTCAGGCCATTAACATTCAGGGTTATTATTGTGATATGATTTGTATTCCCAGTCAATTGACTCATATTTGTTTTTGACATGATTTGGTTTCTCCTTTATTTGGCTATTCCTTTAGGCTAGCGCCTCCTGTTGCTGATTTGCATCGTTGTTTTTCATCTCTTCCTCATGGAATATTTTGCTGAGAATGTTCTGTAATGCTGGATTTCTTTTTGTAAATTCCTTTAGCTTTTGTTTATCATGGACGGATCTTATTTCATCGTCAAATTTGAAGGTAAGTTTTGCTGGGTATAAGATTCTTGGTTGGCATCCGTTTTCTTTCAGGGCTTGGTAAATGTTGTTCCAGGCCCTTCTGGCTTTTAGGGTCTGGATTCAAAACTCTGCTGATATTCTTATTGGTTTCCCTCTGAATGTAATTTGATTCTTTTCTCTCGCGGCCTTTAAAATTCTGTCTTTATTTTGTATGTTAGGTATTTTCATAATAATGTGCCTTGGTGTGGGTCTGTTTTAATTTTGTATGTTTGGAGTTCTATAAGCCTCTTGTATTTGGTTTTCCATTTCATTCTTCAGATTTGGGAAATTTTCTGATATTATTTCATTGAATAGATTGTTCATTCCTTTGGTTTGTTTCTCTAAGCCTACCTCAATCCCAATAATTCTTAAATTTGGCCTTTTCATGATATCCCATAATTCTTGTAGATTCTGTTCATGATTTCTTACCATCTTTTCTGTTTGGCCAACTTTGCTTTCAAGATTAAATAATTTGTCTTCAATGTCTGAGGTTCTGTCTTCCAGGTGCTCCATTCTATTGGTTATGCTTTCTATGGAGTTTTTAACTTGGTTTATTGTTTCCTTCATTTCAAGTATTTCAGTTTGATTTTTTTTCAGTATCTCTAACTCTTTATTGAAATGATCTCTTGCTTCCCGTATTTGGTCTTGTAACTGTTGATTGGTGCGATCATTTAATGCCTGCATTTGCTCTTTCATCTCCTCCTTCAATGCCTGCATTTGCTCTTTCATCTCCTCATTTGCTTCCCTGATCGTTTTAATTACGTACATTCTGAACTCCCTTTCTGACATTTCTTCTGCTGTGCTGTCATTGGGTTTTATTGATGTAGTATCTAGGTTTGTTTGGGACATTTTCTTCCCTTGTTTTCTCATATTTGTCAGTTGTCAGTGGGACCCTGAGATATTGCAGTTTTCCGCTATTGGCTTATAGTGTCCCGGTAGATTTCCAGTGTATCACCTCCCAGCCTTCAGTAGCCTGATGTCTTGGAGGAATCTGATAAAGCAGCGTATCCGAAGAAAACTGCCCCTAGCCCCCTACTGGTTCCACGTTTTGGAACTGGCTCTGTGCTGAAATGCTCTCACTGTGGGCCTGCACCGTGCAGCTGGCCGTGTGGGAAAAGCCCACTGCCGGAGTGTGGAAGGCTACCTTGGGAAGACTCTAGCTGCCCTGCCCAGCTCCAATAAGCCACCTCTATCTGGGCCTGCCCCCCGGGCCGTGCTTTACCCAGTGGGCAGACTCACCCGTGGCTCTATTTCAGTCCGAGTCTCTCAATGCCTCCCCTTCTTAACTCCTGGGTTCTGGAGCGACAGGGGGTGCAGTCTCCCTCTAGGCCGCCATCTTGGATCACCCCAAGAAGAGAGCCTGCAGCCGGAGTGGGCAGAGCCGCCTGAAGAGGTGTCTGGCTGCCCTGCCCTGATCCCAGAGGTTTTTTGCGGATCGAGGCTCTCTGTTGGTTCGGGGACTTGTGGCTGGTTCTATGTAGAAAGTCTCTCACTGGGCGGTCAGCTCCGAGAGGCTAGCCTTGAACGGCACCTCCCACCGCAGGGGTCCAGACTACTTGGGGAAGTCTCTGGCTGCCCTGTCTGGATCCTGAATCTGCTTGCGTGCCAGAGTACGCTGAGCTGCACTGGCTCCGGGACTCGGAGCTTGTTCTGGTTAGAAAGGCTCTCACTAGCGGGCCAGTTCCGTTCCGAGAACCTGGAGAAGCTGGCTGTGTGGGCGGGGCCCACCGCCGGAGTGTGCAGGGCTGCCTGTGGATGACTCTAGCTGCCCTGCCCGGCTCCGATAAGCCACCTCTATCTGGGCCTGCCCCCTGGGCTGAGCTTTACCCAGTGGGCAGACTCACCCGTGGCTCTATTTCAGTCCGAGTCTCTCAATGCCTTCCCTTCTTAACTCCTGGGTTCTGGAGCGACAGGGGGTGCAGTCTCCCTCTAGGCCGCCATCTTGGATTGCCCCTGTTTTATTAGTTTTTTTCACATAATTTTAGCTCTGCTTTTTGGTGCATGTACATTTAGGATTGATAAATCTTCGGGTATCGACCCTACACCATTGTGAGATTTATTTTTGTCACTAATATTTTAACTGGAAATCTACAATATCTAATGTATACATTACAATATCTGCTTTCTTTGAATTACTCTTTGTTGATGGACCTTTTTCCATCCTCTTACTTTCCACTAGTGTACACCATTGTACTTGGTTTTCATGATGTTAGCATTCACCCTGATTCAGTATGCTATCTTTTATAGTCCACCTGGAAAATATTCGTCTTTTAGTGATAGATTTAGAACATCATATTTAAAGAAATTATTGATATGTTAGAGTTTATACCTTCCATTTGTCTTTGTTTTCTGTTGTTTGCTCTGTGTTTTATTTCTCCAATTATTTTCTTGCCTTCTTAAGGGTTGTTTGAATAACTTTTTAGGATTCTATTTTGATTAAAGGGTAGATTTGTGGTGTATCTTCTTCTATCGCTTTCTCTGTGTATGTGGTCACTCAAGACATTCCATGACATTTACATAACCTCACAGTCTACTGGTGTCAACATTTTAACAATATGAATGAGGCTTAGAAAATGAATCTCCCCTTATGTCACTCCTTTTCTTCAGGTCATATAATTATCTTAAGTGTTTTCTCTCTGTGCATTTATGAAGAATTATAAACTTTGCTTCAAACACAAATTTAAAGTCAAAAGGGAGAGCAAAATGTATTTAATTTACCTGTTTTTTTATCTTATAAAGTTCTTTAATATATATATTTACCTTATCAAATTTTTTCTTCCTTCCTGGTGTTTTCTTTTCTTGAGTCTTTTTTGTACATAGAAATTCACTTGGCCCTTTATTTCAGGTAGGTCTGCTGGTGTCAGTTTCTCTGTACTTACTTTTTCTAATTGGAGAATATCTCTATTTCTTATCCATTCCCAAGGGTCCCAAGCCCTTAAGGTAGGGTCCTTTACTGATAGTTCTTTTGTTCTAGCACTTACACAATGTGGCCCTTCCACCTGGCCTCTGTGTTTTCTGATGAGAAAGCTGCTGTCATTTGAACTATTTTCCCATTATGCATGGTCTTGTGCCTCCGATAATTCTCATGTTTTTTTTCTTTTCTTTTCTTTAGTTTTCAGAAGCCTGACTATAATATGGATTTCTTTGGCTTCAGTTTGACTGGGGTTCTCTTCCTTTCTTGCATCTTTAGTTTACTTATGTCCTTGGTCAAGTTTTGGAAGTTTCAGTTATTGTTTATCTGAGTACTGTTTCAGGTGCTGTCATTTTTCTCCACTCCTCTGGGAATCCATGGTGTGCATACTAGATCTTCTGCTGTATTCTCCTAAGTCCTTCAGACTCTGTGTATTTTATTTTTCTGTCTGTTTTCTACCTATTGCTTAGATTGAATAATTTTTATTCTTCTGCTTTCGGCTTCACTGATTCTTTCTTGGGAGTGTGACGAATGGTTTTTAAACCTAGATATGTGGTTATTATGCCTGAGACTCTGTACTCATTGAAACCTTTGTGAACTGGCTTCTCCTACAGTGCTCCAACAGAAGTGGTTGGGTTGTGGTTTCCTCACTTCTAGTTAGAGTAGAAGTCCAGTCTGAGTTCCCTGCTTGGTCAGTGCTGATACCTGGTGGAGGGGAACTGAGGACGTTGGTGTTCTAAAAGTAAGAAGTCCCCACTCCTCTCTCCTTTCTGGCACAGTATTTCTAAAATCCTTTAAGTCACTCAGTATGTGAATGTCTTGTTATTCATAAAGCATCCTATTTGGGTCACATTTGAATTTATGACAATGAGGTAACTTAGAGTAGCCACCCCTAGATAGGAGATTAGAGCCCCACAAACCTCAGGAACAAGAAGAATGGATGGATGGGCTGCTGGGTTGATGAAGGCATTCATCTGCATGCCGGGAGAGTGACACACTCCAGTTCCTTAGGGCCAGAAACTCCCGCCGCTGAGACATTGCTGGACCTCACCCTGCAGACAAATGCAGTGGGCTCTTCATCTCTATCACTTAAAATATTCCGTATATTAAGTTGATAAATGTAAATAAAGGGTTGCCCTTAGTTCTGCCCCTTCTGGAAAATTATCAAGCATTGGTTAGTTAGACACAAGGACAAGGCAAAAATGAATATAATTTTGAATAAAAGATTGAAAAACATATAAAGTCAGTGGAAAAATGTAATATGGAATTTACACATTTTAAGTTTATCAAAGAAATGTATATTATTTCTAAGCTGTATTAGCACATGTAATTGGTATTTCTTGTAAGAACAATTTGAAGTCTTCAAATTTTTTCTGAATACCTTTAATTATATGAAATGAGTAAGAATATTGTACCTTTATTGAAATATACAGAGGGCATAGTTTATTATTTATCCTATTTTACATGATTTTGATAAAACTCATAAAATACTTTAAACATATTTTTCTCTAAAGCTTACTTTGGATAACTTCTATCAGTATTTTAGTCTACACTAAAGGCTTTCTAGATTGGAGTATATACCTTTCATCCTCCTTGTCTTAAAAAATACATCAATAAAGGAAATTTTGTACCTGTACAATTTGGAATAATTATAAAAGGCATATGTGTGGGGAGGTCCCCTTTTTGGGTGTTGTCACTGTGATAGAAACTACTGATGACAGTGAATAAATCACATTTTCATGAAAGCCACCAACCAGTGCTTTTTTCCTCTCATGCTAGAGTTGAAGAAGAAAACTTCATCAGCAAAATTACTTCTCTGTCAAAATTCCAAACAGTAAGACAGTTGTAACAGTTATTCTTTCTTATAAATAAAGATACTGGCAGCCCCTACTGTCAAGGCTATTATAAAATTCATTCCTCTATCAAATGCCTGAATTTCTTAGAATCCCTGTGGAGCCACCCATTGTGACTTGCAATGAGCACTGGAAATGGTTTTAGTATTTGTTTAAAGACTTCTGCTTAGAGTTAATATTTCTTATTATAATTCTACAATCATGAAACCTACTATATATACAGACGAATTTAGATATATACTCACACACAACAGTTGATCCTTTCTAAAAATTTTCAGTTTAGAAATTGTCTTCAACACCATTTGCAGTAGTCTGGAGATAAATTGATGAGAAAGTACATTTCATTCTAGTAATATATTTTAAAATATTTACCAGGGACAGTGTAGATTGAGCTTATTGGTGGCATTAAGGATTTTATAAAGTATATTGCTCTTGAATCAAAAGAATTTGCTGGAAGACACCTTTTCTCTTATGTCATTTTTCTTTACCAGTAATTAGAAATAAACTGAGCACTGAATTTCTATACAGAAAATACTAAGTAAATCTGGGTAGGCATGGAAGTATGTTATCCAGAAAAAGAAGAAAATGGAATTATGAGCACTAACTGAATTCAGGGATCTCCTACCCTAGAATTCAAGGTTGAAACTTTATTTCTGGATAAAAATACATATAGACTTTAATAATGTATTTCTCCTGAAATCTTCAAAGCTTCATGGAAAAACTTCAAAGAGCTTGAAAAATATCTGAAATATTATGCAAAGTCTTGTTTTGAGGAAAATATGTACAATATTTGAGTGGTATGTTTATAACGTTAATCTAATCCTTAGGGCCCATAATACCCCATTCCAAATATTAAAGAAAGTGGGAATAAGCTAATGTTTATGATTCAGAAATACCATTCCAGTAAAAATTTAAAAGACCAACAAGAAAGATTTAGAAAAATCAGAAACATCTGTCATCTACAAGAAGAAAGTGTTAGGAAATAAAGTGCCCCTCAGAAAATCAACATATCCATCCATAGTATGAGGAAAGAAGTGAAATAAAATTAATTAATATTAGCTATTCATATAAAGATGTTCTTGTGTTAGAATATTTATTGGCCAACAATATGATATTATGTGATTAGTATATTTTTTAAAAACTCCTTGACATTATTATAAAACAATCTACTTACCTTGACTTGATTTTCCTATCAGCAATACTATTTCCTTGTTTTAAAGTTGCTATTTCAAGACTACTTTGTCCAGCATCATGATCCCATTCACAAATGTGCTGTGACACACCCACATATGCAAACATGGACACAACTACTTTGTGAACTTTAGCATTGCTGATATTTAGTATGGGACAGTTTACATATTAGTCATTCATTAAATCCTGATGATCTGAACTGATGAATGGAAAGAACTTTTGTTTATCATGGAAGGTTTTAATTTCATCTTCAAATCTGGAGCTTGATTTTCCAGTATGTAAAATTCTCAGTTGACTTTCATTTTTCTTTTAGAGCTTGATATATTTTATTCCAAAACTCCCTGGAAGTGAGGGTCTGGGTTGAGAAATCAGCTGAAATTCTAGTTGGTTTCCCCTTATATGTAATTTGATTATTTCTCTCTAGAAGACTTTGAAATCCTTATTCTGTATGTTAGTCACTCTCATTATAATTTGCCTTGGTGTGAATCTACTCTAATTTTATACATTTGGAGTTCCATAAACTTCTTGTAGTTGATTTTCCATCTCATTTTTTACATTTGGGAACTTTTATGATATTATAGCATTGAAAGATTGTGCATTCCTTTTGGTTTCTATCTCCACACTTTTTATCTATTCTGATAAATCTTAAAATTGTCTTTTGATATTATCCCATATTTCTTGGAAATTCTGTTCATGTTTTCTTACAATCTTCTCTGTGCAGTTGACTTTATTTTCAAGAGTACATATTTTGTCTTCATTGTCTGAGGTTCTGTGTTCTAAGTGGTCTAATCTGTTCGTGATACTTTCCATTGAATTTTTAGCTTGGTTTTTGTTTCTTCATTTCAAGGATTTCTGCTTGATTCCTTTTTATAATCTCTGCCTCTTTATTGAAGTGATCTTTCACTTCCTGTATTTTCTCTCTGATACCATCCTTTGTTTCCTCTTTGATACCATCCTTTATTTCAAAGATCAATCTAACTACTTTCTAAACTCCTTTTCTGACATTTCTTCTACTGTGTTGTCTATGAACTCTATCGTTGGAACATCTTGGTTTGTTTGAGGTGCTTTGTTTCCTTGTTTCTTCATGTTGTTTGTGTGTCTTCCCATCTAGTGGTGTAGATATGAGGCAGTATGTTTTCTACCCTGTAGTCTTTGGGTGTCCCTGAAGGCTTCCAGTACCTCACCTTTAAGGGGGAAACTAATATTAACAGTATCCAATGCAAACAATGTAAAACCTTAAACTAAATAACTCCTATTAAGGCGTCTACAGTTTTGTCTCAATAAACAGAAATAATGTGTTCAATTATTGTCTATAATATAAACAGTAAATCTGCTAAAAGGGTTTGTCATTTCAAATGATGGACAAAGAAGGAACAGAAGTAGTGTAACATGCAATGTTTATGAGGGAGAGGGAAAGAAGATAGAGTAAAAATTTATAGTAAGAGCAAAGGAGGAATTAGTAGAGGTTGACTGTAAGCATAAGAAAAGTGAGAAAGAGAATCCAGGGAGACAGATAAGTGAGAAAAAAATATATATACAGATTAAAAAAAAAAAAAAAAAAACCAAAAAACAAAACAAACAGCTCTCCCAGTCTGTGGGCTCTCTCTTCACAGTCTTATTTCCTTTGCTATGCATAAGTTTTTAATTTGATGCCATCCCAGTTATGGATTCTTGGTTTAATTTCTTGAACTTCAAAGGTCTTGTTAAGGAAGTTGATGCCTGTGTCAATATGTCAGTGTTGTGCCCGTGTTTTCTTCTATCAGTTGTGAAGTTTCTGGTCTAATTAAGTCCTAGCTCTTTGGTCCTCTTTTAGTTGACTGTTGTGCAGGGTGAATGAAAAGAAAGTCTCAGTATGCTTAGTTCACAGAAATATATTGTTATCCTGAACTTTTCAAATATATGCATGAAATACACTTTGTAATATCTTCAGATGCATACTCTATAATGGAAATCCTGCTGAAATATTTTATTGGGACAACAGTGCCTGTTATAGCTCATAAATTACATGGATAACGCACACCAGTGTTCTGCTTTTTGAAAGAAGAGATAAGGGCAATTCAGATTAAACTTCAACTAAATAGCATTTGTTATAACTATCAAATTGAGATGAAATAAAATGTTAAAATGATTCAAGATGTGTTTTTCCTCCACATATATAACTTTGATTTCTAGACTCTGTTAACTATAATTCTTTGTAATTTAAAATTCCACAGAGAGATTAAGAAGTAAAGAAACCCTCTGGGAGGCTTTTAGTCTTCAAGTGTAGAACTTTAGTGTTTGAACACAATTTTTCAGATATTTTATTTATAATAACTTAACATTTTTATTATTTAAATAGCACTTGTTATCATAGAGCACAAATATACTATGTTTTCCAGTATTTCATTATCATATCTTAGACTTCAAAAAAGTCTTAAAATAACTACCAGGAAAAAAAAAAGAAAAGAAATGATAAAATCTTTACTTGAGATGAAAAATTGATATGAGGTCTTATCTATTCTTAGAATAAAGTACAAATAATATTAGCCATAAAAGTGACTACCTAAAAAATAGAAGAGTCCCAAATAAATAATCTAATATGAACTTCAAATCCCTAGATAAAGAAGAACAAACTAATTACAAAGTCAATAGAAGACAGAAAATTAAGATCAGAGATGAATTTATGAAATTAAGAAAAAATATATAAAGAATTATTGCAACAAAGAATTAGTTCTTTGAAAAGATAAACAAGATTAATAAATCTTTAGCAAAACTAAGTATAAGAGAGAGAAGACCAAAATCAGTTATGAAAAAGAAGATATCTCTACACATACTTCTGAAATCAAGAGAATCATTAGAAAATATTTTGAAAATTTATATTCCAATGAATTGGAAAACTGAAACACACTGACAGATTTCTAGATGTATATGACCTATACAGATTGAAACATGGGGATATAAAAAACAAAAATAGAATAATAACAAGCACTTAGATTAAAGTAGTAATGAAAAAAACCTTTCAACAATAAAATGCTGAGGACCAGATGGATTCTCAGCTGAGTTCTATGATATTTTCAAAGAAGAAATAACACCAATTCTCTTCAAATTGTTCCTTGAACTAGAAGGCAGGGGACTCCTAAATTCATTTTGTGAAGCTAGTGTCACCCTGATACCTGACAAAGGTATATCAAAGAAAGAAAACTATAATCCAATATCCCCGATGAACATAGACACAAAAATCATTAATAAAATATTGGCAAAACACATTCAAAAACACCTTAAGATAGTACTACATGAGCAAATGGGTTTTATCCTAGTGATGCAAGTTTGGCTTAACATACATAGATCAATAAATGTAATTCATCACAATCAAGGATGAGAATCACACGATCAGTTCAACAGAAACAGAAAAAGCTTTTGAAAAAATCCAGCACCACTCATGTTAAAAATGTTGGAGAGGGCTGGGGAGATAGCTCAGCTGGTAGAGTGCTTGCCTTGCAAGCACAAGGCCCTGAGTTCGATCCCCAGGACCGCAAAAAAAAAAAAAAAAAAAAAAAAAAGTTGGAGAAACTAAGGGTAGAAGGAATTACCTCAACATTGAAAAGGCTATTAAAAAAAAAAAAATCCCCAAGCTTACTGTCCTACTGAACAGAGAAAAACTGAAAGAATTTCCTCTTAAATCAGGAACAAGACAAGAATGTCAACTCTAACCACTCCTTTTCTACATGTTCTTGAAATTCTAACCAGAGCAATCAGACAAGAATGGTACAAAAGGGAAGACACAGAGACATACCCACTCAAATACGATTATCTCATACTAGTCAAAGGCACTGGAAACATAATTTGGAGAAAAGGTAATCTATTCAACAGGGTGCTGGGAAAACTGGAAAGTCACATGTAACAAAATGAAATTAAACCTCTATCTCTCACCCTGCAGGAAACTCAACTCAAAGTGGATCAAAGACAGGCACTAGAACAGAGACCAGCACCTACTAGTAGAAAAAGTAGGCCCAAATCTTCATCATGTGGACTTAGGACCTGACTTCCTTAACAAGACTCCTAAAGTGCAAGAAGTAAAATTAAGAATCAATAAATGAGATGGATTAAAACTAAAAAGCTTCTTCTCAGCAAAAGAATTAATAACGTGAAGAGAGAGCCTACAGAGTGGGAGAAAATCTTTACCACATGCTCTTCAGATAGAGCACTATTCGTCAGGATATATAAGGAACTTAAAAAACTTAACACCAAAAAGCAAAAACAAATAAACCAATCAAAAAATGGGCCAAGGAACTGAACAGACTTCATAGAAGAATACAATCAATCAAAAAACATATGAAAAAATGTTCATCATCTCTAGCAATTAGAGAAATGTAAATGAAAACTAAGATTTCATCTCACTGCAATCAAAATGGCAATTATCAAGAATACAAGCGACAATACGTGTTGGTGAGGATGTGGGGGGAAAGGTTCACTTGTACATTTCTGGTAGGACTGCAAATTGGTGTGGCCACTCTGGAAAACAGTATGGAGATTCCTCAGAACACTTGCAATGGAACCATCATTTGACCCAACTATCTCACTCCTTGATTTATACCCAAAGGACTTAAAATCAGCATACTACAGTGACGCAGCCACATCAATGTTTGTAGCAGCTTAATTCACAATAGTGAAACTGTGGAACCAACCTAGGTGCCATTTAACAGATGAATGGATGAAGAAAATATGATATATGTGCACAGCAGAGTTTTATTCAGCCATAAAGAAGAGTGAAATCATTACATTTTCTGGTAAATGAATGAAACTGGAGGGTATGTGAAGTGAAATAAGTCAGACTTTAGAAAGCAAAGGATCACATTTTTTTCTCATGGGGAAGTTAGAATGAAACAAGAAAAAGAAAGGGGGAAATCCCAGGAAAACAGAAAGAGGATTGGTGGAGTGTAGAAAGCAGATAGATGGGGAGGGAGGAGAAAAGGGGGAAAGAAGGAACTGTGGAGTGAGTTTTATCAAATTATGCTGTATATATTTATGAACATAACAGTGAATTTCACACTTGTGTTTATCTGTAAAGTACCAATGTAAAAAGTAAATAAATAAAAGGAAGACCAGGAGAATATAGGAGGGGAAGTGGAATTACTGGGACTGAAATCAAGCAAATTATACTACATGTATAAATGAATATGTCAAAACAAATCCAATATTATGTATAAGTAAAATGCACTAATAAAAACATTTTTAAAAGTTTCTACAATTGATTCTCCCAACAGCACTAGAAACTGCTAATGACAAATACATTGATGTTTTGTTTTATGTTCATTTATTTAAATATATGTGAAAGTGAGCATTTATCCTGCATTTATACAAGTATTTCTTTTTTGTAGCTTATTCATACGTATTTCACTTAATTATCAAATTCTTATTGATCGCAAAATATTAATCACACAAATTATTCTACTATAAAATAATCCTTTGTGCACTTTCCTTTTGTAATATTAGTTTATGTTTTATAATATTTTGGTTTGTATTTTTGCTATATCGTATGAAATAAGAATAATATTAAAAAAATGACTGCTTCTTTTGAAATCATGTGTTTTCTTCTAGCAGTTGTTTTACTGACCAGATGTAAATAATTCATTCATATGACATTTCTTTTGTTGACAAATGTGAGAAAAGTAATCTAGCTTTATTGTTTACAGCTGACCAAGGATTTGTCCCAACAACGTTTTCCTGTGTTACACATAGACCTTAGGACACTACCTCTCAGGAGGCATCATCATAATTAACAGCTTATAAAACTCACTGTTGCTTTACTGCTATAAAATAAAGGCTTTCTTCAAGAGAATTTCAGGAGGAAAATTACTCACATCTCAGTAGAAGAAACTACAGAGCTTTGGTAGTTAATTTATGTCTATCTTATATACATCATAATATATACTACTCAATTTCTTTTTTATGAGTAATAGAAAAATAAGAATAAAAATTTAAAAATCCTTAGAACTAAAATTGTGGCTCTTCTCAGTGAGAATTTCATTATCTCATGCTATATCTTTTATAGTAAGAATTACTGCAGCTGTATTGTGTGTATATATATATGTGTGTCTACACATCTATGTGCATGGTGTGTGTGTTTGCGTGTGTGTAGGTGTGTTTGTGTATGAGAGAGAGAGAGAGAGAGAGAGAGAGAGAGAGAGAGAGAGAGTTAGGCTTCACATATTCCCAGATAATTGGATAATGCATTGCATTTTGGTGTTCCTAGAATTTGCATTTTCAAATACTTGAAAATACTGTTAAGATTGAAGTCTTATTAGGAAAAAAGAAGGAAATGAAATCTTTTTTCCACAATTTAAATTTGTATATATCATATACAGATCTTTAAATTTATACATGATATATACATATAATTTGGCTGAAATACATAAGAAACTAAACTCTTGAGAAGGTACCTTACTCATTTTTCCATTGAATTATTGCACCTGCTTTCTTTTATATTATGCAAAATAAATGAAACTATTTTAAAATAAGTAACTATTTAGGTTGTAGAGCTTTTAGTACTTTCTTATAAAATGGAAGCTGATGTACTTATTATTACAAATACATTCAAATATTTGATATGTTCTAAGGTATATGTATGGTAAGTTAAGAAAATTTTTCTGACTTTTCCTATGTAAATATTTGTACCAAGATGAGTTCTTGGTTTTATTTCAATTGTTGATGTATTCCTGTTAATAAATAAGCAATGGTGATACTTTCCCCCTAAATTATTATTTCTAAGTTATATTTATTCATCTTATTTATGGTGAGGCCTAATGGTTGGTGTGTATAAGTATAGAATCCCAATGTAAAACAAAAACCTCTGTTCATAGAAGCACTAGCAAATTTCCCTTTTGTTACTAATTTCATGTATTTCAGAGAAACTGCATTGCCTGAATTTGTGACCCCACGAAGCACAGAAGAAGCATGTGACCTACTCAGTTCACAGTTACACATATCCCATGGTTATACCTGATATAAGTATAGTAAGTTGTATATTCTTAGTGATAGATGTACATCTACCCAAAGTTCAAGACAATTCTAAAGTTAATGTTAAAAAAATGCCAGTTATGTCCTTCTAAATAGTTACAGATAAAGTACAGAAACTATAAATAATGTAAACAATTTTCCCAATGACAGGGTATGACATGGAGCTAGGACTTATGCAACATTCATTTGTTCATATTCACTTATGAGTTTTGCACTCTGCTAGTCTCCAAGGACAGAGAATCAAACAAACAGTACCTGGTACCATTACAATTTTCTAATCCATGTTCTTTGTGCTTTAGATGGCAACATTTAGTTTCTCTCACACTCAGAGAAATTTACTACTGTGAACTGATGTGGAGATACACACACACACACACATATATATATAATATGCCATGACAAGAAAAGAAGTATTTGACAAGAGTTAAAGTGTTTCACCAAGAATGGGAAATTACAAGTAATTCTGTATCCAGAGTAAGGAGGGAAATGGCTTAGGAGAGGTAAAGTAACAGGAGTAGATAAAAGTAAATACACGACATGGAGATGGTACTACAACATGATTGTATACGCAATTCTTTGCTCCTAAATACTTTTCTAAAGTTCATAAGCATAAATGAATTTTAGAACAAAAATGAGCTATTTGAAAACATTTAGGATCAAAACCAATAAAATATTTAAGACATTATTGCAATCAATAAGGCTTATTATTCTGAGTGTGGTGCATGGCAGATAGATTAAAGGAGATGAATGTGATAGGTTGAGAAGAAAACTTTATCCATTGGACTAGCTTTTAGAATAGAGGGGAGTGGTGTCTGGCTATGGCAGATAGGAGTATGGTATCCGTGATTTTGCTGGTACTTACTGGGAAATGCTGGTTTTGGAGAAGGGAAAATTAATTCAATGTTGAAATGCTGAGAGAGGGCTTCTGAAAACCAGAGGCTGAGGGAAGGAGGGCTTTGGGGGGAGGCGAGGTGTTCATTAGTTGGTAAAAAGTTTGTTAAGAGGGTGTTTTAGTGAGTTTTTTCACTGCTATGACCAAACAACCTGACCAGAACATTTAGAGGAAGAAAAGTTTATTTTCAGGCTCACAGATTCAGAGGTTTCAGTCCATAGATGACTGACTCCATTCTTTGGGGCACAATGTGAGGCAGAACATCATGGAAGAGTGTGGTAGAGGAAAGCAGATCAGGACATGGCACCAGGAAGCAGAGAGGGAAAGAGTCCTTTCACCGTAACACAATATAAACCTCAAAAGCAGACCCCAAATGACCCATCTCCTCCAGCCACCCCCTATCTGTCCATAGTTAACAGTTAGTCCCTATCAGAGGAGGTTATGATTATCATAATCTAACCATTTCATCTCTAAACTTTTTTGTACTATCTCACACATAAAGTTTTTGGTGACACCTAATATCTAAACAGTAACATTTCACTCCTGTTCCCCAAAGCTCATGCCCATCTCATAATACAAAATAAATTTGGTTCATTTACCAGGGCTCCCTTTATCTTAATAGTTCCAGGATTGCCAAAAGTCCAAAGTCTCCTCTGAGACTTAAAACAAAGTCTCAGCATAAGCCCCTATAAAAATTAAAGGCAAGTTACATACATTTGATGTAGAAAATTTATAGAGTAAAACTTTCTATTCCACATGGGAGAAATAAAAAGCATAGAAAGAAGGGATGGGACCACAGCAAGACCAAAATACAATTGGGCAAATGAGTCCCAAAGTTCCATGTCTAGCCTCTGGGGCACATAGCATCCTTATATTCTATCCAAAGGGCTGGGTGTAATTCTGCCTCAATAGCTTTGTTGGTTGCAGCCTACATGGCCTCTCTGCTTACTTGTCTCTGATCAATACCTGCAGCTTTCTTTGGCAGACATTCCATGGTCTGGCATTTCTTAATCTTGGGGGTCTCCAAGGAAGCTATGGTTTCCTTCTCACATCTCCACACATCATTCCCACAAGGACTGCTTGTAAGGACACTGACCCTGCTACATTTCTTCCTGGCATCCCATGCCTTCTTATGACACCTCAGTGGAAGCCTCCATGACTCCCTAACTTTGGCATTCTGCATCTGTGCAGAACCAGAACCACATAGTTGACACCAAGGTCTCCTGCCATCTGGAGCAGTAGCCAAGCATTGAGGGGCTATAATTGCAGCAGCCTCTGAGTGCCTAGGCAGCTGAGCATGGTAAAACAACTTCTTAGGTTGCCCTGTGACCCATGGATCTCTACCCCCTTGAGCCTAAGATGGGTGTGATCCTGCCAATTCCTGAGAGGTTGTCAAACCATCTTTCCTATTACCTCTCTGCAAAGTCTTTAGCATTTTCTTCGGAGGCTATAGTGTCTTTAACAGTCCCAGTTTCCTTAGCCCTAGGTTTACTCACAGGTTTATGGCCAAGCTGCAACTTTTTCAAATCTTTCTGCTTTGCTTTTACAATAAACTAAGCTAAAAGTTGCCAGTATTATCCATGCCACTGCCTGAATGTTGTGCTGTATTGAAATTTTCTCTGCCAGATTAATGAGTCTGTCACCTTTAAATTCAGCCTCACATGAAGTCTCAGGAGATAGGCAAATTTCTTAGCCAGAATTTCTTAGCCAGAACATAACATGAATGAATGACTTGTAGTCCAATAGAGCCCTTCTCCTCTGAAACCTCATGAGCCCAGTCTTTACTGTCTGTAGTTCTATGGGCATTCTGGTCTTCAGAAACTCCCATCAAAATTTCCTGTTAAGGTTCACTTACAGCATCCAAATCTTTTCAAGTTTTCATCACTAAGCTTTCCAAAATTCCTTCCACAAATTCCAAAATCTCCAAAAGTTTCTGGACACATGATCAGATTTGTCACAGCAATGACCCCACTCTTGGTTACCCATTTCTGTACCACAATAAAATATGAACCCCAAAGGCACAACCCCCAATGACCTACCTGCTCCAGCCACACCCAACCCATCTGTAGTTACAACTCAGTTAATCCCTATCAGTGGACTAGCACACTGATTAGGTTAACGTTCTCATAACTGAATCATTTCACTTCTAAAGTTTCTTGAATTGTCTCTCTCACACATAAGGTTTTGGGAGGCAACTCATATCTAAATCATAACAGAGAGTAATTTTTCTCTTAAGAGATATAAGTGCTGATGTTCTACAGCACAGCAAGGTAACCATAGTTAATAGTAACATATTGCATATTTCAAAACAACTAAAAAAGAGATGTTTTAAAATCTTTCGACCACAAAGATTGACACATTTTCAAGGTGATGGATAAACTGATTTGATCAGTCCACAGTGTACATGTGCATTGAAATATCACACCATAACCCATAAATACACATAATTATTATTTATAAATTAAAAATAAACTAAAAATAAATAGCTGGGTAGTTTTTAAATAATGATATGGTTTGCCTTTATAGAGGAGATAATATAATCCATATGCATAGAATAAAGGTACATTGCCAATGAGCAAACTGAGAAGCAAAAGGGCCCCAGGAGTATAGATTTTTGGGCTACAGAGAGATATCGATTTTTGGGCTACAGATAGAACAAATTTAAAAAAAAATTATCACAACCAGAATCAAAGCAGTGACTTGCAATAAATATCAAGGTGTTAGTCAAAAGTACCAAAGACAAATGAGGTCAAATAAGTTGAGAGTGAGGATTACCAATTAGAAAATTGTTACGAATTACCAACAAGAAGATTATTGGTGGCCTTTGCTAAAGAAGTCTCAATGGAGTAGAAACTAAAATATCAGACTCAAGTAGCTTGAGGAGAGATTCAGAAACATGAAGGATGTGCAGACACATTTTTTTTTTAAACTATTACTTTAGGGATTTTGTGTATAAGGACAAAAAGAGATTAGGACTTCTTTTGTAGGGATATTTTCTTGCTGTTATCCTTGCATTAATAAAAGGAAGAAATTAGAGAATATTTACACATTTTGAAAAAAAATATTTCTTCCAAAATTCTTACAGGTTTTACAATTTTTATAAAGTAGATGAAATACTTCTGCTTTCCCATTGTATGTATTTTCAAATTTGCTTATTGCATATCGTATTCAGTGCTCTACTGCACTGATAAACCCATTACTATATATACATACATATATTCATGGGCATGCACATACGCATCAAGTCTGTAACTTGGTGCTTTTTCTTTTCTTTTCTTTTTCTTTTTTTTTCTTTTTTGTTCTGACTAGGTGTTGTAATTAGACTTCTTTCCTCAGTGTGCACGTGTGTGTGCGCGCGCGCGCGTGTGTGTGTGTGTGTGTGTGTGTGAGAGAGAGAGTGAGAGAGTCATGCAAGAATATGAGCCCTGTGGGTGGGTGTGTATTGGAGGGGGTTACAGATGTGCTGTGTGGATGTGACTTAACAATTTTTTGTGATTGTGAGGCAGGAGGAGCAGCAAGAGAAAAGTGTGTGTCTGTCACAGAGGGAAAGAGACTAAAGGCGGTCAGAGAAAGAGAGCAGAGGAGTTCGACAGAGGGAGACTGGTAAACCAGAATGTGTTTGAGTGTGTGTGAAAAAATGGGAAAATAACACCACGTAAATACAAAGGTCAGTGTCTGCAGTTGTGTGAGCGTGTGAGGTCTGAGGTTCCTGAGTTGAATGCATGAGCCACAGAGATGTGGGGTCAGTGGGTGAGAGTTTGTGAGTATCAGGAATTCTGAGTGGAACTGTGAGTGTGGAGAGGGATTGAGGTGGAGAGCAGATGGCTAGAGGAAGACTGGCAGGAAAGGATCCCTAATGACTGTCACCAGGATTGACAGGAAATACTCAGCTGAATTACAGCTCTGCTTTAGAGATTTTAGAAAATGTTTTCTAGCTAGAATTTGAGGAAAGAATTCTCTAAAGTGATTTGAGAAGCTCAAAAATGAGAAAATAAGAAAAAAAAGTTAAATATAAATAAATGTGCATGCAAACTGAATGCAAATATATTTATGTCCTTCTAAAAGCAGAATAATTTATTCAACAACTATTGCTGAATGGCTACATAATGTTTGGTTTTGAGGTCACAAGACTGATGAACTATGTAGACATGATGCCTCTCCCCATAAGTGCATATTCTAGCTGAAAATAAATGAATAAACCTACCGTTAAGTTATTATGATTGATGAGAAGATTAATGAAGGAAAAATTTATTCACACACATATTCAATTGTGGAACTTTTCTTGATAAATTTGAAATATCATTTTTATAAATGGATAGTAAATACTTTTTTGAGGAAAAGAATAAGTAAAATTTAAATTAGCTCAGTTTTCAGGGATATACAATAAAAATGATTTTCTTTGTATTCATCCCACTATGTAAAACTAACAAAACAAAACAAAACTGGAGACTATATAACACGTGCTAAATATAAAAAACACTATCTAAATATTAAAAACAAAACAAAATTCTGAAAGTTGGAGAGGAAAAGGCACCTTGGAGACAGAATTTACTGACTGATAACCTCCACCCAGGAAATAACTGAATTATGAGTTTCCTATACTTTCTTAACTGGCTCATGCCTAGAAGCCTGCATCTGGAAACAAAAATTAGTGCAAGAGAAGCTGCTTCTTCCTAGCTAAAAGACCAGGAAAAGGGAAACTGGGTAAGACAGAACACTTTTAGTCAATTGCTTTATTCCCACAAATAGGGCAGAAAAAACTGTAGCCCCACCACTTCGCAGCTGGCACAGGTCAAGTGGGCAAAACAAACTTCAATTACAGGGTGGAACTGCACAGCCTCAGTCGAGTGGGTGATTACTGCTCTTTCTAAACATGGCAGCAACTTTACCATGAAAACACCTGCTGCAATACCATCAATCTGGATGCTCTTTCTTCTACAAAAAATAATTTATTACTCTTATAGTACCATTTATTATCTCATGATTATTAAACATGTAATAATAACAATCTATTCTAACTTTGAATAGATATATGGAATTGAGGGAATATGATGTAATTATTTGTCTTTAGGAATTGATATCATCATCAAAAACTTTCATAGAATTTGAGAAACCTTGAGAAAATTTGATGGAACCTTTCATTAAAAAAATTTTTGTTGTATGTCTTATGCACCAGAACTTTTCTAGTCTTTTAAATTTGAAAATAATAGAAATTTTCCTCCTAAATCTACCCTGTTGGCCCTAGGAAGAAAAATTTTTTGATAAATAAATGCATAGGCTAATAGAAGATTATAGCTACATAAATGAAAAAAGAGAATTATATCAATGTTACTGATGGGGAAAATGGGGAGTACTTTTAAACAGGATGGTCAAATTAAATCTCATTTAGTAAGTGATATTTGAGCAAATGTATTTGAGATATGTGAGAAATAATGAAATATAGATAACTTTAGAGTGGAATTTCTAATGTAAATTGATTAACATTGTACATACATCACCAAAATTAATATATATACATTAAACGATAGAGTTAGACAAATATTTTTCTCTGGACAAAAATATTAACCTGGCTTACACATCTATACACAATATATAGCATGTAGCATGTAATATTGTAATATACATACATTTTCTAGATATGATAATAAAGTACATTATATGAGGAAAAAGCAAATTACTAACATGGTGATCATAAATATGCAAGAGGATTTTGAATTTGCCTAACTTGAGCTGGTTTTGAATATTCATTATGGATTTTATGATGAACAAATTGCAACTGCCAAATGGAAGCCAAAACACACAAACAAAACAAAGCCTTGGGACTCTTAGCTGGATTGGTGGAGTAATTGATGTGTTAATTGATATGAACCAGATTGAAAGATTCTTCACTCAAAAAATTAATATTTATAATACCTAAAGAATTAATGAAAACACGTCCTGGTTGAGCAATTCTTTTTGTTTAATTAAATAAGTTATTCTGAAAAACATTAAGACACTCAAATTTTATTGATGTAATAAAATTGAAAGATTGGTCAACTAATTAGAGATACAATTCTATGCCAAGTTTAGGAGTATACTATCAAAATGTTAACGATCTCAAAAAATTGTAAGGAAACGTAAGAGGAAAAAGCAATGATTTCAATGGAAAGTTTTATAAAGAATGATTATAATTTGAAGAAATGTGTTACAAGCTGAATTAGAAATGCATGTGAATTAACATTCTACTGCAATAATGATTGTAGTGTTGCAGTGTATTATTGTCTATGTAGCATAATCAGTGAAATTCTACATATTGTATAGATTCAAAGAAATAATGAAATATACCAAGGTAGAAGGTAAAATTTAATAGTTAAAAAAATAAAACCAAGACACATGCTTGTTACTAAACTCAGAGCCTAACCAGATTTTTCTGAGAAATAGTCTTTGTGGTTGAGGTCAGGTATGTTGCTTCAAACTAATAGACATATAAACTGATTCATTTAATATCAACGAGTAAGAGAAAGATTCCGTTTCATCTCTCATCTATCAGCGTTTACTCACTTTTTAATACATTACAACCCTGTGTGATCTCTATTCATTTCATAATATTCAAATACAACATTTCATTCGAGATTGCCCAAGTTTTATCAGTCATTTTACATTCTTTTGATTTTCAGAATCTACTAACTACTGGGCATTTCTACTTGCCTTCCTGTACCAACCTCAAGTGCAATTTAGGTTAAAAGTAATGTGTATTAATCTATACCAAACTAACAAATCCTCAAAACTTTGTGTCTTGATTATTATAATTACCCTCTCACCGTTTTTGTCTCTATGCCCTCTTTATTTAAGCATCAACATATGCAAGCTAACATTATTATCCCCTTTAAATTTTTCATTTTAAAATTTTTCATTTATATGGTTTTCCTTTTACATTATTTTCTCCTGGTTTAAATAATTCACCATTCTACAGAGTGATAAATATCTTTAAACTTTTCACAGCATAATTTTCCAACTATTGTCTTTTGGCTTCCCATCATCAAACTCCTTGCATCTGCATCTGATTCTGATTTCTGTGTTCTCTCTCTCTCTCTTTCTCTATTTTTTTTTCAAATAGTCTTATTTAAGGCTCACTTTAAATTAAACTTTTTATTACACCTTTTTATTGACTCCAAATGTGAAAGTAATTTCTCTTTACTCCAGAATCATAGAGAATGAAAACTAGGTAGTTGGTTTTTATTTGCACTTTTTACAACATTGAAATTGGCAAGATTTAAATAGAACATATGGAATGAAGGCTGTTCATCATGCTGTTCTATCTATTCTCTGTCATGAAAGATGAAAAATCAGGTAGATTTTTGTGTTTCTCTAAGTTTTAAAGAATCTAACATCCAACTTCAGAGTGAATTAAACCAAAGCATATGGACTCCTGGAGAGACTAAAAGATGGCAAACCTTCAAACCAATAATCCTCAAATAATTATTTTAATGGAGACAGGAAAACCTGGTTTTCTTATAAAATTTATATTTTCCTATTATATCTAAATTAGCCATTTATAAATTCATTTATTATAGGAATCTGAAGCAGGTAATTTTTTGAAGAAAGTACACATTAAGTATTTTTAACATTTATTTAATAAAATCTTCCTTTATAATTGCATAGTAGAGGGATTTTTAATATTCAGGTTCTGAAACTCAACTAATAGTGATTGTCTCTTGATTGTAGCAGAAGAGTACTTCTTAACAGACTATTTTAGAATATTATAAGGTTTACAGATAATTAAATAAAATATAGAGATTTACCAAAACCCCATCCCAATTTCCTTTAAAGATTCCTATATTATTCAATTGTAAAGATAGGTTTTAAGTTTATTATATAAATGTTAAAAGTGATTAGTATGTATTTTCTCTAAAAAATTGACTATTTTGGTAGGTAACTGACAAACTGTCTACAAAAATGACTATATCATTCGCAGAAGCATTAGATGCGAGCTCCTCTTGTTCCTTTTTCTCAATAGCATTTGCTCTTGTCTACTTTTTAGCAACAATAAGTGTGTAGTGGCATCTCACTTGTTTTAAATTTCCATTTTCTAATTGCATTTGTTTCTGAGCATCTTTTTATGTGCTATTTTCCATCTATGGTTTCATCTCATTGAGATGTCTATTCATATTTTTTGTTTTTCTTATATTTTTATAAAAATTTTATAACAAACTGATAAATTATAGTTGTATATATTTATGGGGTACTAAATGACTTAATGTTTTATGAATACAATCTGGAATGATTAAATCATACTAATCACTGTATCACCTCAAATATTTATTTTTACAGTGAATTTTAAATGTAATCTTAGCAATTTCAAAATGTACATTATTATTAACTATATTTATCATTCTGTGCAAATTATCTTTATGCCTTGCCTAAACAAAACATTGTGCACTTTGACAGTCTTTCTATACCCCCAGTCCCTGAGCCCCTAGTGACCACCATTCTATTATCTGCTTCTATGAGCTCAGTTGTTTGGGATTCCACAAGCAAGTAAAACCTGTGATATTTATTACTCTGTGTCTGGCTTATTTTACTTAGCCTAATGTTTCTAAATTAACTCATGCTATTTCAAATGACAGAATTTCCTACTTTTCAAAGTTATATTTCAAAGTTATATTTCATTGTGCATATGTACTGTATTTTCTTTATCCATTTGTCTGTTAATGGACAAGAGTTGTAAGTATTTGTATAGTTTGGATGCTTATCCTTTATCAGTTATTTATTTTGAAAATACGACTTCCAGTCTATAGTTTATCTTTCTTTCTCGTAACACTGAATTTCACAGAGCTAAAGCTTTTACATTTAATAAGTTACATTTTATTAATTTTGTGTTTCATGAATCAAACTTTCAGTTCTGTACTGGAAAATGTCATCATTAAACTCAAGATCACTAATGTTACTTTCTTCAAATTTTATAATTTTTGTGTTTTACATTTAGTGTTTTGTGTGTGTGTGTGTTAGTATATGTGTATGTGTACTGGAAATTGAACTCAGGAGTGCTCAACCACTGAGCCACATCCCAGCCCTATTTTGTATTTTATTTAGAGACAGGATCTCACTGAGCTGCTTAGTGTCTCGATTTTTCTGAGGCTGACTTTGAACTGGTGACACCCCTGTCTCAGCCTCCCGAGCTGCTGGAATTACAGGCGTGAGCCACTGTGCCTGGCACATTTTGTTTTATAATATACTCTGACTTATGTTTTTGTGAAAAAAACAGGTCATTATCTGAATATATTTTTTTGTATTCAATAAGCATCTACTGACAATTTATTACATATTTTGTAGTAGGTGCATTTTTGCACTTGGGTTTCTGGGTGTTTCAACACTATTGGTTGAAAAGAATGTCCTTTCTCCATTGAATTATCTTTTCCCTTTTCTAAATCCTTATTGTGTGGGTATCTTCACCAACTCTCTATTCTTTTCTTCAGTTAATGTATTCATCTATTCTTTTGTCAATATCACTGTCATGATTTCTGCCACCTTATTGTAAGTCTTGGTTGAGGGTAGTGTCAATCCTCTGTTTCTTCTTCTTCCATTTTGAAATGAAATTGAAAGTGACTGAGGACTACTCAGGTAGAAAATCACTGATAGTTATTACCTGCCAGTCAGGCATGTCCCATACCACCATAGCTCCAAACTTAAAAAACAAGAACAAATTGTCAGAAGCTGTCGAAGATGTGCTTCATTAAAGACAAGAAGACTCACATTTTCAGAAGGACCTACATCACAGGTGGAGAAACATCTGATGACTGGATTGAAAATCAGACCAGAAATGTATCCCTCTTAGTACCATTATGATCAGGTCTAAAGCAAAATGTTTGTTGAAAGAGAAAACTTGAACCAACTATAATCTTTAATTTACTACAAGCTCTGGATGATTTAAAAAATTCAAAAATTTATTAAATAATGTTAAATGACTCAGTAAGTACTGACATAAGTTCACCTGAAGAATTTTTCGAAACTCTTATCTAACTGATTGTGGAGGAAAATTATGTGCCCAAGCAAATTTTTTAGGGATGCAATGTCTCTATTCTGGAAATGGATGCCTCCCAGGACTTTGGTCCATAATCAGGCAGGTCAGTGCAGTTGTAAGAGCTTTTACAGATAGGACAACTATCCAGCTTGGGAGCAATGTTGCAGGCTCCACGTGAAAACCTCTTATTAGCTGACCCAGTGAGAAACCCAGGGCCATCAAGCATATCAATGACTACATACTGCCAATGTCCTACAGGAACAATAAGAAGTAACGGATGATCCAGCAAATCTTATAAATGTCTTTTGGAATTGCTGTGCCAGAAAAATGGTGAAATACTCCTCAGAGAGTAACATACCTTTCATGATTTTGCTTATCGTTGATAAGCTCCTACAACACCTCCACGCGATCTGTATGCCCACATTGAAGTGGCGCTTCTTTTAAATACCACATGTGGATCCAATCAATATTTCAAGTTTTGATTGAAGCTTTTAAGGCCTACTGCTGAAGGGAACCTCTGGCGAGGCTATTTCTGCAACTGAGAAGACACTGATACAATTCTGGAAAGACTGTAAGATCTATGACTGTATCAAGAAACTTGAGCCTTGCTTGGCTTTGTAGTGATGTCAGCATCTGGAAGAAGATACTGAAGAGACTTATCCATGGCTTCAAAATACTTGATGAGGATAAGGAGGTTGCCAAATATCAATCAGTCTGTGAATGAGATGTCGAACAACCTTCATGCTGAGGGCGCATGAGGATGACATTGTGGAGTTCCTAGACCTGTTCCTGAAGAAGTGACTAATGAATCCTTGGAACATTAAAGAAGAGGCAAAAGACAAGGCAACTGCAGAAAAAGAAAAAGAGATCATTGGAGAAAATTCACAGTGCAGGTTGAGAAGCAATCTCTGCAGACCTCTACAAAATCCCTCAGATGTTTGAAAAGATGGCCCCCAACACTGAAGGGCTTTCATTAATGGAGAGGAATGTTTATGATTCACTCTTTGCTTGCAAGAAAATCTGTTTTTGTGCCATAGGTTTTACCAAAAAAAAGGAAAAGTAAAATAAAATTATAATTGTAAAACAAGTAATTTTGTACAATGAAAATTAAAGAAAATATGTTCATGTAGTTATATAATGTATTTGTGATTTAAGCTGTTACTACAAGAGAGCTAAAAGGTTTAAAATTTTTATTGTCAAAATGGCCATACTACCAAAAGTGCTATACAGATTCAATGCAATTCCAATTAAAATCCCAATGATGTACCTTACAGAAATAGAGCAAGCAATTATGAAATTCATCTGGAAGAATAAGAAACCCAGAATAACTAAAGCAATCCTTAGCAGAAAGAGCGAAGCAGGGGGTATCACAATACCAGATCTTCAACTCTACTACAAAGCAATAGTAACAAAAACGGCATGGTATTGGTACCAAAATATACAGGTAGATCAATGGTAGAGAATAGAGGACACGGACACAAACCAAAATAAATACAATTTTCTCATACTAGACAAAGGGGCCAAAAATATGCAATGGAGAAATGGTAACCTCTTCAACAAATGGTGCTGGGAAAACTGGAAAACCATATGCAACAGAATGAAATATACCCCTATCTCTCACCCTGCACAAAACTCAACTCAAAATGGATCAAGGACCTTGGAATCACACCAGAGACCCTGCATCTTATAGAAGAAAAAGTAGGTCCAAATCTTCAACATGTCAGCTTAGGATCAGACTTCCTTAACAGGACTCCCATAGCACGAGAAATAAAAGCAAGAATCAACAACCGGGATAGATCAAACTAAAAAAATTTCTCTCAGCAAAGGAAACTATCAGTAATGTGAAGAGAGAGCCTACAGAGTGGGAGAAAATCTTTGCCACTCATACTTCAGATAGAGTGCTAATTTCCAGAATATATAAAGAACTCAAAAAACTCTACACCAAGAATACAAATAATCCAATCAATAAATGGGCTAAGGAAATGAACAGACACTTCACAGAAGAAGATGTATAAGCAATCAACAGATATATGAAAAAATGTTCAATATCTCTAGTAATAAGAGAAATGCAAATCAAAACTACCCTAAGATTCCATCTCACACCAATTAGAATGGCGATTATCAAGAATACAAGCAGCAATAGGTGTTGGAGAGGATGTGGGGAAAAAGGTACACTCATACATTGTTGGTGGGGTTGCAAATTAGTGTAGCCACTCTGGAAAGCAGTATGGAGATTCCTCAGAAAACTTGGAATGGAATCATCATTTGACCCAGCTATCCCACTCCTAGGCCTATACCCAAAGGACTTAAAATCAGCATACTACAGAGATACAGCCACATCAATGTTCATTGCTGCTCAATTCACCATAGGTAGATTGTGGAACCAACCTAGATGTCCTTCAATTGATGAATGGATAAAGAAACTGTGGCATATATATACAATGGAATATTACTCTGCCATAAAGAATGATAAAATTATGGTATTTGCAGGCAAATGGATGAAATTGGAGAATATCATGCTAAGTGAGATAAGCCAATCTCAAAAATCCAAAGGATGAATGATATCATTGATAAGCGAATGATGACATATAATGGGGGGTGGGAGGGGTTAGCGTTAGGGTTAGGGTTAGGGTTAAGGAGGGTGGCAAGAGTGGAGGAAGGAAGGACTATATAGAGGGAAAAGAGGGGTGGGAGGGGTAGGGGGGAAGGAAAAAAATAACAGAATGAACCAAACAACATTATCCTATGTAAATTTATGATTAGACAAATGGTATGCCTTTACTCCATGTACAAACAGAGAAACAACATGTATCCCATTTGTTTACAATTAAAAAATTTTTTAAATTATGAATTAAAAATATTACAGTGAGCTAAAGTTACTTTATTAATCAAAAAGAAACAAATCTAAGTAAATTTAGAAAGCTGGTGGTATAACTTAGTGGCGGAGTATGAGCATTGTGTGCATGAGGCCCTACCTTCAATCCATGGTACCAAATGAAAAAAACAAATTTCATGTAAATGTACAGTGTTTATAAAGACTAAGTAGTATCCAACAATATCCTCAGTTCTTACTTTCACTGGTCACTCACTGACTGACTCATCCAGAGTAGTTTCCTGTCCTGTGAGCTCCATTCCTTGTAAATATTCTTAGCAGATATGCAATTTTTCAAGTTTTTTAACATTTTATTGTATCTTTCATACACTCAGATATGTTTAAGTACAGAAGTTCTCACCATCATGTTATAATTGCCTATAGTATTCACTATAATAATGTGCTGTGCAGAGTGTTAGGTTGTATTATATAGACTAGGAGTGTAATAAACTACTCAATCATCTAGTCTTGCATAAGTACACTTTATGATGTTTGTGTATCAATGAAATTACCTAGCAATGCATTTCTCAGAGCATATTCCTGTTGCAAAGAAACCTGACTATATTTTTTCTTTACCTTCTTTAACAGTGGATTAGCTAGGACATCAACTATGATGCTGAATTAAAATAGGAAAGGAGAATTATTTGTATGGTTCTTGATCTGAGAGGGTGCAATCAAATTTCTCAAAATTAAACATAACATTAGCTGTAGGATTTTTGTACATGTTCTTTTTCAAGTTGAATAAAGTTTTTGGTGTTCCTAATATTCTGAGATTTTTTTCATCTTAGATTTGTGTTGGATTTTATAACTTTTTTTCCTAAATCTATTACTATGAGCATTTGACTTTTTCTTATTTTACCTGATGGGAAATCTTACATTACTTTTTGGTTATCAAATAAGCTCAAATACATAGAATAAATCCTTTGTGGTTATGAAGTATAATTATTTTGATTGTCTTAGAGAGCCTTTATTTATTTATTTATTTAGATTTTGAAGCATGGTTTCACGTAAAATACAATTGTGTACTTTTTTGGCTTTTACCTTTGAAAACTAAATATACTTTATGATTTCTAAACAAAAGTCTGACCTAATTCTCACTCATTTCCTCCATAGGTTACTCCCTCATCAAACCCCCACAGTCAGCTTCTTTCAAGACTTCTGTGTCTTTAATGTATTGCTGTTTGAAAAGGACATGTCTAGGTGTTGGGTTTTGGTATTTATCTTCTTTGGTATTTTCTGAATTTCCTGGATCTCTGGTTTATTTTGTGCTGCTAATTTTGGAAAATCTTAGCTGCTATTACTTCAAATGTTTCTTCTGCTCCTCTCTTGCTTACCCACCCATACTGTGAGCAGGAAGGCTTGCTGTTGCTTCTCCTACACACGCTGCCAGAGGGCCGGAGTCAGATGTCCCGTGTCAAACACTGATTGGTCTAGAATTGGGTATTTCCCTCCCCATTGTTCATTTATGCACTGATAAAATAGTTTATCTTGATGTCAGATCTTTTAAAGAAGGACAGAGTTTTTTTAGAATGTTTTGAAATGATTATTCTTTTTGTTTCTCTGCCAAAAGTTTGTATGATCTTTCTCCAGCCTTCACCCTGAAAATCTGAGGAGGCTCCTGGAAATCATACTCTTAAGCCCACGAGAATCCTATTCAGGGTGGATTCCCGGAAGTTTTTATATCTCATGCTGGTCCACACCATATACCCCACCCTTAAGAATTTTTATTCTTTTTATTCTTCTCCAAAGTCTCCTTGCCTTTTCTTATTTGTCTTTGAAAATATAAACCTCTAAACATTTAGAATCTTTATTGCTTTGATAATACTATCTAGAACTGGGCTGTTTGTGAGATTCTGTTGAAACCCTGGGAAAAAGAGTATTTACTACAGTACCACAAAAAAAAAAAAAAAAAAAAAAAGAAAGAAAGAAAGAGAAGAGTACTTACTATAAAATTTTGGCATTGTTTCCCCCACACTGCCTTCTTCTCCTCCTTACCTACCTATTTCTATGTTTGGTAGGACACTTACAAAATACATTTTCCACTTATTAATTTCAATTATCTCTTTAATTGTTCTGTATGTCAATCAAGTGTCCCACACCCAAGTTCAGAGAGAGCTCAATCATGGAGGTATTTTAATATCTCTTTGCTATTACTTTGCTTAAGGATCTAGTATGTCATTTTATATTTTAATCATTTGATTGCTTTTGGCATACTTTTCGGTTTTATTGTATTGTTATTACTGTAACCTGTGGATTTTGAAAAGGAAAACACTGAGATCTGTTATTTTAATTTATACTTTCTTTTAGTTTAATAATGTGGAGGTGTGTTTCATTCAAATATTGCTGATCCACTTTCAATTAAGTTTTCTAGCGTTTATTCATGATAAACCATGATTTTACTTTTCAATTATTTATGTGCTGAGAACAATTAAATAAGAGTTTAAAAATTAAATTATTGCTTGTATCTATACATGTGTACATGCACCCACATGTACACACATGTACACCACATTTCTGTCTTATTGTTTTGAATATTATATGAAGGTCATCACTTTCTTATTATTATACATTTCATGATTTTATTTTTTTCTTAGATATTGTATACACAATATATTAAAAACTTCATTAAGAGCAGTGAATAACAAATGGACAAAAACATTCATAAGAGTTGTAGACACATCCTATTATGCATGTCATTCAAAATCTTTCAACCAGCACTTTTTTCATTTAAATATTCTAGAAGTTTATAGAAAATGGGTGTTTTATGATGTGAAGTAGAAAATGCTACCCCTGAGATATCTGGATCCTAATGCCCTGAAACTCCTTTATATGGCAAAGACAATTAAGGTTGCAGATAGAATTAAAGTTGCTAATGAACTGTGATAGGGAGAATTATCTGTGATTAGACAGGTGGGTGCAGTTAATCACAAGGAACCTTATAACTGAATGAAGGAAACTGGAAAAGAGAACAAGATGGCAATGTGCAGAAGATGACTGGGTGTTGCAGAAGATAAGGCAGGAAGGACCAATGTGGGAGGTTAGAAAAAGCAAACAAAGAGGCATTCCCTGGGACCTACAGCAAGTATCACAAACCTTCTGACACCCTGACAATGTCCCAGTGAGACCCAACTCCAACACCTCCCCTTAAGAACTGAAAGATACTCTGTGTTACTTTAAACAATTAGGGTAGTTGTAGTTATTTTATAATAACAATAACACATTAATATACATAGTTATGGTTCACATTTTGGCAATCTCCACTTTTTTTTCTCAAGTGTATCTTGATTTATATAGGTCAATACTATTTACATTAAATGAGAAATATGCCTGACCATTTAAACTTGAGGTAGATTACTTCCCAATTGATGTTTCCCTTTAAATTATTTGCTGTTAATTATAATAGCATTAATATTATATAACAATATTAATAGTTATATAAATAAATATATTAATATTTGTATTATTAAAATATAAATGTTAAAATCATTAATATTATATTACTTTAACTTTGTTGATTTTATCATTTATATTGCTTGGTTTGTAATTTTATGCCACTTTTTTCTAAACTTCAGCTGGCATTTTATTTTAGTTTTACCTCTTGAGACATCACACAGCTGCTTTTTCTTATGAAATTCAGTTTGCTGCACCTTGTTATGGTAAATATATTTCTTTTTATTCATTTTTAACATTCCATTTAATACATCCCATTTATAGGCTATTCTATTTTGTGAAAATGTATTCCATGATATGTTGAAGTTTACATAGTAAATTCTTTCAAAGTGAAAATTAAATATTAATTTTCTATAGTCAGTATTAAATTTTAATTGGTCTATAGTAATTAAATTTGATATTTTGAAAACACAGTAACAAATATGAAAACAAAAGTGAGAGTCTATTTCTTGCACTATTAATCTCCACTTGGAATAGATTTTGAACATGTACTTAATTTCTTCAACTAGGATGTAGACAAGTTGAGAGAAAATTTACAGAAGCAATTGTCTGTAAGTCACATCTTATTTACATACTTGTCCTTTATTGCCAACAAATCACAATTCTCCTAGGTTTCTTTAAATGTAGATTAACTTATATACTTAATTTAACATTTATTCATAAAAAGAGCACATTTTTCTTCTTTATCTATTTCGTTTGTTTTAATTGTCATAGATGTTGGCTTTCCTTTCTGCCAGTTTACCTTACTATTCTCATAAGTTGAGTTCTAGATCAGTAGAGGAGAAAATTCACAGAAATTGTTTACTTTAGAATTTCAGAATCTTTTGTGATTCTGTATGAGTCACATATGAATAAGTGTTTATTTTTTAAGCCACCCAGTTCGTGGGTTTTTTTTTGTTTGTTTTTTACAGCAGATCAAGCTGAATAAAACATGATATCTTCAAAAACAGCAAATTCTGTACTGAGAAATAAATTCATCCAAGTTGTGAAAGATTTATAATCTTAAACACAACAAAACATTCATGAGAGAAATTAAGGTAGACACAAATAAAAAGAACTGCAAGATAATCTGTTCCATTTTTGTTCATCAATTGGAGAACTTAATACTATTATAGTAATGCACAGATCAATGAAATCTCTATGTAAAAACCTAATGATATTGTTTTATGGAGATAGGAAAAAATTCTAAAATTTTATGATACCACAAATTATACCAGGTAGCCAGAATAATATTGAGGTAAACAAAAACCCAGAGGCATCCAAATTTCTGATATCAAAATCAAAACAGTATGGTGCTACTACAAAAACAGACATATAGACCAGCGGAACAAAATTGGAAGTCCAAAAATATGTGGTCACCATAGTTTTACAGAAAATGGGTTCCACTGATACTCAATGGTTAAGTGCAGCATTTCAGTAAATGGTGTTGGAAAAACTAGACACCTGAATATAAAATAGTGAAATTGAATATATATTTATTATAAACAAAACCAGCTCAAACTAGATGAAAGACCTAATTACAATATCTGAAACTATATAATTTATGTAATATATTATGGGGTAAAGACATAAGAGTGGTCTTCACAATGATTTCTTGAATGTAACCTCAAAAGCACAGAAGAAAAAACAAAGATGGAAAATTGGAACATCTTAGACTAAAAAGTTTCTACACAGCAAAGGAAGCAATCAACAGAGTGAAAAGGCAGTCTTTGGAGTGGGTGAGGATATTAGTAATCCATTTATTTTATAATGGGTCTGTATCCAAAATATCTGAGAAAATCCTACAGCTCAATAGAATGAAGGAAGAAAGAAGCAAAAAAGAAAGGAAGGACCCAGTAAAGCCCAATTTTAAAAAGGGAAAGCTATGGAGTGGTTAAGTGCTGGTCTAGCACATGGGTTTGAGAACCAGTACTGAAAAACAAACAAGAGAAGGGGAGAGACTTGAATAGAAATTTCTCCAAATAAACCATAAAAAAGTTCAAAAAATATAGATAGCCGGGCATCGTGACACATGCCTGTAATCCCAGTGCCTCAGGAGGCTGAGGTAGGAGGATCTTGAGCTCAAAGTCAGCCTCAGCAATAGAGGAATTTCTATTTAAAAGGTATAAAGTTTCAGATATACATGTGAGTAACTTCTTAGAATCTCTTATGCAATGCTGCAGTATAGATAAAGATATACTATTGTGCAATTAAAATTTATTGATAGGTTATGTCTCATGTTAAGTGTTCTGACCTCCAGAATATACATGTAATGAATTTAGGGGAAATTATCACAGATAGTTTGAATAGTTATATTTTAGATTTTCTTAACTGAACAATTTTGTCTGAATTTCATGCATATTTACCCAATCCTCAAATATTCCTATTCTTTTTCATCTTATATACAATCCTGTGTTATGTAGATTTCCACATGAAAATCCTGTAAGTACAATAAGAAACTATCTGTAGTTGCTACTTTGCAGGAAATGCTGAGGTAGAGAACATTCAGTCATATATTTTTATGAAAAGTTACAAAAATAAATGAACATAGTTCTTATATAATCCTCCCTTTATTTGGAAGCTACTTCCACGATGAATGTGAACATTAGTGAGATATAGAAGGCAGTATATATGATGTTCTTATAGTAAGGATGTGACAGTAATAGTCAGGAACAGAGAAGCATAATGAGTCTTAGCAATAGTGCAGTGTTAGCCTTTGGGAAACATCAATCTACCTCATTTACTTAGATTTCTCTCTCCTGCCACAATGGCCATCCTTGAGTTACAGACCTCTCTCGAATCACACTCAACAAGCATGTGGAAATTCTCAGTTTCAGAACTCTGAAGCATTGTTAGCTTGGTTTATGAAGCTAATTTCTTTTTAGCTGTAACTACTCCAACTTCTCTATAGATTATTTGGCATGTGAGTTTGCATACACCAGGTATCTTGACACAGTAATGCAGACACTCAGTTTTCAACCTCTCTGGATTCATTCATTCTTTAAACTTGTGACCTAGAGCAGCATATGGCCAAGCTATTCAGCTGTCATTCAGAGGATACTGTGTTCTGATGGGGGATACCCAGCCTTTATCTTTGTTTTTTAAGAACACATTAATTGTTTAAGTATGATTTCCTTATCAAACTGAAATCAAATACACTATTAAGTGTTCTTTTCATTTATCACTATTCCAATATATTAAAAATTCAGGGTATTTCTTGTACGAGTCAGGCATAGATGGACTTTCAATTCATTCTTCCCTTTGAAAACATTTTTGCTAGTTTTCTGACAAAAAGATCAAAAGGCCATTCCAAAGAGGAGTCAGATTTCCCACTTAAAACACTTCGTATAGGTCACACTTACTAGATTATACCTGTTTTGTTTTATCTATATCCTCCATGGGCCTCAATGGCAACATCTAGATCTGAGTTATATTGGAAAACAAGTTGACAGATTTTACAAATCTATTGTTTATACACAAGTGAAATCATGAAGGTAATTTCTGTTGATCTGCTGAGGTCCATGTAAAAGGACTATTAAAAAAGCAGTCTATACACTTGGAAATTTTGACATTGTCATATCTGTTCTACCATGGTAAATATTAAAATCCACTATACTGGACAAAGAAAAGATTTCATTTTTTTGTCAGATCAAAATTTTGAAGATATTGTCAAAATACGAAATTTTCTTAAGGAAAAAAACTACTCAGTTTTTAACTGATTTAAGAATCAATTAATTTTTCAGAAATACAATGGTAAAGGGATTTCACAGTGTAAAATGACAGAATCCTGCTGTAGGCATCTGTAGTAGTTAATATGTATATGATCCATAGATACTGAATTTTCTTCTAACTCTGAATACACAGTTGAATGTCTTTGTTAAAGGATCAAGAACATACTTCTAGTTCCCACACCCTTAATTTCTAGGTAAGGTGGGAATATTGCAAGTTTCGTATTGAACTCTTATACTCTTCTTATAGTCTCTTTGGAATTTTTCATAGACTGGAACCCCTCCATTTGACCAATTGACCATATTTTAAAATGGGTGGAAGTAAAGTATATTGAAAACACAACTGTATTTTAAAGTAACACAATTTGGGAATGATTTCATAACATATGAAGGGTTGTCAAGTCTATGATAAAAAGTGGGCTAAACTTTTTTTATATATTTTTGGACCATTTGTATGTCTTCTTCTGTAAAGTGTCTGCTCAGTTCCTTTGCCCATTTATTGATTGGGTTATTTGGTTTTTTGGTGTTAAGTTGTGTGTGTGAGAGTGTGTGTGTGTGTGTGTGTGTGTGTGTATTTCCTGGAGATTAATGCTCTATCGGAGGTGCAGGTGGTAAAGATTTTCTCACATTCCATAGGTACTCTGTTCATGTTCTTTATTCTTTCCTTTGCTGTGAAGAAGCATTTCAGATTGATGGCATCACATTTATTGATTCTTGCTTTTAATTTTTGTGCTTTTGGAGTCTTATTGAGAAAGCCTGTTCCTGAGTTGATATGATGGAGAGTTGGACCTACTTTTTCATCTAGTAGGTGCAGAATCTCTGGTCTAAATGTCAAGCTCCTGAATGTTGAATACAAGTGATCAAAAAGTATATGAAAGAATGTTCGATATCTCTAGTAATTATAGAAATGCAAATCAAAACTATGCTAAGATTCCATCTCATTCCAGTCAGAATGGCAATTACCAAGAATACAAGAAACAATAAAGGTTGGTGAGGATGTGGGGAAAAGGTACACTCATACATTGCTGGTGGAACTGCAAATTGGTGTAACCATTCTGGAAAGTAGTATGAAGATTCCTTAGAAAACTGAGAGTGGAACTACCATTTGACCCGGTTATTCCACTCCTTGGCTTATACTCAAAGGATGTAAAATCAGCATGTTGCAATGACAGCCACATCAATGTTTATAGTAGCTCAATTCAAAATAGCCAAACTATGGAACCTACTACCTAGGATGTCCTTCAACAGATGAATGATAAAGGAAGTGTGATATATATACAAATGGAATATTACTCAGCTATAAAAAACAATGACATTATGACATTTACTGAAAGTGGATGGAGCTAATATCATGCTAAGTGAAATAAACCAGTTTCAAAAAACCAAAGGTCGAATGTTCTCTATGTTATGTGGATGCTAGCCCAAAACAAGGGAGGGTAGGGAGGGTTAGTATAGATGTTCACTGGATTAGACACAGGGAAATGAAGGGAAAGGGGATGGGCATAGGAAAGACAGTAGAATAAATCAGACATAACTTTTTTTTATGGTCACATGTGGATACAGGACTAGTGTAACTCCACACCATGTTTAACCACAAGAAAGGGATCTCAACATCATAATGGGTTGTAAACCATGTGTGTATAATATGCCAAAATATACCCCAGGGTCATATATACCTAAAAACAAAATTAGAAAAAGAAAAAGAAAAAGAAGTAGACTAAAAAGAAGAGGTCTAAAACTGAGTAAAATATGTATATGCAAATCCACAGGAATCTAGTCAGAAACGTAATAAACAATATCTGGTAATTAAAATAATGTGTTCTAAATTTAAACACATTTTCTTTTGGGGGGGCAGATTGGGGGATTCAACTCAGGGGAACTCAACCACTGAGCCACATCCCCAGCCCCATTTTGTATTTTATTTAGCAACAGGGTCTCACTGATTTCTTAGCGTCTCACTTTTATTGAGGCTGGCTTTGAACTCACAGTCTTCCTACCTCAGCCTCTTGAGCTGCTGGAATCACAGGCATATGCCACTGCTCCCAGCTTTTACTGCATTTTCTATGGATCACAAATCCAAGAGAGAAGAGCCTAGTGGGGCCATTCTAGCTCATAATCTCTCACATTATTACAGAAAGTGGTTACAGCTAAAGACATTCAGGACTGGCCACACCTTTGTCTATTCATGTTGCCATGAGCATTCCTATGTTTTTTTTCTATATGGGTTAAGTTTAGGTTTCCTCACAGTGTGTAGCTTCAGGCAGTAGTCTTGTTTACATGCCAGTTCAAGTTTCCAAATACAATGTTCCTCTGAACAAGAGCTTATGAATAGTATTTTCCAAGTTCATTTTGTATGCACATATGGTGTGTATATGCATATTTGTATGTGCAAACATGGAATGAGATGAGAGAGAACATTATACATTCATACTTATCAACTGCTTTTGCAGGCGAAGGAAATATAAAAGAAATAAAGTTTTAGCCAAATATTAAGAAGTTATCAGACTGTTTTAGTCAACTTTTTGGCTGCTATGACTAAAAGATCTGACAAGAACAATTGTGGAACAATTATTTGAGGGCTCATAGTTTCTGAGGTTTTAGTCCATAGGAATTCAGCTCCATTCCTCGGGACTGGAGGTGCGGCAGAACATCATAGAGCAAGAGTGTGGCAGCGGGAAGCAACTCACATGATGATCAGAAGCAGAGACAGAGAAAGACACTCCACTCTCCAGATACAAAATATCTACCCTATAGTCACACCCCCAATCAATCCCTTCCTCCAGTCACACCCCACCTGTCTCCAGTTACCACTCAGTTTATCCCAACAGGGATTAATTCACTGATTAGGTTAAGACCCAATCATTTTTCCTACAAACCTTCTTGCACTGTTTGACATGTGAGCTTTTGGGGGACTCCTCATATCCAAACCATAACACATACTCACTCCCTTCTTTGATAATTATTATTTTTTCATAGAAACTTTAGACACTTTAATCCCAGAATGGAAAAAAAAAAAAAGACTTTTGCTATACAACCCAGATGTCCTTGTAATAGGCATCCATGCAGAGTTAATATGTAATATGATCAATGACTGATATCATAGTAAAGCCAATAAAGCCAATCTAATGTCCTTTAAATTCTCTCACAGAAAATGCCTATGGGTTTATAGTTTAGGTCATGAATTTTGATCACATGGATTTTTGTTCATTACAAAATGTTATTTGATTCAATTAACAAGTATCTGAGGAAATGCTGAAAAACTGGTTTTCTTTTTTTAAAATTTGTTATAATTAGTTATACATGACAGTAAAATCCATTTGACACATCATACATAAATGGAATATAACTTATTCCCCTCATTGTACATGATGTAGAATCACACAGGTGTAGTCATATATGCACATATGATAATAATGTCAGATTTATTCTACTACCTTCCCACCCCTGTACCCTCTGCCCTCCCTTCACTCCCCTCTGGGATTTATTCTACTGTCCTTCCTACTCCTGTACCCCCTGCCTTCCCTTCACTCCCCTCTGCTTAATACAAAGTACCTCTATTTTTCCCTAGCCCCACACTCCTTATTGTAAATTAGCATCTGCACATCAGACGAAACATTTGGCCTTTGGTTTTTTGGGGTTGACTCATTTCACTTGGCACGATATTCTTCAACTCCATCTATTTACCTACAAATCCATAATTTAATTTTTCTTTAGGGCTGAGTAATAATCTATTGTGTATACACACCACATTTTCTTTATCTATTTGTCTGTTGAAAGGCATCTAGGTTAGTTCCATAGTTTGACAATTTTGAATTGAAGTGCGATAAACATTGATGTGGCTGAGTCACTGAAATATGCTGATTTTAAATCTTTGGGGTACACACTGAGGAATGAGATAGCTAGGACAAATGGTAGTTCCATTCCAAGCTTTCTGAGGAATCTCCATACTGTGTTCCAATTTGCAGTTCCACCTGCAACGTATGAGTGTACCTTTTTTCCCCACATCCTTGCTAACATTTATTGTTGCTTGTATTCTTGATAATTGTCATTCCAACTGGAGTGAGATGGGATCTCAGTGTAGTTTTGATTCGCATTTCTCTGTTGGGAGCCCCATATGAACTGTGGGCTTGTCTGAGTTGTCTCTAAGAGGAGGTGTGCTCCTGGGAGAACTCTCCATGTCATCTCACCAATCTGAGACTGCTCCTCTGACTTGGTGACATCCTGCTCTCGCGGAATTCTGTGATACTACAGAATTTATTGGTTCAGACAGTCCTAGGTTCAAATGCAAATCCCTGGAGGTGGAAAGAGATACCAGTGCACCCAAGTAGCCTTGAGGCACCAGCTGCCTGGAGGAGGAAGTTTCACTGCACAAGTGATAAGTCTCCAATCAGGCCAACTTCCCCACAGCCTCTTGCTTCTTGTTTACCTTGAAGAATCCTTCCTCATAATTAATCCCTTTGATATATTTCACTATAAATAAAGCATTTGTACATTTGTAGATTTTTTTTTGTTAGGATCTGACCTGTCAGGGTTTTCAACCCTTGAAGCCCCAGTATTAACTGTATTTCTTGTGTCCTTTGTCTTTATTTCTTGCTTTCTTTCCTTTTTTTTTTTTTTTTTTGGTATGGGGGATTGAACTCAGGGGCACCTGACCACTAAGTCACATCCCTAGCCCTATTTTTTGTATGTTATTTTATTTAGAGACAGGATCTCACTGAGTTGCTTAGCACCTCGCTTTTGCTAGGGCTGACTTTGAACTCTAGATCCTCATGACGCAGTCTCCTGAGCTGCTGGGATTACAGGTGTGTGCCACCTCTCCCAGCTTTATTTCTTAATACTATATTTTCAGACTTTTATTTACATCCAGCACATACCTCTGTTTTACTGATTCTCTCATTGCGCAAGTCCCAGGAGAGATTTCTCTAATGACTAGAGATGTTGGACATTTTTTCATATATTTGTTGATTGATTGTATTTCTTCTTCTGTGAAATGTCTGTTCAGTTCCTTAACCCATTTATTGACTGGGTTATTTGTTTTTTTGGTGGTAAGTTTTTTGAGTTCTTTATATATATATGTGTGTGTGTGTGTGTGTGTGTTTGAGGGCTCTATCTGAGGTACAGGTGGTAAAGATTTTCTCCCAATCTGTAACCTCTCTCTTCACATTCTTGATTATTTATTTTGCTTAGAAGAAGCTTTTTTGTTTGAATCCATCCCATTCATGACTTCTTGATTTTACTTCTTGCACTTTAGAAATCTTGTTAAGGAAGTCAGTTCCTAAACCAACATGGTGAAGATTTGAATTTGTTTTTTCTTCTATTAGATGCAGGTCTCTGTTCTAGTGCCTGTCTTTGATCCACTTTGAGTTGAGTTTCATGCAGGGTGAGAGATAGAGGTTTATTTTCATTTTGTTATATGATAATTATTTTAATGGAAGATAATTCTAAATATTTAGTTAGTTGTAAGAAATAACAGAGATCTTTGTATTCTTCACCCATTTACCTCAAATAGTAAGTTCTTATAAAACATACAAGTATCAAAAGTTCACAGACATTGTTGAACTCAAAATATAGAGCAATTCCATAAAATATTCTGTGGTAGAGAAATAGAACTGATTTTTATATGTTATTATGAATCTACTTACCAGGTATGTATGTCTTTACTATAGAATCTTTGGGTTTTCTCTAGAAATAAACTTATTTTCTCCTTGTTTTCTAACTGTGAATTTTATTCTCTCTTAACTTGATCCACTGGCAAGAGCTTCCAGCAATATGTTGCATGAGAATGTAGTGAGTGTATGCTGTAGTTCCAGCACTAACAGGAATCCATTGTCTTCTACCATGAAATATTATGTAAACTATAGGTTTTTTTGTGCACATTTTTATAAATCAGGCTTCCTTTGGTATTCCCCTCAATATCATTTTCTTATTATGAATTTTTGTTGAAATTTTTATTTTGTCCTAGGTTGATATGAACGTTTTCTTTTCTTTAAAATATTTTTTTTAGTTGTCAATGGACCTTTATTTTATTTATTTATATGTGGTGCTGAGGATCGAACCCAGGGTCTTACAAATGCCAGACAAGTGCTCAACCACTGAGCCACAACCCCAGCCCTGTGAATTTTCTTATTTAGTGTGTTTATATGGTGGATTACAATGATAGATTCTAGAATATCAAAACTGTCATTTCTCCCTGGTATGGATATCACTTGTTCATGGTATATAATCATTGACATTTATATTAGTGAGATTCGTTTGTTAATATTTTGCTTAAAACTTTAGAATCTTTGAATAGAAGATATTTGCTTATGTTTTTATTTTCACATTGTCTTATGATTTTATACCTCCTGTATTCTGACCTAGAGAATAAATTGATTGAATGTCCCTGTATGTGTGAATGTGTGAAATGATAATCCAAGTTTGGATGCATTTGCTTTGGATCCAAAAGTGCAGTTTCATTCCATAAGAAATCATTTGGATTTAGACTTGTTTCAGGGGGGGTCTCTAAAACGAAGAACTCAACATCAAATAGGTTCTTTTACACATTCCTGAAAGTCTGAATTGAGATTGTGTTGCTTGGCTTAGCCAAATGCTTTCTTTAGCAATTTTATTTCAGTTTACAGATGATTTTAAAAGTTCCAAAGATGGCATTCCCATGCTTTTTAAAACACATCTTATTCACGTATAATTGATACACAAAGAAACACATAGTTTTAATATATAAGATTAGATGAATTTGGAAATGTGCTAACATCCACCATGCCCTTTGCTGTGATCAAAGTAATGGATGTACCAAGTGGCTCCCAGTTTTCTTATCTCCCTGTTGTTGTTTTTTTCCTTGTTTTAGTGATAAGAGCCTGCACCAGATCTAGCCTATTAACAAAATGTGAAGTGCATAATAACATAGTCTTAATTATAGGCCCAATGTTTTGTACAGCACATCTCTTTTATCAATCTAGCATAGCTAAAATATTATACTCACCAAACAATTCCCTGTTTCTTCACCCTGCCCTTCCCCAAGCAATTGCTATTGTGTTATCTGTTTCTATGAATGTGACTATTAACAGCTGTCTCATATATGTAGAATCATGCGGAAGTGTTCCTCCTGTCACTGATATTTCATTGACCACAGCACGGTGCCCTCCAAGTTCATCCATGTTGTCAAGAAAACACCTTCATAAAACACTTATCAGAATTTGACATTTTCCACTTCTGCATTCTGCTATAATATGGAATTTCTTTAAAAAATCGCTAACACTAAAGAAAGCCATGTAGAGAAACAGTCAGCCCTGCTGGTCCCTCAGTTTACTTAATTTTATAGAGGGTCTGTGTTTACACCAAAATGAATTTTTTAGAGATATTATTCTTTTTCATTCAGTAATCATATCTATTAATTCATAATTTCAATGCATTTGGCAAAGTCAGGGGCATAACTAATTGTATGATGTAAGAAAGATTTATTTAGAAATTTTAAAAGATTATATTACTTTTAGTTTAATTTTTTGTTTGTTTTAGTTGCACATAACAGTAGATAAATTACATGTAGTTAATCTACATAAAACTACTATTAATTCACCAGATAATATTTCCTCTTTGCTGAGTTCTTCTTACCTACCTTACCAATTACATATTTTATTATATGTTCAATTTAAAAAATAACTAATATATTTAATGTAACTACAAAATAAACCTATAATTAACTTTTTTATTCCACTATTGATGGTAACAAGAGTTATTAATGAAAATAAATTCACATAAAAATTAGTATTCATGCTTTTATAATAATTATATATCATCACATTTGGAAGAATAATTTTATAAATATTTCTATAAACCTAATTGCAAAATCATATTTACCTAATGAGTTTAAATGAAGTTTTCCTATATTACTATCTTTTTGTAGACTTTTATATTCCAAAAATTTAGTGCAATTATACATATTTTGTTGTTTTCAGTTTTTGTAGTTTTAATTCTGAAAAATGTTTAAGATGGAAATAAATAAGATGGGTTTAAGATATTTAGATATCATGAGTCTTTCATTTGTTAAAAGGACAACAATCACTAGGATGTAGTAAAACCATCAAAACAAGCTAAAAGCCAAAATTATGTGGCAGGAAATTGTTCCCTTCAGACTTCCTATGTAGAAGCATCTTCCAATGACTGAATGTAAGATTTGCTCATAGCCCAAGAGGAGAAATTCAGCAAGGATTCCAGGCTAAAACATGCAGATACCAATTTCTTTCAAATACAGTATATACCAGAGACATGTCAGAAAATGAGAAAGAGTAGTTTACATCATCATGAAAACTGATTATTCCACAAATTCATTAACCTATTTCTTTATAATTCCTATTGTGACTCATTTATAATTTGGCACCACAAATTAATGACTTTAAAATTTTGCTATACTTTGCTACTTATAAACATATCCCACAATTTATGTATTTCCTTGGAACTCTGGTACTTTTAAGTTTAAAGCATAACTCTGAAATTCTCATTTAAAACTACCTAAAAAGTAAAAAGTAGAAGATAAAATCAATGTATGATGGAAACATGTGATGTCTACTACTTCATTTCAGTAATTATGATTTGTTTTGTTTGATTTAATTTGGGATGTAACAAATGTATTTCTAGAAATTTTCCTCAAAGAAATAGTATAATATCAAAATTTATATTATACATTTATGAATAATGTTATATTTCTGATTTTTCTTTTACATATTGGTGTATTCTTTTAAAAGTTATCTGTTAGGTAGGAATTTGGGCGACTGTAGGAGGGAGAGTGGAGCAACTGAGACAAAGTGCAGTGCACCAAACAGTGATCAATCAAAGGGACCAGAAAACTCCTTAACTCCACCTGTCGCTCAGCAGGACCCCCGCTCATTCCAGCCTATAAAAACCCTGGGCAGCCAGGGCCACACTCGGGATTTCATCCAGCTCCCTCCCTACCTGGCCTGTACCCTGGGGGGGGAGGGGGGGCTGCGAATTTCGCCTGAGAGCCAAATTCCAATAAAGCTTGCTTTGGCTGCTTTCTGTCCGATTTTATTTGGTCGCTAGCAGTGCCCCCGAGCTTACATTACCAAGTTAGTTGAATTGGTTAATATACTAATAGTCTTCCATTCTTTTACAATGATGCTAGATTGAAGAATAAAGTTATTTGAATTTGTTACAAGAATGATTTTGAGATTTCTCTAAAATTTTTTCTCCTTTATATGACATGAACTTTATTGTGCATGGATATATTCAAAGAGAATATATTTAAAATTGTTTAGATATTTTTAATGCCTCCTGGATTAGAAAACATTATTTAATTCCTCTTTATAAATAATTTATGAATTAGCCTATTAATGGCACAATTAATAAGAGCAAGTGCCTGTGTTAATTTAAAAAGACCATGATGAATAATTCTAGGGCATCATTAATATCCTAAACACATAGAATATATTTGAGAAATGCAATTTCACAAATGTTTAAATCCAAAATTCATTAATATTGATTCATTTTATGTAAGAAGATAAACTTTATAGTCAGAAGATAAAGAAAAATGTTTTTGCTCAGTTTTCCACATGGTATCACTTCTTTCCAATTATAATTATATAAGATCCACAAAACTGATAATTTTTCACACTTTGTTCTGATACTTTCTTATCAAAATGGATAATTATTTTGAAAATCTTGTTGCAGGGAATAGATAAAATAAGAATAAATGCACAGGGAATACAGTGTTATATTTAACTTTTGAGGAAAGGTAATAAACTTCTTTTCCTGAGAAATCTATACATATATATATAAAATAACTATCATAGCATAAAAATAGTCTTGAGTAAATCACAGGATTCCCCCAAAATTTTCATCTCTCAAATAATTGAATGAATTGTGAGCCTTTCAGCTATGGATGGTCAAGTTTCTCTAAATAACAAATATTAAGATGAATTGCCTAGAAGGATGAAGAAAAATTTTCTGATTTTAAAAATGGCTTATTAAGCTATATTCTCTTATAAAAGAAATACTGAACTTATATAGCAAGATATTTGAAGCTGAACAATTTTCCAATATTTTAACATCAGATGCTATTACTCTACTTGATATATGCAAGTTTATGAGATGCAAAATAAAAATTCTGTTCCAACAAATCCCCATCTGTGTCAAAGGATAAATCTCAGAAATTTTATCTGAACATGAATATTGCTTTTATTACAATAATAACTAATACTGTTCCCAAGCCTTGAGGCATAGACAGATATATATTCAGAAATGCCATAAATTGAATTAGACCAATATATGTTCAAGAACAAAAGAATTCTCTAAAGATCTTGAGAGCATGCTAATGCAACAATAAAGCCACCTGTGTATGAGTTGATTGCACTCACATATCTTAAATTGGTTGAGAAATCTTTTGTTGATATTACAAATGCAAAACACCTTGATGTTTTGGAAGAACCTTCCTCTTATTTCTTTTTTTTCCCATTGGTTAGCTTAGAAAACTATTGTCAGTGACTTGTTGGATTTATTAGGAAACATATTGACATTAATTCAATGTATGTGGGTGTTTTAGTCAGCTTTTGAGCTGCTGTAACTAAATGATCTGACCAGCACAGTTATAGAGGAGGAAAGGTTTATTTGAGGGCTCAGGGTTTCAGAGGTCTTAGTCCATAGAAGGGCAGCTCCATTCCATGCGACTCCAGGTGAGCCAGAACATCATTGTGGAAGAGCATGGCAGAGAGAAGCAGCTTGAATCATCAGGAAGCAGAGAGAGAAAGAGAGAGAGAGAAAGAGAGAGAGAGAGAGAACGCCACTCCACTCTCAAGATACAAACTATATATATACTCCATAGTCACGCCCCAATTTACATCTTCTCCAGCCACACCCTACCACTGATTGGAAGAGACTCTCACAATCCAATCATTTCTTCTCTGAACCTTCCTGAATTGTCTCACATCTGAGCTTTTGGGGGACACCTCACATCCAACACATAACAGTGAGTTATTTATTTCTGCAAATTTTAATGTTTAGAAAACTAGAATTTTCTCTTTTTGATCATAGCAAGTCATTGGGAAACAAAAAAGAATTGACTTTGATTCTCCAATGATATTTTATTCAAGTTTAGGAGTCAAAAAGACTCGTGCTGGTCTACAGTCTTCTTTTTATCACAAAATGTAGATATTATTCATTATTAAAATCTTGAGTTGGTGATTTATGGTAACCATCTTCCTTTGTGAACCAGTTCTTTTTATTTTTGACATTAGAGATTTTTATAACACATGGCAAAAAAAAAAAAAAAAGAGAGAGAGAAGAGCTCATCAATTTTAAGCAGTAGCACAATAAATGTAGAAATGTTTTGTAATAGCCTTAAAAATTAAGATTCACCTAACAGTGAAGATAACCTTTTCATCTGGAAATTCTAATCACTTTAAGTGTCAGGAGATATGATATCTCCTTTTCTACAGTGCTTTCTCAGTCATCCAAAACAAGTCAAACATGACCTTCCTTCTTCTCTTCCAGAACACACACACACAACACAACACATACAGACACTAATAAGGGTAAATGCAGTTTAAAAATAAGCAGTTTAATTCTCTTTGACTGCCCCTCTCCTCCTTTTTTTATAGCAATTGCTTTGGAAAGTTTGTAAGTTGTAAATTATTTCTCTGTTAATTTGAAATGTATGTAAATCCTTTTGCAAGGCAAATATAACTATGGTCATTTTGAGGCCAAGGAATGTCTTTCTCAGGGACCCTGGATCCCTCTCCTTGAAATGTCATCATCCAGAAAGCTAGCTCTCCTACCTCCCAGTTTCTGGAAGAGTTTAAAAGCCTAACTTCATTTTGCTCTAAAATTATAATCTGTTATAAAGATATGAAATGTTTATTTTCCCTTTGCATACAGCCAATTAACAAAAACTGATGATCACCCCAATTACAAAGTGAATTGAAGATGAAGTATATGTAACGAAGGTGTTGTCAAGTCCTCTTACTTGAAGCCTAGTTCTGTTTATCTAGAGTACATGTATATAGCTCTAATCTATTTGCTTATATAAAAGCTTGAGATTACTTTTTGACTTTGCAATGTCTTAGCAAATGGTTATTTTGTACATAACATTCTGGTTTAAGCTTTATTGGTAACAGAATTGTTTTCTTTCTCTTTTACTTTTGGAGAAAGTTTCCCTGGGTTGGAAGACTTCGTTTTTATTATATTGTTCCAACAGTTCACACACAAACACATTCATGTATATATGTGTATGTGCATATAACAAACCCACAAAGCTTATCTCTTTTTATGAATTTGAGCTTCTTTCGGGAAGTCATATATTTGCTAAACATAAATTTTCAAAATTTTATTTATTGTGAGATTGCCATACCCTATGTACTTTGAATATGGAAATTTGAGTTGTGATCTCTGTTCTAAGACACATGATATTAATGAATAGAAGATAGGAACAAAAACTCTTTAGCATAATGCACAATTTTGTGTCTTTCTTTCTGATATATAGATCCTTTCTGCAAACTCAGTATATCATAGGTAGGTGGTCCCAATCCCATTTATAACTAAGTGGACAAAATGCATATTTTAAATCTGCACTGTTTTTAGACATTTGTCCAAACACTTCCTGTAGCTAATTAAGTACTTTGCTCTTTGTCTTTGAAAAACCCTTCCCTTTCTGCTTAGTCTAGTTTCCCTTTTCTTACAACACAGGGATACCTGGCGAAATTGAATAAAATATAACAACTGTAAAGAAGGATATGCAAAGTGCACTGAGAATGAGATGCTTGAGGCACATATTTCATGCAGAGTATGCTCAGGGGAACTCAGGAAGATCCAACAAGTTTATGCCTTTTTATAAAAATCATATGTAAGAAAAACTGATGTTAGAAGTTAGTACCTTTTCCAATTCACCTGTTTATAACATTAAAACCAATTTATAACAAGTAAACTTTTTAGAATTAATTTTATTTTGTGACCCACATTTTTAAAAAGAAATTTAAAATTATGTTTTCTTCATACCATCAACTTAAAGAGCATGTTGCTTAGAGTTAAGACTCAAACTTTTATTTTACTAGTCTAAAAATTTAGATTCATTAGGGTTAAATGTTGATTAATGTTTTTCAACAGCCAGGAATAGAGTCAAGATTAAAATTATGATTTTCATTTTTCTCATGCTACAAGAAAACATTTCCCTTACATATAAGTTACAATTTTAAACTATATTAAATGTGACAACTTTTAAAATGTATATGATCTAATAACAAGCATAATGATAACAACAAGCTCCAGAATTATAGTGCCTAGATACATATCCTACACATTTGTGTTATGTGAATTTTGGTTTTTAATATTTAAACTTAAATTTCCCTAAATTATAATAATTGTGTTGTTTCAAATGTTTTTTGCAAGATGTAAAGAAAAAAAAACTGTTCACTGCATTTATACAATAAGTGCTTAATAAATGCTAGCATATTTTAAAACAATAAAATAAATATGAGGATGCAGGCAACATGCACTATAAATACATTGTGATATCTTTTAAATTTTTTTTGCATTCTGAAATGCAAAAATGTTTGAAATTTTTTTTTAGTGGTTTTTTTTTTTTGCATTTTGATTTTTGGCACTATTTTCTATGAAGAGATAGATTTTATAATTAAAGTGATTCTAAAGTCAAGGAGCTTAACCTACAACAGAGTGCACTTAGAAAATGTTTATTCCCTTTTCACAGCAAGACAATAGTGGAAATTCTAGACCTGAGCTTAGGTGAAGACTGCAAATAGCTGGAGCCTGATGCAAAAGCTAGATTAAATGTGAGGGCAGTTGATGTGGAAAGGTTGGAAAGAGAAACATCATGAAAAGAAACAGGAATTGGAAAAGGACAATCCAATTTTATTGTCAAAGAAGATGTCTTTAATGAAAAAGAGAAGTCAGTTACAAGAAAAACATTTCCAGGAAAACCAAGTCTCTATAAAAGATGCTAATGGGGAGCAATAAAGGAAGTCCTGAAGTACCTTTTATGAGTTAGGTAACCTAGCCATTGCAACTTTCTAGGGCACTGTGACCTAAAGTACTGTGGAGAATGAAAATAGGGAGAATCTGAGGTATCATTCCTGTGGATGAATTAAAACAAAACAGAAGGTTACATAACTTTAGTAGACATTTGAATTCCATGCAGTGGTTTTCTAATCTCCAGTCACTCAGACATCTCTAATGATCTCCAGTTAAGGAGCAAGGTCATTTTTCCTTCTGTCTTTTGCAAACCTTGTTTTATCTTTATCATATTATAAATTCCAAGGAAGGCAAGTACCAAGTCTCTTCTGTTCACCAGAATATGCTACGCACTGGCTAGCAGAGATTATATGTCCATTAAATGCATGAGAATAAGAATGAATGGTTTCTAGAATCTACTATAACTAAAACAATTAAAAAATAATCTTTTTGTTCTTTTATTTGTACATCCTGATGCTTATGTGACTTTTTTCTCTTCTTTTTTTGCTTTCTTTTGACAAATTATAGGGGCAAGCTGAGTTGCTAAAGGGTAAATTGTAAGCTGAAAATCACCTGTGAGAAGAAACAAGAAATTGATAGTTCTATCTTGATTGGGCCCCACTGAGGGTGGAAGATATCAAGCAGAGTGAGAGAAGACAGAGATGTGTCCTTAACATAAAATTTAGTTAGAGCCAACTCAGTTCAGTTTCTAGGTGGACATGGAAGTTATCACTGCTGAACCATCATGAAAAGACAGCTGTATGTCCAAGATTTTAGGAAAATAAAGAGATTAAATTAAATTGCTAACACAATTTGAACTTATCAAACGCTTAACTTAATATTCAAATGTGTAAAAGAAATTAATTTAGAAGTTTTAATGTAGGACAGAGGGAGAACAATGTGTTCTACTGAAGACAATGAAAACATCTTCAATATTATAATCTTGAAAAAGTACTGTACTCTTTCTCAAATGAATTTTAACTGTAGGGAACGTTTGAAGAATGCTGGTATATTTTTCTTCTACACACTTTGGAACCTTCATAACTAATCTTTTCTTCTTCAGGCTTGTTAAACTTCAGTTGGTTACTAGAATTGGTAAAACAAATCCTGTGGAAAGGAAGATATATATGTTTTTAAGTCAATACTATGGTTTTACTCTGGGGATATTGTGCTAATCTAAGGTTAATATATTTTTAATGAGGACTTAATTTGTGAATAAAATTGAGTTGGATGCATAAAATTTTAAGAGGTTTCTCAGTCTAGGGAAATGTAACTACCAAACCATTTTAATTATGTTGTGGTAAAATAGTTATTTCTGTATTAACACACATACATTTGTATTGACTCACAATAAAGTTTGACAAATAATGAAGATTTGCTATTCTTTAATATGTATTTTAAAACCCTCCCTATACCACTGCCCTTTTTTGCCCTCTCTCTCTCTTTTAAAAACATTCTGAAAAATATGTGTACTATAGTAGGGTATTATTTGATGCACAATTAGGATATATAAATATATATTAAATTTTAGCTATATTCTGTTTTCTTGGAATGGTAGCTATGCTCTAGTTTCCCTGCTGCTGTTAGATACAATTATTATGAGATTGTGCATGTTCTTCAAATAACACTCATCAGTAACAGTTCTGAAGTTGGAGGTTTGTAAAACACAATTTATGGTTACTAGCTATCAACTCTTGTATTACAAAGAACTGCTTTACTAAACTTATTTTTGAAGCAACTTCTTTAGCATCTATGGGGTTTTCCCACTGAGGACAAACTCATAAGAAGAAACAATGGTATGAACTAAGACCCCACTACTGCAGTTGGATCAGGTCAATGAACTATAACCATCTTCTTTTAATGCTCTGTTCATTGTATACTTCCTTCACCTTCTGTGCCACCTTTGTGGGAAATTGGTTAATGGTGCCACGTGCAACACAGTGACGCCATTGTGCCAACTATTCTGGAGATCAGGGCACAAGCATCTTTGAGAGTCATTATTATACCTACCATTCTCTTGTCATTTTTTTTTTTGAGCTATTCTAATAGGGTAAATAGTAATATATTAATTGTAACTTTTTAAATGGATTTCCTGAAGGGTTAACTCTGTGGAAAATATTTGTATGTCATGTGCTTGCTTCACAGCTGTATGCTGTGTCACAAAATTTCTGTTTAGATTCTTTATACATGTTTTATTTCGATTGTTTGTTTTTATACAGGTCCTGGTCTGTTTTAGCTTAATGGTAGCCAGATATTTGGTTTGCAAATGTTCTCTTCAACTCAGTAGTTTGTAATTTTATTCTCTCAGTGGGCTATTCATAGTGTTGTTCTTTTTTAAAAACCAATTCTACAGGTCATAACTTTTTAATGAACTGTACTTATGGTGTCATGTAAGATATCTTTGCCTTTGCACAGTCCCTGAAGATATTCTCTCATGTCCTCTAAAAGTTTTACTTTTCTATGTTTTACATTTAAAGCTATGATTCATTTTGATGTAAATTTGTGCCATGCTAAGTTTAGAACAAGATTTTTTTTATTTCTCATGTATGAATATTCAATTGTTCCAGCATCATTTGCTAAAAGACTATAATCCCTCCATTGTATTGCTTTTGCCCATGATTTGGAACTTAGTTGGGAAATTTGTGTTGGTCTATTTCTCTATTCCATTTATGTGTGTTTACATTCTACTGATGTTATACTGGGACACCAAGTTACAAAACTATGTAGTAAGTCTTAATCTTGAATAGGATGATTTCTCCTACTTTATTTTTCTTTATCTAATATTTAGCTAATTTTGTTCTTTTATGATTTACATAAATTTCAAGATTAGCGTGTCTCCAAAAGTCTTTGTATATTAAGGCACTATATTATTTCCTGAAGAATTAGTATTAATTCTTCAAATATTTGGTGTGATTTTTCTTCACAACTATCTGGACCAGGGAATATTTTTCCACAAGCTTTTGAAAGTACAGGTGCAGTTTCTTTAATAGTTATAGGACTAGACAATTTATTCAACTATATCAGTTGTTTTGATGGTTGTGTATCTTAAGTGATGGGACTATTTTATATAAATAGTGAATTTTGGGTATAATTTTCATGGCATTCTCCTACTACTATTAATGTCTGCTTTTGAATTATTTCATGTTTCATTCCCAGTGCTGATAATTATTGCCTTCTCTTTTTTTACTTTGTTAATCTTGCTAGATATTTTCTATTTTTTATCTATTTTTCTATTTTTTCAAAGACAGCTTTTAGTTTCTTTAATTTCATTTATTATATGCTATTTTTCATATTGATTTCTTCATTAGATCCTGTTTTTTTTTTTTTTTTTTTGCTTGTTTGGGGGTTATTTTGCTCTTTTTAGAGCAAAAATATGTCATATAAAAAATATGTCATAAAATGTCTCTTGTTGTGTGAGTTAAGACAATTGATTTGATAGCCATCATAAATAAATGTTTCAAATGTGAGACTTTATTGGTATAAATCACTCAGCACTGCCTCAACTACACAGCACAAATTTTAATATGTACACTCTAGTTACTAAAATTTCTTTTGCGACTTTCTCATTGAGATTATGTACAAATGTGCTGTATACAATTGCTTTATTTGAAATATTGCTTATAAATGTTAGTAATGGGGCAGGGAATTTCCCAACAGTAATTACAATTTTTTAATTTCTCTGATCACTTCTATACATTTGTGCTCCTTCCTTCTCAAGGCTGTTTTTTTGGTTGCTGGTTATTGTCATTAGGTAATGTACCTCTGCCCTTATAATTTTCTTTGCACTGTGGTCTACATTTTGTGATATTAATTTGACTACTGAGGCTTTTTAAAATTTAAATTTGTGTAATACATCTTTTTTTCATTTTTTTTAAATTTAAAGGATTGCGATATTTCAAGTGAGTTTCTTATGGACAAAACGTATTTGGATTATAGTTGTTGCTGCTCTTTCTCTATGAACTCTTCCAATCTTAGTTTTTTGAATATTCATCTAGATTGTTTACATTTAAACTAATTATTGATATGTTTCCGCTAGACTCTCATTTGTTCCTTGTTTTTATATTCTCTGTATCTTGTTCTTTTTTTCCCCTTTACTTGCCTTTCTGTGGGCTACTGAAATACTTTTAGAATTCAATTTTGATGTATCTATAGTGTTTTGGAGTAGAAGTTTGCATTTGTAAATTCCTTTTCTTTGTTTGTTGTTTTTTTTGTTTTGTTTTGTTTAGTCTAGCTATTAAAACAAATATTTATAGCTTACTGTAGTTTATTAGTATCAGCATTTTGCAATTTTTTTTTTTTTTTTTGCAGTGCTGGGTAGTGAACCCAGGGCCTTCTGCTTGAGAAGCAAGCACTCTCCCAACGGAGCTATATCCCCAACCCCTTTGCAACTTTTTTTTCTTTTGGTACTGCAGATGATTCAACCCAGAGGGGTTTAACCACTGAGCCACATCCCCAACTCCAGCTCTCTCTCTCTTTTTATTTAATATTAGACAGGATTTCACTAAGTTGTTTATGACCATTCTAAGATACTGAAGCTGGCATTGAATTTGTGACCTTCCTGCCTTAGCTTCTTGATTCATTGGGATTACAAACTTTGCCAATTCTTTTAAATTGTTGGGTTTACAGGTGTTAACCACCACATCTGACTGCATTTAAAAACTTTAAATTGTAGAGAACTTATATTTTTAGTTTTTATTAATTTTGAGCTTTAAAAAATAGTATTCTAAAAATTTCCATTGTTTATGTTGACATATTACATGAGAAATAATTTTTAGGCTTAAGTCACAAATTGTTCAAATGTCTCAAGAAATGAATAGTCTATTACATTCATTCCTATTTTTACCTATTCATTTATCCTTCTTACTTCTTGAAATCCTTTTTATTCTTTTTTTTTTTTTTTTTTTTTTTTTTTTTGTCTGCACAACATCTTATTTTGAAGTGTAGGTCAGCTAGTCACAAAAATCATGTTTTAATGCAAAAAGAATGTCTGTGTTCTCTTTGTACCTTTCTTCTTTTTTTCTTAGTATATCTGTCATTCAGCACTTGATTTTTCTGAGTTTCTTTCTGTCTTTGTTTATTTCCTTAGTTTTCAATTTGTTTGCTTTAGCTCCGTCTTGATGTAATCACAATGTATTTCTAGATCTTTAGGGATAAATACACTATAATCTTGAAAGTAATTTATATAATGCATTGCAATTTTCAGTAAGTTACTTTGAGCCAAATTGTGTCTTCAAAACTTTGCATTCACAAAGCCAATGACATTTGCTACTTAAATAGAATTAATCTGCAAAATACCAAATAACTTTATTTCACTATGGCCACAAAGCAGTCAGCGAGATTTGGAAGTTAAAAAAAATTAAATAAATAAATAAATTATGCAAGTTTAAAGGCCAGGTGTTAATTCTGTTGAGTTTCACTAATTAGTAGTGGCTTGCTTCCAGCTATAAGTAACCATTAAATTTAAATTAAAGAGGACAAAGCTGGCAAGTATTTTGCTTAGAGCAAGTGAGGTTCAAAAATAAAATGGTCATTAGTTCACTGCTGATGACAAGATATTTCACTATAGCTATCAGGCATCCTAAAGCTTTTACAAATTCTTGAATATATTTCACGGCTACTTGGGGATGAAATTGCTACTTTTATCAAAAGCCCACAGTATCTGTTCTATTTTTAGTTCCAACTCAGTTGATGCATTTGGATATTGTGGTCACTAATTTTTCCTAAATATTTGTATATAGCTCATACATTTATTGCAAAATTTACAGAACTTTGTTATCTTCAATATTTATTCAGTTGTTTAAAATGTTCATAGCACACCAACATGCATATTTAGTGAGAGTAGCTTTAGAAGTTTTAAAGCCCTGGTAATAGCTGGGTGTGAAACAGGATTGCCAAGTTGGAGGCCAGCCTCAGCAGCTTGGTGTGACTCTGTCTCAAAATAAAATAAAAATGGTGGGGGATGTGCTTAAGCATCCCCGAGTTCATTCACCGGTTGTGCAAATAATGAGTAACAATAATAATAAATATGAATAAACCAGGTCTTACAACAAATGACTTTATACTTTCAAATTTTTTTTTTCTTTCTCAAATTGACTTTGAAACTACATCCTGTTTAAATTGCTTCCTATTATTAGGTCCTTTATTTAAGGAGATAGACAAATGCATGCTCTCTTCTCTCTCTTTCTTAATATAACTGCATCATTCAATACTTGATTTTCTCACTGTTTTATGTTTATTTCCTCTGATTTTTGTTTGTTTTTGCTCCATTTTGATGTAGTCCAAATGTATTTCTAGATCTTTAGGGACAAATTCACCATGATCTTGACTGTCATTTATATAGAGCATTGGCATTTTTAGTAAGTTTCTTCTCTATGACTTTGCATTCATTAAGTCAATGGCATTTGCTACTTAAATAGAATTTAATACACATCTAAGTTTGCATGATAATTGATTCTCATGGGTAAGTGCTTTCAAGTACAAAGTTTGGCTAGTCTCCTGGTTTTATTATATGTCATATTGCTTTTAATAGAAATGTGCATGTATTAAATTGCAAATGTAACCAATAACTTATTTCTAGTACTGTATTTAGCAAATTGTTTGAAGTAATTACAAATCAACATAGGTGTATCAGTGTCCTTTCTAAATTAGTGAATTCATGATAAGGAGGAGAAGGAGAAAAACTGTATCATTATTTTTTACTTTTGGATAAGGTATCCACAGACTAATTTCAAAAATTTTAAGACATTATACTTGCAAGCCAGTTTATTATCATTGTATTCTAACTCAAATAAATTTGAATATAATATTTATAACACTGATATGAAACTGACATAACTATACTTTTTTCTAAATAATAACATCCCTTTTCATCACTAAATTGATGTTGGTGAAAGATGGACTTTAATTTCATATTTTATCATTGGTTCTGTGCTCCATTTGATATAGACACTAATAGAAAATCAAATCACACAAAATATGTTGTGTGTTCAGAATAGAGAGCTATGATTTAAACAACAAAAATGACTTTCAAGGAAAAAGAAATATAGGTAAATATTTTTTAAAAGGAATATACAAAAATTTTTGGAGAGATTTAACTAGTATTTCATGGTTAGAAATGCAGAAATCTTTGTATTCCTATTAGGTTTTCCTTGCTTATTTAAAGACTTGTATGAGTGAGAAAGAATTTTTCTATTTATGTGAAAATATAACATTATTGAATTAAAAGTACCAGCAAGATACTTTTGAAGGCACATATAATTTGACATTACTGTTTTATGATATAAGAAACAGGCAATTATATCAGAAATATTTTTACAGGAGATATGATAGAAAACTAGCCTTATCAGAGAGTAGAGAAAATAAAGTAAGCAAAAGATTAATAATTTCCAGTGTAGAAAGGAATGTGGATTTTAATTCAAGAAAGCTTTAGGCACAGTGGCCAGGCCTGTAATCCCAGTGGCTTGGAAGGCTGAGGCAGGAGGATTGCAAGTTCAAAGCCAGCCTCAACAAAAGCGAGGCACTGAGCAACTCAGTGAGACCCTGTCTCTAAATAAAATACAAAATAAGGCTGGGGATGTAGTTTAGTAGTTGAGTGCACCTGAGGTCAATCCCCTGTATCCCCATACCAAAAAAAAAGAAAACTTTGCTAGGCAATATTGATCTTATTGACATTCAACTCTCACATTCTTCTATTTATAGACATTTTAAGAATTCATCTTGTATTTATACATAAGCTGAATTATACATATATGTATGAAGATATATGAATTTATGCATAGATGACATCATTTCAATAATTTTTTAGTAGTAAAGATTAGACAAAAGATAAATGTCTGGCAGTTGAAAAAATATTTAAAAAGGAAAGTACATTACATGTAATAAAATAAAATAATACACAGCTATTACATAGATGAAGAAATTCATGAAATATCAGTAATTGTATTCACATGTTGCAGTAACAAATTTTAATAACAAAATTCAAAGCCTCAGTTCTCATTGAAAATTTATTTGTGTGTGTGTGTGAGTGTGTGCATAAATTATATGGATAAAATTTTAACTGAAAAAAATACAGAAGGCTTTTTCATTGAGAAGGATTAATATATGCCTCATATATCTTTTAAAAGATGTAGAAGTGACTGCTAACCTCCTGGGGTGATAACCTACATGATTCTGGGACTAAGTTAAAAAGAAAAATTTGCCACAGTTTTCCTCTCTCTGAGGTGACCTGCTCTATGCTGCTTGGAGCAAATTTCCATTTCGCTAAATGAACTCTTGACAAAAAATGTAAATGCATTATTTTAAACATTTTGATATTAAAAAGATTTCAAACTTAGAGAATATGTAGCATGCCTTTAAAAAATGAATCAATTGTATTAACATTAAAAAAAAAAAATCTGGCTATAGTGCACTCTATAGAACTCTCCAAATTACATCCTCCTCCAAGTACTAGATGTGAACTCTTACCTAGAATTTTTATTTTTTACACCTTTGTTTTATTTTCCAGGCTTATCATGTGCATATAATTCCCCCAAAAATAAAATTCCACAATTCCATGTTTTTAAAAAACAGAATGAGGAAATCCCTCATGTATTTATGACAAAATTGTTTTTTAACCTCAATGCTTTTTATGCCATTGTTTGCAGCTAAATTTTGTCCAAATATATTTTGATTTTCTTTTAGATTTTAACTATTGCAACTTTTCTAAATTGTTATGATTTTTTTTTAATATACTTGAGATTGAACCCAGAGGTGCTTAACTACAGAGCCACATCCCCAGCTCTCTTTTTGTTTTATTATTTTATTTAAAGACAGGGTCTTGCTAAATTGTTTTGTGCCTAGCTGAATTTCTGAGGGTGAATTTGAACTCTTGATCCTCCTACCTCAGCCTCCTGAGCTGCTAGGATTACAGGTATGCGCTACTGTGAATTTGCTTTGATCATTCTTGTACATTTTTTTGAGGAGCAACTTTGGGAAGCATATTTTATAATAGAAGAGCTAGATTCTGATTACAAGTCCACTGATGAGATCTTTTAGCAAGTTGAATAGTTTTCTCAATGAGATAGTCAAAGTATATTCCATTTATGGTTTTATATTATAATTTGGTAAATAATTTCAATAAAACTTATAGTTGTTAGACTTGAAACTTGTCAACATGGTGATTGTAAAATATCAAATGATTTTGTTTCTATTTCTACTTTTAGAGGTTGACTATATTTTCATATGTATTGTGTTGTTACATATTTTCTGTGCAGTATGGGGAAATATATATTTCTCATTGTAATGGTTAATCTGGATTGTCAACTTGGTTGGATTAAGAGATGTTTAGGATTAAGAGATTTCTGGGTGTGTCAATGAGCATTTCCAGAGATGGCTGACTATGGGACAACAAATTGAGTTTGGGAGACCCACCTTGAATGTGGGCAGCAGGCCAAAAGGTTGGGTACCCAGATGGAACAAAAGGTGGAAGAAGGTGGAAGCCTAGGTAGATGCAAGCTCAATTCTTAAGAAGACATGTCCATCCCCAAGGACGTCAAACCCTGCTCCTCCAGTCTTGCAATATGGACTCTGATTGGCAATTCTCAGAGGCATTTTAGGTTTTCAGTCTCAGTCAAGAGCTACGTATTTGTCCCTCTTGTTAGAAGGCTCCAGTCTCTTGGACTTAGCAGCTACTGTTTCTTCGGACTGTCCAGTGTGCAGTTGGCCACAGTGGGACTATCATGTTGATGATTCTGCAAGTTAGTCTAATAAATCCACTTTCATAATCATAAATATACATATTCTTTTGGTTCCTGTCTTCTAGAAAACTCTGAATAATGGATATGTTCTGTGTTAATTTGGATTCCATTTTATTGATTTTTTTGAGCATGACTTTAAATAAAATATTTTCTCAAATTCGTCCTCCTTTAAATTTATGGTATATTTTTATTTATAAACCAAATTCCACATCATAATAAGGTCAAATTTACAACATTTTCTATAATGGGTAGCACTAATTGTATCTAAAGGTAATAATAATAAAGCCATATATGGGATAACAGATCTAAAGAATGAGCTTTTCTATATATATAGAACCTGAGATCACTTACCAGTGTTAGAACTTCATTAAGGGACCTTTTAGCAAGCCCCAACTTGAGGTTGGTCCACTTTACAAGGATCATAGAAACAATCACTTTTGATAGAAACTTTAGTTCACGTTTTTTGTTTTGACCTTTTCCTGGCCTACCGATAAGCCATAAGATCCTCTCTTGTGATTCTGGGCACTGGTAGTGAGCCATACCTCCCTGTCAGTCACACAAGACATGAGGGTGGACAACTGATACTTAATAGTGTTCTGTGTTGATTATCGGTTGTTCCCCAGGGAAGATGTAGCAAATGCATTGTTTTCAATTTATAATGGATCTATCAGGATATAACTGAAGCACAAGTTGATCATCTGTATTTCAGAAGTAAGGAAAATAGGTCTGAAATCAAGATAGAAAAAAAAAAAAAAAGATGGAAACCAAGAAGTAGGACTCCCAAGGATAAAGATAAATATTTGATGACTTAAAAATTTTTAAATTTCATAACTTCATATATTGTATTCTGTTGAAAAGTGACATATCAGGGTGCATGGATCTTTATATGTTGTATAAATTGAGAGGTAGGTGATCTGAAGCATTCTCAGTTTATTTTTATTTTTCTGGATGAATTCAAAGATGATGCTTTACATCTGGAGGAATTCAAAGATGATGCTTTACATATTCATTTTTAGTTTAGACACCAAAAGTAATATTGAGGTTGACCACTGAAGTATGAGAACATTTGAAATTTGTAGAGTAAAAGATAAATAAATAGGCTACCGAAAGATCACACAAGAGGAGGTAAAATGTGTCATAATTACTTGGAGAGAACAGATAATGCAGAAGTAGATAGCATAAGTAAATCATACAGTTTTTAATATGTAAAAGACTTTCAGTTTCATAATTTAAAGCCTCATCTTTATTCAACTCCTTATTGATCGTTAATCTCTAAGAAAGAAGCCACTGTAACCAGTTCCGTAGCCCATCATTCCATAATTCTCAACCTGATAATAATCCACCAGTTTCAGTGTTTGGTGACCATTTCACATTCTCAGCAGAGCTATCAGGCCCTCCCTGAAAGAGCATTAAAACTGAATAACACTCACTCCTGGAATTGTTCCCTCAGGTTTAGGGTTGACTGAGCTTTAAATTGTCTGCTGCTATTGACTGTCCAATTCTCTCAGTCAATTGATAAATAAAATACTTCAATCGTCAGAGCTGTTAATACACTTTCATTACACTTCCTTTTCTTGAAACCTTAGATTAGCTCTTTTTGTTTTTTGAATTTAATAATCAGGTCAAGTCAAATGGGGTTTATGTCATTACAAATTGTCAGGCATGACTCCTCCTGGGAAATTTGAGGATTTTTGTGTAATAAACAGCTCTTTCTAAAACCAACAGAGAACAGTATGATTTATGTCATCTTGTTGGAATAGTTACTTGCATCTTCTGAAAATAATCATACCAAAATAAAAGTTTAAAATGGCTATTTCATAAATATGAATTTTCAATTTATAAAAACTAACATTTGTACATGATATTTACATGATAAAAGTAACAGGCAAACATTAAATGCTTAGAAAATAGGAATTATGTAGAAGAAAACTTATAACTAATATTAACACAAAAATAAATGTATTAATGCTTTGACATGATTTCTTCCAAATTCCTTCTAAGTTTATATTTGAATGTTATATCTCCATATTTTCATTTACTCTTATTATGCTCATACATTACCATTTTTCCATGGTCCTCGTTTTGTATACATATTTTATAGCTATGTGGTGTTGTGCATAGGTACAAGTATTTTCTTTATTTTTGTCATTTTAATTGTTGTCTTAGTTATTTATTTAATTATTCTATCACACATTGATCTATGTTTTCCTATGAAATTATTTTGTAAATACATCTGAACATAGTTCATAATCAGTTGGGAATATGAGATTATTCTGGATAGTTTGGGTGACCCTGATTCAATCAGTCAAACAGTTTTAGGAGCAGAAACATAACTCCCCAGGAAGTAGAACAATTATTTCTGTATACATTCTGTTTATGCAAGAGAGTTCAGGCCATGCTTTCAGATGTTCTTTGTGGATATTGAATTTACTTTACTAACTCTCCAAATCACATAAATGAATTCCTAATAAATCTCTTAATATATATCTCCCTCAGATTCAGCTTCTCCTGTTGAGTCCTGATAAATCAGTTATACTTTAAATATAATGGTCACCATAGAGTTTACCATGAACGCCTGTAATTAATCTATCTGCACCTTCAAATAACTTTATGCTACTTTGCAGATATTATAGGTACCAAGAAAGTGCCCAGTTCAAGCTTCCCATCACTGTTATTGCTGTCATTTATGCCACATGTCCATATGCCACATGCTGTGATCACTCAATGTATATTTACTATCATAATGCAAAAGTCTCTCAAGAGAGATTCTTAATCTTACAGAGCTTTCAGCTCTATTCCACCATCATTATATTAAAGCTTTACTGTTTAGTTTTAGGAAAGGAAATGGTTTATATTTTTATTTTTAAATCTTGATCTTCTAGAGGGCATGGTTCCCTGGGGTCTGAACTAACAAGTGTTTATTAGCCAGTTTTTCCCTTAAATGCGACAGAAAGATCAGAGGGGACCTGATATGGAAAAACGTCTTGTTTCCAGTCTGGCTGAAGTTCTAGAAAAGTCTTTCTCATTGTAAATTTTTGTTATCAAGAAGATTCTGGGTATATTTCATGATGATTGTTCCCCTACTATGCTTGTCAGAATAGGCCATGAATGTCCCTTCTGGCTTCTTCAAAATGAGAGTCTGGTAGGGCCAATTCATCAAAATTTTTAGTATATTTCTTGCTGTGGTTTGTATGGTCCCCAAAAGTTCATGTGTTGGAAACTCACTTCAAATTGATATGTTAATTGATATGCATTGGGAGGTAGAGCTTTCAGGAGACCATTAGGACTAGATGAGATTAGGAGCATGGGTCCCCCATTGTAGCAATATGTCTTTATAAGAAGAGGAAGAGAGACTCCATCTGGAACACTTGTTCTGTCTTGCCATGTGATGCCGTTATAATAGATCCGTCAGAAGGACATCCCCAGACACTGGAGCCATGCCTTTGGAACTCCTACCCTCTTGAAACCTGAGCTAAATGAAACTCTATTTTCATAAAATCTGGTTTTGAAATGTTCTGAAAGTAACAGGAAACAGGCTAAAGTAACGTTCCTCTCAATATATAGCTTCTCCAAGTAAACAGATCTCAGATGTGACCTGGATTCTCTTGCTTCTCCAATCTGAAAGATGACGATTTGTCATGTAACCTAGTTTCTCTGTTGTTTTCAAGAAAGGTTGTTGACTTATTTTTCTTTCCTAGTTGTTTTCCTATGGAAGGGACAGGAGCAATGACTCAGAAATTTTTACACACTGACCTAGGACCCAAAGACTCTTCTAAGGTCTTCAGGATCTGTGGCAGTATCCTATTTCCATCTTTATGTTGATTTCAATCTTCTTCCCTTTATTATTAATGAAACTTCCAAGAAGTTTATCAATTTTCTGGGTATTTTTGAAGATGAATTCAAAATTGGTTTTCACTTATCTGTCTATTGTTTTTCTGATTTCAATTTTGTTGAGATCTGTTTTTTAATATTCCTTACTTTTACTTACTTTATACTAATTCTTCCCTTCTTTTTCTTATTTCTTGAGGTAAAGAGTTAGATTATTGATTTGAAAATTTTTCTATCAAACATGAGTCACTATAAATTCCCCTCACACTGCTTTGGTTCTGTTCCACAAATTTTATTGTGTTTCAATTTTCATTCAGTTCTGTGTACTTCTTATCTTCTTAAATTTTCTCATTGATTCATGTACTATTCACAAGTGTGTTGTTGAATATCTAAGTGTTCAGAGGTTTTCCTATTGTTGATCTGGTATTGATTTCCAGTTAGATTTAATTATTTTCAAATTTAAAAGAAATGTATGGTCAGAGAAAATATCTTTTGTAATGTTAATTACTTAAAACTCATAAGACTTATTTTGTGAGCTAGGATATTTCCTATGTTGGTCAATGTTCAAATATACTTGAAAAAAATGTATTCTGCTCTTATTGGGTGAATGATCTATAAATGTCAGTTTAATTTTGTTAGTTGATGGTATAGGTTATTCCCTCTGTGATAATGAATTTCTGTCTATTAGTTCTGTCCATTGTTGAGAGTAGAATGCTAAAATCCTCCAGTATAATTTATTCATGTAATACAACTGGAATATTGCATCAGTTGAACAGCAATTGCCCATTTCATTTTGTTTTCCAAATTATACATTCTCTTTGTTGTTTAGATTTAATATCTTTATTATGCTATCTTCAGTTTCACTAATTTTTCTTTCATTCAACTGTTGTGTCCTATTGTTTTTATTTTGGTTAATAAATTTTTAATTTGTAAAATTTTTATTGGGGTCTTCTTTATATTTTCTATTTCTTTGCTGAGATTCTCTATTTGCTTCATTCATTTCATGCATTCTCATTAAAGTAAGTTTGTGATACCCGCTTCAAAATATCTTTCAGGTTATTCTAATGTATTTGTTCTCTTGCTGCTGTCATCTCTTTATTTCCCTTTTTTCACTCAGATTCAGATTCACTTTGACATCTTCCTGGTTCTAGGTATGTGAGTGATTTTTAGTTAAAACCTAGACACTTTGTGCATAACGTGCTGAATATCTGGAAGACATTCTTTTAGTTTTGACTTGATTTCTTATGATGTGGTTACAAAAAGTAAGCAACCTCATACAGATAGAAATTCAGGTTTTCTACCCATTCTCCAAGGATGTGTATACTTGGGGGACTCTTTCTGACTGTTGGGCAGGATTTGTACTCCTGGCTTCTCACCAAGCCTGCAGAGATACTTCCCTAGAGACAGCAGTGTCTCACTCTTGCTTCCCTACTTGGACTCTCCTGTCACTCCTGCAGGGAGAGAGGGTAGCTTATTCTCAGTGAGTAACAGAGGGAGTCCTGACTTTCCCTAAGTCTCTACTGATGCTGGCAGAGTTGGGAAAGGTGGGCAATAAGCTGATTCTGTGTCTCCACTGACATTGTGTGCGGGAGCTCCCTAGTGTCACTCAGAGAGAAAGTCCTGTTTCATTACCCTACTTTTTCTATTGCTAGTCCATTTTGGAGTGGATGAGTTCAGGAGCCTCATGGAAGACTTGTCAGGGTGGAAGTTTAAACTCCCTACCTACACCTTTCTTGTACAGAGAGAGGTAGGGAAACATTTTTATTCTGTGTGTTTTTGGCTTTTATTTTCTAAGGATTTTCTTTCTTGCTAGGCTCCTCATTTCTAATTTTTTCTTTGTTTTGCTTTGTGTTTTTGCAAACAGAAGGCTTTTGTTGGGGCATTTGCTCTTTTTACTTATTGACATTTCAGTTTGCTGGATACTTCAGCATCCAGTCTTAGATTTATGGAGCAATAAGAAAATTCTGGCTCGCACCACCCTGGTGCTTTTCAGCTCCTTGAGTCCAGCTGGCATGCTCACTTTTTAACACTTTGAGTGTTTTCATATATTTTTTATATATAGTGTCCACAGTTTAGTGTATTTAGAGAAGGGATAGAGAAAAGAAAAACTAATAGGCCATTTTCCTAGATGTCCCTTGTTAGTTTCTTCTTTTCATAACTTGTTTTTCTTTGGTACAACCTTCTATATTTAATTTGATTCCAAAAAATGTGCAGTCAATTGCCGAAGCATTTTTATGCTGTCTGATTTTAAATCCTCATCAGATTATGAGCGTATCATATTCTTCTTGCTATTGAGGTCAGGTTTTTATCTTCCTCCTACGAATTGAAGTCTTTTTTTTTTTTTTTCCTGTCCTTGATATAACAAATTATTTTTAGTGGTACTCTGGACATTTTGGTTATTGTGTTAGGAGAATCTTGATTTTATTTAAATCATCTATTTAAGCCAGCAGTCATCCCATTTAAGTTCAGCATGTTGGTTCTAGTCAGATTTGTGTGCTATTTAAAAACACTGGCAATGCTATTTTTCTTCCCCTGGCAATACCATTCTTCTATGCTTCATTTGTTTGGTGCTCCAAGGACTTCTGCTCTCTCGCTGCTGGTGCTGTCTGCAGAAACAGTGAAAAAACAAAAACAAAAACAAAAAAAAACTTCCATGAGCCTCCTGTGGACACTGGGCAGACTTCAGGGGGAGAAGGTCAGAGCCACTTCCTTTTTTTCTCCTTATGACACCAGGTAGGGAGGAAAAAGATGCAGGGATTTACTGTTTCTTGCTGCTGCTGTAGGCAGACTGTGCTATCTACTGGTACCCTTGCTATAGAACAAGGGTGAGGATGGCTTGCTAACACTTTGTTGTTACATCTGCTTTTAGACTGATACACAGAGCTTGTTCTGGGATATCCAGGGCTTACTGTGCCTTTTGCTGCTGGCAGATCAGGCTGTCCCCTGGTGTCCTGAATGTTGAGGAGTGACTGAAATGGATTTAGTATTTGCTGTTTACTACTGCTATCAAAGGATCAGATTGTCATCAGTGTCCAGTTTTGGGTTTCCAATTGGACATCTCAACTAAGACTCAGTTGAACTTCTGCTTTCCAGGTCCTCTAGCTAGATGAATAGGCTATTCTTACTATTTATTCCATTATTGTTATTATTGCCAGTAATTTGATTTGGCAGACCTGTCACCATACGGTTCAAAACTATACAGGAGATGAACGAAAACTCATGGAATTAACTACAGTATAGTTCCCGGGTCCTGATATCTAAGCCAGTCTCCCAGCTTTCAGAGATTTCTGTTTTGTTTTGTTTGGTTTTAATCATTGATTTAATAATTCTTTGGGTATTCAGGTGTATTTAGGGAGGAATGCAGGGACCAAGCGTACACCATCTTGTTTAGTACATGAAGTAGACTAAAACGTCTTTTCATAAATGTTAGTAACATAATAGCTTCCATTCTTGGAAAACATGTGCATTGGTATTACACATTACTTTATTTTCTTCTCCTGTTTCACATGGATTTACCCCATAGTGTGTAAAATTGAATGTTTCATGCTGTGAGATTAGTCCCTTTGTGTGTGTATGTGTGTGTTCCTCTGGTTATTTAAAATTCCTGTGTTTGAGACCTGCTTCTCTGAATTGGATTACATCCTGTGCTGTGATGGGAGCCTCCATTATTTTCAATTCCAAATTTTAGAGACAAGGTAGCAGTTACTGTAAGAAGACTAGTAAGTATAAAGCACAACTTTAATTGATTTAAATGATTTCCTTAGGCAATTATAGTGGCATACTATAAACTGTGTATCTTAAAAGTTAAATAGTAGATGTTTGTTTCTAAAAGTTCTGGAGGCTGGGAAATTTGAGATCTGGTTGTCAGCATGGGCAAGTTCCTATTGAGGACTCTTTCTTATTTGGAGATGACTGTTTTCTTGCTGTATCCTTTCATGGAAAACAAAGAGAGAAAGAGAGAGAAATAGAAAGAGTATCTATTTTTATATAAAGACACTAATTCCTCTACTTACATGAACTAATAACTTCAAAGAGGCCTAATATTCAAATACCATCACACTGTGGTTTATGGCTTCAACTTATGCATTTGGTAAGGGGGGATGCAATTTAACCTAGCATATGTATTGTTTTACATAAACTTACTTTTATCCCTGGATTGACAACTTTCTCAAGGTTTAATTTCTACTTTTTAAAAAATGGGACCAGAGAGGAAAAAAAAAAAATTTTGGTTAGCTAGGAGTTAATATTTTATCTATTATTACCTTCCCATTTCCAAAGCATCTTCTATTCCAAGGTAAATAAATCTGTTGTATTTTGGTTATTCATGTTCATTACTTTTTCCCCACCCCCTTCAAAGTAGGCAATGTAATTGAGACTGTGTGAGATTTCTTCAACTAGTTCTATTACACTGCACTCTTATCACAAACTGGGAAACACTTTTAAGCTACTGGTATTATCTATTTTTGGTTTTGGCAAGTATAAATTGTCTCCTGTTAATTTGAATATTTTTAATTATTGAAACCAGTTCACTTGATTGGGTTGTAGATACTGATTTACATTTTATACATGGGTTTCTGCTCTCCATATCAGGGTGACATTCATTTTGTGACAATGTGAAGAGTACAACGTGGCATGTGACCCTTAATTTGCAACAAGTATTTACTGAGTACCTTTGTGCTCATCACTAATCTATAATAATAAAATGATAAAAGATAAAACAATTCTTTGAGAGAAATAAACAATAAGTAAGCAATAGAATGCATTTTACAATTATGAGAACCTTTAAGTACTATTTAGGCTAAGATAATAATGACAAAGGAGAAAGATACTGTTTTAATGAGAATGATTTGGAAAGTCTCTCTGAAGAGACTAAAGCATGTAGGATCCCAGGGAGTTGTTACAGTATGTGTAGAGTCTCTATGTTAAGAAAGACCAGGACCAGTGCCACATTCAATGTTGAGGGTCAGCAGGTATAAGCCATTGGAGCATTCGAGGGAAGGACACTTTTAAAGGTGACCTGGAACAGAGCAGGTAGGCTCTAGAGAAGATTTTTAATTTATTTCACAAGAAATTCCTATTAGATTATTTTTGTTTTGTTTTATACTTTATGTATTATATAGGTTACATTGAAATATTTCCTGAAAGAAGACAGAATTTTTTAAATGTCTAAAAGTGATTAAGTCACCTTCTAGGATACATAATAAATCAATATTTCCCTTATTATGCTTACCTGCATACAGATGAGCTTTTCTACCAGATTGACATTTCTATGAGGACAGTTATATCATATTCCAGAGATCACTACACTGGCAATAAAAATGGGCATTTGAATAAAATTAAGGATTTTAAATATCAATAAAATATTAATAAATATTTAAAATGTATCATTAGATGAACTCTGGGGTAGATGGATTATATAAAAGATAGGACTTAATCTGCGCAAAAAATCTGAACTACATATTGAACATATTATCCCTGTTTCTGGCAGTATGGTTTGAATTTATGTTAAAAACAAATACAAATGCAAAATAAAACATTAAAAAAAAGAACATTTTAAGTGCATGTATCTATGAACTAGAAAAGAAAAAGGAATATCAAGGCTAGACCTAAAAGAAAGCGATAACTCAGAGGTATAAAATAAGCCATGAGGCTGACATTCACCTTGAAGGCATTTTTCAAATTTAGTGAACTCATGAACTATTTTTCACAGGATCTCTAGTCTTGGGGACTGGCAGACAGGGTCTAATTCTGTGCACAGTGGAATGACTCTAAACCCTGAAACTCTGAGGTTCAAGAGATCATTTCTCATAAATTTGAATTAACTCTGTATATAAACCCCTGATCTCTACTCTCTCATTATCATTGGATTACTAGAATTCTATTTGTTTACTGACTGTGAGATAAGAAAAGAAATGGGGAAAATCATAAGAAATCTTCAACCCAACCAACTAAAACAAGTGTTTTCACACTAAATTCATTTAACACATGTGGTCTCGAAAAATAGTCTGAGCTTGATAATTTAATATAATCCCAGACTAGTTACATTAAATACAAATTCAAATCAGTTTTGGAAGAAAGCATCCTCAACCTGGGGCTCAGGGAAAAGAATGATGAATATGTCTATAAATAAAGTAGGTAACCTAAAGAACTCTGTATGCAGAGCAGTATAAACAAGGAAAAATAAAATAACTATAACTGAAAGCAAAATCTCATTCTACATGTAAATTTATAAACAAATCCATGATCATATTAAACTTCATATTATATCTCTTAGTAGATAGCTCAAATCAGTTAAGTAAATAAACAAGCCAAAAGAACAGAAATATGCAGCAATTTTCAAAACAAAATGATAATTTTTTTTATCTTTTAGTATAAATAAAACTCTGAATACAACATTTACAGAAGAACATAAGACGCATTTGTGAAAATTATCTGAGCAATGTTTAGGACTTGTTTTATTGAACATACTCCTTTCCATTATGCAATTAAGTTATATGTTAAATATATAATAAGAATAGCATGCACATTATGGATAATTCTTATCATCGATGGGTCAAGTAGAAAATCATAATGGAAATTGGAAAATATTTAAAATTAGACAATCATGAAAATATTCCATATTGAAACTTGAGAAATAGCGACATATTCTAGTGTGTGTGGTCATAAGTACTTGAATTTATAAAGATAAAAAGAGTAAAAATAAGCCAGTAAAACATGCATCTCATAACAAGGTTAACAAATGGAGCAATAAATTTCTTACATAAAAAAAAAAAGAGGAAAACTCCCACAATTAATAGGTTTTTGATTCTGAGTTGGTAGGATAGTGCCTGATAGTGGTTCCAGAATTCCTTTGATGTAGTTACTGCCTGCATCCATCCAGGGAATAGGAAAGAATGCACACACAGAGAAAATACCTTTATTAACTACTTTGACCTGAAAGGGACATAAATATTTGCTCAGATGTTGCTGACAAAAACCAGTCACACTGGCCAGGCGTGGTGGTACATGCCTGTAATCCCAGCAACTTGGGAGGTCGAAGCAAGAGGACTTCAAGTTCAAGACCAGCCTCAGCAACCTTAGTAAGACACCTCAACAACTTAGTGAGATTCTGTCTAAAATCAAAAATAAAAAGGACTAGGGATGAAGCTCAGTGAATTGAAACCACTTCTGGATTAAATTCTCAGTACCAAAAAAGAAACAATCACTTGTCTTATCTGCCTGGGCAGATGCTTAAAAGAATTAACTCTGTACTTTGGTATTTGCTTACCTTTTCTGTCATATTCTATAAATGTAAGGCTTTTTTGTTTGTGTGTGTGTGTGTGTGTGTGTGTGTGTGTGTGTGTGTGTGTGTTTTGTTTTTTCTCAATACAAAACCAGTTCAGAGAAAGACAAGATTCATAGTTTACAGATGTTTATATTAGAAACTCTGGGTTACTGTAAAATAATTTGGTAACTTAGGGACAGGAGTAGTTTGCTCCAGCATCATGGTAAGTGGCAGGTGTTCACCCAGAGAGGCCATCTCATTTAGTTGAAGGGGTGTCTGCTTTACTTAGAGACTAAATTAGTGAAGATTCTGGTACTTGCTTAATTAAGTGCTACCATGAGAAAAGATCTAGCAATCTTTTAAGATTCACAAGTTTAATTTCTGTGTTAGTCAGCTTTCAGTCACTGTGACCAAAATACCAGACAGACAAAAACAACTTAGAGGAGAAAAAGTTTATTTTGGCTCCCTGTGCCAGAAGTTTAACCCATGGTAGGCTGAGTTCATTTGCATCATGGCCAGAAGGTGTGGTAGTTGAGGGCTGCTCCATTCAGGGCAGCCAGGAAGCAGGGAGGGCAGAGGGGAAGGGGTCGCCTTGCCGGGAAGACACACCTTCCAGGGCCTGCATCCTCCCAGTGACTCAGCTTCTGCAGTCCACCCCATCTGCTGAGTTTCCACCCAGATTATTCAAACCAGGATGGACTGATTAAGTTCCCGCTTCAACATTCCAATCATTTTACCTCCAAACATTCCTGCATTGATAGAGGAGCTTTGGGGGACACTTTGATCTCAAAGTGTTATTTTCTAGTTCATAGATACATGCACTTAAAAAGTTCTTTATCTCAAAGAGTTAATTCACAAAACCAAACCATAATATTCAAGTTACCCTTTTTATTCTTTTGGCAATAGAGATTGAACCCATGGATGCTCTACCATTGACTCCACCCCCAACCCTTTTTAATTTTATTTAGAGACAGGATCTCATTAAGTTACTTAGGGCCTCCTTAAGTTACTCAGGCTGGCCTTGAACTTGTGATCCTTCTATCTCAACCTGCTGAGCTGCTGGGATTACAGGCATATGCCACTGAGCCCAGCTACGTGAAAGTTACTCTTGAAGAAGGAAAACTGAGATGCTTAACACTGGACATTGGTGCCTATTTGTAAAGCTATGGTTGTTAAAGTAATTTAGGGTACTGTAACAATTGAAAGAAAATAAAGAGAAGGATGAAATAGAATTGAATCAAAACAGATAAATATATATGAAGACACTGGATTTAAAACAAACTTGAACTTCAAAGGAAAAAGAAAGAACACACTTGTTAGAGCATGATATTAAATCAGTTGTTTATACATATTGGTTAAAATACACAAAAAAACACAACAAATTATGTTGACTCCCACATCATACAACATGTAAAAATTTAATTTTAGTAAGACTGAATGGAATAAGAAAAATTAAACAATGAATCTTTTAGGAAATAATTGTGGGTATTATCTTCATGGCCTCAGATTAAGGAAAAATTATTTTAGAAGAACCTGAAAGACTAACAATTAAAATGATTAATTTATCGGTTTTCTTAAAATTATGAACATTGTTATTCAGGGAAAAACTTTAAAAGAATAGAAAATTGTCATAGAAATTTGCAAATATCAATACACCTGACACACATAATAATAATTATCTGTCAATAGATGGATGGTAGAATGAATAAATTAGTTTGCAGCAATCAGAAATGGAATACTTTACAGCAGTGAAATTGAATGAATTACTGCTTCATATTGATAATTTAATAGGATAATTTTAAGGGAAAGAAGATAGGTACAAATTAATTCGAAGTGATGAATTTAGACACATGGAATTAGAAATCAGCCAAAACCAATCACAAATGTGAAAATTCAGTATAATTTGCCTCTGTATACAAAGGAAGTACAGGATAGTGATTGACAGAAGGCATCAGTGAGCTTTGAAGGTGTTGATAATATCATGTTTCTTAAACCGGACAGTGTTTCCATGAATGATAATTCATTTTGTCATACATGTCGTGTTTTATATATTTTCCTTTGTATATATCTTGATTAATACAGATAAAATTGATTTGGTTTATGTAACTGAAAATTGGAGAGATAAGAAGTGGCTGCTGTCAATTTTGGATTATTTGGTAAGTAATGTTCAGAAAGAAAACATTTATTTTCTAGTCTCTATGTATTAATTACTACTATATCATAAAATACAAGTGTTGTTTAATGACATGCATCAATCATGTATCATTTAATGATGAGGACACATTTTGAGGCATGTGATTTTAGATGATTTTGAAATTCTGAGAACATTTTGGAGTGTACTCCCAGAAACTAAGATGGCTTTAATGTCACTGGGCAATATAATTTTATGGATCTGTCAACATATATGGCAGACTTGTTGACTGAAACAGGATGTGGTATGTGACTGTATTTCTTTTAACAATTCACAGAAGAATGTACTTTGTGCTCCATGTTTGACAGAATGAGAGTGTCTGTCTCCCTACTTACACAGAGTAAGTCCTGATATTCAGGGTAAATTCTCGATTGTGCCACATACCCACCTCCGGTCCAAAATATATATTAAAAAGGGAAAATGAAATGACTGGCTTTAAAAAGCTCTAGGTCTGGGTGTATAATCAAGGTCACCAAAGTCATGTGCTGCCTTGTAACAAAGAGAGGAAAGGGATCAGGGAATGCAAAGTGTCTAGGATTCCATTAAGAAATGTCTCATTCAGAAATTACAAAAAAGGAAACAAATTGGCTGTAGATTGTAGTGATTATATCCTCAAAGTTAAAATGGATAAAATAATAATTAATTCAATGTATTTAATATTATGATCTTGGCTACTTAAAAAGGATATTTTAGATATGCATAGAATGGAAAATGGAGTAAATGGACATGTTAGAAATGATCCCATTATTCTCTTAAATGACTCTTAGAAAATATATCATAGTATTTATCCATGCACAATGCCATTAAATGGAAACAATTACTATGGAAAAATTAAATGTGAGGTTAAAAGAGTTAATTCACAGAGGGAGCATTTTGACTCTTCCAAATTAATGTAAGATTCAACACTTGGTGGAAAAAGTAACCACATTAGAGGCATTAATGAACTGTGTGTAACTAAGCACTCTTTTCACACTAGAAAGTACTTCTAATTTATTGCGGTCTGAAGAATTAACCAGGAGTCACATTCTGAGTAAATAGGCAAGAAAAAACTGGTTGTGCTATTAAATTTCAGAATCCGTGCTACAAATCATTATTATTGGTTTCTACCTTCTGAAAGAATGATTGCACAAAATAAGATCAAAACTTGAAAATAATGCATGCAATATGTTTAAAACTCTCATTCAAAACAATAAAAAATAGCAAATACAAACAGTGTCAACACAATTTCCATATACTTAAAGGATCTATGTACTTTTTAGAATAATCTTTTTGCCTAGCTTTAATGAGATATAATTGATGATATTGTATCTATTTAAGGAGTACAATGTGATGATTTGATATGTATACATACCTGCCCCACATCCAGCATGGGTGAGGGAAGCAGTTCCTGTTGGAGGAATGGGCTGGCTGTGAAATATTCACTAAGAAATTTATTTAATAGAAAAAACAACAGGAGACAATTATCTTTTGAATCAGGGGCATGACCAATTGAGCTGTCCATAAGAGACTGGCTCTAACAAAACACAAGAGCCCACTTTTTTTTATTTATAGTAGTACAGATCGAAGAGGAACTGGTAGGAGCTTCTTCCGTGAGAAACAGGATGGGCTGGAGTTAAGCAAGTCATTTTGCTTTAGTGAGTCTTTGGCACATCCAAGGTCTGCAAACTCCAGCAATGAACTAATCTGCAGGGAAACCACATACTCCAGGCAGTCTGGAACAATATTTCATAATTGTCAGTTCCTGAGAGCCAGATTTCCATGCCTAATGATTCAACCAAGCCAGGTTTTATTTGCTGGCCCTGGATGGCACCCCACATATACACATTATGAAATGGACACCACAATCAAGTTCATTAATACATCTATTACCTAACAGTTATTGTTTTTGCATCCCAAAATACTTAATATTTACTCAGCAAAATTCAAATATTCACTCAGCAGAATTCAAATATTCAATATACTATTATAAACTGTAATAACTGTGCTGTACATTAGATCCTCAGAACTTATTCTTTTTATAATTAGGGGACCTCTGATAAATTTTTTTCGTATTCCCCAAACCCCAGTCGCTGACAATCACCATTCTACTGATTGTTATTTGAGTTCAACTTTTTTTCTTTTTCTTAGTTCCCACATATAAATGAGAGTATGCACTGTGTCTTTCTGAGCCTGACTTATTTCACTTGACAAGAGCACTAAGAAGACACAATGATAAAAGGATAGTCTATATGGTGTTGGTAGAGGTGCCTATCCGTATGTAAAAAATGAAATTACATCCTTTTCTTATACTGTATACAAGAGTGTTGAAGTGGATAAAAAATTAAATGAAAGACCTGAAACCCTATAACTCCCAGAAGAAAACAGGAACAAAGATCTTTGACACTGGTCTTAGTGATGATTTTTTTTTTTTAAGATATGACAACAAAAGCACAGAAAATAAAATAAAAATTAAGCAAGTAGAAATACATCAAACTAAACAACTTCTGCACAGCACAGAAAGGAAACAATCAATAAAATGAAAAGTCAGCTTTCAGAATGCAAGAACAATGTTTCTTGAGCCAGAAAGGGTTTGTTTTTTTTTTTTTTTTTTCATTTTATCTATGGTGATACAACTTAATACAACTTTAACTGTCAGGAACACTGATAGTCAATTGCATAATTAGCCAGTATATTGAGAATAAACTTAAGTGTTAGTAAAAGTAGCACTTTATCACTATTTTAATAGCTATTATTTAAAAGCTATTTTTTAACAGCTTTTTGGACTAAAGTTATACTTATGAGAGCAATGAGGAAAGCAAACTCATAATCAAATCTGCTCTAAAATGTTACTAAAGAAGCAAAATTCTAAGTTGTTTTTCAGGTAATGCAGAAAAAAATGGAGAGTAAATGTTTAACTTAGAATCTAATAATTTTTTTTCTATTTTGCTTTTTAAAAAATGTCATGTAGTATTCCCTGCGTGTAGTCCCATCTGTGGTCCCTGTGTGGAACCCTGACATAAATTCTCTTATCAATTAAAACTACCTTCCTCTTCAATGGTGTTTGGAGTGTGCTCTTACATATATTTAATTCAGTGTCCAACTGTTTTTAAGTGGCTTTATTCATTATAAGGAAGGAAATAAAGAATATTATTGTAAAATTATACTTCTAATGATATGAGCAGTGTCATTTAGACCAACCCACCAACAGGGAACAATTGAATATGCTGACTTAAGCATCTGAGGAACTGACAGCAGAAGAAGAAGTTATAAGGATAGAAACTGAAGAGGGACAATCCCAATAAGAATACTGAGTACCAAAGGATACATGTACACACACAGGAGGAAAAACAAAGCTAATTGGGAGGACAATAAATAACTCTTTAATTTTATCAAAATATAGGAATTTCTCAAACTGTTCTAAAAAGATGAAAAACTAAGTTCAAATAGTTAACTCTCCAAGCAGTCTGAAACAAAACAATCACTAATGGGTTTCTGTGTTGTAGAAGATTCAGTTGACTTTAATGTTCCCTAAGAAAGACCGTATATTAAATAATTTTAAGCTATTTGTTTGAATATCCAAAATGTATACTGATTTTTAGACTTTAAAAATAACTAAAATCAATAATGAGGTTTTGAAAATAAGCAGGAAATTAAATATATATCAATTTTATATATTTACATTATAATTTTAACTATATATATTAAATATTTTGTGCATCATAATAAGATACAGCAATAATGTATACATCTGGAAGGAGATATAGAGAGTTCAAGTATTCTAAGGGTCTTTATTATTTGGAAGCAGGGTTAATTTCTTTGTAAAGTCAGCACTGAAACTTTGCCTCAGAATATATCTTATTAGATTGAAATTTTAAAATCTGTTTTCTTGCTTAGTATCTATAGAGGTTATCTTGATATTTTTCACTTTTATTTTTTACAGCACACTTTTTCTCTGTTCAGATTTTTCATTTGTTCCAACACTAATTTATGTATGATTTGTGTTTCCTACAAGGGTATCTAGAATAGGAAGTGAACCCACTGTACCATTGGGTCTTTGGAACTTTTTTTTGGAGGGGGGCGTGTACCAGGGATTGAACTCAGGGTCACTCAACCACTGAGCCACATCCCCAGCCCTATAGTGTATTTAATTTAAAGGTGGAGTCTCACTGAGTTACTTAGCACCTCACTTTTGCTGAGGCTGGCTTTGAACTTACAATCCTCCTGCCTCAGCCTCTAAGCCATTGGGATTATAGGCACATGCCATGGCCCCTGGCTACCACTGGATCTAACAAAGGAATTATGGTGAGGGCTGAGTTGCACAGAAGACCATGAGCCTCCTGGGACTCCAAAGCAGATTCGCACCTCTCGTAGAAGAGTTTTGCTTTCTTTGTATCCATCCCTCCCCACCTCACCCCACAGTACTTTTTAATGTTCTGCTGTACAACATGGTGTGAGAAACCCATCTGGGTAGACTCCTCTGGGAAGGACACTCCTGGAGCATTAAGTAAAATAGGGGATCAGCTACCATGGCAGTAACATGCACAACCACCTCCAGGCACAGAAATTAAAAAGGTAGACTCCAGTGCCATTTCTAAGAGAAAGCAATAAAATATGTCCCTCTTGCCCCGACTGACTCCATGCCCTCCTGAGATGTACTTGATTGAAGGTTATTTCTCTCTGTTTGGTATTTGCATAGTCTAGATATGGCTATTCTGACCATACTTGTCCCAAAATAGAGAAGTTATATATGCTGAGGAGATGGAAAAAATTGACTCACCGAGTGCAGCAGCTGTACTGTGCAGTAGTCCTTTCCATTTTCTGTGTGAGTGAGGAAGGTGGTGGTGAAGGGCTGGGATAGGGGTGTTTTCAGAGGGAATGGGGAGTTACAATAAGTAAGGTCATAAGAAATTCATGCTCTAGTGTGAAAGGGGTTGCTGGATAGCAACCATTCATGAGCAACCTCATTGTCTTCATCTATTCAGGCACCTACACCAAAATACCTCTTATTGAATCACATACAAACAATAGGAATTTATTACCTAAAGTCTGAAGCTGAAAAGCCTAAGAACAAGAAACCAGCAGATTAAATGTCTGATGAGGGTTGCTCTCTGCTTTAAAGATGGTATCTTCCTGCTTCAGTCTCCTGCTGAAGAGGCAACCATCTCCCTTGGACCTTTTTAATAAGGACCTTAATCCTGTTTATTAGGGCAGGGCCCTCATAATCTAATCATTTCCCCAAAATCTTCCCTCTTAATACTATTTCTTTATGGATTCAAATTTTGAAGGGATACACACTTCCTGACCATAACTCCTGTCTTTAGCTCCTTTTCTCTCTTTTGTCAAGGACTGGGGGAAAAATGCCAGTCAAAAGGAAATGAATGTGTGGGGGTGGTCCTTACTTCAAGTTCAAGTCCTGTGTTAAACACAACCTACATTATAACCATCTGTCTTTACAAGGTTCCAATCTTGTTTATTCCTCTCCTTCACCCCCAAGATTAGCTTTGATGCCTAGCACATTAGGGACTCTCAAATCATTCTTGGTAGACAGTTAAAATGAAGCCTTATGAAGTTCTGGTTTTAATCTACATGACTGGAATATGTTACAGATTTTTAAAAATAAATTCTCTCTTTTAAAAATCTATCATTTTTCTCCTAAATTCATTCAAAATGACTTTCACAAAGCAATAATTTGACATTTTATTCACATTCTCAAAAACTCTAATTTCTCAAGGAACAAATGTTTCAAGCTGTTAATAAGGTAACATATAATGATAATATAAATAATATATAATAAAGAACATATAACTAGGGTCTGAGTTACTCACAATCATCCTTACCCTCCACCATGTTCATAAAAAATCACAATGACTTTTTGATTTATTTTATACTAGGCAACCTTTTGTTTATCGTGTATTGTGTATTTCACGACTTACTTTTGGCATTTGACATTGTCAACAGTTATTTATGAGACTACTATAAGTGAAATTCTGGCTAATAACTTCTTGATGGATGCAAATGAGTGTTATAAGATAAAAATACAGATGTTCAAGTAGCAAATCACTTGAATTTAGGTCTCTCTGGCTTTTACCTAAGCAAACAAAAGTTTCTGGGTAATAAGAGAGGAGAGAGAGAGGATTTACTTAGAAGGATTTCTTCAGTTAAAGCTCTTCTGAAAGTTCTACTCATAACTTCTCCGTGGGACAGCTGGGGATTGCCTACTCTGATTTCTCATGCCTAAATCCAGAAGGATTGGTTTAACATGATTATTTTAAAAATGTATTTATCCTTCAGAGCCTGCGGTCTGATGTCTAGTCTAGGAAATCTGGAAAATAGCACTGAAGGACCTTTTGAGGTTCTTGGGAGTTAGAATCAGAATGAGATGATAGTGTGTTTGACAGGTGGTCAAGAGATGCCATGAGAGTTTCTTTTGAAGAGAGAGTGCATCAACAGGAGAGAGTTGAGGAGAACTATGTCAAATTCTGTTTAAGAAGGCCACCTGGAAAGCAATAGAATTCTAACATTTAATCATCTGAGAAGAGTCCTCCTAGAGACCCCTGGGCAAAAAAAGTGGCAGGCTGAATTAGTCATTACCCATGCCATTTGCAAGAAGCACTCAGCACAGAAAGGTGTTGTGTCCCCACAGAAATGCCAAGGGTGCCAACACATATATCAACATTATACAGCAGCTACGTCCCTCCTGCCAGACTCAGAATTCTCTTCTTAGTTACTTGTCCCAATGGGCCCCACTCTAAAGAGACCAGGAACCAATAACTAGAAAATAAAGGAGATCTGATGGGAAATAAGATAATGAGTACTTGAGAACTCTTGAGAGTTTTTGACATTTTTTGTATTTGTTGAAGAAATGTGGGTAGCAACCAGGATTTCTGGAGGGGGTTCTTGGGTAGGTGCACTTCTACCTTTTGGGTCTGTTGATTGAATCAGTGCTTGTGTTTGCTTTCTGTGTATTTATCAATCAAGCTGTGCACTTATGAGTTTGCATTTTCATATGTGTAGAATATTAAATAGTAGTTTGCTTTTAAAATGAATAATTTAAAATCCCATGGCATTTTTATTTTATGTTCTTCAAAGTAGGTATATGCTTATATTTGTAAGAAAAATCTATATTCATTGGACTATTACTCAGAGATGTATTTGTTGGTTATTTTTTTCATAGGAATAATAATTTGTTTTGTGTTCATTGGTCCTGATGTATTTGTAAGTAGTAGTATATATCATTTAAGTTTCTTAGGGTTGAAACTGTATCTAAAATTATCCCTAACATCTAAGGGAACCATCTGCTCTTGGTGTAGTGTCACTTTCTTGTTCTTATACCCCACGTATCTGTCTTCCTTTGCCTCTATTTACTTCTTAAATCATTTATGTGTTAAATTCTTTCTTTTCTCTTCCTTTATTGCTTCCTGGAAATTAGCTACTGGTACCAAGCTGAAGTAATCTTTGGGTTCCTTTTATTTGTTTCACTAGCTATAGGGTCCACAGGTATGTGCTATCTTTTTTTTTTTTTTTTCAAATGACCAAAACCATTCTTTAATATATATATATATATTTTTTTTTTTTTTCTGATTTTTTAGTTGCTTAGGATAGGAAGGTAAAGCTTTCTCATTATTTCATTGTGGCTTGTAGTAAGGTCAAAGATATAGATTTCTTTTTATAATTTTAATACTGAATTTAATTTTAGAACCCAATTTTCATGTAATATTTGCACTAAAAACATTGATTATTTGACTCTTGTTTTCCACTATGACAACTTAACTTTTATTTTCCTTAATTATTGTTGTCTATAATTAGAATCTCATGTTATATTAAATGCAACACTGTTCATCTATCAAAATACTAGACAGTGTTGTTGGTATAATGGATTTCCTAGTTTTCAATGAGAAAGTTATTTTATTATTTGTGAATCTAATTTTACAATACAATGTTAATTGGGCAAAATGCTGAGTAAAGGAAATGGAGACTTACAAAACCCTCAGGGAAAAGGGATGCTCAGGAATCCAAACTGCTATAATCTCCTTTGTCTGCCAAAATAACCCTGTCCTCTGAAAGCAAGCCCTCCAAAAGTAACAGACCAACTCCTCCTATGACCTGACCCTGCTAAAACTACTAAAATCAGACCTCTTAGCCCATCACCATTTTCCCTCTTGAAAACATGCTCTTCTGCTGTGTGATAAAGCATTGCCGATCTGTTGAGGTCTGTTTCCAATTTGTTTTCTTTTTGTATTCTTTTTCATATACTTTTACCTAGTAATTGCAATACTTTAAAAATAATGATAAGCACATATAATAGAAATAGTAGTAGAGTAGTAATAATAAAAGGAGGAAAAGGAGCAAAAATGAATAAAATGTAGAATAGTTATTTCTTTAGATAGTGAATATACATTTGCATGCCTGGATTTAAAATCTTTAGAAAAGTCCAAGCAAATGATAGAATCTTGAGTAGAGTTTCAAAGTGACCTCTTCTGAACTATAAAATGTAAATACTTATTTGAGGTACTTCACAGCTTTTCCTAAGAGACCAGTTACAAGTCTTTTGAGTCATTTTTCTTCAATTTTTCCATCTCTTAAAAATACAAGTAACATTTAAATTTAAGCTTTTTAGGGAACTTTTTGTGACATATTTCATCATATACTATTGCTACTTAAAGTTGACCATTGGCATACACTTATGTTCTTAAAGTCGTATTTGCCAGGTAAGAGGTTTTGTCAGATCACATTATTTTTTAAAATCTTATATAACAGGAATAAAAGTACTATGCTTTGAATCTCTCCTCTTTGATTTAAAACAAGCTTGTTGTCAGAAGCAAATTTCAAATATAATCAAACAAGAGAATTGCAATTGTAATAATTAAAATAAGTTGTGTTATTTTATGTAGTAATAACTGAATTTATATACATAATAAAATAACTGGTTTGCTTGAGTATTATGGTTTGGATTCCAAATATCCCCATAACGGTTAATTTGAATTGTCAACTTGATTGAATTGAGACCCTAATGATGAAGAGGCCTCTGGGTGTGTCAATGAGGGCGTGTCTAGTAATGACTGGGATGTGGGATAGTGAACTGAAGTGGAGACCCTCCTTAAGCCTGGGCAGCACTGCCCATAGGATGGAATAAAAGCTGAAATAATAAGGAAGCAGATGCAGATGCAAGCTCCGCTCTTCTTGAAGGGGTTCTTGATCACTGCTTGGATCTTCTGAGGACATCAGACTCAATGCTTCTTCACTCTTCCAAAGGAGACTCTGCCAGTGATTCTCCTGGTAGTTTCCAGAAGCCTTGAACTCGGACTAGGGTGGCACTGTTGATCCCTCTTGTTCTGGGGCTTCTGCATCTTGGACTGCACAGCTCCTGGTTCTTCCTGCTCTCCAGCTGCAGACGGCCATTGTGGACAATCCAGCTTCTGGACTTGTAGGCCAATCTAATAAATCCTTTTTTTATAATCATACTTCCAGTTGATTCTGTTCCTCTAGAGAACCCTGACTAATACCGTCACCCAAAGGCCTTATGCTGAAGGCTTGTTTCCAGATAATGGTGATGCTAGGAAGCAATAGGACCTTTAAGAGGCAGAGCTTATCTGGATAAGGTTAGGGCATTGGGGTACATTGAGACACTGATCCCTTTCTCTCCTTTTATTGCTGGGTACAATGGACTGAGCAGCTCTGCTCCACCATGTGCTCCCTGCAGTGATTACTATACTGCCACAGGCCCAAGGGGCCAAGCAATCATGAACTGAAAACTATGAAACCATGAGTGGAAATAAATCTCACCTCTTTTAATGTTGTTTATCTCAGGCATTTTGTCTCAGGGACAGAACACTAACACACTAAGAAAAATGAGACTTAGAAAAAAGGAGTGACAGGTATTTGAACTTGACAATCTTTGTTTTATATTTTGGACGTTACCTACCTTTGAAAATATGTATGTAGTTACAATTCTATTCTCAAATAATCTAAAAACTATTACTCGGTTCAATTATTGTATATTTGTCAGTGATTATTTCCTTTCTTTAGTCAATATATATTGTTTTGACGATTTTTCAGATAAGGTATTCTTTATATATATATATATATATATATATATATATATTAGTGATTGTGTGTGTGTGTGTGTGTGTGTGTGTGTATGTGTGTAGTAGGTACAGTGGTGTTATGGAGTTCAAGGATAGAATTTGCTTTCACTTTTATGCATTATTTCTGAATTACTTCAAAGCATTAGTAAAATCTGATTCTTATCCATTGCCTCCTAATTTATCTTTTCTGCTTTTCTCTCCGTGCTAACCAATTAATCTGTCCTCTTATGTAATACTCATTTGCCACTTAAAGCAATCAGGATGTTCCTTTTCCTCTTTCAGATAATACTTCTATAAAGTATTACTAAGGCTTTCTGCTGATTATAGATGAAACTATCTCAGTGTTTTCTTTGTTCCCAACCTACTAGTATAATTTCCAACATTACAGCTTGTGGCTCTTTGAAAATAAAGAAAACACAGTGACATTGACTGCTACTTGAGGAAATCCAAATGCCTAAACTGGCAACACTTTTAAAAAGTCGACTTAGCATGGACTATTACTTTCAGCCCAGCATGCTACAGGAATCTTGAAGTCAGCTTTTTAAGCCATCTTTCTTCAAGGCGTATTTGTTAAAAAGTCCCCACACTAAAAATGTAATATATAAGTAAAGAAATACATATAAAAATATATAAAGAGAGTAATAAATGAGCACAAAAGTAAGTGGAGAAATGGGCATTAACTACATAGAATATCCTCTCTATGGATTCAAGTAGACCTACCATTTAAAACTGCACAAGGAATTTGCTGTAGATGGATCTGGAATGTTCCACAAAAGTCCACATGTTAAAGGTTTAATCCCGAGTGGTACTATTCAGAGGCAGTGGAATCCTTAGGATGCGGAACCTGGTGGGAGGTCTATGTCACTGGGTTATGTCCTTGAAGAGGACTATGGGCCCCTAGTCTTTTGCTTTATTTTATGCCCAGCCACGAGGTGAATGGGCTTCCTTTGCCATGTGTTGTTGTTGTGATGATATTTCAACTACTGGACTTCTGGATGAGCTGAGGCCTGAGTTTTTACCTTTGTCTGGACCGTTAGGGCAGTAAGATACACACTTAAATATAACCCTCCCTGATCTTTGCTTTTGTAAATTTCCATTCCTATGATGACCTGAATTTCTGTCTTGTGGCAAAATTCTTTTAGATATTTTTGATTAATAGACTTGCAATGACTACAGAGTCAGGTAACAAAAAAGAATGCACAATTCCTCATGGTATATCCTTATGAAGTTCTGATAGAGGTTAAAGACTATGTTACAGCAGGAGAGTGAAAGTGAAAGGAAGCAACCAGAATATAAGAATATCCTCAGATCAGCTCCCTCAGGCCCCTTCTTAGTTACACTGGTTGTGATTTTTCTTATTTATTTATTTTTTTTACTTACTTTTAGTTCCAAGTCAAACTTTATAGCAAGATTCTGAGGCTCTTCAGATCATATAGTTAAATCTATGCATCCCTTAAAACATGAACAAAGTAGCCCCAGTTATGTTCAGGGCTATTTTGAACTTTAAACAAGATATTATTTATCACAAACCAGTTCATGTTGTATTTATATTGGCCAAAGGTCAGTACCAGGCATCTAGATGTCCCCAAAGGCAAGCATAGGATTAAACCAGTCCATCTGTAAGAAACCCTACTTTACACAAAACACTACTATATTATCAAGTTATGCAGGGATATTGTTAAGGATCCATGTTCTGTGGTGAAATTATTCAACCTATTCTTTGTCTTGCAGCCCTCTAAAGGAGAGCCATCTTGAGACACAGAATTCCTGAAACCTCAGGATTAAGGTACTTGTAATTATCTCAGTGGACTTCCACATTCAATCTTGATACCTACAGAACCCCTTTTCCAACCACGAATAATGATTTTTTTCACAATGTGTATCAATTATGACATGTCCCTTATTAAGGTGCTTCAAATTATAAATAGGACAAATGTTACAAGCATATTTCTTACAAGGAAGATGCCATACCTACAGAACATTATCCAATTCATAATGAAGGAAATTAATACATAAGTTCAAACACATGTTTCATTAAATGAGAAAAAAAAATTGCTTCCATGAAGTTGTCTTTCATTCAAATTACTAAAAATAAAATATATAATTTAGAGGAAAGTAGAGGAAGTAATATGTAACTATCAAAATAAAGACAGCTAAAGAACTAAAGTAAAAATAGTAAAAGTGATGTAAAACAGGTAACACGTATTTAGTGACTCAGGTAGGAAAAGTCATTTACTTTGAACTTAATTTCTTCAAATAATTCTTAAAATTCAAGGGAGACTAGAAAATATCCCACTGAAATGATACTATTTTAAGTGAACATGAAAGAAGTCCTCAAAATGATATTGAAAAACTATGTGATGGACAGAAGGACTTGCCACGGCTCTTGTGACACTTTTAATAATTAAAGCCATTTGATTTTGGACAATATACATGTAGATTTATGAAAGATGACACTTTTGTGAGGGCACTATTATGTACATATCAATACTTAAAGAGAATGAAAGTATACCTTAAAGTTGCAATTCCACTCCTAAATGCTAGAAAAGCTGGTGATCTTATTGAGAGGGCTCTGTGAAAGTTTTAGTATTGCTTTAAAAAAACTATGCATGAGAAGTCCAGGCACAGACCCTTCTCAAACAAGTTTGCTTTGTTTTCACTGTATGTGAAACCATTCTGACAGCTGAGTGAATGAAGTTACAAACTGATATTTGGGGTTAAAAGTACCTGGAAAAATAAATACATCATAAAAACTTAAAACAGCATTTGCAAAACACCAATCCTCATATATGGAGTTTTAAGATGGGTAACATCCTACTATAGCATTCAAGATAAAATGAATTTAAAATATATGCAACACAACTAGCCAAGTGATAAATCTTGGATTATCTATCCAATATAACAGGCTGCATAGGGACTATATTGCCTTAATGTGATATTCAGAATAAACAGTGGTCATCTCTATAACACTAGTTTTACTCTAAAGGTTCTTAGCAAGTGTTAATCAATGATTTAAAAGATATATTGGGCAAAACCATTGTTTGGACTCTATTTATTGGAGCAGGAAATAACTGTCATGTCCTTCAACTAGAGTCAAGCATGGATTTTTATCACAGTTCTTCCAATAGCATGGTATGTACACCAGTATTTTCTTTCTTTTATGAAAATGTTGATATCAGCTCAAAATGTGTATTCAGATAGAACACCAAAAATATTTTTTTGGAGAAAACTCACAAGCAGATATGCAGCCAATCTATTTTTATCCAGTGCTTGATTTGGATGATGGTTAGGCAATTTGGAAAGCTGCATTAAGTGTTTTAGGATTTATGGGTCCCACACTAATGCTGTAATGTGCCAAATAGCACTTCAGTGACCTGGAATAACTGGTCTGACTTCCCAAATTGGAATATATTCTTCATAGGTCTAGCAGAAAATTTTTTTCTTAATTTCACTTTTTTAAGTATATGAAATGTTTCTGCAGTTATCAATTTTTGATAGAGACAGATACAAAGACAACAGAGTATTAATGTTTTTATTATAGTAGTAGTATTTAGTAAGGAAAAGCATAATTTTCATTTTAAGTTGCTACATGTTCTAAATAGCAATGTATTTTTCAATATCCAGCAAACATTTTTGGACCAAATTATTGTACATAGAGTTTACTTTTAGTATTTCCCTGTAAATCAGTAATACCTTCTGCAGTAGATGAAATTATTATCCTGACTTTTAATTCTACCAAATATGTAGTCAATTGTTTTATTTATAAGATTTTAAAGAATATATCTATAGCACATATATTTGAAACCCAAACTATATTATTAAAATATACTGTGCTTTTAATTTAATTTGATACATATATTTATATTTACATAATTGTATCTACAGCTGTCTAATTATGTAAGTACTTTCATGTAATCAAAATTTAAATTTGTGAACTCAATGTTATGTATGTGAAATAGTATTTTTTTAGTTGTTTTAACATGTTACCCCTTCATTCAATAGATTAGCATTATTTGTGCCTACTAATACATTGAAAAAAAAAATCAATGGGTAAGTAACACATAATTTTAGTAGTTCATTATACTTCAGAAAGATCTCTATAATTTGTTTATCATCATACTTTCAATTTTTTAAATTGAAGGCATTCTACTTTACATAAAATATAAATTGTTTTATACATTATTTATGTTATTGAAAATTATTCTTTCTTGAAATAATTTTTGCATACGTCAAATTTCAAAACATCAGTATCAGGAGTTTACCTTATACTTAGATAATATGTGTGCATTATTTATCATAATGTTTGTGGAAAAATTAAAGGTTGTTATTAAATCATAAGGTGTGCCCTGTCAAACAAAACAGTGTAAAGTGTTCCTGAATATTGAAAACTGTTAGGACGGATGAACAAAATTTGCACAATGCACAGCCCAAGTAATTTACAGAAGAAAGCTGGAACTGTTGCACCAACCACTGGTTCCAACACAGGCACTTCCAGTGAATCCTGATTACCTACATGCAGTCCAAATTACTACAGTCATCACTCTGCCTTCCAGAAAGGGAAGGCAGTTGATAGGATTGCTTGTTGGAATAAGTCCATCAAGCTAAGTATTTGAAAAAATTTATTCTTTCATTCAAAAGGAATGAATGAAAACCGAATATAAACCAACATCAAACTGTTACCTTAGACAGGGTGGTAATTTCCTTTTGTTCATATTTTCACTCCTGTGGATTCAAACAATCTAGTCCATTGTTCAGATAAATAAGTAATTTGCTATGTAAATGAAGCAATACAGTAACTAAACAACTAGCCCTGTAGACATAGTAATAATTCAGAAGTTAGAAGAAATCATTTAAATTTCATCTGGTATATTTGATAACACTAAGAAAATGCACAAAGGAAGCTTTTGAAATCTTAAATTATGATGGCTATACTAAAAATGGAAGTGTTCCACAAGGAATAAAAATGACTAAAAAACTAATTAAATTAGCATCACTAAGATAAGGTTGAAACCTCTTCTGGATATAAAAAAGCAAGCTTTTAGAATATATGAGAATGAAGTTAAAGCTGAAAGACATCCAGTGCTAGCATATTAAAGGTCATCTAAATTCCACTGATACCAACAAGGAGATCTGTTTGTACAGGAAAACCATTGAGTGCTGCATTTCATGTACTCATTATTCTGTTCTGATACCACAAATATTGGCTTCCTTAGAAAGAGACACTTTAAAGAGAACTGCATGAAGAATATTTATCAAGTATATTCTCAAACTTTACAAGATTAACAAGAGGAAGAAACTGTCATGCATTTGACTGGCAAATGAGTAATTGACTGATCCAATGCGGATTGAAGAGGTGGGATGGTTGTTCAGGGTTTTACTAAAATGAGATAATTATTATCCCTACATTACCTTGCTCAAGGCTTATGTACTACTGTACCATATATTCAGGAGGAAAAAAAAATGCTATGTATGGCTGATTTAAAGATACTACAAGTTTAACAACAGGTTAGCAAAATTTCAGTAATTAAAAATATGATCTTAGTTATTTTCAAGCACCTACTCCAACACCACTGGACCTAACCTGGAGGGAGCTAGACTTGTGACCTGAGGCAAGTCCCATTAAGGGATGCAGTTGCAAGTCATCTGGTTGCAAAAATGCTCTGCAGCTGGAACATGGATGTATGAACTGTGAAGAAGGAATTAGATTCTTTTACCATAACTGCAATCTCAACTGTTTATCCTTCTCAAAACTTCACATCCATGAGCTCTTTTGATATACACTTTTATTACAGTGTTTGTAATCTTTCCATATTGAACAGAATACACATGAAGACTTCACACCGGGCAGAGTTCTATGTAAAAATTGTGGGCAATAAAATAAACACAATAAATCTCAGGTAACTGGAGACATATAATCCATAAAAAGACAATACTGAAGCAGGGAAGCTTAGTGTAGGACATAAAATTATTGGAAGTTTTTAAACAGTGACTGATTTACAACTTTGTGGAATATTGTAATGAGTGTTAACATACAGATTGGATAGTAACTAAAAATTCTACCATGAAGCCAACATTGCAATAGCATGTAAAATTTCTCTTTGCTGCTAGATTCTTCCCCGTATGTCATTAATCAAACAAAAGCAAGAAAAAAGTTACCAATATTTCATTATTTAAACTGAATTTAATTGCATGAAAAAGATGGGATGAATGTTATCACTTGCTTATTTTGAGATAAGCCAAGCATTGTAAAATGAAAAATATCAAAGTTATAGTTTTATATGAATAACTTTTGACTTTGTAACTTGTACCTTCTTAGCACATGGTTATTAGTTTGGATTGTAGAGCGTTTATGATTAAAGTGTACTTTAGATTTATGATTGGCTTTGAGGTAATTCAAGTTTATCTAATTCATTACCCAGAGTCATTAGATCCATTAAGAGTTTGTAACTAAGGCACGAACCTGCGGTAGTTTTTAAATATTATTTTGTGTATGGTCAATGCTATTAGAAATATTTGCATATTATGCAAAGATTTTTAAGACAAATATTTCAAATACTTTTACTTTATAACATCAAATTTTGCATGAATCTATGTGTTAATTATTTGTCAAATAATTTAATGTGAAACATGACAATATTGATGGGGAAATATTAACTGAAGTGTGTGAAACAATAATTACATACATGAATACTACACATAATTTTAGCAAATTATGTTGAAAGTAAAAAAAACTATGGAAGATACAGATAATTATATGCTAATGAATTGTGCTTAAATTGTTGACAATAGATGTAACATTTAAATAGAGCATCATCAATAAAGACAAAGCAAAACAAATAAGCAAAAATCAAGAAGCTCTTCATTGTTAATTGTAGACATAAAAGAAAAGTACAGATATATGGCTTGATAAATGAACAAGTGGTTCAAAAAAGAAATCATAAAAATGACTAAAAACAAACACATGTAAGCCTATTAATAATCATTGAAAAATTGACAAAATGAATAAATTAGTAAAATTTATTTATTTGTTTATAAATTTACTTACAAATAAAAGATGAATTAGTCAATCTATGATACTTTTTACAGAAATAGAAATAAATTATACAAAATCATTTAATTGTAAATCAGCATCATATATTTTGTTTTTTTTTCAGTTTCCTCTAATAATAAAATATAAATGTTGTATTATTCTAAAGAAATATATAAAGACACATTAAATGACACAAATGCATAAATTCATTATGTGAATGTAACTAATATTACAGAGTAATCAAGTAAATCTAAAGAATATATTGCTATTTTTAATTACATAACTTTTGGGAAATGTTTTTAGTTGTGACCGAATATCACACATGATAACTGTCTGACTGTGAAGAAAATTATTTGGTTCTCATACCATGCAACAAAAATCTTTACCTTGGAGAAATATATTTCCATCATGTGTCTATGTAGCCTTTTATTCCTGTAACTGTTATCATTGAGAAAATAAGGTGTGTGAGAATAAAACATTTTTATATTTTTTCAACCTGTGGAATAACATCCTTTTTGGTCCCTGGTTGATAAGTCATTTGGTTGCGCTGTAATCATAGAACCACCTTTTAAATATGTTTTCATGAACATTTACTTTAAATAGACTAACAAAAATGAAGCTTATATCTTATTCTATAGAGTTTAAATAAACAAGCACACATGTCACTGGAATTTATATTTCTCTTCAGTAAATTTAGATATTGGTTGAGAGTGTAAGATAATGAAAATATTTCATTTCTATAATCACTTGATTACTAAATCTCTTCTATCAAAAACAAAGTTAAGAGGGTGTACATTTAGTAATATTTCTATTATACCCACATGTTCTGAAAAACAGATATCTCACCTAGAAGGGATAATATTTAATAAATAAGTGTGTATCTTGAGTCACTAATGTACAATATGAGAATTAGGTATAAATTATAAGAAAAGATAAAACTAGGTACATATGTGCACTCTAAAGTTTTCTATTTCTTTTGTGTGGAATAACAGTAGAACTAGGCCATTTGAAATTATGAGTTAACCAATTTTCTGAACACTAAACAACAAATAACAAGTCATAGATTTAGTCGAATGAAAGAAAATGATAAGATTACTCTCTCTTCAGGAAAGATATTTTACAGAGGCAAATTGAAGTGGAAAGCCAAAGAATCATATGTCAAATATGATCAATACAGATAATAAATCTATGTAATTACAGCACAGCAGCTAACATTTACCAGATGATTGGTGTATTCCCTTTTCTGTTGAATTGTCTAAACAATTGCTTAAAGTCTTCAATTTAATTTGCTGTCCTAGAAACTCTAAGTGTAACTTTCAATGCATTTATTTACCACCAATCAATATATTTAACAAAATTCATTTCTCAATAGTTAAAAGTTGTAATTAGACACACATACTAATGTAAAAGTATTGAATTTTTAACCTTACATTATTGTAAGGACATATCCCTACCACCAAGCCTTTGCAGAATTTCAATTAAAATATTTTCACTAATTTAAAATACACTTTTTAAAAAATGTCTATTTGTTCTTTTTAGATATGACAGTAGCATGTATTTTGACATATGCCTTCTTGGAGTATAAAGTCCCATTCTTTTGATTGTGCATAAAGTGGAGTTTCACTGGTGGTGTGTTCATATATGAACATAGGAAAGTTATGTTGAATTCATTCTACTGTCTTTCCTATTACCATCCCCCTCCCTTCCCTTCATTCCCCTTTGTCTAATCCAAAGTACTGCTATTCTTCCTTCCCCCAACATTGTGTGTTAAATCCACATATCAGAAAGAACATTTATTCTTTATCTAACTGATCAAATGGCAGTGTACACATCTTACTTGAAATATTAAACATAGAATAATTTCAGGAAGAATGTAGTAATACATACCAAGAGATTTCATATTGTCAGTTTTTTTAATTGGTAATTTTTTAATAATTCATCCCCTAGGGAAATATGCCAAAAAGGATTGCAATATTAATGCTGTGAAGAAGTTATGATATTGCTTATAATGATGAGAAACATAGTCAACTTCTTACTATATGGAATATAATGTGTAAAATTTTGAGTACAATATATTAGTTGCAATAAGAAGAGGAACAAATTGAGACAAAAGCCAGTCCCAGAAAGCTGTGCAGATTGTCATTTTGTTTCCTGTTGATAATAAGTATGTAGATGTTTATGCCACCCTACTAGGTGAAGTATTTAGATGTACTAAATATGTATGTACTTGCTGTGAAATGAATATATTAATCATAATTACAATCTACCCCACTAGCAATTTATTTTAAATTGTATCACGAATATTATCATGATACAAAATTCTGACATCTTAGGAAAAAGTTTAAACAGACTAGTATGAGACTGAGTGTGCCAAAAATTTTTATAATATTGATGGGGGAGGAAGGGCATATTTAAACAAATATTAGTTTTAAGTTAAATTGCCTACATAATAACCAACTGTACATCTTTTTTGGTACTTATTAGATATGGTGAAGAAAGGATGGGGTCTTCTTCAGAAATCTTGAAAGTGTTTTAAAGGTTGTTTTATTTCTCGTAAGATTTTAGCTTCCTCACTCACTCATGGAGAGTCCTTGACCTGCTTCAATGTCTCAAGCTTTGATGTAGTGCAGGAGAAATTCCCATGCCCATGTACCATTTCAAGAATACCCTCAGGGTTCCAATGACTAGATAGAGGCCGACTTTGTGTTTTAAACTTTAATCTTCCATCTTTATTACATATTAAAAGACTTTCTATCAACTTTCTTAGGTGAAAACCATAAAAAGTATATGTTTACCTTGAAATAGGAACTGTCCATATAGGAAAGAAAGGATAACAAAATATTTATTTTTCTAACTATACTACCAATTACTTTATTTTCCATGTGGAAGGACCTTTTGAAGTGAAGGTAAGAAAAATGGATTTAATTCTTAATAGGATGATAGGATGACTTTAGGGTTTTTTTTTTTTTTTTTTCTTCTTTTTTCTTTTCTTCTCTCTTGGTATCTCTACATTCTCTGGGAATTTCTTTTCAAAATTTTATATGACAACAATACATTAAATACATACCAATAATATGTACCAAGGAACATTTAAACACTGGATCTATAAGATGTGAAATGTAAATCTTTATGATACTTCTGAGCCAGAGTCTTACTCCTCAGATACAGGCCATCTTAATTATTTTGTCTATTTTGATTGCTGTTTTCTTCTGGAAATCACGGACTCTTTATTTCCCTCCATTTGCCCACAGATTTTAGGACTTTCTGGGTCAAAAAGAAATCGCATCAAATTGTTGAATATGGGAGAATAGACGTCATCATCCAAGCATCAATTAGAGGAGAAAGATTTCAGAATACAACTGAACTTAACTCACCAAGGAGAATGGGAATTTGTGGCTGAAGGACAGAGCGGAGGGGCCAATGGTAAATGGTTTACAGAAACTTAGTCATCAGGAGTCAGAAAAAGGAAAATATTGATTAGATGTACAGGGTGGGGGCTGAGGAATTGTATTAGATAGCAATGGTGGAGTCAGTCTCAGTATAGCAAGCACAGGAGGCCACAGACTAGTCTAGTGCAAAAGGGGTTTCAATGCAGCTTGAACAAAGTAAGGTCAAGTTCTTGCAGCTCTTTCACTTTGTTTAAGAGATATTAAGAGGTTGTGAATGAAGCAAATTATAACACAGATTGTCCAAACCCACCACTGGCGATGTTTGGTACTTTGAGGACAGGTGGTGGGGGAGGAAGTAAGTAGCCGTAAGGGTGGAATCTGCCAGCTGTCTCAGTATCAAATAGAAATGTGGGGGCTACCCCTTCACTTGCAGCGTATTTCACCTTGCAAATTTAGTGGTATCTGAGCACATCTGATGTCTGCTTCCATTAAATGGATTCAGGATTCCTCCCCTGAATAGGGTGTTTAAGTGTTTTTCCTCCTTTGGAAGCCACAGATGACACTGCCTGATGATTTTTTGTGTGTACTTTACAGGTAAAGGGGCAAATATTTTTATCAGACCCACATTCTTGGGTCCTACTTTCATGTAAATTTTCAATAAATTTTACTCTAATCTTAAAAGTTTTGAATTTAGTTTATGAATCTGCTCTTTTCTGAGAAATACTAACCTCATGGTCCTTGCCTATAATGTCTGAAGTTCATTATCTTGACATTTGGTCAATTGACATTATTTTTTTAAGAGTGTTTACTGTTTCATGAAGTTCAGGTGTTAGTTCAAAAAATCTGTGACCAGAACAGAGACTGCTGCATAATTTTATTCAAGCTTGGACAACTCCTTCTGGGTAGTTTCTCTTCAGTAGCAATCATTTATTTCAGTTTTCATTCTACAGACATTCAGAATTTTGAATACATGACCTATCATTTTGAGTACAGTAAATCCACAGAACAACTTCTATTTTTTTTTTTTTTCTTAACTCTTTTATTCTCCAATCCGATTTAGGAGTGTTTTGAAATCCCTTAAGGCCCTCTAAGATATTAGCTCATTTAGCTTTCTCAAACCAAACACAGGTATCTCTGGTTCCAATAACACTTGGGTTAGGTTGATATATGTCAGAAAATTCAGAAAATAAATGCCAAAGAAAAATGACCTTGAATTTCTCCTAACTTTCTTTCCTTTCATGGACTGGGGACATGATACAGGATGACATGGAGTTTGAGTTGAGACAAAGGTTGAATTCTTCTTCAGTTGATGGTCTTGATTGAGAATGAATGACAGGACTGGTTTGAGTGTCATCTGCAGAAGGTCAAGGTTCACCAAACCTAGTCCAGAGATTCTGAGTCACAGGAGAGTATTCTGGGAGGGGAGGGGAAAGGGGAAGTCAGAGGGCAGTGCAGCAGTCCTGTAGCATTCAATCTAGAGAGTTGTGTTTGGGGAAGGTAGTGAGGTGCCTCAAAGTCTGAAAAGTTCTGGAGATTGTCTAAGAACATTGTCTGGTTAAGGTTGTGAGCTGGTGAGTTGCCTTTCAGCTTCTCAGTAACAGGTAATTCAAGCAAATCATTGGGAAGTAGTGATCTTATAATCTTTTTATTCCTGCATTTTTCCAAGTTGATTGAGTTTGAAAACTTTCCAGGAGCTCCAGAGAGGACATTGTAATCTGATAGGGTCTTTAATAAAGTCATGCCAGCAAGGGAGAAAGTAAAGAAAAAAGATATCCAAATGACAAATCATATAAAACTCAGAAGGAGGATTTTCAGTTCACTGGGTAATTTCTGTTACTTAAACAAGTGAAGCATTTCACACAAAATAACCTGGAACTCTAGCCCAGCCTCAAAAACACACTCAGAATCTGAAGACAAGACTCAAAATATGATCTTATCAGAACAACCAGGAGTGTCTCAAAAATTGGATTCCCAGATGCATAAGAATGATGAAGACAAGTCATTCAAGCAATTGGAGGACTCAGTTGTCACATTCCAGGGTCCATTTGTGGTGCAGATACAGATTCATTACCTGGCACAAGATTGTCCAAAAAGAAAGTATACTGGGCAAGTAACTCTTAGAGTGATACTAGGACTAACTCAAAATATTAAAAGAAATAGTGCCACTAGGTAATTTCATATTTGAACTCTGAAAAAATAAATCTTTTCAGGCTTTCTGTAACACCTGAACTAATTAGAATAAACATAGATGCATTGCTAACAATTTAGAGGTATTCACTTCCTGGTCAAAACTAAGTCAAAAATATGAAAACTCATTAAATTCTTCAATATTAATTAAAATATAATTTCCTAGTGCTTTGAAGTTTGGTTTCTTTTACTCTTTAATATTTGCTTCAATTATCTATAGGTACTTTCTGTTCACTCTCATGTACTAAATGAAAATTGTATTTTGGCTACACAAGTGTTAATTCACATTTGGCAGAAACTGATTTTTTGCCTGATTTTAAAATTTTTCTTTTCTTCCTCACACAGGTAAAGAATGTGTGACAGATGAAAGCTGTTCCAGGGATTTTTCCTCCCAAGATTGTTAATCATAAATGTCTTCTTAACTATAATTATTAATACATATTTGTTTTATTTGATATGTTTCACAGTGATGTTTCTGCATATGTGTATATCAGTTTTTGATTATCCCATTATTGGCAAAAATATTGGAATCTGTAAGAACTGAAAATGAAGAGAAACTGCCTCAGTATTTTTTCTAGTCTGTTTTCTACTTTATAAATACAATCTATAGAAGTATGGATTTATGTATGCAGGACAATGACACAAAGATTTGAAGAATCATGATACACTAGGTGCAGAGAGCCCTAGAATGGCGGCTGGCGTTGGGCCAAGAGGTGGCACATAATTAGTGTTAGCACAGCGTGATCTACTTTTGCCTGATTAGTTAATGTCTCCTCTGCGCTAGTGGTCAACAGATGTTCCTCATTCTTCTTGATGGTATCATGGTGCATGCTCCAACCTTGCTACTTAATCCTAAGCTGATTGGCTGCCTTAGGGTATATAAGACATTCTCTTCGCTTGGGAGGAGATCGCAGAACACGGAGGTCGCAGGTCACAGTTCGCAGACCGCAGGACGGGGAACTAAGAACACACCTCTAGGTTGCTAAGTTGCAGAATGAAGAATGGCAGGACGCAGGACTAAGAACGCACCTCTAGCACGCACCTCTAGGTCGCAGATTGCAGGTCGCAGATTGCAGTATGCAGGACACACCTCTAAGAAGAAGCAGCAGAGCTCTAAGAAGTAGCACCTCTAAAATTAAGCAAAGTCTTTCTTCCTCTAAGCAAAGTCTCTCTTCCTCTAAGCAAAGCCTCTCTTCCTCTAAAATTAAAAGTAAGCAAAGTCTCTCTTCCTCTATAAACTAGTGAACAAGCAAGCAAGCAAGAAAGCAGCCCACTAGATAAAGATAATAAAAGTAGTTCATATCCACCTCCAATAAATTCCCACGGGATTTTTGCTGCGGGCAGCAACAACTAGGAAAAAATCTATTTTATTAAAGTTCATACAAAAATATTAAAATTTCACCTTAATAAGATTATCCTTTATAAGATTATATATCAAGTATGTAAGAATTTTGGTTGCAACTCAAACACAGAGAAATTACCTACTGAAAGATTTTAAAAGTTCAACTACCCTTTGTCATCAAAATAAAACATGTTACACTGCAGCTGAGTATTTTATGTGTCAATGGGTTCCCTCTGTTGTGACTAAACATTGCAAGCATGCTCATTTCACAGTGTTCACAGGTATGAAAATAGACATTTTATTCACACTCTAGTAACACATATTCCTATATATCAGCACAAATAGAGTTAGTAAGAACTAACCCACACATATGTTTTTTGTTTCCACTGTGAACTGATGTATTTCTTTATATGGACTGCCTTTGAGATTAAGCATCATTTAAGTTTGATTTACTGTTTGTCAGTTCCATTTATTTCAGTTCATTCCATCCACCCATAGCTCTTGTGAAACACTGCCCACATATCCTTCCTTCACATCTCTGTAGGACTTAGGAATGATCATCAATTTCTAAGACCAGAAAACACTTTATCTTCTCCCCACCAATTGGCATTGTGTACCAACCATTGTTTAGCAATGGCCAAAATTGTCTTTTTCCTCCCACTCTAGACATTTTCATTGTGAACTTTTTTCACTTCCATGGCTTGAAACACCTCTTCTAGTGGAAGACAAAGTAACAAGAAGATGACAAGCTCTTTTTCCCTCAGGGAATGTACATTTCAATGGGGATGATTGCTGAGGAAATTATCAATGCAATCATGTAATTGGCACTGTGAAAAGTAACATAAGATATAATTACTGAATTTTCAAATCTTACATTTTCAGTATAGACTGCTGAATAGAACCAAATCTGAAAGAATCTCTTGGAAATGTCCACATAAATATGCTATAGTTACAAAAAATGGTAAAGTAGGCCTGAATTTATTCTACTTTTCAAACCAGAAGAAAATCCCTCTCATGTTATGCTAATGAAGTGTAACTTTTAACTCTGCCTTCACTATCCAGAGAGATTTTGTGAGGTTTCTGTCTTTTGCTCCCATGAGTTACAGTATGTAGATCTTTTCCTTCTCACTTGTTAACTCCATTGTAGATTTCTGAAGGAGGCAATTTTAATGACACAAAATGGTTACATTTCCTTACGCTATGAACTCTCACAATACTATTTGTCATGTACTCTTAGTGCTGTCATGAAAAGTGATTTTTACAGTTTGCATAATAATGGGACTGAGACATATCCTCATCCTACAACACCTACACTTTCCCGTCTGTCTTTTTATGTCAAAAGGAATGTCCAATTTCTAAATAAATGAATGAGTGATTAGACTATTAATAAAAATTATGTAGAAGAATTAAATAAAAATACTTTCAGAAACAAGTGCAGCAATTAAAACTAACAAATGAATCAATACTACAATTAATATCTTAAGGCAGATGGATAAGAAGGTTGAGAAGATAAACAAAATGAATTTCATAAATATTTGAAAAGATTGGATGGACAGATAATATCTGAAAGAAAAATTACTTACCCATATATATACATATATATATATATATAAGTCAAATATATATATATGTGTGTGTGATATATATGTGCATATATATATAAAATCTTTGGACCAAACAAGGAATAAATTCTAAATTCAATAAAAATTAACCAAAAAATTCTTCCCTGCAAAAAAAAAAAAAAAGAAAAAAACCCTTAGGTTATTAAATTTTTAACTTGTGTATGTGTGTGCACCTAGGCACATATGCATGTATGTAAACTGAGGCCATAAATACTAGCTTCACTTGTGAAGTCCAATCCAATTTTATTTAGGGAATTATTTATGCTTATTCATTTTATATGTATAGCAAAAGTTACATATCAAAGAATCACCTTAAAATAAATGACATGTGATTTTTTTTCCCTAAATGATGCAAGAAACAAACAAGCAAGCTTCTGTATTTTACAAATAAATTTGGAGGATTTATCTTTAGACAAAATATTACTGCTATTTTCTTGAAACCAAAACTTTGAAGAACATTGGGTTATAGAAGTTCTGCCAGACAGGATATTAAAAAAAAATGAAATTCTGGAGGACTAATATAAGGTTTTTAACCTTGACTCTATGTATTCACATAATTCTATAATCTTGATTTCTAGCTTTCATTATTATTATTTTTCTATTCTAATACTGTGTAGATTACTCCCAGACTCATTTTAGTGAGATAAATGCATCTACTTCTGTTACTGTAAATCTGCTCCATGAATACACGGATAGACAAGTACCTTAAGTTGTGTTTAAATCAATATAGATGGTATTCAAATCAAGATAGACTGAAGACAGCAATAATAAACTGAAAACTTTTCAGCAATGACATTTGTTCTGATAACACAGAAGATGTGACTATGCTGGCTTTTCAATTGATTCAAAAGCTAGATTATCAGGGTCATGCTATTTGGATAGTTGATAAATTCTTATATTAAATTCTATGTTTAATACGAAATATATTATACTTATATTCTATATTATAATATATAGAATTCTTTTCTATATTAGAATCCTATTCTATATATTCTATCTATTCTAACTCTGTGATATGCCTTTGTCTTGAATTTTCATACTTTAATAATATAATTTTCAAAAATAACTTTTATCACTGATAAAGAAAATATCTTCTACTGTTCACTTATGTTTCCTTTGAGAGTAGTAAAAGCCTATCTATAGTGCACCAGATATGCATTGTCATTCCAATATCCTTTTCCTCTGGAAACTTCATTTTGAAACTGAAAATTATAAATTACTAGAAATTAGGAATACCGATGACATATGAGATTTAAAGTGCTTTCTTACAAACTGCATAGATCCTATTAAGTTACTTTGATTTATGCTTCAGAACTTCAAAAAACAGTGACAAATAGGATATCAAGCACATAAATGGAAATCACACCTAAAATTTCACCTTTTTTCACATTTTCTGAAACACTCCTATTTTTGTTTCAATGATGTCCCTGACAATCCCAAAACTCTCAAGCTCTTTTTTTAATCTAAATTTGTCTGCTATCATATCAATAAACATGTTGTGTGTAAACTTTTTAAGTCATGGTTTTATGTGCATATTTGGTAGGCAACTTAGCATTGGATTTTGCTTTATTAGCCACACTGAATTTGTATTAATTAGTATTTTAACTTAAACTCATTTATACATACTAATGTGACATGTTTGATTTCATATTTGTCATATTGTGACATGTTGTATTTGATGTGTGTATACACAGTCACATACACACATGTGGTGAATGGATAAAATAGATGTACATAAATATGCATTTCATGGCTTGTTATAAATTTTTTTCTGTATTTAGGAATTTAAATGAGAGTTGTAGTTATTACCTTTACTGTACTGAATTAATATAATAATCGATTCTTTGGATAGTTGGAATAGAAAACTTTTTTCTACAAGAATGATTTATAAATATTTTCTCAACTTCTGTGAATTTTTTTATTCTCTTAAATGCTTCTATAAGAATTTGTTAATTTTATTGAAGTCCAATTAATCAAATTTTGCTCTCATAGATCATAAATTTTGTATTTGTCTGTGGTCTTCAGTATATAAATATCATTTTTCCCAGTAAAAAATATATAAGTATAATATACATGATAATACATATGTATATATATCATTTTTCCTGGGAAGAAGGTCATGTGTATTTTTCTAGATGATTCAGTGATTTAGGATTTATTTTAGATTTAGAGCCAGATTTGTGTTATTTTATCTGGTGAGAAGTACCAGCCAAAGCTCTTTATTTGTATATGGATAGTAATTATGCCAGCATATTTTTGTTGATAATAATTCTTTATCCACTGAATTCATTACAAATTTATTGAACAAGCAATTGGTTATTTGAGTCCAGCCTTTTTCTAGAATCATTGTTGTTTTGCAGCCACCTATTATCTGTTCTTGACACAAATTATTCATTTTTTATTACTATTGGTTCTCACAATTCTTGGATTTCCATTTTTATTCTTATTTTTCAAAATAGTTTTGTCTATTTTAGATCCCTTACATTTATGTTTGACTTTGAGTAGTTTTCCAATGAATAAAAATCATTTTGTTTCCATTTTTATTGGAATTATACACTACATAGATAGATTTTGGGAGGACTGATATCAACACTTATCTGTCTCCTGGTAGGTAAATATGTTCTAATTCTCAATTCATGCAGGTCTTTTGAAATTTTCTTGCAGTAGTTTGTCATTTTCAGTGGATAGTCATATATTTCCTAAATACATCTATTTCATATTACATAGTATTTTAAAAAGTATTCCTAATAGTTTTTTGCTAGTACATAAAAATACATTTGATATTTGCATCTTACTTCTGAATTGCACCTTGTTAAAACCTACTATATAGTCCTAGAAACTTATGTGTATCAAAAACATGTTAATTTTTCCAGAATAAACACATTAATTTCTTATTTCTTGATTAATTACACTGGTTAGAACTTACAGACCATGTTGAATGACTTTCAGGGAAAAGATCAAGTCTTTCAACATTAAGTGTGATGTTAGCTGTAGACTTTTCTTTGATATGCTCTTCCAGGTTGAAGAAGTTTCCCATTATTCCTGACTCACTGAGAGATTTTCTTATGATTGAACATTGATTTATGTTCAATTCTTTTTCCGAAGTGGTTGAAATGATCTCAATGTGTTTGGATTTTAGTCTGTTAATATGTTGAATTAGAATAATTGATTTCCAGTATTAATTCAACATTGCCTTCTTTGGATGTACTTCACTTGACTGTATAATTTTTAAAATTAACACAATTTTTAATGTTAGAAAAATAGAACTTAAAGATGTTTAGATCTAGGTAGGTAGGTAGATAAATAGATGTAAATATGTCCATGAGATTTATTGTTTTTTAGGATGCTTTTCTTGCTATGTCTTTGTCTAATTTTGGCATTAGGCTATGATGACCTCATAGAATATATCAGAAATTTTTTTCTAATTTTCAATTTCCTGGAAGTGTTTGTGTAGGATTGATATTACTAGTTACTTATTTTTTACTTACTTACTTATTTTTTAAAGTTGGTTAAAATTTCCCGAGGAAGGTTTCTGTGTCTGGAGATTTCTTTGCATAATAACTTTCATTAAGAATTCAGTTTCTTTTATATATATATATATATATATATGAATATATATATATATATATATATATATATATATGAAGGTCCAATTTGTGTTTTTCAATAAATTTGTCTATTTTTTCTAGGTTGTCAAAATTATTGGCATAATAAAAATACTGGAAAAATAAGTAGGCAATCAAATGTTTTATTTGGAAAAATTAAAATGAATTCAGTAAACTTTTTGTCACTTGATTATATTTTATACTAGTTTTAATATTAATTTTTAACTCCACAAAATTCAGATATTCCTCCACACAATTAAAACTAAAGCAACAACTATTGCAAATATGAACCAAAATGGAAAATGTATGGGCAAAAACACTTGATACTATGGACATCATAAAATAAAAAGCAGGAGTTTGCACTCCTACAAGGCCTAGAGCACCTAGGAGTTGCTGTCTTAGTTCCAAATATATACTCTTGTTTCATCTTCTCAAGATGTCTAAGGCTGAGTATGAATATCTGACATATGCATACACACAAAAATGATCATATTTCAGTGTTTAATTTTTTATGAGTTCAAATTATTATAAAACATTCACTAAACTGCATTGCTGGATTTCCCTTCAGAAAACATGTGTTCAGGAATGCTTTCTCATATTAATGGACTTATCAGTTCATTAGCAGAACAATGTTTGTGAGCTTCCATACAACCAAACTATATTGTTTTGTATTCCACTGAAACCTGAAGTTTCCTGAGAATTACTTATACAAAATGCTGTTTTCTAAAGCTAGTTTTTAAACAGCTTGTGTTGGAAACTCTACTGAAAACTAGAAGCTGTCCTGATGCCAAAAAATTCCCAATTCGGTTCATGTCATTTATATTGTAGGAAAAATGTAAGATTTGCTAGTGGACCATCAAGGAAGAAGAACAAATAAGAGACTAAAACAGTCCTCTGCTGAAAATGCCAAGTATTTAGAAACTCTCTAAATGTAGAATAGAAGTTAAAACTTTATCTAACAGAAAAAATTATTGAAACAAAGCACAACAGAAGTAGAATCTTTTTTCTGAGCAAAGCTTACATATCAAATTTTCAAATTTTTCCTTTTTATTCATTTGTGCCTTCATAAAAGATACGACATGAAACTTACTTTCATGGAGGTTGATGAATATGCTCTCCTTTATCTAAATTTATCCTCCCTAGGACTGTGTTTCCAGTCACCCAGAAAGGATATAGATTGATTCATGGCAGAGGAAGGAAACTGTGTCAAGGGTGTCAGCCACAATGCCAAATGAAAAGTATTCCAGAATGCAAATAGATAATGTAGAAAGACAGAAGCACAGGAGACATCCAGCAAAAATATTCAGAAAACATCAGTATGTTAAGACCACTACTTTATGAAAGATTTTGAAGAAATTATAACTCTGTGTCTTCCCTCATTGTCATTGTTAATAAATTCTGTCAGCATCGCCAGAACTATTGTTTTTGATATGAAACTTCTTTTAAAATTGACTTCCTTGCCCCTCAAATTTTATTTTCCTATAGCATGTACTCTCTTTTAAGGACTACTCTCTTTTAAAGACTACTATGTACATGTATGATTACACGAATGGTATGAATCTACATCGTGCACAACCATAGAAATGAAAAGATGTACCCCATTTGTGTACAATGAATCAAAATGCAGTCTGTAAAAACAAAAAAAATTATTAAAAAGAGATTTAAAATAAAGACTTGCATAAAGATATATCAAATAAATTCCAAAGGGGAAAAAAAAAGACTACAAACAATATACCTTTCCCTCCATTGTTCAACATATTCCTCCAAAGGCATTTGCCTCACAAATTAAAATATAAGAACCTGTGTGGTTTCCATTATCATAAGCTTGAGTAAATCTTATCACATCCTGATTATTCTTCATGCTCCTTTTGACCCAGCTTTCTAGCCTCCCTACCATTCCCAACCACAGGTCCACCCTGTGGCCTTTGGCCTTTGGCAATGCTCTCTCTTCGACCATGAGACTTGACTACAGGACCCTCACTTTCATGTCTTAAAGTCAATGTTGGAATGCTGTGCTGTAGGAGGTATTCCCTCCCTAAAATAGCATTACCTTTGTAACTCTATAATCATTTATGGTGTTTTATTTTTCCTCATAGCTCTCTGTAACTGATTTCATTTCAAGTGTCTTTGGATTTATCTTATACCTGTCAACTAGGATGTAGGCACTGTGAATGCAGATGGGTGATCCAATTTTCTTCCTGCAATATTTCCTGCAAATAGATGCCTACAAATTGCTACTATATGGATGGGAGAAACTAAAAATAAAAGCACTGCAAACCAAACTTATTGCCATTTTTATCATGTAGTAACCAGTGGGTCACTCAATGACTATGCCATTGTACAATATCTTGCACTGGACTGCAGGTGTGACCTGTGACTTCTTTCTAGATAGAATACGGTAAATGAATATAGGAAAGAGGATGCACTATTAGTCCAAAGTTTGTTAGCTTTATTTTATGACAAAAGTCAAGAGATTTTTGCACGCAAAATTTAATTACTTCATTAATTGATGGAGAGATTATTCTGGGTCTGGTTGATATTGATATCTTTCAAAGCTGAACACATTGAAAGATTTTGGAGATTAGAGACTTGCCAGTACTGAGGAAATGCATTACCATGAATTCTGCAGCTCCAAAATATTGAATTTGAACAACAACCACATGAGCTCCCATAAGACCTTTGAGTGTCAGATTAGACTGGAGCCCTGACCAACACATTCATTGCAGCTCAGGAATCCTTTAAGCCAGGTCCTGGCTTATCTGTACCAAGACCCCTGACTCAGCGCTATAAGATCATAAATGCCTACTATTTTAAGCTGCTAATTATGCAGTGATTTATTATACATCAATTACATACTGATAGAAACATTAACACATAAATGTAACTCATACATACTATTGGCAGTTATATCTTAATACTTAGCTCAATGTTATCTATAAGAAGCCAAAATAAATAAATAAACAAATAAGCACTTTATTGGTATAATTTGATTCAAAGAGAGTTTGAAGTATGTGACTAAGAAAAGAACTAAGTTTATGTAAAGAATTGGTTTTTGGTAAATTGCTCATGTAGGTATTTTAGAGGGAAAAATTATAAAATGTTTTTTAATAACTGTAAAGTTGAAATATTGCTGACATTAAATGACAACTATTCCATTTTTATAGGAAGTCTTGAATGTTATATCTTAATTATGCACCCTTATTAAGTAGCTAGACATATTAGATATAGAAGACATGGTAAAATTATATCGAAAAACAATAATAACATAGATTTGTGTAGTTAAATCTGTCAAAGTAAGTCTGTTTCCCAAATATCTTAAACTGCAGATGCAGAATTGAGATGTAACTTTCCTGTGTTGAATATACTTATCACTCATAATACCACAGTATGTTGAATTAAATCAGAAAGATAAAATAAAATGAAAATTTATTAGTTACAATGCTTGAAGTTCTTCAGATGACATTTTTGTTAGTGTATAACTTAAAGGAAAGCAAGGAAGTAGAAAATCACCTTTAATGCAGATGGAAAAAAGTCATGGTAAAAGAAGTGATGGTGTTGAACGAGACTACAATGAAATTTATATATATGGGAAAAAAGATTTAAGTGCTATTAAATCACTCATTGGTTATCCAATGAGCAGTAGAAAAAAATCTAAACTATCACCACAGATGTTCTTACTCAAATTGAACAAATATAGGAAAAAATAGAAAATAAGTAATTACATTTAAAATAAGTCCATGAATAACCCAAAATTAACTTTCCCCCCAAAGTAAAGGTAACTAAAAACCAGTTGATAAAAATTAGGAGGGAAGTCAGTAATACTTTGTATAAATACCTGAAAAAACATATTCAACAAAGAAGTCTGAAACAAAAACTGAATAAGTTAATCAACTATATAGACTCACACATACACATGCACACATCTCCTCTATTGAATTGGTATTGAAAATACTTAAGGCCTGTCGGTCTGTACACTTAAGCTCTGTGCATTTCATTCTGCATAAATTTTACTTTCAACCTAGAATGAAAAAACGTTGACATTTAGTTTCTGCAGATGTATATAATAACAATTTCTTTGAGATTCCCCCTATATCATTATTTTCCTCTGTATATTGTCCAAGGAGAATGAGGATAAATAGAGCCAGTTTCTCATTTTAGAAGAGCAGAGTCACAAATACAGAAAGGTACTTTAAAGACAGGTATTTTGTGTGCTTTATTCGCAATTTCATTTGTGATCCATTGTCCAATGCTCTACACAATGTAAATGCTTTCTACATTTTTAAGTTTATCTATGAATAATATTCTAAATAAGTATAGAGAGATGTAAAACAATGTTGTTTGTGAAAGACACATATTCACACTTACACAGGGGAAAAGATGTATACATCTGTATATCCTACAAATGTTCCTGTTCTTTAGAGTGAGAAGATGTGGTGTGTGTGTGTGTGTGTGTGTGTGTCTGTGTGTGTGTGTGTGAATGAGAATTTGTGTAAGTGTTTATTGGCTTAAAGAAATCTGTACATTCATATGTAAAATACCAGCTGGTAAAGTAACATGCCCACACAGTACGCCAGAAGTTTTCTTGTAGCGAACAGACTAAAATTCTCGCATAGGTTTCATGATGTTATCTGACTTCAAGTAAGTCTGTTCTAGTAGTCTCTGTTTTGGATCTGATGACAAGAAAATAATATGTTTCAAAAGGGATCTCATCAATAGAGATATCTGATATTTAATGTGAGGTTAATAAAACAACTTTCATGTGTAGGGGAAATATCTAATAACTGCAAAAATGTGTGGGTGGAATTAGTGAACCCATCTGGACAGTTGACTTGCTAGGTCTTGTGTTCATGAGTTTGTGTGTGTGTGATTGTGTGCATGGATCAGTGTCTTTTGTAACAAATAAGGAATCAATATAAATCACTCAAAAAACATAAACTTGAAGATCGACCTCAAAAATATTGGAGTTTTGGTAAGAGCATGACTTAAGCTACAGATGACCTACAATCCCATATAAAAGTAAACTTACTAAGCAATGCCACCAGATTGATCTGATTTTATACATTTTTCTGACTATCACACAGACATTTGAAAGTACTAGGAAAAAATACTTAGTTTCCCACTGAGAATAGTAGATGACTAACAAGTTATTGGAAAATTTTAAAAGAATGAGTCATAAACAATATATAAAAAATATACCTGTAGGTAAAATGTATACTGTCACATTTTAAGTCAACAACTATGATAAAATTTCGATTGCATGGAAAATAGATTGATTTCTCTATTGCTGCATAACAAGTCACAAAAACATTAGTAGAGAAAAACAGTATTAATTTTTTAATATACAGAATGAATTGGAGTTTTTGTTTACTTCTAGCTGAAATAAGGTATGGGTTAGTTACAAGTTATCTGCAGTTCAGGATCTTCTTTCAAGCTCATCCCTATTATTTGAAGAGGTCAGTTCCTTAAGGTTGAGGACTAATTCCTGTCTTCTTCTTGGCTGTCAATTGACTGCTTGCAGCATCCAGAGACCAGCTTTAGGTACCTGTCATATGGCTTCCTGTATCTCAGCAAGAGCAAATCTTCATTAAGCTAAATCCCTCTCATTGTTTGAACCTCTCAGAAATCTCCTGCCACAACCATGAAGAACACTCTGCTGTGAAAAGGCATAGTTAATTAAATAAGGCCTACTTATATAATCTCTTTATCTTAATGTCAACTGAATCTCTGTAACATCTACAAAATTGCAGTTGTGATAGCAGGTTACATAAATATGGAAGGGACACTATGGGTCAAAAATTGTTAGAATTCTACCTACTTCAGAAAGCAACCAACTTAAGTAAAAAGCATATTTGTTTTTATGCTATTAGTCTATGTCTTAGTCTGTACTGCTCTAACGAAATACCTGAGATTTCGTAATTCATAAAGAAGAGAAATTTATTTTCTCACTGTTCTGGAGGCTGGGAAACCCAAGATCACAGCACAACCCTGTGTGACAGTATTCTTGCTGCATAATCACATGGCAGGATGCAGAAGAAGACCCAAGCTGAATGTTGTGTGTAGTCTCTTTTAAAAGGGCTTGATTCCATTCATGAGGGAGGAGCATGGCCTAAACACCTTGCAAAATACTTATTTCTTATTACAACATCATTGGCAATACCTGAATTTTTGAGATGACATAGTCAATTTATAGCAGGCCAACATCAGAGATACCTGAAGATTGATAAGTAATATTGTGCTGAAGAAGAATAGTAATTTGTGTATGGATATGCAAAAATTCATTGTTATTTGAATAAATTGTAATTTGCAATGCCTAAAAAAAATCATAGTACAAGATCAAAAGGTACAAAATGGTTATAATACAATGTATAGTTAATCTTTTAATCTTACCATATCTTTTATCTTAAATGTAGCTCTCAATCCTTTAATCTTCTGTATCTATTATCTTAAATTCAAGTAATGAAAATGTATATACTTATAGTATATTCCTCAACCTGCATCCAGATAGAAATAGAGAATGACAAATCATAAAATTCTCCATAGACTTGTGATAAAATTTCCTACAGTATTCTTATTTGTGGAAGACAGCATTTATAATTTAAGAAAAGGGAAACTGGGAAATAAGTACGTTTGTGTATTTCAAAAGTAAAATGTATTATTAATTTTATTACATAAGCAGATTAATTTGCTTGGAGGACAAATCTCCTCTCTTTGGAATTACATTATTTTTTATTTACCCTTAGGGGAAAACATTAAAAACAATTATACTTGTAAATATATATTACAACTGAATCAGAACAGATTAACTGTATGCATTAAGTAAGCTTCATACTTACTTTGTACAGGAAAAACTATTGCATTAAATAAGAAATTTACTTTAGACAAAATAAGTCATGAATATGTTGATAATGAGATTGTTTTAACCAGATTTTATTTCTGTTTTCAAATTCCTTTACTGAGAAATATTTCCTGTGCTGAAACACACTCAAATTAATATTCCATTTGCTCATTAAGAATTAATTTGAAGCTTAGTCATATTTTATGAATACATTTAATTATTTTTTCCATTTCTCCTTAGTTCTCCTTAGAGAATGATTAATGTTCACTTTTCCATACATTTTAGAGTATAGCAGTAGATGAATTTCAAACAAAATATTACAAATCCAATAAATAAGGATGATATAAAATGTAAGTCCATCATATATTGAGCTGTAATTTGGGTAGATGCAAGTACATAGTAGTAGTTTTAAATTTTGTCTGAATAACAAAATTTGAAATTGTAATGAAAATATACTAGTCACTCAAATGCATTTCTATCTTTCTAAATAATATTCATTAAATGTATTTAATATTTTACTTAAAAAGTCAAATTAGTCAAAACGTGATTTCTTCATGGAATTCCAAGATTACATTTTGGATGTAAACTATACATATATTTAGGTTTCTTTGCGGGACAATCTCACTGCTCACTGACATAGTAATTGTCATATTTTGTTTGAATTAAAGTAACAACTGTATTATCTATCTATATTTCTGATAACATTACAGAGGTAATTGGGGCTTTTGTTTTTGTTGCTTAGAAGATGTAGTCTATGCTTCATGAAGTAGCCTGTTGTGAAGCCCGGTCACTTCTTTCTCCTTAGAAATGCTTCCTCCCTATTCAATTTCTGTTTTGTAGACCTACTCTAACATTTTATGTTTCTTTGTATGGCCTCATCTTCCAAGGTCAAAAACTGTGTTTATAAAATTGACGGGTTATTTGAGCGACAGCAATCCACAGACACAATGGAAAAACACAAGGAACTGTCATAACCTACATCACCAGAACTCTCAAAATCAGTAGAAGGCTTAGAGCAACTAATCAAACACCAGAGAAAAAACAGGTAGGAAATGGGAAGAATGTGTTGTCTTTCAATTACCCACTCCACACTGAAGCAGCAGCAGCCTGTGTTGCAGTGTGGGACCCTTATCCCTGGCTCATACTTTGCTAAGTATGTCTGTTTTGTTTATCCTCATTTAAAAATGTTAAGTTTTAAATATACTCTATGTACATAGTGTGTTTTGATATACTTAATGGATAATAAAATAGTTACTAGAGTCAAGCAAAGTAACATATCATTATCCCGTACAGTTAGCCATTACTTTTAGTGGCAAGATCTACTCTTTCAGCAAAATGCCCATGTAGAACATAGTCTTAGTCTTAGCTTTGGTATTCGTTGATTTAAATCCCCTCATTTCCTCTCACGTCTCACCCCAGGTAATCACTGTTTCATTCTCTCTACATCCATTCAACTTTTTTTGTTTTATTAGATTCTACATATTAGTGAAATATGCAGTCTTTCTGTATCTGAATTTCACTTTGCGTAATGTCCAGCAAGTTTTTTTTTTTTTTTCATACAAGAAAAATTGTGCCCTTTATTGAGACTGAGCATTACTCCTTATACTTATCCATTCATCTGTTGTTGTAGACTCAGGTTATTTCCACATCTTGGCTCTTATGATAATGTTGCAGTGATCACAGGAGTGCAGATACCTTTTAGAAATAATGATTTTATGTCCTTTGGATTTGTACCCAGAAGTGGATTTATTAGTACATATGGTAAGTTTATTTTTAATATTGGAAGAATTTTCAAATTATTTTCCAGAAGGGTTGTACTAATTTATAGCACTACCAGTAGTGCTCAAGGGGTCCCTTTCTACCATATCTTTGTCAACTCTTACTATCTATTTTTTTTCTGATAAGAGCCATTCAAGTAAGATTCAAGTAAGTAGGACATGATAGATCACTGTGATTTCAATTTCCATTTTCCTGATAATCAGCAATTTTGAGCATTTTAAAAATATAACTCTTAGTCATTTGTGCATCTTCCTTTGAGAAATGTCTACTCAGGTTCTTAGTTCATTTTTAATCAGGCAAATTGTTTTCTTGCTATTGAGTTCTTTATATATTTTGAATATTAATTCCTTATCAAATATATGGTGTCAAAATATTTTTCTCCCTCCCTTTGATGTCTCTACATTCTTTATTTTTTTTTCTTTGCTGAGCAAAATTTTGTATTTTCTTTTATTTTATTTCAACTTATTCCCATTTGTCTATATTTTTCTTTTGATATATGTGTTTTGGGGATCATATCCAAAAATAATTGCCCAGAATAATGTTAAGAAATTTTACTTATATTATCTTCTAGCTGTCTTATATTTTTAGGTTTTAGTTTTAAGTATTTAATCTATCTTGAGTTGTATAAGGTATGACATGTGAGTTGAATTTAACTTTTCTGCATATGGATAACCAATTTTTCTAATACTATATATTGAAGAGACTATTCTTTGCCAACTGGGTGTCCTTTGGAAATATTCCCTCCTCTTCAATTTATGTTAGAGTTTGAGAGGATTGAAATTAATCCTGTACATGTCTGGTAGAACTCAGCAGTACAGCCAACATTTCTGGCTATTTTTCTATGGAAAACTTTTGAATCGTGATTCAATCCCCATACTGGTTATTGTTCTTCTAAGGTTTTCTATTTCTTTATAATTTATTTTTGGTAGATTGTATGAGTCTTGCAATTGATCATTTTCTTCTGGGTAATATAATTTTTTGGCATATAATTATTCCTAATAGTCTCTTTTGTTTTTCTGTAGCATTAGCTGTAATGTCTTCTCCATTTCTCACTTGATATATGGACCATCTTTTTTTTTTTTTTTTTCTTTTAGTGGGGTAACTAAAGTTTTCCCAATTTTGTTTATCTTTTCAGAAAAACAACTCTTGATTAGTCTTACAGAGTCTATTGGTTGTTTTAGTCTCATTTCATTAATTTCTGTCCTTAACTTGTTAGGTCCTTTCTATTTATTTTTGGCTTAGTTTTTCTTCTTTGTCTAGTTCCTTGAAATGTAAAGTCAGATTGTTTATTTAAAATTTCTGTTTTCTTAATTTATGTTCATTGCTATAAACTTCCCTTTAGAACTCCTTTATCTGCATCCTTCACATATTTTAGTATGTTGTATTTTTATTTTTGCTTCTTTTAAGAACTTTTTAAAATTTTTCTTTTAGAATTTTTTCTGCTTTTTTCAAAACTATTTCTTCAATTTACACTTATTTGTGAATTTTTAATTTTTTACCTGGTTTTGACATCTAATCAGTGACATGCTCCTATAAGATAATCACTCAGGTTCTAAAAAATATACACATGTTAAATATGTATGTTTATGTATGTATGTTTAAAATGAAAGAATAGACAAATCTACACAAATAGTGAAAATCACCACAAATAGTAAATAAAAGCAAGCTAGGTTTTCTATACAAATATCAAACAAAATAGACTTTAAATAAGAAAAAATTACAATATGAAAATGTCATTGTATATTGATAAAAAAGTCAATTCACTACAAAATTAAGAGCTATACACAGGTATGTGTGTAATAACAGAATCCACGAAAACATAAAATAAGCATTATAAAATACAAGGAACAAACACTGACAGAATTGAAAGGAGAAATAGACACTTTCACAATAATATTTGAGAGTTCTATATTCCACATTTAATAAAAAACAGAACAACTAGACAGAAGATCAATAAGAAAAAAATACTTGAACAAAACCATAAACCTAATAGAGATATATGTAACATTTTAATTAAGAACAACAGGACATACTTTATTCTCCCTTGTACATGAAGAATTGTTCAAGATCAACTATATCTTAATAATTTAAAAAATATTATAAATTTATAAAAATCTCAGTAATTTAAAACAATTCTACCATACAAAAGATTTTCTCCAATCACAAGAGGATGATCTAGAAATCAATAACAAATGATAAGCCAGAAAATCTATAAGCATGTAATTAAACAATACATTCTTAAACAACTATGGTCAAAGAGAAAAATTGAGGGAAGCTAAAAGTTGCATAGAGGAGAATGAGGACAAGTCACAACTCACCACAACGTACTGTATTCAAGGAGGACAGAGGTCAGGAGGTAAATTATAGCTGCAGTGCTTGCCTTAACAAAACTAAGCAAAGTCACACACCAGTAAGCTAACTTTTCCCCTTGAGTGAATAGAAATGAAGTAAAAACTAAACCCCAAACTAAACCCTAAACAGAAAAAATAAAGATTAGATTTGAAGGACTTAAAAGATAATACAAAAGAATTAGGAAACAATACACTTTTAAAAATTGTCCTTTGAAAAGATCAATAGAATATATAAACCTTTAGCTGGAGTAATAAAGAAAAAAAAAAAGAGCAAAAAATGCTAATAGCTACTATCAGAATTGAAGGTGGGGATATTATTCCTGGCCATAAAGGAGTGAATTTAAAAGCTAAGCGAATATTATAAACATTTAACCAAAGGAGAGGTGGAAGACCTAAGTGAATGAGCAAACTCCTAGAAGTATGCACTAAAACACTCAGGAAAAAATAAAAATGCTACACTAATCAATTATTTTAAGTATCAGGAAACACTTAAAAATACAAATTTAATATTAAAATTTAGTAGAACTTCATGCTACCAGCAAATAGCTAAAAGTAAAGCAAAAATTCTATTTTAATTAAAGTATAGAATGGTAAATTATATGTGAACTACAAATATTGTTCCTATTAAGCTTAAGAGAACATAAATAAAAGGAGAAGAATTTTATGTTAACGTATTAGAAGAGTGAATACTCTTCCTCCTCAAATTAATCTATAGATGCTAGGCAATTCCAATCATGTTCACACTGTGATATTTTATAGAAATTCACATGGGATATACAGAGGAAAATAGATAAAATTAGTATATATAATTGTGACACTAAAAGCATGCTCAAAGAGTAAAGAAATATACATTAGAAGAATTCAGCAAACAGATTGTTATTTCTCACTGCATAAAATTGAGAAAATTTGAAAATGAAAATAATTATGAGATTATACCCTTTCATGATATAAAAATCCATGAGTACGTGGTAATATCCATCAGTCAGGAAATGCAAAATTGGTGGAAAGAAAAACTCCTTCATAGACTAAACACCTAATAATAATTACATAAAGAATGAAGATATTAAGGATCATAAATAGATGCTAAACTGAATAAGTGGAATTTAGATAAGAAAAAGAGTGTGTTTATAGTCTCAAAGTATCTTTCAACAGATACAGCACAAATTACAAAGCAAAATATTTTACATTTAAAATGAAGCAATCTGGTAACAATTGTTTGTCAAAGAATATACATTAGCCACGTTTTATTGTCTAACTTAAAATCCAGTGATTAAAAAATATGCATACAAACAAATGTGCCAAAATATAAACTGATTAACACATGCTAATCTATCCAATTGTATAAATGCATTCCACTGTTACAACTAATTTAGAACAAATAAAATAAAAAAAAATTTTAAAAGATTTTACCGGAGTAAATTTTCACTACCATTGTATTTCTCTGAGTTTGAAAAATTTGAAATTTGAAATATAAATGCAAAATAGGTAAACAGAATCAAATCAATAAGTGGTTATGTTCTTTTCTGATCACCGTTTTATCTGAAGAATAATTTTGATAAACCATAATTTTGATGGTTTATTTCTTTAATGTATCTGTATGGTTATTACTTTTCCTAGTTCAATCATTTTAATAAATTACTGGAAATTTGCAATATATAAAAAGTTAAAAAAATTAAATGAGAGAAAATTTGGCCTCAACAGGATAAGGTAATCAAATGTATGGAATAATAAATTTCACTAATTAAAATAAATGCTGAGAAACTAATGTCTGAACAAGATTTAAAAGGCAATGATTTATCATGCCAAGTTTTAGGGAAGACTCAGTATTCTTGGATTCATAGACAACTTACAAAGAAATGTAGTATAGCTATAGATAGGTCTAGCAATGAACTGAGAGTGACATTACACCAATCATCTATGCTACATCTCTGACATGAGTCAAGGTAATTGCAATTTATTATATCACATTCCTTGATACAATACTTGCAATCATCTTTTTCATTTTTTGGTCACTGATTTTAGGACTTACTTATCACAGAATGTTTTATCAACAACACGGTTTTGAATGCTGTTGATAGGGAACAATACATCACCTACACATCCTGTATTTTGGTGATCTATACCTACTTTTTCCTTTGCCTCTCCTGATGCATGCTCTAATTCTTTGCACAATGTATGTGGTCAACACTTGTAAAATTTTGACAGCCCTTAGAGGGTGTTTTCATGACAGTATAAAAAAATGGAAGAAATAGAAAACAAAATACAGTCAATAATGTAAGTTCATAGTTATGGTGTGGATGTGAGGTGTCCCCCAAAAGCTTAAGTGTGAGCCAGTACAAGAAGGTTCAGAGGAGAAATGATTGGGTTGTGAGAGTCTTAATCAGTGAATTAATCGCTGGTAGGGATTAACTGAAGTGGTAGGGTGTGGCTTTGGGTACATTTTTGTATATGGGGAGCAGAGTCTCCCTCTGCTTCCTGATCTCAAGTGAGCTGCTTCCTTCTATCACACACTCTACCATGATATTCAACATTAAGCTCCAAGGAATGGAGCTGATCTTCTATGGACTAAGACCTCTGAAAGGGTGAGCTCTCTTATAAATTTTTCCTCCTTTAAAATTTTTCTGGTCATTTCTGTAAGTCACAGCAGTGAAAAAGCTTACTAAAATATTCCTTATTTTAAACATTTCCCAAATATGCCAAAAAAAAAAAATTCAGATTTTAAATTTCTATTTTTTGTCTAAAATTCTTTTAAGTTTTATTTTATTGTAATTGATAGATTATATATATATATATATATATATATATATTTATGGAATAAGATGTGATATTTTGATACATGTTTACATTGTAGAATGATCAAACCAGTCTAACTAGAATATTCATAATCTCAAATGTTTATGGTTTCTTTGTGGTAAAAACATTGGTCAACATTTTAGCAATTTTAAAATACACAATATATTATTTTTTATTTATTTATTTATTTTTTTTATTATTGTATACAAATGGAATACATGTTGTTTCTCTATTTGTACATAGATTCAAGGCATACCATTTGTGTAATCATACATTTACATAGGGCAATGATGTTTGATTATTTTTTTCCCTTCCCCCCCACCCCTCACACCCCCCTTTTCCCTCTATACAGTCCTTCTTTCCTTCATTTTTACCGCTGTCCTTATCCCTAACCCTAAAACTAACCCTAAACCTAACGCTAACCCCTCCCATCCCCCATTATATGTCCTCATCCGCTTATCAGCGAGATCATTCGTCCTTTAGTTTTTTGAGATTGGCTTATCTCACTTAGCATGATATTCTCCAATTTCATCCATTTGCCTGCAAATGCCATAATTTTAGCATTCTTCATTGTGGAGTAATATTCCATTGTATAAATATGCCACAGTTTCTTTATCCATTCATCAACTGAAGGGCATCTAGGTTGGTTCCACAATCTGGCTATGGTGAATTGAGCAGCAATGAACATTGATGTGGCTGTATCTCTGTAGTATGCTGATTTTAAGTCCTTTGGGTATGGGCCAAGGAGTGGGATAGCTGGGTCAAATGGTGTTTCCATTCCAAGCTTTCTGAGGAATCTCCACACTGCTTTCCAGAGTGATTGCACTAATTTGCAACCCCACCAGCAATGTATGAGTGTTCCTTTTTCACCACATCCTCGCCAACACCTATTGTTGCTTGTGTTCTTGATAATCGCCATTCTAATTGGGGTGAGATGAAATCTTAGGGTAGTTTTGATTTGCATTTCCCTTATTACTAGGGATGTTGAACATTTTTTCATACATCTGTTGATTACTTGTACATCTTCTTCTGTGAACTGTCTGTTCATTTACTTAGCCAATTGGTTGATTGGATTATTTGTATTCTTCCTGTAAAGTTTTTAGTTCTTTATAGATTCTGGAAAATAGCGCTCTATCTGAAGTATGGTTGGCAAAGATATACTCCCACTCTGTAGGCTCTCTCTTTACATTGCTGATAGTTTCCTTTGCTGAGAGAAAGCTTTTTAGTTTGAATCTATCCCAGTTGTTGATTCTTGCTTTTATTTCTTGTGCTATGGGAGTCCTGTTAAGGAAGTCTGATCCTAAGCCAACAAGTTGAAGATTTGGACCTACTTTTTCTTCTATAAGATGCACGGTCTCTGGTCTGATTCCGAGGTCCTTGATCCATTTTGAGTTGAGTTTTGTGTAGGGTGAGAGATAGGGGTTTAATTTCATTCTATTGCATATGGTTTTCCAGTTTTCCCAGCACCATTTGTTGAAGAGGCGATCTTTTCTCCATTGCATATTTTTGGAACCTTTGTCTAGTATGAGAAAATTGTATTTATTTGGGTTTGTGTCCATGTCCTCTATTCTGTACCATTGATCTACCTGTCTATTTTGGTACCAATACCATGCCGTTTTTGTTACTATTGCTTTGTAGTAGAGTTGAAGATCTGGTATTGCAATACCCCCTGCTTCGCTCTTGCTACTGAGGATTGCTGTAGCTATTCTAGGATTTTTATTCTTCAGATGAATTTCATAATTGCTTGCTCTATTTCTGCAAGGTACATCATTGGGATTTTAATTGGAATTGCATTGAATCTGTATAGCACTTTAGGTAGTATAGCCATTTTGACGATATTAATTCTGCCTATCCAGGAACATGGGAGATCTTTCCATCTTCTAAGGTTTTCTTTAATTTCTTTCTTTAGTGTTCTGTAGTTCTTATTGTAGAGGTCTTTCACCTCTTTTGTGAGATTGATTCCCAAGTATTTTATTTTTTCGATGCTATTGTGAATGGGGTAGTTTTCCTAATTTCTCTTTCTGAAGATTCATCACTTATGTACAAAAATGCATTGGATTTATGAGCATTGATCTTGTAACCTGCTACTTTACTGAATTCACTTATGAGTTCTAAAAGTTTTCTGGTGGAATTTCCAAGTTCCTCTAAATATATAATCATGTCATCAGCGAACAGGGATAGTTTGAGTTCTTCTTTTCCTATTCGTATCCCTTTAATTTCTTTGGTTTGTCTGATTGCTCTGGCTAGAGTCTCAAGGACGATGTTGAATAGAAGTGGTGAAAGAGGGCATCCCTGCCTTCTTCCAGTTTTTAGGGGGAACGCTTTCAGTTTTTCACCATTTAGAATGATATTGGCCATGGGCTTAGCGTAGATGGCCTTTATAATATTAAGGAATGTTCCCACTACCCCAATTTTTTCTAGTGTTTTGAGCATGAAGGGATGCTGTATTTTATCAAATGCTTTTTCTGCATCTATTGAAATAATCATGTGGTTCTTAACTTTAAGTCTGTTGATATAGTGAATGACATTTATTGATTTCCGAATGTTGAACCAACCTTGCATCCCTGGGATAAAACCCACTTGATCATGGTGCACTATCTTTTTAATATATATTTGTATGTGATTTGCTAAAATTTTGTTGAGAATTTTTACATCGATGTTCATTAAGGATATTGGTCTGAAATTTTCTTTCCCCGATGTGTCTCTGTCTGGTTTAGGTATCAGGGTGATATTGGCTTCATAGAACGAGTTTGGGAGGGTTCCCTCCTCTTCTATTTTATGGAATAGTTTGAGGAGTATTGGAATGAGCTCTTCTTTAAAGGTTTTGTAGAACTCGGCTGAGAACCCATCTGGTCCTGGACTTTTCTTTGTTGGTAGGCTTTTGATGACCTCTTCTATTTCATTGCTTGAGATTGGTTTATTTAAGTTGTGTATGTCCTCCTCGTTCAGTTTAGGTAATTCATATGTCTCTAGAAATTTGTTGATGTCTTCGAGGTTTTCTGTTTTGTTGGAGTATAGATTTTCGAAATAGCTTCTAATTATGTTTTGTATTTCACTCGTGTCTGTTGTGATGTTTCCTTGTTCATTCTGAATTTTAGTAATTTGAGTTTTCTCCCTCTTTCTCTTTGTTAGTGTGGCTAAGGGTTTATCAATTTTATTTATTTTTTCAAAGAACCAACTATTTATTTTGTTAATTTTTCCGATTGTTTCTTTTGTTTTGATTTCGTTGATTTCGGCTCTGATTTTAACTATTTCCTGTCTTCTACTACTTTTGGTATTGGTCTGCTCTTCTTTTTCTAGCGCTTTGAGCTGTAGTGTTAAGTCGTTTATTTGTTGATTTCTACTTCTTTTTTTGAATGTGCCCCATGAAATAAATCTTCCTCTAAGTACTGCTTTCATAGTGTCCCAGAGATTTTCATATGTGTCTTTGTTCTCGTTTACTTCTAAGAATTTTTTTATTTCCCTCCTGATGTCTTCTGTTATCCATTCATCATATAATAGTGTATTATTTAATCTCCAGGTATGGGAGAAGTTTCTGTTTTTTATTCTGTCATTTATTTCTAATTTCAATCCATTATGATCTGATAGAGTACAAGGTAGTATCTCTATCTTCTTGTATTTGCTAACAGTAGCTTTGTGGAATAAAATATGGTCTATTTTAGAGAAGGATCCATGTGCTGCTGAGAAGAAAGTGTATTCGTTCTTTGTTGGATGGTATATTCTATATATGTCTGTTAAGTCTAAATTGTTGATTGTGTTGTTGAGATCTATAGTTTCTTTATTCAATTTTTGTTTGGACGATCTATCCAGTGGTGAGAGAGGTGTGTTAAAATCGCCTAGTATGATTGTGTTGTGGTCTATTTGATTTCTGGAATTGAGAAGGATTTGTTTGACGTACGTGGATGACCCAATGTTCGGGGCATAGATATTTATGATTGTTATGTCTTGCTGATTTATGCTTCCCTTAAGCAGCATGTAATGTCCTTCTTTATCCCTTATGAGTAGTTTTGGTTTGAAGTCCACATTATCTAAAATGAGGATGGAAAAAAAAAGGGGGCGATCCAAGATAGCGGCCTAGAGGGAGACTGCACCCCCAGTCGCTCCAGAACCCAGGAGTTAAGAAGGGGAGGCATTGAGAGACTCGGACTGAAGTGGAGCCACGGGTGAGTCTGCCCACTGGGTAAAGCTCGGCCCGGGTGGCAGGCCCAGATAGAGGAGGCTTATTGGAGCAGGGCAGGGCAGCTAGAGTCTTCCCAAGGTAGCCTCCCACACTCCGGCAGTGGGCTCCTCCCACACGGTCAGCTGCACGGTGCAGGCCCACAGTGAGAGCATTTCCGCACAGAACCAGTTCCAAACCATGGAACCAGTAGGGGGCTAGGGGCAGTTTTCTTCGGATGAGCTGCTTTATCAGATTCCTCCAAGACATCAGGCTACTGAAGGCTGGAAGGTGATACACTGGAAATCTACTGCGACACTATAAGCCAATAGCGGAAAACGGCAATATCTCAGGGTCCCACTGACAACTGACCAATATGAGAAAACAAGGGAAGAAAATGTCCCAAACAAACCTAGATACTACATCAATAAAACCCAATGACAGCACAGCAGAAGAAATGTCAGAAAGGGAGTTCAGAATGTCCGTAATTAAAACGATCAGGGAAGCAAATGAGGAGATGAAAGAGCAAATGCAGGCATTGAAGGAGGAGATGAAAGAGCAAATGCAGGCATTAAATGATCGCACCAATCAACAGTTAAAAGACCAAATACGGGAAGCAAGAGATCATTTCAATAAAGAGTTAGAGATACTGAAAAAAAAACAAACTGAAATCCTTGAAATGAAGGAAACAATAAACCAAGTTAAAAACTCAATAGAAAGCATAACCAATAGGATAGAACACCTGGAAGACAGAACCTCAGACACTGAAGACAAATTATTTAATCTTGAAAGCAAAGTTGGCCAAACAGAAAAGATGGTAAGAAATCATGAACAGAATCTACAAGAATTATGGGATATCATAAAAAGGCCAAATTTAAGAATTATTGGGATTGAGGAAGGCTTAGAGAAACAAACCAAAGGAATGAACGATCTATTCAATGAAATAATAACAGAAAATTTCCCAAATCTGAAGAATGAAATGGAAAACCAAATACAAGAGGCTTATAGAACTCCAAACATACAAAATTACAACAGACCCACACCAAGGCACATTATTATGAAAATACCTAACATACAAAATAAAGACAGAATTTTAAAGGCCGCGAGAGAAAAGAATCAAATTACATTCAAGGGGAAACCAATAAGAATATCAGCAGATTTTTCAATCCAGACCCTAAAAGCTAGAAGGGCCTGGAGCAACATATACCAAGCCCTGAAAGAAAACGGATGCCAACCAAGAATCTTATACCCAGCAAAACTTACCTTCAAATTTGACGATGAAATAAGATCCTTCCATGATAAACAAAAGCTAAAGGAATTTACAAAAAGAAAGCCAGCATTACAAAACATTCTCAGCAAAATATTCCATGAGGAAGAGATGAAAAACAATAATGCAAATCAGCAATGGGAGGAATTACCCTAAAGGAATAGCCAAATAAAGGAGAAACCAAATCATGTCAAAAACAAATATGAGTCAATTGACTGGGAATACAAATCATATCACAATAATAACCCTGAATGTTAATGGCCTGAATTCATCAATCAAAAGACACAGACTGGCAGATTGGATTAAAAAGAAAAATCCAACAATATGCTGCCTGCAAGAGACTCATCTAATAGAAAGAGACACCCATAGACTAAAGGTGAAAGGATGGGAAAAAAACATACCATGCACACGGACACAGCAAAAAAGCTGGAGTATCCATCCTCATCTCAGATAATGTGGACTTCAAACCAAAACTAGTCAGAAGGGATAAAGAAGGACATTACATGCTGCTTAAGGGAAGCATAAATCAGCAAGACATAACAATCATAAATATCTATGCCCCGAACATTGGGTCATCCACGTACGTCAAACAAATCCTTCTCAATTCCATAAATCAAATAGACCACAACACAATCATACTAGGCGATTTTAACACACCTCTCTCACCACTGGATAGATCGTCCAAACAAAAATTGAATAAAGAAACTATAGATCTCAACAACACAATCAGCAATTTAGACTTAACAGACATATATAGAATATACCATCCAACAAAGAACGAATACACTTTCTTCTCAACAGCACATGGATCCTTCTCTAAAATAGACCATATTTTATGCCACAAAGCTACTGTTAGCAAATACAAGAAGATAGAGATACTACCTTGTACTCTATCAGATCATAATGGATTGAAATTAGAAAAAAATGACAGAATAAAAAACAGAAACTTCTCCAATACCTGGAGACTAAATAATACACTATTATATGATGAATGGATAACAGAAGACATCAGGAGGGAAATAAAAAAATTCTTAGAAGTAAACGAGAACAAAGACACATCATATCAAAATCTCTGGGACACTATGAAAGCAGTACTTAGAGGAAGATTTATTTCATGGGGTGCATTCAAAAAAAGAAGTAGAAATCAACAAATAAACGACTTAACACTACAGCTCAAAGCGCTAGAAAAAGAAGAGCAGACCAATACCAAAAGTAGTAGAAGACAGGAAATAGTTAAAATCAGAGCCGAAATCAACGAAATCAAAACAAAAGAAACAATCGGAAAAATTAACAAAATAAATAGTTGGTTCTTTGAAAAAATAAATAAAATTGATAAACCCTTAGCCACACTAACAAAGAGAAAGAGGGAGAAAACTCAAATTACTAAAATTCGGAATGAACAAGGAAACATCACAACAGACACGAGTGAAATACAAAACATAATTAGAAGCTATTTCGAAAATCTATACTCCAACAAAACAGAAAACCTCGAAGACATCAACAAATTTCTAGAGACATATGAATTACCTAAACTGAACGAGGAGGACATACACAACTTAAATAAACAAATTTCAAGCCATGAAATAGAAGAGGTCATCAAAAGTCTACCAACAAAGAAAAGTCCAGGACCAGATGGGTTCTCAGCCGAGTTCTATAAAACCTTTAAAGAAGAGCTCATTCCAATACTCCTCAAACTATTCCATAAAATAGAAGAGGAGGGAACCCTCCCAAACTCGTTCTATGAAGCCAATATTACCCTGATACCTAAACCAGACAGAGACACATCGGGGAAAGAAAATTTCAGACCAATATCCTTAATGAACATCGATGTAAAAATTCTCAACAACATTTTAGCAAATCACATACAAATATATATTAAAAAGATAGTGCACCAAGATCAAGTGGGTTTTATCCCAGGGATGCAAGGTTGGTTCAACATTCGGAAATCAATAAATGTCATTCACCATATCAACAGACTTAAAGTTAAGAACCACATGATTATTTCAATAGATGCAGAAAAAGCATTTGATAAAATACAGCATCCCTTCATGCTCAAAACACTAGAAAAAATTGGGGTAGTGGGAACATTCCTAAACATTATAAAGGCAACCTATGCTAAGCCCATGGCTAATATCATTCTAAATGGTGAAAAACTGAAAGCGTTCCCCCTAAAAACTGGAACAAGGCAGGGATGCCCTCTTTCATCGCTTCTATTCAACATCGTCCTTGAGACTCTAGCCAGAGCAATCAGACAAACCAAAGAAATTAAAGGATACGAATAGGAAAAGAAGAACTCAAACTATCCCTGTTCGCTGATGACATGATTATATATTTAGAGGAACCTGGAAATTCCACCAGAAAACTTTTAGAACTCATAAGTGAATTCAGTAAAGTAGCAGGTTACAAGATCAATGCTCATAAATCCAATGCATTTTTGTACATAAGTGATGAATCTTCAGAAAGAGAAATTAGGAAAACTACCCCATTCACAATAGCATCGAAAAAAATAAAATACTTGGGAATCAATCTCACAAAAGAGGTGAAAGACCTCTACAATGAGAACTACAGAACACTAAAGAAAGAAATTAAAGAAAACCTTAGAAGATGGAAAGATCTCCCATGTTCCTGGATAGGCAGAATTAATATTGTCAAAATGGCTATACTACCTAAAGTGCTATACAGATTCAATGCAATTCCAATTAAAATCCCAATGATGTACCTTGCAGAAATAGAGCAAGCAATTATGAAATTCATCTGGAAGAATAAAAAACCTAGAATAGCTAAAGCAATCCTCAGTAGCAAGAGCGAAGCAGGGGGTATTGCAATACCAGATCTTCAACTCTACTACAAAGCAATAGTAACAAAAACGGCATGGTATTGGTACCAAAATAGACAGGTAGATCAATGGTACAGAATAGAGGACATGGACACAAACCCAAATAAATACAATTTTCTCATACTAGACAAAGGTTCCAACAATATGCAATGGAGAAATGATAGCCTCTTCAACAAATGGTGCTGGGAAAACTGGAAAACCATATGCAATAGAATGAAATTAAACCTCTATCTCTCACCCTACACAAAACTCAACTTAAAATGGATCAAGGACCTCGGAATCAGACCAGAGACCCTGCATCTTATAGAAGAAAAAGTAGGTCCAAATCTTCAACTTGTTGGCTTAGGATCAGACTTCCTTAACAGGACTCCCATAGCACAAGAAATAAAAGCAAGAATCAACAACTGGGATAGATTCAAACTAAAAAGCTTTCTCTCAGCAAAGGAAACTATCAGAAATGTGAAGAGAGAGCCTACAGAGTGGGAGAATATCTTTGCCAACCATACCTCAGATAGAGCGCTAATTTCCAGAATCTATAAAGAACTCAAAAAACTCTACACGAAGAGTACAAATAATCCAATCAACAAATGGGCTAAGGAAATGAACAGACACTTCACAGAAGAAGATGTACAAGTAATCAACAGATGTATGAAAAAATGTTCAACATCCCTAGTAATAAGGGAAATGCAAATCAAAACTACCCTAAGATTTCATCTCACCCCAATTAGAATGGCGATTATCAAGAATACAAGCAACAATAGGTGTTGGCGAGGATGTGGTGAAAAAGGAACACTCATACATTGCTGGTGGGGTTGCAAATTAGTGCAGCCACTCTGGAAAGCAGTGTGGAGATTCCTCAGAAAGCTTGGAATGGAAACACCATTTGACCCAGCTATCCCACTCCTTGGCCTATACCCAAAGGACTTAAAATCAGCATAATACAGAGATACAGCCACATCAATGTTCATTGCTGCTCAATTCGCCATAGCCAGATTGTGGAACCAACCTAGATGCCCTTCAGTTGATGAATGGATAAAGAAACTGTGGCATATTTATTCAATGGAATATTACTCCGCAATGAAGAATGATAAAATTATGGCATTTGTAGGCAAATGGTCGAAATTGGAGAATATCATGCTAAGTGAGATAAGCCAATCTCAAAAAACTAAAGGACGAATGATCTCGCTGATAAGCGGATGAGGACATATAATGGGGGGTGGGAGGGGCTAGCATTAGGTTTAGGGTTAGTTTTAGAGTTAGGCTAAGGACAGCGGTAAGAATGAAGGAAAGAAGGACTGTGCAGAGGGAAAAGAGGGGTGGGAGGAGTGGGGGGGAGGGGAAAAACAAAATAAACATCATTACCCTATGTAAACGTAAAAAAAATAAATAAATTAATTAAAAAAAAATAAAAATAAAAAAATAAAATGAGGATGGATACTCCAGCTTTTTCGCTGTGTCCGTGTGCATGGTATGTTTTTCCCCATCCTTTCACCTTTAGTCTATGGGTGTCTCTTTCTATGAGATGAGTCTCTTGCAGGCAGCATATTTTTGGATTTTTCTTTTTAATTCAATCTGCCAATCTATGTCTTTTGATTGATTAATTCAGGCCATTAACATTCAGGATTATTATTGTGATATGATTTGTATTCCCAGTCAATTGACTCATATTTGTTTTTGACATGATTTGGTTTCTCCTTTATTTGGCTATTCCTTTAGGGTAATTCCTCCCATTGCTGATTTGCATTATTGTTTTTCATCTCTTCCTCATGGAATATTTTGCTGAGAATGTTCTGTAATGCTGGCTTTCTTTTTGTAAATTCCTTTAGCTTTTGTTTATCATGGAAGGATCTTATTTCATCGTCAAATTTGAAGGTAAGTTTTGCTGGATATAAGATTCTTGTTTGGCATCCGTTTTCTTTCAGGGCTTGGTATATGTTGCTCCAGGCCCTTCTAGCTTTTAGGGTCTGGATTGAAAAATCTGCTGATATTCTTATTGGTTTCCCTCTGAATGTAATTTGATTCTTTTCTCTCGCAGCCTTTAAAATTCTGTCTTTATTTTGTATGTCAGTTATTTTCATAATAATGTGCCTTGGTGTGGGTCTGTTGTAATTTTGTATGTTTGGAGTTCTATAAGCCTCTTGTACTTGGTTTTCCATTTCATTCTTCAGATTTGGGAAATTTTCTGATATTATTTCATTGAACAGATTGTTCATTCCTTTGGTTTGTTTCTCTAAGCCTTCCTCAATCCCAATAATTCTTAAATTTGGCCTTTTCATAATATCCCATAATTCTTGTAGATTCTGTTCATGATTTCTTACCATCTTTTCTGTTTGGCCAACTTTGTTTTCAAGATCAAATAATTTTTCTTCAATGTCTGAGGTTCTGTCTTCCAGGTGTTCTATCCTATTGGTTATGCTTTCTATGGAGTTTTTAACTTGGTTTATTGTTTCCTTCATTTCAAGTATTTCAGTTTGTTTTTTTTTCAGTATCTCTAACTCTTTATTGAAATGATCTCTTGCTTCCCGTTTTTGGTCTTTTAACTGTTGATTGGTGCGATCATTTAATGCCTGCATTTGCTCTTTCATCTCCTCATTTGCTTCCCTGATCGTTTTAATTATGTACATTCTAAACTCCCTTTCTGACATTTCTTCTGCTGTGCTGTCATTGGTTTTTATTGATGTAGTATCTAGGTTTGTTTGGGACATTTTCTTCCCTTGTTTTCTCATATTGGTCAGCTGTCAGTGGGACCCTGAGATATTGCAGATTTCCGCTATTGGCTTATAGTGTCCCAGTAGATTTCCAGTGTATCACCTCCCAGCCTTCAGTAGCCTGATGTCTTGGAGGAATTTGGTAATGCAGTGCATCCGAAGAAAGTTGCCCCTAGCCCCCTAGTGGTTCCAGGGTTTGGAGCTGGCTCTGTGTTGAAAGGCTCTCACTGTGGGCCTGCACTGTGCAGCTGGCTGTGTGGGCGGGGCCCACCATCGGAGTGCGCAGGGCTGCCTGTGGAAGACTCTACCTGCCCTGCCCTGCTCTGATAAGCCACCTCTATCTGGGCCTGCCACCCGGGCCGAGCTTTACCCAGTGGGCGGACTCACCCGTGGCTCTATTTCAGTCCGAGTCTCTCAATGCCTCCCCTTCTTAACTCCTGGGTTCTGGAGCGACTGGGGGTGCAGTCACCCTCTAGGCTGCCATCTTGGATCCACACAATATATTATTATTAACTACAATAACTATGCCATGCAATAGAACAACTTATTGCTATTTAAAATGTTGTACCCAGTTATTCTTTTCCCTTTCCTTTTTAATTGTCCATCCTCTAATTCAATTAATTTGACTTTTAAGATTCCACACATAAGTGAGTTTATATGGTTATTTGTTTCTTTATTCCTGGCTCATTTTATGTCCTAAAATTACATTTGTATCTTCATTACCCATTTTTATTATTATTTATGGATTTTTTTTGCTTTAACTATTTTATACATTGGTGATATTTTGAAGCTCATTTTATTTGCAATAATAGCTGTTTATTCAGAAAGGGAGTCATTCATTCTATAATTAGTATTTACAGGTTATGCATTATAATTCAATAGCTGTATCACTGGTATTTTAGAGTGAGTGTTAAACCTTTCTCTCAGGATTCAGAAAGGTCACAAGGCAGAAAGAGGAAAAAAAATTGGAGCAATCATACGTATTATGTAAACAAATTAATACAGAGACAACTGCTAAGGAATATTGACAGTGATGGGAAAAAGAGGCAAGCCATGACTAGAAGAAGATATGGAATGAAATAGGCTGCTCTGTTTTTTGTCTTTTTGGATTCTTTTCTTTTTTTCATTATTTTATTTAATGTTTAAATAACCGAGATGGGGACATATTTAGAAGCTGTAGAGTGGAAAATCTAAAACCCATGGGAAGTGACCAAGCTTTTGAAGAAGTGCTAATGCTTCTGTACTTGAACAGAATAATTTGCACATTACATAAAAAAGAAAAAAGAAGATAAAGATGAAAATTTTCTCTTCTGTTAAAAAAAAAGAAATTTGCATCAAATCATCTTGTCTTCTCTTTTCATTATTTTCCAATTAAGGTCTTATTGCACTTTTGATTTTCATTAGCATCCATCTGAAGATTATGCATGTTCTTTTGTTCAGATTTAAATCAGTTTCAGGATTTCAGGAAATTCCTAAGTGCATATATACCACTACCATATTGGAAAATATATTTATGGTAAAATATACTTTTAGGAATGATATGGGGAAATTGTTTCATTAGTAGATATGCTAAAGGAGAGTTATTTGTGGGAAACAATGACAATATGTTTTTCACACACATAAAAGACATCTTATACCTTTAACTAAACTTTATATTACTGATTAAATAAATGATATGAAACTATGTTCTGAACAAACATTCCTCTGTTTTCTTCTGTATTTTTGCAGCACATTTTTATTCCCCCAAAGATTTTCACCCAACCTAATTGCGCATGTGTGCAGATTCATTTCACCTTCAGTTGTGGATGACAAGGGAATGTAAACTAATTTAAATATCATCGTAAGCAAATTGTGTTAGAATGATAATTTTGCTGTAGAATGCAATTTACATAATAAATTCTAAAATCAACTATAATGATTCATGGATTACCTACTGTTTGTGATTATTTGTGCCACTTTCCTATTAACAGAGATAAAGCTTGTTTCATTCAGCATTTTTTAAAATACTTGTGAATAAGATATGCACACTGAATTTGGAATGCATGCAGATTATACTAAGCTCCTCTGGATCACGAATGCCACATCAGTGGGGGACAGACTGATAAAAATTCTTATGAATTCTGGGTGACCAGAAAGAGAATTTCGGATAATAGATCATAAAATTTTAGGCTGAATGTGACTATACATGTTTCCTAGTTTGGGTACTTTATATAAGAGAGAGAGAAATTAATTTCCAGAATAGAATAGAAATTATAATATTTGGGGAGAGAGAATGCTAATTACACTGATTTGCTCATGACATATTGTGTGCATGTTTTAACTTACGATACTATATCCCATAACTAAATACTGATATGCCAATTTAAAAAGGAAGCAATGTGCCCTTTTAGTATAGTTTTTTTTTTCTTTTAACTTTGTGCTGGTTGGTGTTAGAATGACTTGTTATGCTCAGCTCTCTATTCCAATTTCAGTATTTAAGATGGAAACTTCTTGATCTAAATCTCTCTACATACTGAGAAAAAAAAATTGAACTAGAATGTCTTGCCTGAGTAAAAGTTCACTTTCAGAAAAATAGTTAAAAAATATGAAAATTTCTTGTTTGGAGTTCACACAAATTCAGAGACGAGGAAGACAAGTTAGCAGATGAAGCTGGACACAATGGCACAGACAAGGGGGGGACCTAATGGTCATTTCAAGGGTTTCTCTCTTTATTTCAAGAAAAACATTCAAAATCTAATTAAGGAATAAACACAAGATAAAAAAGCTGAAAGTTTTAATTTTATGAATATGTTTCACTTTTACATTTCTACAAAGAAATGTAGAAGTTTTGAGGAGAGAAAAATGCAAATGTTGCAGAAGAAATACAAACAGAAAGATCTACTTTTTACAGACAGAATCCGTTACTTCATGAAATCGACTAGCTTAAATTCCAAAGTGTTTTCTTGAGAAAATATCTAAATCATTTGTGAATTCATTAGAGCCATATGTAAGGGATCAAATAGAAAGTCCAGGTGCTAGCTCGTAACTAACATGAATAAGATTCCTTGTGCTTGTGACAGTAAGCCGATAAGGCTTTATCTCTGGATTTGAAGTTTGATTCATGCCCCACTCCTGTGCATTCAGAATGAGAACTGGGAAAATGAATGCACGGAAGTCAATCAAGATGAACAAGGAGAAAGAAAAAAAGTATAATGCTGGCCAGCAAAATGAGCATCATTTTGCCAATTGCCTTTTTTAAACTGATGCAGTAATATCATTCTTCATACCTTTATTGATCATATCCCCAAATTCATTTCCTTATGGAACACATTCTGTGCTTCAGTTACTTACTGCCAACTCCTAAAGGTTTCAAAGCATGGTCTCCCATAAATTTAAAAAATTTCTTCTTGTAGGAAAAACCCTCACATTTTCTATCAAATGTCCATTCCACGTAAAGATCAGTAGAGTAGAGAGAAGTGAACAGGGGGAGGGAGGAGAGCAAGGAAAGGAGAAGTACTAGGGACCAAATTGAAGAAAATTATATTCTAAGCTTATATAAGTGTGTCAAAATGAAATCTAATGTTGTATATAACTAGAAAGAACTAATAAAAATCAATGCAAACAAACAAAAACTCTGAAGACGATGAAGACTAAAGAGAGGAGTATATTCAAAAAATGAGAAATACAATATAACAATTTGGTTTATATCAGTATTGTTTTCAGGAAACTTATAATTGAATGTTAGCTTGACTTCCAACAGTTTACTCAGTTAGAAAAATAAAAAGATGAGTACCTTTTGTTTTAACATTGATCATTATAAACTAAAGTGAATTGTGTGAAATTTATTGGCTTATGTTTTTCTAAATCACATGTAAGAATTTTTATATCTTGCATTCAAAGAAAAGCTGATCCTGTGGTTCTAGTTATTACATCCAATTAATTTGTTTCCTTCCAGTAGTTTTCACACTTTGGTTTGGTTTCAGACTTTGTGTGTATTTGATTTTATGTAAGTCGTGTTGCAAAACAATACACAGAATAAATATGTCTAACAAAAGCATCTTAAAATACTAAAATCAAAATGCACCATTAACACTAACTAGTACATAAGAATGTAAACAAATACATATGTAATTTGAAGGTCTAATGGCAGTACTAAGAACTTATAAAGTTTACTGTGAATATATTAAAGGAGCACATTAAAAAAGTGCCTTGTTTAATATTTTTCTGTTCCCCACAATAGGAAAAAGAAAATTGAAAGAATAAGCATATTTATACCACATTGTTAATCCTCTGATGAGGCAAATCTCAAAATAAAAATTCTATTCTAACATACCAAAACAACCCCTTTTAAACTTAAAAGTTTTCTATACAATTAGATATGCAAACTTCCTCAGGATCATCATATATGTGATAAATCTTAATGTACATTATTACTAAACTTAACCATGGCTAATTATTTTACATTTTATATAACTTAAGAGCTTTAAGTCCTCTGTAAAGACAAAGATATTTGATCGAAGTGCACTGTGATTTTTAATGCAAAGCAGGTCAGCATCCAAGACAATTTCTACTAAATCCCCATATTTGAAATGCAACATTTTGAACCTTGGATAATTTCTTTCATTCATTGAAGAGTTACTTAATATGAAAGTATTTTCTAAAAGGTATAAGTGATAAGGTCTATTTATAAAGTATTTTTGGTTTGGACAGTGTTCTTGATACCATTGTGTTTTTCACATTATTTTCTATATAAAGGTGGTATTCAGATATGCTAACTAAAGAAAATATAGAGGAAATGGAATTCCAAAAATTATATTTTTGTAGTTCTTCCCTTTCTTTGCCTAGCTCAATATTTCTCTCCTGAAAAACAGAAGCAGGAACTACACTGAACTAGTTAATATCTCCCTTCTAGAGATATCACAACAGTAAAATAATGTAATCTCTGGATACCAGAAAGCAAAATTTAAAGAGGATATTGAAGATATTTTGCTTTAATACCTTACTTAAATGTGATGTGTTGTTGTCTGATTCAGACTAATCTTTGTAAGCTCCTTGCTAGCTGGGCAGTCTTTCAAAATTCACAAAGCTTCATTTTACTGGTCAAGAGGTAAGTAGTACATTGTCTTCATGTGAAAAATAACAATAACCAATTCAACTATGTCTCAAGGACTTAACTTGCCATACTAATATTGAATAAAATGGTAACATTGGCATTTGCTTTGTGTTTAATGTGATCTATATTAATATGGAATGAAGGAAAACAAACTTAAATGATAGGCCCTTTACTCGTAAGAAAATAGAACACCTTAGAAATGACTACAGAAAAATAAAAACATTAAAAATTTCAAAACGTGTGTTAGTATCTACAAACATATATAAGCATAAAATATTTACATATTTTAATCTAAAACTCTAAAATAGATTCATGTCTCTCATTTTCCAAAGGAAAACAATAGCTTCACAAAATACAACTTTTTGCTGAAAACCACCTACTATGGCTCTTTCTAATTTTCTGTTCATGACAAGAAACTTAAAACCTGAAACACAGACCTGTGAACCAATTTCTTTCAAACATTAAATCATTCTTCTACTGTTTCCAAGTAACTCTTGGATCACTCGTAAGTATGCTTCTATAATGCTCAGCATACTTCCTTACATATTTATAACACCATGACAGTCATCAATTTGATAAACTCTTACTGAGCACATGACATGCCAGTCATTGAGAGGAAATGGAGACACGTAACCTGTCTTTGTGGGACAAATTCTAGTGGAAAAAGCAGAGTAAAAACAAAAAGATAAAAAAGATACTAAATGCATTATGTAGTATATATTATTGTAAATGTATGCTATGTATAATATTAGCCTATTAATAGTATAATGCATTAATTAATATTAACCTATTAATATTATAATGTATTCCAAGTACAAAGTAAAAGGAGATATGAATGAGTACAGAAAAGAGGAAGGGAAAGTGGTGGAAATGTTGGATGTTTAGATGAGGATGTTAAGAAATTGTCTGAAAATGAGGAGAAAGGATGACATTCCATCTTCAGGCCCTATGGGGTCTCTCCTGCTCTCAGGCACACACACAGGATTCAGTTTCACAGCCTGTAGAGGGCTCTGAATTATAGAAGTTACTATGCAAAACAGTTAAGGGAAGAGATTGAAGAAATGATGAATCATGTAGAAGCCTCAGACTTTGACAGTAACTGCCGTAAATCAAGTTTAAAGCACAACAGGATAAGTCCTAAATTGTCTTTGATGAGGGACACATGCCGTCTTACCAGATCTCTAAACATGACATTTGAAGATAACAAATCCCTAGAATATGGTGAGATATACTTGATGTCAAATTAAGTATTGGAATAATAACAAAAATTTTGGTTTGGTTATGATTATCAGGTGAAAAAAAATGTTAAGCTTTAGCCTAAACATTTCATTTTATATATATATATATATATGTATATATATATTTAGTCGTTGATGGACCTTTATTTTCTTTCTTTATTTATTGCAGTGCTGAGAATCAAACCCAGTTCCTCACACATGCTAGGCAAGTGCTCTACTGGTGATTGACAATCCCAGTCTATAGCCTAACCATTTCTACCAATCACGATTCTATTTAATTTTATATTTAATCAAACATTCCTTTAGGTTACCTTCAGGCATACATGAAATATTGCAAATAAAAGGATATTTTAAAGGCACTGGTACTAAATATTAAAATGATAACAGCTTAAGTATCAATATTAAAATAAGATAAATCATTGCACAATTGAAAAAGTTGACTTCTTGACCAATCATGTGGTAACATCTTAAAAAGTTTCCAAAGTATGATTAAGTATTGGAATTGACACAAAGTCAAAATTTAGACACCATTGTGTTTTTTATTACAACCAACAGGAGAAATTATGAAGAAAGCAAAACCCAAACAGTATTGACAGTGTAACTGGTAGATTGTATAAAATTAATCTATATTAAAAAAACACTCTGGGGGAGAGACCTGCAACAAAGATATTAAGCATTAAGAAATGCTCTATGATAGAAGGTGATGCCTGATTTGAATGGTGAAAGAAAAGTAGGATTAATTATAAGAACTATATTATACCAGCTTAAGAACGTGTGAGTTTAAAAGTTTAAAGATATAAAGTATACTTTACTAGAAGAAATAAAAGTAGGTGGTAGTTGACTGATGAAGAGCATAGGTACTATGTTTATCTAAACAACTCAAGTTGCAGCAATTGCTAACTTCCTTATTGGACTCTTAAATTACAATTGTATCCTGTCCTCAAAACAAATGCCACTCTAATTACCATATACTACTTCACTTAATAGTGAAGTATTATATGAAGTATTAAGCTTCATTCCTTCCATAATTATAGTCTGGAAAGAATCACTTCTGGTCATACCTACGTCTTGTTCTTTATAATCTGTTAGTAGCCTTTGATGTGAGGTAACGTAGTGCTCTCCAAATGGAGAAGTCTACCATCTGCTCATTACAGTCTATCATCAAATCTCCAATAATGCTGAAAGTCCAGGTTACAAGGACTAATTTTCCACAGTAGTCCAGAAATAATGAAATGTGTGGATCTGAGGGGTTTAATTTTAATAAAAACCAAAGGGACCGCAATTTCCTAAGTTCGGAATTGCAGTGCACACTAAGGAAGCAGAGCAGATGAACTCTGGCCCACTACAGAATACAAGAGGCACTTAAGTTTATTTAGTTAACAAAGATGTGGATCGATTGTGTTAATGGTCCCACTTCTGCTCTTTCTTTAGCTGGTGTCATTTGCCATGTGACTTTGCAAGCTGTCCAGCTGAAGAGAAGTAATGTTCTTTCCCATCTGAATTCAGGCATTTGGCTTGTTTCAGGCGATTCCATAAAAGCCAATTTCATATAAGTAAAGGATTTTACTTCTACATTTGAAGCTATGTTTCTGCCAGATAACATATCTAGGCCTACTATTAAAGGGTGAGAAATACAAGGCAAAATCACCCTATCACCCAATCTGACATCAAACTGACTGCCAGACAGATCCCAGAGTGAGCCAAGTTCAAAATCAGAACTGCACACCCAAACACAGGATGCATTTCTGACCCACACACTCCAAGTCAAAAATAAGTGTTTATTGTTTTGAGGCTTTTAGGTCTGAGGTTGTTTACTTCACAGCACAATTGCAGCAATAGCAGCCCAAAACAGATAATCAGGGCTTGAAAGTAGAGTGCTAGAGAGGAAAAATAAAATAAAAATGTACTAGTTAGCACAGGCTTGTAAAATGACTATGATACCACTATGGATCCAGGAAAATGAGTGACCTGTGGTGGTAGAGTATTTAATTAAATGATGACTTTCTATAACTCAGAAGAAGAAAATTTTATGTATTCAATTTTAGATTTGGAAAATAAGCTCTTCAGCCTAGACCTTGGAAGTGAGGGTTGATTTCTTTTAAAAGCATATTATAAATTTTTGTTCAAAAGGGAAAAATGCAGTTTACAAGAAGGGACAGCATTTGGTAGGAGGAAAAATGACACTGACTTTTTACCTTGGGCCAATAAAATATGCTCAAATAAAATATATTCTCAGAGATAGATCTCACAACCATTGAGTTGTGAAGCTCTGTCAAGACCTATTTAAAAATTAAGGCAGTGACTTCTAGATATTTTCAGCTCTTTCAGTGGAGCTCCTAGGAAACTTTAGGTCATAGCACACAGAAGCCAGACCTCAAAAAAAGAAAAAAATAAATCCAGAGATAAAAGTGTGGTAGGAAAGGAATTATAAATATAGATTCTACTACATAGGTTGGATTACAATAAGTGAGTAGTGAAACAGCGTATTTTAGAAAATAACAATGAAAAAATTTTCTGCAACTTAATCTAGAAGGTACTGAATCTGTTTAAATTGTTAAAAAAATATGGAACCTCAAAATTTTCAGTAAAATCAGGGAGAAAAAAATCTCCCCAATTTTTCCTAATGCCTTTTGTGGAAGTGCCTAAGGAGTTTAGTGGAAAGCAGATGATGTCAAAGAAGAGAGAAATATAGGAAAACAAAGTGTGGGGCCACTTTAAGGAATAGAATCAATGCTTATTAATACGTTCCACTCCCAGAATAGGTGATCCAGAAAACACTTACCAGGCAGTATTTGAAAATTGTTGTGAACCAACTTCTGCTCTCTGTTTTCTATGAATCATATGTATTTGTGGTTATTCTGTCCTCTCTTACCATTCCATAGTTTGAGTTTAATAAAAGGTATATTTTTAATCCATTTCCTCAGGTTTAATGAGTCTCATTTGAACTTGATATTGATCATGAGATCCTAGACATTAAGCTTGATGATTCAGTAGAACTCTACTGGTCTTGGTAAGGAATGAATGTGTTTGGCCTATAAAAGGTATGTAAATATTTGTGACTACCAGGGAGAATATGGTACATAATTTAATTGATGGTATAATTATTCAATTCTTTATTCCCATGTCCTTTGATAGGTCATTTTCAGGTCCTCTCACGAAAGTGGTAGACTCTAATTTCCCCATTGGTTTCATTCTGAGTTTGCCCATTTCACTTCTTTTGGCCAATAGGATGTCAATACATGTGGCTTGTACAAAAGAATTTGCTTAAGTTTTTAAATCTTTGCTTCTACCATGAAAGTAGCCTTCCTGAAAAATGAGATCAATGGCCATATCGTCCTTGTAGACCAAGCTGAAATTTAGTTTATCAACAGATTTGTGACTGAGCTCAAACAAGAGAAAAGCCACCCAGCTGATTCTAGCATACTTCTGTGACTTATGAATATATGAGATGAATAAATTTTGTTTAACCACTGAGTTCTGGATGATTTGCTACATAGAATTATTTTTGCACTAGATAACTCTTACAGAGGGTCTACATAAGAATATAGCATTTTGTGCAGAGACCTGAATGAGATGTAAGATAACAGTCTTACAAAGGAAAAGAGTATCACAGGAAAATTCTGAGGAAAAGGGCCATTTCTTTAGTGGTTGAAGACAACCAGTAAAACATATTGGTAAGGTAGAAAGGGGCAAGATATGTGGGGGTTTTCATATAGGTGTAAAGTGCTTCTGTTTTTTTCTACCGTAATGGAATAAATTTTGCAGCATTCTATACAGTTTAATGACTTAATGTTAAAATACATGTCCTCTGATTTTCTATTAAGAATGGATTCCATGAGAACAAGAATGGAAATGTGGTTGCTAGTTATGAAACCAAAACTTATAAAATTTTAATGGGAACCAAGACATTTTCACTGAGTTTATTTAGATTATTTATAACTCATTTAGTGAATATTTATTCTTTGCTTTCTAAGCATCGATACTGTAAAAAATTCCAAACTAAATAATAATGGAAAATAAATCTTATCTAAAATTATTCAGCATCATCCACAGTACAGAATATATCTTCCATAATGATATGTTTCACTAATGACGAAGGAGAATCTCTTCCTGAAGTACACTTTCAGGAATTTGGAAGGACTCAAGAATAAATAACAACTATAAATCATCCATGCTGCTATTGTTTTATTGATTAAAAGGTGCAGACATTCAAATACAACTTTGTAAGATATTTTCTGTGTTAATTTTAGTTTCCTTATTTTGCTTTTAATTGACACATGATACTTATAATAATTATTATACTAATTTTAATTGACAAAAACCATACATGTTTATGGAGTCCAGTGTGATGCTTTGATACATGGACACATCATGTAAAGATTTCAGGGGCTGAGTACTTCACATTTGGTAAACCATCATCATTAGAAACTTCTAAGATGTTGATCATGAAAGGGACATAAGAGAATTTTTTAAAAAGCATGATTTGTTTTTGTTTTCTGGTTCTTTACCATCTCCAGAAATGCAAAGATTATATTTGATATCCATTTTTATGCCGATTTTAAAATTTATAATGCATGTAATATCACTGCTTCCTGATTCTAGGACCTGAACATTATCCACATTTATTACTCTAACACACATCATTTTTCACATTTGTCACTTCCCATCCATCTCTGCTCCAGGAGACTTAACAAGCCATCAATAGCTTACACAGCCTAATCCAAGAGCCTCCTAGCTGTCCCCAAACTTTCTATTGTAAATCCCCAAGATAGTGTTTATTGCATATGAAGTTTTCACAAGAACCTCTGTCTGAGATACTATCCTAACAAATAGAGTTATTCATTAGGAGATTCACAGGACCTTTTAACTTAGAGGATGCATGACTAGAAGCAGCAAAAGTAATTCAGACCTTTTAGATTACAAATTATAGTGTTTTGTATATAAAATATAGAAATACTTAATTTCTCATATAACTTGAAAATGTTAATTTCCCCTATCTTTCCCACACTAGACAAATAAACCAGGAGTTGGACATGAGGAAGGACTAATAATGACCTTTATAAAAGTCTGTATATGTTTGTTCTGATTTAGTGTTCTGTGGGAAAATGGAATGACAGGCCATTGGAAGAGGTACACTGTAATGCATTTGTGTCTTTAAAAAATCTCGTCAAAGCAAGCCCCAATGTGTACTCTTTTTTTTTTTTTTTTACATTTTGTTTTGTATTGGGGATTGAACCCAGAGGTGCTTTACCACTGAGTCATATCCCCAGTCATTTTAAAGATTTTATTCAGAGACAGGGTCTCACTAAGTTGCTAAGGGCCTTGATGAGTTGCTGGCTTTGAACTGAAAATCCTCCTGCCTCAGCCTCCTGAGTCACAGGCATTACAGGTGTGTGCCACAGCACAAGGCTGTACTCATTGTTTTTAAAAGTTTTATAATATACATTTTTTAATCCAAACTTCTTTTCTTATCCTTTCTCTCCTCTACCTTTCCTGTCTATTTCCATTCTTCCCTTTTTCTCATTTGCTCCTACAAATTCATTCTAAGGGATATCTGCAGACTTTAAAAGGGTGAGGGTGGAAATCTGCATGAGAACTAAAGGAGGGTGGGACAAAGGCTAAGATACTCCAGCTACATACAGGTTATTGAGCAAATAAGTAAGTATATCGTGTGTAATGGGACTCAAATTTCTCAATTATGAAAAAAAGTACAAATATCGATAAAAGGGAAAGTTAGAATGAGCACTAGTATTGCACACAAGAATAGCTATTACTTAAATTTTTTCTTTACAATATTATGACTATATATGTTTGATATAAATATATGTGTTTATATATAATTTATATATAAACACAAGCTATGTTTTAGATGTGTCTATACATGTGTACATATGCAGATATATTTATGTGTATTTAAACATAGATATTCACAAAATATGGAAAATGTGTTACACATATACACATTTATATATATGCAAATATACATATATACATATATACAACACACATTTAATTCCTAAACCTGCATGAGATGAATGAACCTATGAGCAGTAATACTCTATTAGTAATGAGCATGCCCAGCACCCTTCTCTTGTTTCTAAATACTACTTTCCACTTAAAAGAATTAAGGTATATTGGTAAAATGGACTTGTACAGAAAGAGTCTGAGTAAGCCTGGATCATTTTTTGAAACATATACTGTTAGACTCTCCAAGAGTAATACAAGAAACTGTGGACAAACTGCAAAGTTTTATATGATCTGAACAAAAGGGAGAGTTATCAAAAATAGTAATGTAAAGAAATGGAATAGGAAAGAGTTAAACCAACTGCAACTGTTCATATGATTCATAAAGAAGGAGATAAAACAAGAGACTCACAAGCCTACTACTGGACTCTTCCATATATTCTAATGCTATCTGTTAGGAGGCACTTAGACCAGTTCAAGGAACCCTGCTTGACACAAGAGTTTAATAATATCCTCTCCTTTTATTCCAAACTGGATTCAATGAAATTAATATTGCTAAAAGAGATGGAGAAATGAATGTATCAGTTTAAGGTGCTGAATTCAACATAACTGCCCAGGTAAGGGAAGAAAACTGTGAGAGACTGGAGCAGCTGAGATTGTCTCATCTGAAAATCTTCCAAAATAAGATATGGTTAAAATCAAATGCTCAGTGTTGGGTGAACAAGACTTTCTGAAACTATCTAAGCCTTCTATCCAATGTGCTCTAACACTGGCTGAAGAATGGGAGTGCAGTTGCACAGGACCAAAAGTTAAAATTGGAGAATGTTTTAATGATATGTGTCAAAAGATTATGTTTATAACAAACTTACAGAATAAAAAGCAAGAAAGAAAAGAAAAAAAAGACAAAAAGAAATACAGAAGAATATTCAAATGAACATACTATATAAATGGAAGATTTATTTAAGTATCCTAATACATGAGTGTATTGAAACATACTCTTCACCCAGTTTTATTTTCAGATTAGGTTACTGAGCAAATTCTATGTAGACATATATAGACATAAGCTTCTCTATCTAGGCATAAGTCTTATTAAATTTTGGAAAGACCACAAAGCTTTACATTTAAACAGGGTAATGTTATTCGATTTTTAAAAATTATCTCTTTTCCAGGTGTGTTGGTGCATGCCTGTAATTCCAACAGCTGGGGAGACTGAGGCAGAGGCAGGAAGATCCCAAATTCAAAACCAGCCTCAGAAATTTAGCAAGGTCTTAATAAACTTGGTAAAGAACTTGTCTCACAATAAATTTTTTAAAAAGTTTAAAAGGAACTGGGGATGTGGCTCAGATGTTAAGCATGTCGGTGCCTCTGAGCTCAATCCCTACTACCAGGAAAAAAAAAAATCATGTTTACCTAGGCCTGCAAACAAATACTGAGAGATCAGATTCTATTTAATTTCAGAAAGATACAGAGATTAGTAAAACATTTTCCAAAGTCATTTTAAAATTTTAGTAATTACCTACATTGATCAAATTATTCCTCTTAATCATTTTCCTGATTTGTTAAAATCATAATTAATCTGAACTAACTTGTTGATTTTGATATGTTTGAATTTCTATAGCTCAATATGACATAAAATTTCCTCTTGATATAAACATGTTCATGGGTAAATGCCTAAATCCAACATGGGAACTATAAATTATAAAAAGTAGGATATGAGAGATATAAAAAAGCATATGAGACCATAGAACATGGGAATATATTTAGTCATTGTTAGCTTAACTTGTGTTTAAAAACATGAAAATATTTGGCATCACATCACTCTAAGTTATTCAAGGTTAGTATGACACGTTAGTAAGATCAATATGATATTATAATCATAAAATTATGAATTTTGATATATTTACTTACATATTTCTTTATTAGTTTTGTTTTAAAAAGCAGCAAAACTAAATTTGTTTTTTATAAATATAATCCTCCAATGGGATGGACATAGGGTTATTATATGATGACCTGCTAATAATATAAACTACTTGTGAACTCTACAAGATTGTATATATTTTACATATGTACCAAGCACTAAAATATTTGTAATACTGTTAATATCTTTACAAATCCTTTTAGAATTACTTGATCAAATGTAGAGTAAAAGTGATACCTGTCAATACATATTAGCATAATTACATCTGAAATATAAATGATCCCAAAGAGAACTCATTGCATTTTCTTTCAGAACTGTGTAAAATTCATACTACCCTCTCCTAGACAGTAGGGTTTTTGGCTTTTTTTTTTTTGTTTGTTTTTCTTTGTGCAGTACTGGGAATTGAACCCAGGGACTTATGCATGTGAGGCAAACTCTCTACCAACTGAACTATATCTCCAGATCCCCACCCTTGGTTTCTTCTGAATAGTCAGGTGTCAGTTTAATTAGGACACCCTTATGTGTCATTTCTTGCTTTTCTATCAGTGCCCACTAATCTTGTCTTTATCTTTTACTTTTAAGAGATTATCTGTTAAATCTAGTGACCTTTGACCTTCTTGTACCTATATATTTGTGTTCACTATCACATTAAAATGGTTATTCACCATGACTAAGTGAGATTCATCTCAGGGATACAAGACTGGTTCCAAATACACAAAGCAATAGATGTGATGAATCATATCAACAGACTGAAGGGTTAAACCATATAATCTTCCCAATATATACAGAAAAAAGAGTTAACTTTAACCTCAAGTCACGAGAAAAATGCTGAACAGATTTGGTATAAAAGGGGTGCCCTCAACAAAATAAAGAACACATATCATGTGTTAGTCATCTTTCGGTCACTGTGACAAATGCCTGAGGAATAAAAAGGAAGAAACATTTATTCAGACTCATGGTTTCAAAGGTTTCAGTTTATGGTCAGCTGGCTCCATTGCTCTTTACCTGTGATGAAGCATAGCACCAAGGCAAAGATGGTGTGGTGAAGTAGACATGCCTACCTCGTGGTGACTGGGAAGCAGAGATAGAGGGGTGGGGGAGGTGGAGGAAGGAGGCGGAGGAGACAAGACAATTCCAAAAGGTAGGTCCTCAAGTATACATTCCCTTCAACCAGGTCAAATCTTCTATAATTTCCACCACTTCCCACTAGTTCATTCCAATTGTGAATTTATCAATGTATTAATCCATGACAAGGTTAGAGCTCTCACGATCCAGTCATTTTTTAAAAGCCCTACCTATGAACATTGCTGCATTAGGGACAAGCCCTTCAACACAAAAGCCATTGAGAACATCATGGATCAAAACATAGCGTGCAATCAGCCAGGAGCTAACATTTTATTGAATGAGGAAAAGCTGAGAGCTTCCTTCTAAGATCTGAAGGAAGGCAAGGATGCCCACTTTTATCCAACCTAGTTTTATATGCCCTAGCCAGAGTAATTTAACAATTGCAATACTTTTCAAAAAGCTACAAGGTAGGATTTTGAAAGTTTTTACAATAAATAGATGATAATGTTTGAGGATTAAGTATGTGTGACATGATTTGAACATTGCATAAGACATATAAGTAACAAAACACCACGTGGTACCTATCAGTATGTACAGTTTCTATGTACCATTAAGGGGGAAAAAGTAGATATAATATGGCAAAATCAGACTTATTTTCCACCAATCTCAATTTTCAAGTGAATTATGTTCAAGAAAATAAAATTGAATGACTTTCTTTCTTCATGTAGGAAAGAAAAGAGTAATTGTAACAAAGGTTTGCATGTTAGTTAATAGTGCTAACCAGAATGCTCCTTGCCAGATATAAAGCATTGGTTTGAGTTTAACTTCAACCTATCCTAAACGTGAATTTTTCATAGAACTTCAAACAGTATGTACTCTCCCACCATAAACTCTTATAACATATATTCATACACTCTCTAGTAACATGTAATCTAACAAAACTCCATTTATCGTGAAGATTTTATGTAGTAAATGGTGTATATACTTTGTGTCTTCTATTTGTTTTGTTCTTGATATTTCCTGTGGTGGTAATTGTAATGACTCAGGGAAGGCTGAGCATTAGGTCAAGGAGTTGGGAACACAAAAGGCTATGCTATTGCTGATTTGTTTATAATAAGCAAAAATATTTGTGCAGATTGAAGTTTGCTTAAGTATGTTTTTTTACTTTTGAATTACAATTGAAATAAATTAAAATTACTGAATTTTTTTGTATTGAATTGAAATATAACATAAAAGATCACTTTATTCTTCTCTAATTTCCTTCTTTGACTCAAATGTTTAAGTCACAATTTCACATCCTTGATAAATAATTCTAGTTACTTTAATTTTGTCATTGAGTATTATTTTTGAAATATCCAAGCATTTTTTTCTTTTATTTCTTTCCAAGAACTGTATGTCCTTCTTGTCTTAAAAAGAAAATGTGATATAGTACTCAGAACTAGGAGTTAAAATAATTAGAACTTGAAGTATTAGTTCATATATATACAACTATCCAGTTTGAATCTGTGTATTTATTTAATATGTTTTTGTTGAAAACTTCCTATGTATATATAAAGTTGTGTTTTTTTAAGTAGTTGTAGTTCATTAGCAAAACCAGACAAAATTATCTGTCCTTGTGACACTTTCACTCTAGTGTGGAGTGACAGGTAATATATAGCAATCACAATAAATAGTTTATAATAGTACAGAGTTATATGCTCTAAGGAAAAAAATGAAGTCTTACAATGTGATGGAGATTGAAATCTGTTAGAGTGAAAAATAGAAGAAGTTGTGTTTTTAAGTAGGGTCCTCTCAAGTGAAGGTGACATTAAATAAAAGACTTGCCTTTTATGAAAAAGAGGCACTTGGTAAAAGTTTTGGAAAGAGAAATAGCCAGTGCACATTCTCTATGGTGAGAGAGTAACTATCATACTCAAGAAAATGGAAAAATACTGGGTTGAGGATGTAATTGAGTGGTAGAGCACTTGCCTAATACTTGAGTTCCATCCTAGCACTGAAAAATAAGGGAAAAGGTGAAATGTAAAATACCAGTGTATCTTGTACAGATAAATGAAAGAATGAAATTAATGAGATAGCAACTGATGTTTTCACTGGAGGAAAAAAGGAGCCATAGAATTTTGAAATGAGTAATATTCTTTGGCTTACTTCAAAAAGTGTGTTTATACAGATAGATTGTTTATACATATAGATAGCAAATAGATTAATCAATCAATAGATGTGTTTGCATATGGTATGGTGCATATACACGTATATTTCCATACCATGTATACCCCATACACAACACACACACACACACATACACACACACACACACACACAAAATCTGGTTCAATGTTAAGAATAGAAATAAAGAGGCAAGATTAAAATTGAGGTGACCAGGTAGAATTCTCTTTCAGTAATTCATTTACCAGATGATGATGGTTTTGATCAAGTATGGAGGTGACAGGGTTTGAGATGCTTGAATTGTATATGTGGAAGATACAGGCTTCTGTAGCAGCTTGTGGACTGGGTAAAATATGTGAGTGAAGCTGAAACATGAAAAAACATGTTTTTTATTTTGTTGTTGTTGTTCTATTTGTTGGGTGGTTATTTGTTATTTTGTTTCTGCACTGAAGGGATGAAGCAACCATTGAAGATAAGGAAATAGAGATTTGGGGGAATAATTGCCAAGATCTCTGTTTTGAGTTTTTAGGTTTTGAGGTATATTAGAGGTCTAAATAGTGCATTTACAATGATTAGATTAGTGTCAGAGATAAAAATTTGAATATCAGAGTAATATAAATGTAAAGTACAATCATTAAGTCAGATAAGAGCCCCAAGGAAAAGCCTGTGCTTAGACAAGAAGAGAATGAGACTGAATCTAGGTCACTGGATAATTAGGAGGTCAGGATGTAAAGGACAGTCCATCAGAGGAGACTGAAATGAAAGACATAGAGTTGCTGAGGGATAAGAAAGAGCTTGGTAAAAACACTGTAAGAGGAAGAAGGAGTATATCACGGAGGAGGGAGTGTATGTTGCCATCAAATGTGGTGAACAGTCAAGTAAAGAACTGAGAAGAGCACACTTGTAGCTTACTAGCAGGAAAATCTTCCATTACTGCAGGTTAAAAGAAACTGAAAAAGTACATATTGGGAGAAAATATTTTCAAAACATACATCTAACAATTGACTTATATCGAGAATATATAAAGAATGCTTGAAATGAAAATCACAGGTAGGATTTTAAACGTATATTCCATTAGCTTTAAACTGGTGGGAATTTTTTTGTTTTATATTGGTAATCTAACCCAGGGGCACTTTACCACAGAGTTACATCCCCAGCCTTTTTATTTATTTATTTATTTACTTATTTATTTATTTTTAAATTTTGAGACAGGATCTCCCTAAGTTACTGAAGGTTTTGCTAAATAACCGAGGCTAGCCCTGAATTTGCAATCCTCATCTCTCAGCTACCAAATCGCTGGGATGAACTGATGGGATTTTGAACTGATGGGGTTTTAATCAATGCAGCAACTTTGGAAAGAATTTGGAAATTCCTCCAAGTTCTAAGTACAATATAACCCATTCTTTTCACTCCAAAAAAAATGCTCAAGAGAAAAAAAATGTGTTCATACACACACACACACACACACACACACACACACACACACACCATTTTTACATGAATGTTCAAAGCAGTATTATTCATAATTTTTGAAAAGTGGAAACAGCTCAAATATATAAAAACTGATGAATGGATCAACAAAATGTGGTATATCTGAACAAAGACATATTTGGCAAAAGAAAAAATGAAGTATACATAAGGAAGCATGAGTGAACTTTGGAAATGTTAGGCAAAATGAAAGAAGCCGATTACACGTATTGTATAATTTCATTTAAATGAAAGTCCAGAATAGGCAAATTTATGGGACTGAGTCTATCTAGTGATAGGAGCATTGTTTGAAGCTTTTCATATATAATAAACAGATATTGTGAGTTTTAAAGAAATTATTTTAATTTGTTTTATTTACTCTCCCAACTTGTGTAAATAACTGCATTTATATCATTGCAGTACTATTTTTTCTTGTTAGAAAGAAGTAACTAGTATTTATTAAAAAATGTTTAATTTTTGTTTGAATTGAGGCTCATATTACTCATATTCAATTCCATTATTGAAGCCTGAACTTAAGAAATTCTTCCACCTCTGCCCAGTGGTACACACCTGTAATCCCAGTAGTTTAAGAGGCTGAGGCAGGAGGACCATGAGTTCAAAGCCAGCCTCAGCAACTTAGTGAGACCCAAAGAAACTTAGTGAGACTCTGTTTTTAAATAAAATATAAAAAATGGATGTGGATATGACTCATTTGTTAAGTCCCTGGGTTCAATCCCCGGTAAAAGAATAAAATTCTTCCAAAGAAAGTATGAATTGTACGATAATATTCAGTATTTTTTTTTCTTTATGATATGAAGAATACAGTATTTTCTGCTCTAATTTTAATTCTAGTCTGAATCAAACCTTCTGTTCTTGAAATGAACTTAATTTTGTTTTTTGCAAGGTAACATTTTTTTCCTCACTGGAATTGTTAGTATCAAGATATTTTGGAAATGCATGTCACTTTACTTTTTGGATATGCAGTCAATTGGTCAACTCATTCTAAAATTTGATATTCTCTAATTGCAAAAAATAGATAATAACCATAGATTCCTATAGTTAGCTGTTGTCATTCTTCACTTGATCGCCCAAATCTCTTAAGTATACTCTAGAAATCAGTTTATTCCTCATATTAAAGTTGATATATATCAAAAGTTAAGAGAGAAAATTAATCTCAAGTAAATGATAAATTATTATATTTTTAAAAGCTGTGAAATCTGCCACACATATTTATTTTCATGACTTTCTAATAGTCCTTTTGAAGTTTTCTGATTTTTGACTACACCCTGTTGAATGTCAAAAACCTCAATTCTTTTATCAGAGTCTCAATGTGGATCACAAGACATTTTTAAGCTCCCTTGTATTTTAAGGATGAGCTAAGGAAAAAGAATATGATGATTCACATCCAATATCTGGTTTCTAATAAGCAAAGTATCTTTAAAATAGATGGTAAGTCTTTTGTTTTATTGAATTACAGTTTATTCTTAATAAGTTTGCTAGTCTTAAATGTGTAATTACAAGCTTTCAACAACTATCTGTAATACTGTAATAACCATAAATATCATTAAATTTAGTATTTCCACCATCCCAAAAAGAATTCTCATGCTTCTTTGTAATCAATGACTATCCCATTGTCCAAACCAATCTCAATTATGCCATCGATACAGTTTTGCATTTTACATTTTTTATGACTTTATATGTATGTAGCGTCTACTCTCTGGATATAATGCTTTTGAGACTCACCTCCTACTCTCCCACAGAGAATGACAGGCAGGGATGTTTCGGTGCTATATTGAGTGCTGGTAAAAGATGCAGGTGATCATTTGTAAAAGGCAAACTTCAATTCACTATTGGTGATAATGTAAATTAGTATATCCACTAAGGAAAACAGTATGGAGTTTCCTGAACTAGATATTAATCCACCATATGATCCAATTATTCCACTCTTGGGTATATATTTGAAAAAAATTAAATCGGTATATCAAAGCACTCCTGTATTTATTGCAGCATTTTTAGTCACCATAGCCAAGATTTGGAATCAACCAAAGTGTCTGGTGGTAAGTTAATAGATAAAAAAACATGGTATGTACACCATGGAATGTTATTTAGTCATAAGAAAAAATAAAGTCCTCTCACCTGTTAGAAAGAATGAAACTGCAGGACATCATGTTTAGTGAAATAAGACAAAATGCAGAAAGGCAATGCTACTCATCTGTGGAAGAAAAACAATCCTGAAAAAATCAGCTTTATAAAATGAGAGTTTGAATTAGTGGTCATTAGAGTTAGAAAATGAAGTAGAGTAGGAAGATGGAGAGACCGTAGATAATGGATACCAAGAGACAAATAGAATTATTTCTAGTGTCCTATATCGAAGTAGGGTAAATATAGTACACAGGACATAATGTATTTCAGAGTAACTAGAAGAGTCTGAAGGTTCCAATCTACAGAAAGGAAAAATGTTTGAGGAGATGTAAATAACAATTACCTGATATGATCATTGGACTTTGCATACACATTATCAAAGTATCACACTGTGTCCAATAAATATGTACAAATATCATGCATGAATAAAAAAAACACTTTTAAAAAAAATTCAGAAGGAAATTGTGAATTCACCAGTTTTCTAAACTGTATTATTATAAGATAGAAAGACAGAAGTTATGTGGTTCAGGCCCATGGCTTCAGAAGGGACCGGGAAGAGGGACCTGGAGACAGGAACAAGTTTAGTCAACTGAGGAAAATGCCAAGGATATCTTGGTCAGTAGACATGATTTATACATGATTTATATATCATCACAGCAAGGTGAGTGACATAAATATTATTTTCTTTCCAATTCTCTGATCAATCTGAAGGATTTCAGGAGATCTTACAAAATTAAAATGTTCTATACAATAAATCTATATTCAGACTTGGTTTGTTAAAAACAAGTTATCTTTTCCTAACCAGAAATTTTTCATTATAAAATAATTGCTCTCTGAATTTTCATGCTTCCATATTTTATTATATATGCCATCTAATACTAAATTAAGAAAAAATCCAGTAAAAAAAAATGGGACATTAATAGACTCTAAAAAGCAATAGAAGTTCCAAGAGAGACTTGAAAGGTTAGGGATCAAAGACCTTGTGTTTTCAAATTGCATATTATCTGTGCTGAATAATTATACTAATGAGTTTCCACTGCAGAGTTCACATTTGTAAAAAAAAAAATGTTTTCATATTACAAATGTGGAGTTAAATTTTCCTAATACATTTACTTTTCCCTCTGGAACTGCCTTAACTCATAAAGGCAATGAAGACCTTATTTCTAAAGCTCTCAATCTTTAAATTGATGAATTATAATAAATTGTTTGTCAGAAATGTTAGTTTTAACATGAAATGCATGTAACTGAACATTTTCCCCACTGTTACTTATCCTCACCTGAAAGATGTAATACACTAATAGTCTATTGTTTTCATTTTCCATCCATAATATTGTCATAATTGTAGACTAGAAAGGACTGAAGTATTCCTCTCCTCTCATGCTAAATCAAATCAGATGCTAGTTCTGTCCTAACCAGTGAGGTTCAATGGCTTACAACTATTATTAATGACACTTAACGATTTGTTAAATCATCTTTCCCAGCTCTTTTAGGGTTAAACTCATTCTTTTCACCTTCCAATCCCATACTGCATTTTTAAGTTGTCCAACAGAAAAGTCTATAATAGGAAATAGTCATCACATTCTATAGCAAATTTGGTTGTCAACATCTCTGCAAAACTTCCCCAATATTTTCTAAGATAATTATCAAGGATGAAATAAGTCTGACAGAAAAATTTTTAAAAAATGTTATCATGGTTTAATTCCTAAACACAAACCCAGTACTGGGTAAAATATGGAGTTATAGGAAGTCATTCATTACTGGTAGGAATTCAGAAGGGTATAGCCAGTTAGATAACTGGCTCATGATTCAGCAATCGCATCCCTAGTATTTACCAAATGACTTGAAAACTTATTTCAGCACATAAAAACCTGCACATGAAAGTTTATAACAGATTTATTCATAACTGTGAAAAATGAAAAGAAACCAAGATGTCCTTGAAAAGGTGAAAAAATAAACTGGCACATTTATAAAATTGAGTATTATTCATTGACAAAAAAAAGAAATGAGTTATCAGGCAATGGGAAGACATGGAAAAATGTGAAATACATATTATATAGTGAAGAAAAAAGCCAACATGAAAAGGCCTCATACTATTTGATTTTTAGTACATGAAAATTTGGAAAAAAAAATCACAGAGACATTAAAAAAGATCAGAAAAGATCAGTGTTGGTCAGAGATAAGGAGGCTCATGTCAAAGGAGGAGGTGGATAAATTTGTGGGGCACAAGGTATTTTTGAATAGCAAAAAGTACTGCAATACGATAACAGAAGACACCCTGGTTTTAGAAATTTATCAAAACCTGTAAAACTGTACAACACAAAAATGAAGCTTAATAAGAATGAGACTTTAGTTAATAAGTTATTATATATGTCCATCAATTATAAAACATGTACTACACCAAAGTGCAATTTTAATAAGAAGGGATACTGAGCATGAGAGGGATTACATCATAGATTTTTCTACAATATGCCCAATTTAATTAAAATAAAAACCACTCTAAAAGTAAAGTATGTTGTTTAAAAAAATAAATAGTCATGAATGTAGAACAACATGTATAGGAATTTTGTGGTGAAAATCTGAAAATTCTGGATCTAAATAAATGGCTAAATACATTAATAGAATTATCAATATACTATAGATAACCATTTCTGTACAAATTGATAAACATATACAGTGCAATAGCTATTAAAATTCCAACAACATAAATTACACGGTTAAGATGATTTTTAAATGTACATGGCAAAACAAAAGAACTAGAATACTAAAAGAATTTGAAAGATGACAATGTGGGTTTAGTCAATTTACCCAATTTCAGGATAATTCAGGACCATGCACATATTTGTGTGTGTGTATGCATGTGTGTGTGCGTGTGTGTGTGTGAAAAGTTATAAACAGGAAAAATGGAAGAGAACAGAATACTCAAAAATAGCCCTACAGCCAGGGACAGTGGTGCATTCCTGCAAGCCCAGCAGCTCTGGAGGCTGAAGCAAGATTACAAGATCGAGACCAACTTCAGCATCTTATTGAGGCCCTGAGCAACTCAGTGAGACCATGTCTCAAAATAAGAAATAAAAACAGGCCAGGGATGTTGCTCAGTGGTTAAGCACCCTGTGTACAATCCCTGGAAAACACACACACACACACAAATTAAAAGGTTCTATGCAAGTGATAAATGTGCTATTAAATGTAATAAACATTATATTTTAACTGGATATTTATAGATGAGCAAAGAAAAAATATTTTGACCTACACTTCCCTCCAAACAAAATAAAGGAAAAATGAAAGGAAAAAAGGATAAATTCTTCACAGCATAGGCTTAGGAATACAATGTTTTCTTAGATTTGAGACAAAAAAGCAAGATCTATGCATGAAAAGAATAATTGACTTAATTAAAATTTTATGTTTTTCTCTACAAAACACCCTGCCAGCAGATTCAATGAAAGCAAACTACCTAATAAAAGAAATTGTGGCAAATTGTATATCCAACAAAAGAAGTCTATTATGTGAAATTCATCAAGAACTCTCCAAACTTAACAGCAAAAAAAGGTAAAATACATTATTAAACACTTTACCAGAAAGAATATATATAAGACAACTAAACACAAGCTAAATATATTAAACATCATTAATCATTAATCATCATTAAATATAAGTTAAAACTGCAATGAGACATCCATAATATCTATCAGTGCGGCCAAAATAAAGACAGATATGAGCAAATGCTGGTAATAACGCAGAAAAGCAGGATAACGGACATTCCTCCTTGGGGTCTAGAACACTACAAGTGCTTTGGATAACAGCTTTGGCGCCTTCTTAAAAATTAAACATGCAGCTATTAAGTGACCCAGCTAGTGCACTTCTAGAAACTCATCCTTGAGAAGCTCATGTTCATACAAAACCTACAAATTGAATCTTTACATTAGCTTTATTCAGAGCTACCGATTTCCACATAACAAGGTTTATCATCTTGGTATATAGCCAAAAATTGAAGGAAAAAAAACCATATTAAACAGTGATACATCATCACCATGAAATACCTCACAGCAATAAAAAGAAATTAATTATACACACAAGAACCTGTGTTTATGCTACTTAAATTATGCTGAGTGACAAAAGTCATTCCCCAAGATTATACAGTGGTATGGTATATGACCGTAGTTTTATAACACTTTAAAATGGAGATTATAGAAATGAAGAAAACATTAGTAGTATAGGAGGGAAGAAAGTTTAGCTATAAAGTCACAAGAGAACTCCAGCGTTGGTGGGAATGATTTGTATCTTGAGTTTTCTTTGGTCATCTTTTTATTTGTTCCTACAAGTCAGTAGAGTATACTTTGACATATTATATATACATGGATTATAACTTATTCTAATTAGGATCCCATTCTTGTGGTTGTGTATGACATGGAGTTGCACTGGTCATGTATTTATATATGAACATAGGAAAGTTATGTCCAGTTCACTCTACTGTCTTGACTTTCTTATTGGAAAAGTCCTGTTGTAATACTGTTCTATGGGTTTGCAAGATTTTACTATCAAGGGAAATTCAGAAAAACAGACATAGATGTTCTTTTACAGCATGCCTTAAAATGCATTTGAAGCTATAATTTAATCAAAATAAAATTTCAACTAAATAAGAAATGAAATCTAAAAATAACAAGATTGTCAATCCTGAATCACTGATAAAAACTTTAAAACTTACATTGTAGTACACATTTGACCTTTGTTTCTTTGCGGGGGATGACTTATTTCACTAGGAATGATAGTCTCCTGAGCCATCATTTTCTGCATGTTATAAATAAGGTCATTCTTCCTAATGGCTGAGTAATACTCCATTGTGTACATATACCACATTTTTTTCCATTCATCTGTTGAAGGGCACCTAAGTTGACTCATAACTGAAATTTTTAAAAGTATATTTGAGTAAATGGCAGAAAGATCAATAAAGGAAAGGATGAAAGAATTGGGGAAAGAGAAAGGAAAGGAGAGGTACTAGGGTCAGAATTAGAACAAAATATATTCTGTGGTTTTATAATTATGTCAAAATGAATTCTTCTGCTTTGTGTAACTAAAAAGAACCAAAAAAAATTAGAGTAAATATTTAGATGTTTTGAGAGTTGTCAAACAATACCACGAAAGATGTATGAAATTGATTTATGTAATATTTTGTTATTTAAATTGTGATTTCCTAATAATATTAAAAAGTGAGGTTCTTTCAAGCTTTAAAGTTAGAGATTTATTCACATATATTAGAAACAAAAGAGAATTTAATCAAGAACCCACATGCATATTATGGGTAATAGTTGAAAAGGAATAAAAAAGTACTTGATATAAACTTGGTATAAAGGTTCTTTCTTTATCAACAACTTAAGAATATTGATATTATGTGAAATAATTTATCAGTATCATGAACAAGAATCTGTCAGGAAAACGAATTCAATAGAGTCAATTAATATTGCTGCACAAATAATTCCCGAGAATATTTAAAGATATAAATATATATATGACAATAAAACTAAAAATTATTAATATATAAAGGAATATATAAATTTTCATATTTCAAATACACATCAATACATTATTTAAGATATTTAAGATAATATAAGAAAGTATGTAAGACTTGTAATTTTAATTTAAAATACATATTTGATTAATTAAAATAACTGAATTAGATAATGTCTAATATATACAACATATAAAAACTTAAAATAATTGACATTTTGCAATAGTGGAGTATAATTTTTTAGAATTATAAATGTTTTTCAACTACTCAGGTATGTTTTATTTCTAATCTTTCCTATCTTAATTGATAAAAGGTAACAGAATGGAAAAGTAAATTAATATAGTAAAACTACAAATGCATTTTATTCAAGAAGTTTCAGTGTGAAGGTTGTGTATGGATTTCATGTTATTTAAAGTATCCTTAAGTATAATTATTAATGCTTGCTTGAGGTTTGTAAATGTGCTTGTGTGTGTGTGTATTTGTGTGTGCACGAGAGCATACACATACTGGCAAAATTTGTGTGCTGTATTTAAAGATTAATGAGTAAATAAGTTTACTGAAGTTTTAATGAAATTAATTATTTAATCTTTAAAATCTAAATAAATTTCTGGATAGTTCTCTCTGAATGTAGATACACACAACACATATGTAACAAAGTAAAAGAAAATTCTACTCTGCCATGTCATGACATCGAATGTCAGATAAAGCTCTATGAAAGAAAATTAAGTTAAGCATAAAGCAAATCATGTTGACTTACGTATGTGGAAAAATAAAGGTAGAGAAGAGATCATGAACAGGATTGGCAGAGAATCATTTTTAGAAGGAAAATTACCTATGGAAACATGCTAAAATTCACTCACTATGTGCTCTGTAGTATAAGGTAAGTTTCTGAGATGAGATAATTTTAAAAATAAACTAGAGGAGGCAGAAATGAAGTTAAAGTGTTAAAGAAACAAGTCAAACATCAAGGAGACAGTATCACACAATATATGTAACATCTAAATTACAAACAGAATAAAGGTGTTGATAACTTAAAATTGAGATTATATTATAGTAAATCTAGAAAAAAGAAGAGAGTTAAATTTATTAACAAATGTAATGCTTCTGTAGAATAAATAAGGTAAAATGTTTTGCATATTTGAGAATTATGAAGTAGAAAACTCCACTAATTGCAAGTCAAAAATTCCAATATATAGAGAAATGTTTTCTATCCACTGTTTTTAAATACAGTGGATATTTTTCCAGTCCATTTATATTTTTTCTAGAAAATATCTGTTATTCCTATGTTCACATTTTTACATTGATTTTCATGAGTTAATTATTTTAAATATTATTTTTGGTTAAATATACTAAACATGTAATTTAGGTATTTTAAGATGTATTATTTAATCCAATTTTATTTAACCACATTTTTATGAAGCATACATTTGAAATCTTAAATTTTTTAAAGTTTAAAATGATAAATATATTCTATGTCATTCCTAATGTTTCAAAAATTTATCTTTCACTTTTAAACTTTTAACATTTTTCCTGAACCAATTATTTTAGGTAACAAGAAAAAAGTGCAATAAAAAATAAGTTGATGCACTTTATTTTTATTATTCTGTGACTATAATTACATCAACAGTGAAATATGACATTTCTGGTTCTTTCTTTCTAGCCCCTAATTTTTACGACATTTAACTGCATTATCCAGAATCACCTTCAAAAAGAACAAAATGGTGACTAATCTGTGTCTTCTACAGCTCTAGATTTTGAAAATACTGAGTCTGATATTTCCAACATTAAATATTACAATGACACTAGGCTTAAAGTAGGTATACATTTTCAGTGTGGTAAAGTTCTCCCCTAGTCTTATTTCATTAAGAGTTTACATCATTAATCGGCATTGTACTTTATTGAGTATACTTTCTGATTTAATGAAAAGATTAAATGATATTTCAACTTAATCTTTTAATACAATGCAATTCCTTAATAGATTTGCTAGGAGTAAACCAGACTTATATGCAAAGGATAAAATCAACTAATCATTATGCACTATATTTTTCAATGGTTATATCCAATTTTGGGAATATTGTCATATAGATTTTTCTCCTTTTTTCAAATGAGTTTGAAGTATACGTTTTTCCTTTCTGTACAGTCAATTGTCCACTGTTCCATGATGCAGAGAACAAACTCCAAAGAGGTAACAGAAAGCATAGACTCAAACATTGAGAAACATACTCTGGCAAACTTATTGAAAGCACATGACCTCTATAGATGAATCTGAAACCTGCAGTGTAATGAAGGCAGCCATAGCAACCACGGTAGCATTTTAATGCAAATTTCTTTCAGGTCCTAAAAAGTTGAAACAATTTTCCATACTTACTTCCTGAGATGGTATGTGTCCATTTGCAGATATAAACATGTTAGTTTCTCCTATTCTGCATAAGACATATATCAAACAATAAATACTTGTGACTTACATAAAAATGCAAGACAATTCAATTGATTTGGGGGAGATACAATAGACAACAGCAAACATCACAGATTACTTAGATTTTAGAACTATTAGACACAGATATTAAAATGATTATGATTAATATGCTGAGAGAGAGAGTAGAAAAGTGGAATTTCAACAGAATTATGGAACTAAAAAAAGAGGAGAATGAAAATACTAGAAAAAAATTACCAAAGAAGAATTCCTTTGATAATCTCATAATTATATGGTGGACAACTGAGTGAAGAATTTGTGAACATGCATTTAACTCACTGGAAATCACCCACAATGATAGGAAGAAAAGAAAAGAAAAATCAGCATTTCTAAGAGTTATGAGATAACAGTGGATTTTGTGTTATGTATACTATTAGAATTCTGCAAGAAAGAAAGAAAAAAAAGAAGAGACAACATAGTTGGAGAGATAAACACAGAGATTAAAAACAACTTTGTTCTATCAAAGATACCTAAGAAACAGAAAATTCCAAGCAGGGTAAATAGCACACACACACACACACACACACACACATACACACACAGGCACAGAGACAAATTAAATATAATCACATGCCTGTTTATGGCAATTGAAACTAAGGAGACATGCTTGAAGGCACCTACAGAAAACAGGCTAAAGATGAGAAGTACTTAATTTATGCCAGAAATAAAACTGGTCCCCCAAATGAAATGATATATTGAATGTATTAGAAGAAAGAATCATGATGCCTGAATTTCTTAACACCAAGATAGTGTTTTTCAAAATAAAAGGGAAAACAAAGAGATTTCCCCAAATCTGATCATTTATTGTCATCACATCTGTTGCAGTAATACTTAAAAACAATCTTCAGGAAGGAAATAATTTAGATCTATACAAAAAAAAATGGAAAACTTTGTAAGACAACAATAAGGATAACGTATTTTTCTTATTTTTAACCATGTAAAGATAATTTAATATCTATCATAGAAAGAGTAATTGTATGTAGCATAATTTGCAAAATAACATCTTGAAACAAGTTTAAAAGTGAAGTTATAGGAGAGATTGGATATACAACATTGTAGGATTATCACCCTACACATAAATATGGGTGGTAATTTATTATATGTAAATCACAAATGTATATTTAAACAAAATTACTATTAATAATTATTACTATTAATTAATTAATATTTCTATGACCATATGTATTTGTAAAATATACTAAAACAGGTACTTTATTCTATAACATAAAAAATTTAAAAAATAAAGCTTAGCAAAATGACAAAGAAGCATGGAGGGGTGAGGGACGATATCATGTACTACAAGTAACAGAGATCTTGTGTCCATTGTTCAATATTTCACTGTAGATCAAATGATCTAAGAACAATGGAGCAAAACAGCATTATGAATAAAGAGAGAAATTGGTGAAGGTTATAAGATTAATCATCATTTATCACTAAACCTTCGATTACAATTGAAATAGAAAAAGCAGTGAATAAAATACTTTTACAGTAACAGTGTAAATACACTAAAATCAATAAATGAAATAACTTCAAATTAAAAAGATACTTACAGCAAAGAGTTCAGGGTTGGAGCGTTGAATGAATTATGGGTCTTTGGACTGCCCAGAGACAGAGGCGACACCTCTCTTGTGAACTTTTCAGTGCAAGGGTGCTGTAAGATCGACCAGATGCTCTGGGGACGCCCTGTTCAGGAGGGGTTTCTGTGCCAGCCACAGAGCTGTTCAGTTCTTTACCTCAAATGCCAGCAGCTTGGGGGAAGAGAATTGTGGACCAAAGCTGATGAGTTTTAACTGGGCTGTTTTACCCTCAACTGTGATTTTGTTTATCTTGAAGAAACGTTCTCATAATAAATCCTTTTGAGGTTTAAACCTGAATAATAAATGTGCAGAACTTGCTCATGGTCTTTTATTCTTTCACGAGAAGTTGGCTGAACCACCAAACCCTGGCTTTTTCTCTACTTTTGTGTCTGCTTTTTATTTCTTCATCCCCTCATTGACCCTTCCGGTTAGCCCTGAACAAATAAGTGATCGAACAGGATGGGAAAATTGAGAGCAGAGATTTACAGAGAGGAGAAAATGTTTTCAGATGCTCTTCTGACAGAGGATTAATATCCACAATATAAAAAGAACATAAAAAAACTTAACACCAAATAAACAAATAACTCAATTGATAAGTGGTCAAATGACCTAAAATAAGTTTTAAAAATCATTCAATTAGTAGATAAAACTGATTAAACATAAAACTGATTACTTTGCATTTAATTATACATTAATATAATTTTTAAAAAGATGATAAATTGTACCAAACTGGATAAAAAATATTTGTAATGTGGGAAGAGTGGATCTTTTTAGTATAGATGTAAACTTGTCCTACTGCTAAGGCAAGACTCTTTTGAATAACCTGCAATTTTCACAGAAAATGTATTCCCTGACTGGTGGGAATTAGGGATGTATGTGAAATATTGTTCTTTATTTGCTCAGTCCCTAATACATCCTGCAAATGACTGTACTAGTGAAGACACTGAAGAATATACTAGCAACCTCTCTGATTATATGGATTTTTCCATGAAGTGTGCTGTCTCCTCTGATACTCACTACTGTCAGAATTTCTGGGAACTCTCAATTATCTCCATGAATCAGGAAAACATTTGGGCTATAATGTCTGTCTCAGTCCACCATTTTTCATACCGCCCTCCGTCTCATTTCCTTCTACATAATCCAAAGTTCATCCATTCTTCCTTCACTCCCCACACTCCCCACCCCCATCATATATCATTCTCCACTTATCAGGGAAAACTTTCGGCCTTTGGTATTTTGGGCTTGACTTATTTCACTTAGCATGATATTCTCCAATTCCATCCATTTCTCTGCAAATGCCATAATATTATTCTTCTTTATGGTTGAATAATATTCCATTGTGTACATATACCACAGTTTCTTTATCCATTCATCTGTTGAAGGGCATCCAGTTTGGTTCCAAAATCTAGCTATTGTGAACTGAGCTGCTATAAACATTGATGTGGATGCATTACTGTAGTATGCTAATTTTAAGTTCTTTGGGTTTAAACTGAGGAGTAGGATAACTGGGTCAAAAGGTGTGTCCATTCCAAGTTTTCTGAGGATTCTCCACACTGCTTTCCAGAGTGGCTGCACCAATTTTCAACTCCACCAGCAATGTAAAAGTATAAATTTTTCCCCTCATCCATGTCAACATCTATTATTGTTTATGTTCTTAATAGTCACTCTAATTGGAGTAAGATGAAATCTTAGAGTAGTTTTAATTTCCATCTAAATACTACAGATGTTGAACACTTTTTCATATATTTATTAATCTCCTGTATGTCTTCTTCTGTAAAGTGTCTGTCCAGTTCCTTGACCCATTTATTTATTGGGTTCTTTGTATTGTTGGTGTAAAGTTTTGTAAGTTCTTTATAAATTTTGGAGATAAGTGCTTTATCTAAAATGTGTGTGGAAAAGATTTTCTCTCACTCTGTAGGCTCTTTCTTCACATTCTTGATTGTATCCTTTGCTGAGAAAAATATTTTTAGTTTGAGTCCATTCCATTTATTGATTCTTGCTTTGATTTCTTGTGCTTTGGGAGTCTTGTTGAGGAAGTCTGATCCTAAGCCAACATGATGAAGATTCAGGTCTACTTTGTCTTCTATTAGATGCTGGGTCTCTGGTCTAATTCCTAAGTCCTTGATCCATTTTGAGTTGTGTTTTATGGAGGGTGAGAGATAGAGGTTTAATTTCATTTTACTGTGTATGGATTTCCAGTTTTGCCGGCATCATTTGTTGAACAGGCTATCTTTCTCCATTGTATGCTTTTGTCTCCTTTGTCTAGTATGAGGTGACTGTATTTATATGGTTTTGTCTCTGTGTCTTCTATTCTGTACCATTGGTCAGCCTGTCTATTTTGGTGCCAATACCATGCTATTCTTTTACTATTGCTCAGTAAAAGTTTTAGGTCTTGTATTGTGATACCTCCTGCTTCACTTTTTCTCCTCAGGATTGTTTTGGCTATTTGAGGTCTCTTATTCTTCCAGATGAAGGTCGTGATTGATTTCTCTATTTCTATGAGGATTGTAACTGGGATTTTAATTGGAACTGCTTTGAATCTGTGTAGAATCTTTGGTATAATGGCCATTTTGACAATGTTAATTCTGCCTATCCAAGAACATGGGAGATCTTTCCATCTTCTAAGGTTTTCTTCAATTTCTTTATTTAGTGCTCTGTAGTTCTCATTGTAGAGGTCTTTCACCACTTTTGTTAAATTAATTCCCAAATATTTTTTTGAGGCTATTGTGAATGAAGTGGTTCCTAATTTCTCTTTCAGAGGATTCATCACTTATAAATAGAAATGCATTAAATTTACCTGCATTGATTTTATAACTTACTACTTTGCAGAATTTGTTTATTTTAGAAGTTTTCTAGTGGAGTGTTTTGGATCTTCTAAATATAGGATCATGTCATCAGCAAATAGTGACAGCTTTAGTTTTTCTTTAATTAAGTTCTTTAATTCCTTTGGTCTGTCTAGTTGCTCTGGCAAGTGTTCAAGGATTATGTTGAATAGAAGTGGTGAAAGAGGGCATCCCTGTCTTGTTCCAGTTTTTAGAGGGAAGGCTTTCAGTTTTTCTCCGTTAAGAATGATGTTGGCCGTGGGCTTAGCGTAGATAGCCTTTACAATGTTGAGGTATGTTCCTACTATCTCTATTTTTTCTATTATTTTAAGCATGAAGTGGTGCTCTAATTCATCAAATGCTTTCTCAGCATCTATTGAAATAATCATATGATTCTTAAACTTAAGTCTATTGGTGTGATGAATTAAATTTATTGATTTCCAGATATTGTAACAACTTTGCATCCCTGGGATAAACCCCACTTGATCATGGTGCATTATCTTTTTAATATATTTTTGTATGTGATTTGCCAGTATTTTATTAAGGATTTTTGCATCTATGTTCATTAGGAATATTGGTCTAAAGTTTTCTTTCCTTGATGCATCTTTGTCTGGTTTTGGTATCAGATTGATACTAGCCTCATAGAAAGAATTTGGAAGGGTTCCTTCCATTTCTATTTCCTGGAATACTTTGAGGAATATTGGTATTAGTTCTTCTTTAAAGGTCTTGTAGAATTCGGCTGAGAATCCATCTATCATGGGCTTTTCTTGGTTGGTAGGCTTTTGATGGCTTCTTCTATTTCAGTGCTTGAAATTGATCTGCTTAGATTGTGTATGTCTTCCTGATTCGGTTTGGGAGGATCATATGTCTCGAAAAATTTGTTGATGTCTTCGATATTTTCTATTTTGTTGGAGTATAGATTTTCAAAGTAGCTTCTAATTATGTTATGTATTTCAATGGTGTCTGTCGTGATCTTTCCTTTTTCATCATGAATTCTAGTAATTTGAGTTTTCTCTCCTCTTCGTTGGTGTGGCTAGGGGTTTATCAATTTTGTTTACTTTAATGGGGGTTGGGAGGGGGCAAGAATGGAGGAAGGAAGGACTAAATAGAGGGAAAACAGGGGTGAGAGGGTTGGGGGGAAGGGAAAAATAACAATGAATCAAACAACATTACCCTATGTAAATTTATGATTATACAAATGGTATACCTTTACTCAATGTACAAACATAGAAACATGTATCCCATTTGTTTACAATAAAAAAAAAAGAACCAACATTTTTTTGTCAATTTTTTGAATTGTTTCTCTTGTTTCAATTTTGTTGATTTCAGCTCTGATTTTAATTTATTTCCTGTCTTCTACTATTTTTGGTGTTGATCTCTTCTTTTTCTAGGACTTTGAGATGTAATGTTAGGTCATTTCGTTGTTGACTTTTTTATTTTTTTAATGTATGAGCTCAATGCAATGAACATTCCTCTTAGTACTGCTTTCATAGTGTCCCAGAGATTTTGATATGTTGTGTTGTTGTTCTCATTTACCTCTAAGAATTTTTTTTTATTTCTTCCCTGATGTCTTCTGTTATCATTGCATCATTCAATAGCATATTATTTAGTCTCCAGGTGTATGAGTAGTTTTTATTTGTGATTTTATTGTTGATTTCTAATTGCATTCCATTATGATCTATTAGGATACAAGTTAGTATTTCTATTTTTTTTTTTTTTTGTATTTCTAATCGCTTCTTTGTGGCATAGTGTATGGTTTATTTTGGCAAAGGATCCATGAGCTGCTGAGAAGGTATATTCTCTCAATGATGGATGAAATACTCTGTACATGTCCATGAAGTCTGTATCATTGATTGTAGTAATTAGTTCTGTAGTTTCTTGGTTCAGTTTTTGTTTGGAGAATCTATCCAGTGGTGAGAGTGGTGTGTTAAGGTCCCCCACTATTATTGTGCTTTGGTCTATTTGATTCTTAAAATTGAGAAGGGTTTCTTTGATGTACATAGGTGCTCCATTGTTTGGGGCATAAATATTAAAAATTGCTATATCTTGCTATTTTATTCTTCCCTTAATCAGCATGAAATGTCCTTCTTTACCCCTTCTGACTAACTTAGGCCTGAAGTCCACTTTATCTGAGCTGAGGATGGAGACCCCTGCTATTTTACTGGGTCCATGTGCATGATATGCCTTTTCCTCATCCTTTCACCTTTAGTCTGTGAATGTCTTTTTCTATGAGATGAGTCTCATGAAGATAGCGTATTGGGTCCTTCTTTTAAATTCAATCCTCCAGTCTATGTCTTTTGATTATTGAATTTAGGCCATTGACATTCAAGGTTATTATTGAGATATGATTTGTATTCCTGGTCATTTTGACTTATTTTTGGTTTTTTACTTGTCCTTTGATTGGCTTTTCCTTTAGGGTAGTTCCACCCTTTGCTGACTTATATTGTTTCCTACTTCCTCCTCACAAAATATTTTGCTGAGAATATTCTTAGTGCAGACTTTTATTTGTAAGTTCTTTTAACTTTTGTTTATTGTGGAAAGATTTTATTTCATTGTCAAATCTGAAGGTTAGTTTTGCTGGGTATTGGATTCTTGATTGGCGTTCATGTTCTTTCAGAGCTTGAAATATATCATTCCAAGTCCTTATTGCTTTTAGAATCTGGGCTGAGAAATTTGCTGATATCCATATTGGTTTCTCTTTATATGTAATCTAATGCTTTTCTCTCATGGTACTTAAATTCCTATCTTTATCTTGTATGTGAGGTTTTTTCATTATAATGTGTCTTGGTGTAGATCTGTTGTAATTTTGTGCACCTGGTGTTCTATAGTCCTCTTGTATTTGATTTTCCATTTTATTTTTCAAGTTTGGGAAATTTTCTGATATTATTTTATTGAACAGGTTGTCTATGCCTTTGGTTTGTATCTCTGTGCCTTCCTCAATCCCAATAGTTCTTAAATTTGGTCTCTTCATGATATCCTATAATTCTTGGATGTTCCATTCATGACTTTTTAACATCTTCTCAGTTTGTTCAACTTCATTTTCAAGATTAAATATTTGTCTTCATTGTCTGGGATTCTGTCTTCCATGAGATCTGTTGGTGATGCTTTCTATTGACTTCTTAATTTGGTTTATTGTTTCTTTCATTTCAAGTACTTCTGTTCCCCCCCACTCTCAGAATCTCTATCTCTTTATTGAAATGTTCCTTTGCTCCCTGCATTTGCTCTTTTAACTGTTTACTGGAATGATCATGCATTGCCTGCATTTGCTCTCTTATCTCGTCTTTTGCTTCATGGATCATTTTAATTATGCAGATTCTAAATTCTTTTTCTGTCATTTCTAATGCCATGATATCATTGGATTCTATCAAAATAGCATCTTGGTTTGTTAGGGACACTTTTGTCTCCTGTTTTTTCATATTGTTTCTGTATATTCTCCTCTAGCAGTGAAGATTAGAGGTTCTGAAGTTTACCCCCAGTATGCTTATTGTGACCTTGCAATTTTCCAGTATCTCTCATTTGAAGGGGAGATCAACAATAGCAGCACCCAATACAGAGAAAATGCAGCCCTGAACCAGAGAGCCCCTATAAAGACTTTAACCTTATTGTAAAAAATAGGATGAGTTTGATTACTATTTGCAGTATTTCTAGTTGTGAACAAAGAGGATGGGGAAGGGTATAGAATGAAGTGAGTAAATAGAGGTACCTGTCAAAGAGCCTCCAGTCTCCTGTAGGTGTCTCAGGAAGGGAGCTGCCTTTCCAATGATGATGGCCACGGCCTCAGGAATAATTCAAATTGGCTGCACAAGCCCCCAAAGAAGCTGGGGCACCCCAGCAAGGGTGTGCTGAGTCAGCACAGGGGGCAGGTGCAGTGTCCCACTGCGGTGGGGGGATTAGGGGGGCTTGGAAAATGGCGTCCATCAGCAGTGAGGGGGGCAGGCATGTGGGTTCAGGGACTGGCATCCGTCTGGGATTATTATTCTTAATTTGCAAATATACTGTTTAGGGAAAACATTATTTGATATTATTATGTAACTCTTTTTCATTTTTGTTTTTGACATATGGGTAAGAAAGTCTGATTTCTGTTATTCCATCATAACAAGCTCAGAAAGCTTTTGGTAAGGATATATTAAGGAGGTGGTCCTGGCATAATTGCTATTTTTTTTTTTTTACATTCAATGTTATGGAGATGATTTTTATTTTCTGTCACTTTGATTTATTTCCAATGTTTAATTCAGACTCGGTTAACCTTTTATTTTTTTCTGTTTAGACATACATGACAGTAGAGTATATTTTGGTGTATTATACATACATGGATTATAATTTAATCTAATTAGAATTCCATTCTTGTGCTTGCACATGATGTGGAAATTCACACTTTTGAAGGAACAGCATGAAGGCCAGCATGACTGAGACAGAATGAATAAAAAGCTTTTAATTTTTAAGAGAATTTCAGAGATGTATATGGTAAGTATGTCATGCTAAACATTGTAAACCATTACAAGAGTACTTAACATGAGCAATTTGTAAAATCTATGTAGAGTTGTGAGTGATGAATGAAATGATCTCAGCTCAGATTTAACTGAATAATACTCTACAACATGAATATGATAAAAAAAAAAAAAAAAAACAACAGGGAAAGCTGTTAGGATGGTTTTTTGTTGTTGTTTTTTTGGTGATGCTGGGGATCGAACCCAGGGCTTTGTGCCTGCAAGGCGAGCACTCTACCAACTGAGCCATATCCCCAGCCCCTGTTAGGATGTTTTAACAGGAGGAAAATAATGACAGCTTTTTCCATAGTAACAGGATATTGGCAGTCGACCTGAAGAGAAGGGGTTGGATTGTGGAAAAATAGTTTTAAAAAATGGAATGCTGATCATGATGGAATAAATGTGGGACATTAGAAATAGATTGAAACAAGTATTTATTCAAGATTTTGTGCTAAAAAATTTGGATAAATTTACTTACTGTCAACTGAGATTGGAAATGTTATTGGATTAGCAGGGTTTTAGAAGACCTGGAATTAAATTTTCAATGATAATTTGAGATGTATAGCAGACATTCATGTGAAAATATCCAGTGAGCAATTGAACATATGTATCTGAATTTCTGGAGAGAAATCTGAGCCAGAAACAGAAATTTGGAAATCATCAGTGTATAAATGTTAAAGCCATCAACTTAAAAATGATCTTCAAAAGAGTAAATTTACAAGAACAACTGAACTCTACTAATTACAAAATTGCAGATAAGAAGATTAGGAATTGACAAAGGAGATAAAAGAGGATCAATTTTACTTTCTGTAGGCAAAAAAAAAAAAAAAAAAAATACCCAACAGATGTACATTTAGTGAAAGGTTAGTTTTAAAAGTGTGTACAATAAAAAGAAGTTTATCTGGATGCAGAAAAAGTTAAATAATCCATGAGATTAGAGGATGGTAAACAAAACTGCCCTCAAAACTTTTACCAAATCCTAAGGTTTACTTGTACAAGAAAAATCTCCCAGAAACCCAGTAAATTACAAATACAAACCATCTGAAAATCTAAATAATCATTCCAGTTTCACAGAGAAGAGGAAACTGGGACTTTAGAAATTTCCACACTGAAACTGAGTGTACAAATATTGGAACTATTTTTGAATAGTTCAAAATATATATGGAATGTGAACAAATATTTATCATGAATGTAATTGGAGCTATGGTAAGAGAAGAGATAAAATAGCACATAAAGAATTTGTAATAGAAAATTTAAGATAGATCATAGATGAAACATACCCTGTCACAGACTCAGAATGCTTAGCAAACTCCATGCAGATTAAACATAAACAAAACCATTAACAGAAATATCATAATTGAGCTTCCCAAAAAATAGACCCCAAAGCACGAAAAGGTCTAAAAGTACCTGAAGCATACATATTATTGTTGATATATTATCTTCAATGAAAAAAATAACATGGAAACCAATCTAAAATAATCTGGAGGTCAGAAAACAATAGACTGACATATATAAAGTGATGAAAGGATATAATTCTTTAAGAACAAAGACGCACTCTGGATATAGCTCAGTGTTATAATAGTTGTTAGGATAGACAAAAGCCCTGGGTTTAATACTCAGTACCGTCAAAATGAAGTGAAATGAACAAAGATAACCTGTATCAGTATCTATCTTTACCATCTCACAACAAACGAAGACTGTATCAAAAAATATGCAGAGAAAAATGAGTAAAATATAAAATGCTTGTTATTCAAAGGTCTACACCAAATAAGTGTTCAAAAGAGAACTATGAGAGTTAATTCTATCAAAGGTGTGTATTAGCAAATATATTCCATGGATACAGAAACTGAAGAGCATCAGAAAGGTTAATAAATAGTTAGCATATATTAATACAAATTTCATAAAATGATAATTTTATTGATTTTCGAGGTTTAAAATAAAATGAAGATGGGAACACAATTACATAAAATATGGCAGAAATTCACTAATATAATATGCCAAGAGATCCTGGTATTGCTCATAGAGTGAAAAAAATACTGATTGATGCTAAGGAAAAAAATGCAAGTTATGTTCTCTAGAATAATTTCTAAATGTATAGAAAATAGTAATTGTATAATATTAAAAATTTAAGGGAGGAAATAGAATCACAGAATTAGTTGGTTAATCCAAAGTTATATAAGATATAGGAAAAAAATTTACAAAAGTAGGTAAGTTAGAAAAAAAAAACTACTAAAATACACTGGTAAGGTATTTAATTCTTAAATTTAAAATGCATTTTTATAATTCATTTAAATAGGTCCTTTGATATTATCAAAACTGTCATTTCCAGAGAATCATGCATAAGTAGAAGTGATATAATCAGGATACTTATCCATTTAAATTTAAAGGTCAAATATGATTACACTTAGGTCAGGAATTAAATCTTGCATGTACACCTATACATTTAATGATGTAAAATTATTTAAAATATCATCTGTTGGTATACTAGAGAAATATATGTTACTTTTATTAAATGTGAGTTATCACTCTTCAGTAACTAAAACTAACTGAAGAACAATTTCCATGTTACAGGATAAAAAAATAGTTGACGTTACTTGTATTCTATGATATTAATCTTAAAAATGTCATGTTTGCAATATTGTTCATATTAGTATGCAGCATATAAAATTATAATTATGTTTTGACAAAGTTTTACTTTTATAAAAAGACAAAAGTGAATAGACACTAAGAAAATTATGTAATCAAATTTATGTGATAAAATATCATTTTGTTTGAGAGAGACTACATTAAGTGCTTCAATGTTATCCTAGAGTAAAAGCATTCTATTTCTAACAGATTCTATTAGGGCTGTGTGTGTGTGTGTGTGTGTGTGTGTTTATATATGATTTAAGACTCTGGAAAATCTATTTTTAGTTCATATCTGTTTTATACTTGGTAGCGTATCCAAAGAATGATTCATCACCTCTATCACACATAAACCCCCATAATGAAACAAATCCAGTAAAACCCCCTTAGCTAATCTACAGCTGTGGTTAAACTTTGGTTTGTGGAAGACCAATTGCAGTTGCAACTAAAGAGATTTAAATGGATGGACTTTATCTTATCCTGGGAAATATTTTTTTTTACTGTTCCAGAGCTCAGGATTTCTTAATGAATATTAGCTGGGGAAAATTCAAGCATTGAAATTTTCTTTACTCTCTGGGAAAAGAACAGACACTCAGAAACAAGGGGTTCAATATAGGAACTGATGCTGATAGAAAGCCAGAGCAGTGCTGGGAAGGCAAATAACATAGAGAGAAGATTGACAAGAAGCTGCAGTAGAGTCATTGAAAAGTATCCTGAGAAAGAGAGGCTAAAACCATGTCAACAACAACAAACCTCAAAAAGATAAACAGGTTGAGGAAAAAGTTAGCATTTAAAATATTCCAAAGGGGTATTTTATTTTATTTTATTTTATTTTATTTTAGTTAAAAATTTTTTAAAAGTTTTACAGACTGCATTTTGATTCATTGTACACAAATGGGGTACAACTTTTCATTTCTAAGGTTGTAAACAATGTAGATTCACACCATTCATGTAATCATACATATACATAGGGTAATACTTTCTGTTTCATTCTACTATCTTTCCATCCCCCACCCCTCCCACCCCATTTTCCTCTCATCCAAAGTGCCTTCATTCTTCTCTTCTCCCCCGCCACACCCCCTTTTTATGCAATGTCATTTGCTTATCAGAGAAAACATTCGGCCTTTGGTTTTTTGGGCTTGGCCTATTTCACTTACGTGATATTTTCCAACTTCATCCATTTACCAGCAAATGCCATAATTTTATTCCTCTTTATGACCGAGTAACATTCCATTGTGTATATATACCACAGTTTCTTTATCCATTCATCAATCGAAGGACATCTCAATTGGTTCCACAATCTAGTTATTGTGAACTGAGCTGCTATGAACACTGATGTGACTGCATCACTGTAGTGGGCTGATTTTAAGTCCTTTGGGTATAAACCGAGGAGTGGGATAGCTGGGTCAGATGGTGGGTCCATTCCAAGTTTTCTGAGGAATCTCCATACTGCTTTCCAGAGTGGTTGCATGAATTTGCAACACCACCAGCCCAATGTATGAGTGTGTCTTTTTCTCCACATTCCTGCCAACACTTATTATTGTTTGTGTTCTTGATAATAGCCATTCTAGTTGGAGTTAGATGAAATCTTAGGGTGGTTTTCATTGCATTTCTCTAATTACTAGGGATGATGAACACTTTTTCATATATTTGTTGATCACCTGTATATCTTCTTCTGTGAAGTGTCTGCCCAGTTCCTTAGCCTATCTATTGATTGGGTTCTTTGTATTGTTGGTGTAAAGATTTTTAAGTTCTTTATAAACTTTGGAGATTAGTGCTGTGTCTGAGGTGTGTGTGGAAAAGATTTTAAAACAATAGCTTTTGATGTCTTAAGTGCTGACCTGGGGCAAATGTGCACTTAGCAACAAGGTCTCTGTCTCTCACCCACAGCTACCCTCACCCAAGGGCATGGGAATGCCACTAAGGGGTTAATCCAACGTCATTCTCAGAGTGGGCATTGGGAAGTTACTATTTTGTCAATTTTAATAAATTATTATTTGGTATCTTTGTCCTCTTCTTTCATGTAATTTACTTTTTATTTACATTTTATACTTAACAGGATTCAACAAAAGAAAAACTCATAATTTTGAGAAAATCTTTACTTTCTTTTTGGATGCCCCTACTTCCTCCCTATCCCCCAAATTATGAAAACATTTCATGTAAAGTTAAAAAAAAAGAAAGAAAATTCAGAATATGATGGATTTCAATAAATGTAAACATTAGTATTCTAATTTTCTAGGTGGTAGTAATATTGCTATTAATCATTTCTGCATAAAATTTGAAGAATTGTTTTTATGCTGCAATGTTGTAATAAACAACTACATATTGGTTCTTGTGCAAATATTCAGTTGTGTTACCATGTAGATATATTAATTTAAATCAGAAAGATATAGTCTCATCAAATAAACTGTATACAGGAGCATCAATTTCTTTGTTATGAAGGTCTATAATTATTAGTCGGGGATATAATTATGGAATGAATATTACATGAACTATACATTCTATATGTGACAATTGCTATTTTTATTTTTTAAATTTGAGAAATCAATGTTTCAGTTTAATTGGCCACCTAATTGTAGGTTAAGATAATAAGTATAAAAATGTGTGATGCCTATAATTATTTACTTTATTTCATAACATTTACTTTTATTATTGTTCATGGTACATTCATATTAATTCATTAGGCATTAACTTGTATTCCTGTACACTACTAAGTAAATATTTCTTTACATGAAATAGTTTTGTTCTGTGCAAGAAACAAAACTGTAGAGACTTACATACAAAATATGGCATTAATTAAAAGGTATTAGATAACTTATAAATATGAAACATACTAGAGGAATCGTGAAAAGGAAAGTTTATTTAAGGAAAAATGCACAGGATTGTGATTAAATAAAGGCTCAAGGACAGGATCAATGTTATAGTTAGAAAAGTATTTCTAGACAGAAAAGTGATTTCTGGCATTTGATGAGAGGAGAGAAATGCAGATATATTTAACTTCAAAGAATGTCTTAAGAAATGTAAATGAGGTGCCTTGATTAAAGTAGGTGGCTCATATACCCTGTATTCAAAAATAAACTTGTAAAATGGCAATGCACTATAATATAAAGCATAAGGGTAATGAAGTCCTGCTCAGTTAGGCTTGTGAGTATCCTGGTGAAGGACTGAGATCAAGCATATTGAAGAACATGTACCATACAAAAGTATGCGATCTGCAGAGAAGGATGAGTGAAGACAAAAATTGGAGTCAGGAAGAACAATTATGTGGGTGAGAAAATAAACTAAGTGTATTCTCATCTTCTGAAGTAGTCACAGAAATGCCAAAGAAAAGATGGATAAGAAAAACTGAAGATCAGTACAAGGAGAGGGAGTATGTGGAAAAGAAAAGAAACTTTTCATTGTCAAGAGAAATAAAATAACCACAAAGGGGAGATATTCCAGAAATCAAGAAGATTGTTGTTCATTGTTATAGACAATTAATATACTAGAAAATTTTTCTGGTTATTAAATTGTCAAAATTTATATTATTTTGCCTTGGAATTTTTTCTTCAACAATGTGTAATACCTTTACTATTTTTTATAATTAGTAAATCTCTAAAAATATTCAAGTGATTCAAATCAGGTATGTACTTAGTGTCTTAAAAATATGTCAGGGTTTAGTGAGATCCTGTTTCAAGATTAAAAAATTTAAAAAAGGACTGGGAGATGTGACTTAGTGGTTAAGCACCCCTGGATTTAATTCCCAATACCAAAAAAGCAAACAACAACAAAAATGGATTGTATATTATTAAGAACTGCTATAAGTTTTTCATGTTTGAATCTAAATTAATTTTTAAATTTGAAGATATTATCATTCTTTTAAATTAAATCATAAAATTTAATAAGTATGTAAACTTTAGGAAATTTTTTATAACTATTTAAAAATATTTCAGGTAGGAAGGTAATATTAAGAGTTGCCTTTAGCTTATTGTTTGTTTGTAACTGATAGGATCTGTGAGCTGGAATGAATTTGTAAGTTTTCTGGACTTCAGTTCTGACATCTTTAGCATGGAATATAAACACTAACTGGTACATCAATATAAATTGTAACCTCTAGGATCTAACACCTGATTAATTCATGCTACTTCTTTTCTCCCCTAATTATTTCATCTACTGGAACTTCATTTCCTTACTTTTATTTTCTATCACAAACAATGGGCATAATAGTTAATTTGAATTGTCAACTTGATTGCATTAAGAGATGTCAATGATTAAGAGGCTTCTGGGTGTGTCAGTGAGGGTATGTCTAGGAATGATTGGAATGTGGGATAGTGAACTGAAGTAGAGACCCTCCGTAAGTGTGGGCAGCACCTCCCAATAGCATGCTGACTTGGATGGAATAAAGGTTGGAAGAACAAGGAAGCAGATGCAGATGTAAGCTTCGTTCTTCTTGAATGGGTTCTTGATTGCTGCTGTGAATATCTGAGGATATTAGATTTTCCTTTCTTCACTCTTCCAAAGTGGACTTTGCTATTGATTCTCCAGGGAGTTTCCAGAAGCCTTTGGTCTTAGACTAGGGTAGCACTGTTGATCCCTCTTGTTCTGGGCTTTGCCTCTTAGACTGTGAAGCTACTGGTTCTTTCAACTCTCCAACCTGCAATGACTACTGTGGACTATCCAGCTTCTAGTCCTGTAAGCCAACCTAACAAGTCCCCTTTTCATTTTCATACTTCCTGTTGATTTTGTTCCTCTAGAGAACCCTGAATAATACAATGGGCTCTGATTGGTGTATGAACATTTTTTAAGCTTTCATTTATTTTTTAATTCTATAGATAGCTTCCAGTAAGAGACTTTATTTCACAAGCAAATATGAGAAAAATATGGGAGTTTGCCAGGTATAATGGCACACACCTCTAATCCCAGCAGCTCAGTAGGCTGAGGCAGGAGAATCTCTAGTTCAAAATTAGACTCAGCAACTTAGTGAGGCTCTAAGCAACTTAGCAAGATCCTGTCTCTAAATAAAATGTAAAATGGGCTAGGGATGTGGCTACAGGGTTAAGCACCCCTAGGTTCAATACCTGGTACCAAAAAGAAAAATATGTGAGTTTGCAGAAAAGTAAACGTAGGCATATTCCCTAAACTTCTTTTGTGTTACTCAAATTGCTGTGACTCAAAATTATTCTACTCAGGACGTATGAGATGTACCATGTACTGAATAAGTAAGCAATTAAATTTTAGCAATTAAAGTTTAAATTACCAAAGGAATTGATTTATTAAGCAATACTTTTGGGAAAGGAAAACTTTTATGTTTAACTCAAGCCCTAACCAGTCTCATGAAAATGAACTTTTGAAATAATTTGGTTTAATGATTGTAACGTATGAATTATCCATGAGAAAACAGAAAGATAATTCCATATAGTTATGTTTTAGAGAAAAAAATAGTTTTACATAAAAGTGATGTAAATTATCTTTTCTTTAGGCATAGAAAATGAGTTCTCTTTCTGGACAATATTCCATGATCATATTTATTAAACTGTCTTAAATGGAAATCCTTGTTATTTTATATTGACAGGTCAGCACATCTCAATTCATTTAAAATAAACTTAAAAATATGTGCATTTCTATAAGCAAGTATTAAAATAAAAATGACAGTATACAATCTATTTAGGAACTGAGCTATATTCAAGGTATAACTGAAGATCAGCTTCAGGCTGTGACCAGGATGTGATTCTTATCATTTAATCCCTCATAAGAAGCTTCAGAACTAAAGAATCATTACAATTAATTGCAAACTGAGGAAGATTTAAATTTTTGCTTAACAACTTGTTCTAAATTAATGCATTAGTTATTCCTAATAAGGACAGTTTCCATTTTAAAGGGAACCAGGCAGAAAAGGTCATTACAAAAACAGGAAGACAAACTTTGTCCTAGAACCTCCACTTTATGCTTCCTCATTATTAGTAATTACTAATAGTAATTTCTGAGGAATCATAAAGTTAATTTTTATGACTTTAGTTCTTATGTTATATGAAAGTAATTGTCACTAAATGTCATACAGTAAAGTAAAAATATCTGAAATTTTTATTCTTCTTGGAAACAGGGGCCACTTTTTTTATTAAAAAAGTCTGCCTACATAATAAAGTATAGTCAGATTAAATATTGAAATTATAATTATAAGACACATTTTAATAAGTAGGCAATTAAAAGTGAATGTATTGGGATGTCACTATAACGTGTATAAATGAATGATTTCAACTGTTTGAAGAATGAATACAAGTTGAATTCAGATATCAAAACAAAACATAAATTGTCATAAATTAAAAGAGGCTTTATTTTATAGATTACCTAAAATACTTAGGCATCAAATCAATGGCAAAAAAACCATATATTTTGAGTAGATATTTTTGTAAGATTCCAGACTTTTCATGAGGTAATAACATTTAATCAAAAAAATTTCCTGTTTACACAATGCAAATATACCAAGGAGATAGGCAAAAAGATGCCTTATAAAATTTGGTAAGTGTTTTGATAAAGGAAGAGGAAACTTAAAGGAATGTATATGAAAGTCAGAAAATTCAAGTTAGTGGTAATGATATTTCAGATGAGGTCAGACAATTAAAATGTTGTATACATGTGCATAGAATGTCATTACATTGTGTACTTGGATATTTACAAATAGTTTTGTGTAGTGTTTTGGGGGGCTGGAGATGAGGGAATGAGAAACAACATAATGTCTTGAACCTATAGTCATTGAAATCCAAATACTAAATTTCTCCAAGGAAAATCATGAAGAAAAGTTGCATAATTAAAATATAATTACTTTGTGTAGTGCATGGTATGAGTGATAGAAAAAACTAAAGCCAGGAAGACCAGTGAAACAGTTGTTTATAAAATTAGTTTGGCTATTACAGTACTGATGACCACAAGGGCAGATAACAATGAAATATATAGACCGACTGGAGAGACGTTGTGCATGCAGATCAGCAACTAATGGGAAAACAAACAGTGAAGTCTAACTACTCCTTAACTTGGGACCACTGGTGCCTGCATCCGAAACTTGGAAATCAGGAATAATAAGTCAGTGTGAATTAATCATGAATTATCGTATCCTAATTGTAAGACCACTTTGTCAATTTGGTCATAACTAAAAAAATGGATAAATACATTGTGCTATCACATTCTACTTTTTATTCTTAAAATTATTAACTCTATCCTTTATGAGCATTTCTATATGTTACTTAAACCTTGATTTCAGAATTTCTTAATGCCAGGATTCCTGTTTTACCCAGTGATCAGGGTGGACCTAACAAGTAAGAAATCTCCAGTTGGCACACAGTCCCTGAATATATCCTTAAATAGATAAAATGGAAGGTTGCTTTTGTTTGTGGCTGTTTGGTTTTCAATTATGTTTTAGGAGAGAAATCAGAATTGTAAGGAGTACAAAACTTTACACTGAAATAATAAAATTAAAATATAGATGATATCCTCCTGCATACTTTACCACCATATAAACAATATTTCAATCCAAGAGCAGTGGATTACACGAAGAATGGCAAAACAAAAACTCCATTTATGCAGGAGAAAAGAGCAAGGACGTTGGAAAAATTTGAAAGCTCTAGTAAATACATCTGCACCAAAGATTAACAACAGACAATCTTTTAGTTAGACTAACATTAAACTTCATGCTAATGGTCTATTTTTATTTGCTCCCCATAACTGCAATACCAGATCCAACTTTCAACACAATTTCAAAAAGTTAACTAAAAAGTTAAAACAAACACACAAAAATTGCGACTGATATTAGACATAAACTTAGCAGAGAGGAAATTTGAAATCATCTTAATTATATTTAAGAACTCTAGGCGACCCAAGATGGCGGCCTAGAGGGAGACTGCACCCCCAGTCGCTCCAGAACCCAGGAGTTAAGAAGGGGAGGCATTGAGAGACTCGGACTGAAATAGAGCCACAGGTGAGTCTGCCCACTGGGTAAAGCTCGGCCCGGGTGGCAGGCCCAGATAGAGGTGGCTTATCGGAGTCGGGCAGGGCAGCTAGAGTCATCCACAGGCAGCCCTGCACACTCCGGCGGTGGGCCCCGCCCACACAGCCAGCTTCTCCATGTTCTCAGAACAAAACTGGCCTGCTAGTGAGAGCCTTTCTAACCAGAACAAGCTCCGAGTCCCGGAGCCAGTGCAGCGCAACGTACTCCGGCACACAAGCAGCTTCAGGGACCAGGATAGGGCAGCCAGAGACCTCCCCAAGTAGCCTGGACCCCTGCGGTGGGAGGTGCCTTTCAAGGCTAGCTTCTCAGACCAGACCGCCCAGTGAGAGGTTTTCTACATAGAACCAGCCACAAGTCCCCGAACCAACGGAGAGCTTCGATCAGCAAGCAGCCTCTGGGATCAGGGCAGGGCAGCCAGAGAACTCTTCAGGCAGCTCTGCCCACTCCGGTCGCAGGCACTCTTCACGGGGTGATCCAAGATGGCGGCCTAGAGGGAGACTGCACCCCCAGTTGCTCCAGAACCCAGGAGTTAAGAAGGGGAGGCATTGAGAGACTCGGACTGAAATAGAGCCACAGGTGAGTCTGCCCACTGGGTAAAGCTCGGCCCGGGTGGCAGGCCCAGATAGAGGTGGCTTATCGGAGCAGGGCAGGGCAGCTAGAGTCTTCCCAAGGTAGCCTTCCACACTCTGGCAGTGGGCTCCTCCCACACGGCCAGCTGCACGGTGCAGGCCCAAAGTGAGAGCATTTCCGCACAGAACCAGTTCCAAACCGTGGAACCAATAGGGGGCTAGGGGCAGTTTTCTTCGGATGCACTGCTTTATCAGATTCCTCCAAGACATCAGGCTATTGAAGGCTGGGAGGTGATACACTGGAAATCTACCGGGACACTATAAGCCAATAGCGGAAAACTGCAATATCTCAGGGTCCCACTGACAGCTGACCATTATGAGAAAACAAGGGAAGAAAATGTACCAAACAAACCTAGATACTACATCAATAAAACCCAATGACAGCACAGCAGAAGAAATGTCAGAAAGGGAGTTCAGAATGTACGTAATTAAAACAATCAGGGAAGCTAATGAGGAGATGAAAGAGCAAATGCAGGCAATGAAGGAGGAGATGAAAGAGCAAATGCAGGCATTAAATGATCACACCAATCAACAGTTAAAAGACCAAATACGGGAAGCAAGAGATTATTTCAACAAAGAGTTAGAGATACTGAAAAAAAAAACAAACTGAAATACTTGAAATGAAGGAAACAATAAACCAAGTTAAAAACTCCATAGAAAGCATAACCAATAGGATAGAACACCTGGAAGACAGAACCTCAGATATTGAAGACAAATTATTTAATCTTGAAAGCAAAGTTGGCCAAACAGAAAAGATGGTAAGAAATCATGAACAGAATCTACAAGAATTATGGGATATCATGAAAAGGCCAAATTTAAGAATTATTGGGATTGAGGAAGGCTTAGAGAAACAAACCAAAGGAATGAACAATCTATTCAATGAAATAATAACAGAAAATTTCCCAAATCTGAAGAATGAAATGGAAAACCAAGTACAAGAGGCTTATAGAAATCCAAACATACAAAATTAAAACAGACCCACAGCAACGCACATTATTATGAAAATACCTAACATACAAAATAAAGACAGAATTTTAAAGGCCGCAAGAGAAAAGAATCAAATTACATTCAGAGGGAAACCAATAAGAATATCAGCAGATTTTTCAATCCAGACCCTAAAAGCTAGAAGGGCCTGAAACAACATACACCAAGTCCTGAAAGAAAACGGATACCAACCAAGAATCTTATACCCAGCAAAACTTACCTTCAAATTTGATGATGAAATAAGATCCGTCCATGATAAACAAAAGCTAAAGGAATTTACAAAAAGAAAGCCAGCATTACAGAACATTCTCAGCAAAATATTCCATGAGGAAGAGATGAAAAACAACGATGCAAATCAGCAACAGGAGGCGCTAGCCTAAAGGAATAGCCAAATAAAGGAGAAACCAAATCATGTCAAAAACAAATATGAGTCAATTGACTGGGAATACAAATCATATCACAATAATAACCCTGAATGTCAATGGCCTGAATTCATCAATCAAAAGACACAGACTGGCAGATTGGATTAAAAAGAAAAATCCAACAATATGCTGCCTGCAAGAGACTCATCTCATAGAAAGAGACACCCATAGACTAAAGGTGAAAGGATGGGGAAAAACATACCATGCACATGGACACAGCAAAAAAGCTGGAGTATCCATCCTCATTTCAGATAATGTGGACTTCAAACCAAAACTAGTCAGAAGGGATAAAGAAGGACATTACATGCTGCTTAAGGGAAGCATAAATCAGCAAGACATAACAATCATAAATATCTATGCCCCAAACATTGGCTCATCCACGTACGTCAAACAAATCCTTCTCAATTCCAGAAATCAAATAGACCACAACACAATAATACTAGGCGATTTTAACACACCTCTCTCACCACTGGATAGATTGTCCAAACAAAAATTGAATAAAGAAACTATAGATCTCAACAACACAATCAACAATTTAGACTTAACGGACATATGTAGAATATACCATCCAACCAAGTGCGAATACACTTTCTTCTCAACAGCACATGGATTCTTCTCTAAAATAGACCATATTTTATGCCACAAAGCTACTGTTAGCAAATACAAGAAGATAGAGATACTACCTTGTACTCTATCAGATCATAATGGATTGAAATTAGAAATAAATGACAGAATAAAAAACAGAAACTTCTCCAATACCTGGAGATTACATAATACACTATTATATGATGAATGGATAACAGAAGACATCAGGAGGGAAATAAAAAAATTCTTAGAAGTAAACGAGAACAAAGATACATCATATCAAAATCTCTGGGACACTATGAAAGCAGTACTTAGAGGAAGTTTTATTTCATGGGGTGCATTCAACAAAAGAAGCAGAAATCAACAAATAAACGACTTAACACTACAGCTCAAAGCGCTAGAAAAAGAAGAGCAGACCAATACCAAAAGTAGTAGAAGACAGGAAATAGTTAAAATCAGAGCCGAAATCAACGAAATCGAAACAAAAGAAACAATCGGAAAAATTAACAAAATAAATAGTTGGTTCTTTGAAAAACTAAATAAAATTGATAAACCCTTAGCCACACTAACAAAAAGAACGAGGGAGAAAACTCAAATTACTAAAATTGGGAAAGAACAAGGAAACATCACAACAGACACGAGTGAAATACAAAACATAATTAGAAGCTATTTCGAAAATCTATACTCCAACAAAACAGAAAACCTCGAAGACATCAACAAATTTCTAGAGACATATGAATTACCTAAACTGAACGAGAAGGACATGCACAACTTAAATAAACCAATTTCAAGCAATGAAATAGAAGAGGTCATCAAAGCCTACCAACAAAGAAAAGTCCAGGACCAGATGGGTTCTCAGCCGACTTCTACAAAACCTTTAAAGAAGAGCTCATTCCAATACTCCTCAAACTATTCCATGAAATAGAAGAGGAGGGAACCCTCCCAAACTTTTTCTACGAAGCCAATATCATCCTGATACCTAAACCAGACAGAGACACATCGAGAAAAGAAAATTTCAGACCAATATCCTTAATGAACATCGACACAAAAATTCTCAACAAAATTTTAGCAAATCACATACAAATATATATTAAAAAGATAGTGCACCACGATCAAGTGGGTTTTATCCCAGGGATGCAAGGTTGGTTCAACATTCGGAAATCAATAAATGTCATTAACCATATCAACAGTCTTAAAGTTAAGAATCACATGATTATTTCAATAGATGCAGAAAAAGCATTTGATAAAATACAGCATCCCTTCATGCTCGAAACACTAGAAAAAATTGGGGTAGTGGGAGCATTCCTTAACATTATAAAGGCAATCTACACTAAGCCCATGGCTAATATCATTCTAAATGGTGAAAAACTGAAAGCGTTCCCCCTAAAAACTGGAACAAGGCAGGGATGCCCTCTTTCACCGCTTCTATTCAACATCGTCCTTGAGTCTCTAGCCAGATCAATCAGACAAACCAAAGAAATTAAAGGGATATGAATAGGAAAAGAAGAACTCAAACAATCCCTGTTCGCTGATGACATGATTATATATTTAGAGGAACCTGGAAATTCCACCAGAAAACTTTTAGAACTCATAAGTGAATTCAGTAAAGTAGCAGGTTACAAGATTAATGCTCATAAATCCAATGCATTTTTATACATAAGTGATGAATCTTCAGAAAGAGAAATTAGGAAAACTACCCCATTCACAATAGCCTCAAAAAAAATAAAATACTTGGGAATCAATCTCACAAAAGAGGTGAAAGGCCTCTACAATGAGAACTACAGAACACTAAAGAAAGAAATTAAAGAAAACCTTAGAAGATGGAAAGATCTCCCATGTTCCTGGATAGGCAGAATTAATATCATCAAAATGGCTATACTACCTAAAGTGCTATACAGATTCAATGCAATTCCAATTAAAATCCCAATGATGTACCTCGCAGAAATAGAGCAAGCAATTATGAAATTCATCTGGAAGAATAAAAAACCTAGAATAGCTAAAGCAATCCTCAGTAGCAAGAGCGAAGCAGGGGGTATTGCAATACCAGATCTTCAACTCTACTACAAAGCAATAGTAACAAAAACGGCATGGTATTGGTACCAAAATAGACAGGTAGATCAATGGTACAGAATAGAGGACATGGACACAAACCCAAATAAATACAATTTTCTCATACTAGACAAAGGTTCCAAAAATATGCAATGGAGGAAAGATAGCCTCTTCAACAAATTGTGCTGGGAAAACTGGAAAACTATATGCAATAGAATGAAATTAAACCCCTATCTCTCACCCTGCACAAAACTCAACTCAAAATGGATCAAGGACCTCGGAATCAGACCAGAGACCCTGCATCTTATAGAAGAAAAAGTAGGTCCAAATCTTCAACTTGTTGGCTCAGGATCAGGCTTCCTTTACAGGACTCCCATAGCATAAGAAATAAAAGCAAGAATCAACAACTGGGATAGATTCAAACTAAAAAGCTTTCTCTCAGCAAAGGAAACTATCAGAAATGTGAAGAGAGAGCCTATGGAGTGGGAGAATATCTTTGCCAACCATACCTCAGATAGAACGCTAATTTCCAGAATCTATAAAGAACTCAAAAAACTCTACACCAAGAATACAAATAATCCAATCAACAAATGGGCTAAGGAAATGAACAGACACTTCACAGAAGAAGATGTACAAGTAATCACCAGATATATGAAGAAATGTTCAACATCCCTAGTAATAAGGGAAATGCAAATCAAAACTACCCTAAGATTTCATCTCACCCCAATTAGAATGGCGATTATCAAGAATACAAGTAACAATAGGTGTTGGCGAGGATGTGATGAAAAAGGAACACTCATACATTGCTGTGGGGTTGCAAATTAGTGCAGTCACTCTGGAAAGCAGTGTGGAGATTCCTCAGAACGCTTGGAATGGAAACACCATTTGACCCAGCTATCCCACTCCTTGGCCTATACCCAAAGGACTTAAAATCAGCATACTACAGAGATACAGCCACATCAATGTTCATTGCTGCTCCATTCACCATAGCCAGATTGTGGAACCAACCTAGATGCCCTTCAGTTGATGAATGGATAAAGAAACTGTGGCATATTTATACAATGGAATATTACTCCGCAATGAAGAATGATAAAATTATGGCATTTGCAGGCAAATGGATGAAATTGGAGAATATCATGCTAAGTGAGATAAGCCAATCTCAAAAAACTAAAGGACGAATGATCAATGATCTCGCTGATAAGCGGATAAGGACATATAATGGGGGGTGGGAGGGGTTAGCATTAGGTTTAGGGTTAGGTTTAGGGTTAGGGATAAGGAGAGCGATAAGAATGAAGGAAAGAAGGACTCTATAGAGGGAAAAGAGGGGTGGGAGGGTTGGGGGGGAAGGGAAATAAAATAAACATCATTGCCCTATGTAAACGTATGATTACACAAATGGTATGCCTTGACTCTATGTACAAATAGAGAAACAACATGTATCCCATTTGTATACAATTAAAAAATAAAAAAAATAAAAAAGAAAAGAACTCTAAAAGATAAAGTTCAAGAGATGATGGGTAATATAAGCAGAGATACTGACACAAAAAAAAGTAAGTAATGAAAAAACTGCAATCTAAAAAATAACAGAATGAGTCAAACATCATTACCCTATGTAAATGTATGATTACACAAATGGTATGCCTTTACTTCATGTACAAACAGAGAAACAAGATGTATCCCATTTGTTTAAAATAAAAATAAATTTTTAAAAAATTAAAAAAATAAAATTAATACATGAACAACAACAACAACAAAAAAACCCTGCAATCTAAATTAATAACAGTTTCACTGTGCTTAATAGCTTTGATACAGCTAAGGAAATAAATAATGTGCTTGAAAGTATGTCAAGATAAACTTCCCAAAATGAAGTTGAAAGAGAAAAATAATAAAAGTATAAACAAAAGAGAATAGAAATCTCTGTGCCACACAACATCTTCAGAGGGTATAACATAAGTGTAATTGCAATACCAGAAAGAAAAGAGAAAATAAATGTCTGGAAGGAAATATGTAAAACAATAGTGGCTGAAAACTTCAAAATTAAGAACAGATACCAAACTATCAACCTGGAAAGATCAGAGAACACCATGAAGTATTAAAAAATAATAATAATAAAATTTTATAACAAGGTTCATCACATTAAAATTACAGAAAGTCAAATATAGACTGAAAGCTTTGGAGCAAATCAGGAAAAATACACTTTCCCTTTTGAACAGGTTAAGGATCATAGTGGACTTCTCATCAGCAACCATACAAGTAAGAAATATCCAGTGACATAATTCAATATTGAAAGGAAGAACACCAAATTCTATATCCAGAAAAATTTCCTTCCAAAATTAAGAAGAATTGTTTTTTTTTTTTTTTTTTTATTGTCAACAGATCTGTCTTGCAAGAATTGTTAAAAGAACCTCTTCAAAGAGAAGCGAAATGATAGAGGTTAGAAAGTGCAGTATACTTACAGAAAGGAAGAGCATTAAAGAATAATAAAATATTTCATTTAACTTATTTGTAATTTATCTAAAAAATGTAAATCACAGACTCAAGATTATTTAAAGCAATAAAGTACAAATAAAGGCAGAGAAAATTGTGGAATGGAAAGCATATTTAACCAGCATTTATACCTAATACATTCCAGATTGAGACTGAAAAGACATAGTCTTTGTTCTTGAAGAGATCACAGTTTAAGAGACTCCACAGGAAGTGATTACTGACGGGTCAAAGGAATATAAAGAAAAAATAAATGAAGATACTTATGAATTTACTAGAAAGGTCAAGAATGGCAATTACTAGAACAGGCAAATTTGTTATGTAACTAGTATGTAATTGAGCATTTTACAAGCATTTTTAAAATTTTAATCTTCAAGGTTTCTCTAACAGACCTTATAAATTCTTAATTCTGTACCTCAGAATGACAACATGCATGTCTCAGATTGCCCACATTCAAAAAGCTAATGACATTAATGACATTTGAAATCTAGGTATATTGAATTTAAAATTTTCCATTTTGGACAGATTGTCAAATAATGATGACAATAAGGGACTTCAGAAATCCAGGGGAAGAACTAATTTGATAGCGAGGAAATGAGTTTGAATTTTGATGAGCTAAACACAATAGATCTTGTTTCCACTTCAGCTTTAATTTTATTTATATCAGAAATGCATTTAATGAAAGGAAGATAAATAGATGTTAAACAATAACATGACACATAATGATGTCAAGTATAAACACATCATACTGATTTTTTAAACAACAAATATATTCATATACACTTCTAAGAGGGTTTGTTTCTTTAAGCATGCTTCAGTACATGTGAAAAGTACTATTCTAAAGATCAGGGGGAGGGAAGAGGAAAGGAGAAGGGAAAGTATCACAGAATTAAATTGATTAATTATGATGTATGCATGTAGGAATTATGTCAACAAATTACATTATTATGTATAATTATAATAGATGAATAAAAACATGAAAAATAAAATAAAATTTTAGACCATAAATAGCTACATAAACTACCCTGAGCCTAGTTGCGTACTTTTTTGTAGTATATATTATTCATTTCAATAGCATCCCTAGTTCTAATGGAAAGAAAATTTCATTTTATCACATTGCAAATAATTTTATAACACTTTTAAATAAAGCATTGTAGCCCAAAGTAAGAATTAGTCACATTCTATTTTAAGATGCAAATCACAACATATGGCTGAGCAGACAGGCAGACAGCATGTGGCTATGCAGACACTGAAACAAGTGAACTGCATTATTTCAGGGTCTGCTAATCACATACACTTGTGCCATAAAAGACTGAGCTGGAACCTGTGTGATACAACATTCTTGGTTTGACTTCAAGTACATGTGATTATTAAATGACTTGAGTCCTTATACTTATGTAACTAAGTGGTAGATAAAAAGGATCTCAAACCATGATATGTATATTTCCTGGAAAACTTTTCCTGTTTTTCCTCTTAGTTATTGTTTCATATATCTTGATATATAATTTCCAAAATAGAAGCTCATTCTTCAAAATCAAAAGTTGTTATAATTTCCCAAATGATAAAAATGGAATGCTAAAGAGGGCATTTCTAATATAACAAATTTTTTCTTGCACACTTTGGTGCTATGATCCTACCTATATTTGATAGTGTTTAAGTTTGATAGATTGCAGTTTAAGACTCTGATATCCTAATAGGTGACCACGGTGAACTTTAGAGAAATTTTAATTCCTCTGAGTAAATTGCTTACAGAAGCTAACTGAAAATATCACCTTGTTTTGGGGTAAATTTTAAGATGATTTTCAATGTAATGAGAATATATTAATATATCAAAACATGAGGTGTTGTCCCTTGCTATAGTATTTGAGATTTTGAAATCAAGTGGTTCACATGTGGTGAATGCATTGTATAGCTCCTGTTACACAGTTTGCTTGAATAAAGATCATTCTGTTGGCTCATTGCTTTCATTTATTAGTTTGAATAAGTTTTCCAATGTCCCTATTGTGGACCTAGTGTTATCTCTATAGAGTTCTGTTCTCATTTTTAGCAAATGAATAAGCGCATGGCTAATTTCATGTGTCAGTTTCAGTAGCACTAATGGGAGTTAGTAACAGAGGTATCCTAGGCTGTATTTTCAATCCATGATTAGTGAAACGTTTCATTTGTATTTCAGAATTCAATCCACAGAGTTCATATGTGCCACTTTCTTATTTCAGTTGTGGAGTTACAAATTTAATGCATCTTAGGCAATATTTTTTTTCTCCATTATTGTCGGTGCAGAAATCCTGAGAAACACAGTTAACAATAAAATATTCTGAAAGTTTTTCATGAATTAAAAGAAATTGAGAAATAAATATTTTCTTATAGACCGCTCTAGAAAAATTTTCCCTAGTACAAAGTTGAATAATTTTGAAAGGAAAAAAAATGCATTTTACCTTTCATTTTTATTTAACTCGTGTTCAGTAGAGAACTGTACCTGGAAGAATGATGATTTGAGACAGGTAGCACCAGCGCTTTTTTAACACAGAAATGGGGATTGTGTATATTCATTCCACCAGGAGCATAAGTTTCAGAAACAGTCTTACTGCTATACCCCAGGGATTCATTATTCACTGCAAAGCACAATTGCCCCATTTGGCTCCTAGTGAAAAGACAGCCCCACGGAAACATGAACATTATGCCACACAGTCAGCAGGAGAGGTTATGTGCAAGGCTAATGGAGGAACTGGAAAAGTTATCCTTGTGGAGCTTGGAAAGTTGGCATCATTATGGGATTATTTCACATCCACCAAAACTGCAGTGAGACATGGCATCTTCAATGTACAAGACTCCACGTTATTCATAACCTGGCAACTTCAATAAATACAATAAATGTCCTGTTTCACTTGACTAACATCTGTAATCTTGAAGTATGTTTATTTTTTTTTTAAACTAGTCATTGAAATTTTATTCTATGTGTGTTAACATAAAAATCAGATTATTATAGATTATAATTTGCAGACTTAAAAACATCGGGGATTTCCCCTAACTCAAACAGTTTTATACTATGCTGGTACGAAAGGGAAGTGAAATTGCTTTAAAAGCATAGTGTTGGAGTCAGGTTGGGTTTCGATCTACTGTATAGTTGTATGACCACTTAAAACAGGAGTAAACCGGTTGACAGTTTTCTCTATGTGATAAATTTACAAATATATCATTCCAACTTCTTACAATAACTCAAAAGAGTAAATGAGTTACTCTGCACATGCCTCATAAGGATACCCTCCTCTCTGTCAGATGGTCGCAGTTACTGTCACTGATTTTTGCCAGTTCTGTACTTTAAGCTCATGTTTTCCTGCACGACACTCCCTTTTATCACCAAGGATAAGTAATATTTTATCTTACTTTGAAAGGAAGGAGAAATGGAAGTTTATCTTCTTGAAACAATTTTCCACATTCATTTCCTTGAAGTGATAAATAAAACAGTCTTGAGATCACAGACATCAAAGTTGTTAACTAAGGAATAGATGGTTGACCTGTTTCAAATCTGCCTCTGAAGCCAACTGTTTCTATAAAAAGGCAAACACATTTTCATTAATGAGGAATATTGAGATAAGATTAAAACAAAAATAAATATGTAAAGAAGCACCAACTAGTTTGTTGGTAACAAAAATAATAACAGGATATACCTTTTCCTATGTCATTTCAAGAGAATACCAGTCATAAGCAGGAAAATTTCTAATACATATCATTTAACTTTATTTTCTATAAAGATATGGGTTTATTTCACACTTAGTTTCATTATGGTTTTTAAATGTATATTAAAAGGGGCTCAAAGAGCCATAAAAAATGTTGTTATAAATTTGTCAAATGTAGAAGAATCTTCACTCTGATCTGAACTTTCTGTCAAATTTTGCAGATTATTCTTTTTCCAATAGTCTATATAGTGTTAATTTCATAAGATTATGTAATATTATCACACATTTCTACTGAATAGTTTTTGGTTTGTTGGTGGGGAGAGACTGGGGATTGAACTCAAGGGGGTTTGTCACCAACTACATCACCATCTGTTATTTAAAAAAATAAGGAAGGGTCTCACTAAATTGCTGAGACTGGCCTCCAATCTACAATCCTCCTGGCTCAGCCTCCTCAGTTGCTGCTGGTATAGGCATGCACCCCCACACCTGGTCTTCACTGAATGTTTTTTTTTTTTTTTTAATTTCACTGTTATCACTGTATAATTTTCCAAATTGAGTTTCAGGTAACACGCTTGGAAAAGTTACATGTCATATGTTGAGAATAGGTGTTATATTTTAGCAAGTTTACTTTTTCAAATCTATGTAAATGTTTTATAAATTTTTATACTATTAATATTACAAATTATGGCTTTTTTAAAGTGAACATGTGATATGCCATTTGATATGACACTTCAATATATTGCTAGGTTATATTTGTTTTGTATTAGACTCATAAATTAATTTGCAATATACCTCTGATATTCTTAGAAAAACAATTAATTTTGTTCTATGATTCTTTTTTTACACCTGAGTTGTCATTCATTTTCCCAGTCACTAAATAATGTAGAAACAATAGCTTAGTTTTTTTTCACTTTATTAAAGTTAACAATCCCCTATGTACATGTATGATTACACAAATGGTATGAATCTACATTGTGTACAACCATAGAAATGAAATTATGTACCCCATTTGTGTACAATGAATCACAAAATTGCAGTCTGTAAAAAATTAAAAGCTAAATAAAAATAATAAAAAAAGAAAAAAGTTAACAATCCTTATTTGCCATTTGCTCACTCTGCTTTTTTAGAACATTATGAAAGATTTTAATTTTATTAAACTATTATGTGGGATTTACATAAAGTTCTAATGTTCTTATTGGTGTCTTTCAATGCCAGGGTATTAATTTTTTAAAATTTTATCATTACAGACTGCATTTTGATTCCTTGTACACAAATGGGGTACAACCGTTTTTGAGAAGGTTTTTATGTTAAATTGTAAAGTACCATATTTATAAACCACAGTTAAAAATCTAGGGGGTGGATTTTAAGTCAGTCTTGTTCAATGTCAGCATTTGGACGAAAGAGCTGGGCAGAGAATGGAGAAGAGTAGAACACGCTGGATTCATTGGGCATCTCTTTGTCTATCCCCTATTATGATGTTTTCTTTTTAATTTTCTTTTTCAAGAGGAAGAAGCATAACTTTATTTTCAGATAACATGACTCTTACTTTTATTTTTTTATTTGTTCTTTTTAGTTATACATGACAGTACAATGTATTTTGATGTGTTCTACATACATAAAGTGTAAGTTCCCATTCATGTGGTTGTACATGATGTGGATTTTTGGTGGTCATGTATTCATATATGGACATAGGAAAGTCACGTCCCATTCATTCTTCTGTCTTTCTTATTCCCATGCCCCCTCCCTTCTTTTCATTCTCCTTTGTCTAATTCAAAGTGCTTCTATTCTTCCCTCTCCTTCCCCTTATTGTATCTTAGCATCACATATCAGGGAGAACATTGGCCTTTGGTTTTTTGGAATGGGCTTATTTCACTTAGCATGATACTTTCCGTTCAGTTTCCTCATTGTGTTTTTTTAACTATTATTTTTTTTATTTGTTCTAATTAGTTATACATGACAGTAGAATGCATTTGTGCATTTTGATTAATCATACATAAATGGAGTATAATTTCTCATTTTAATGATTGTACATGTTGTCGTATCACATTGGTCATGTAATCACATATGTACACGAGGTAATAATGTCTGTTTCACTCTACGATCTTCCTATGCCCATGCCCCTCCCACTCTCTTCATTCCTCTCTACCTAATCTAAAGTAACTCTATTCTTCCCTAGCACCACCCTGCCACTTTGTGAATTAGCATCTACATATCACAGTAAACATTTGACCTTTGTTTTATTGGGTATGACTTTTTTCACTTAGCATGACATTCTCCAACTTCATTCATTTACCAGCAAATCCCATAATTTCATTCTTCTTTAAAGTTGAGTAATATTTCATCATGTATATATACACATACACATTTTCTTCATTCATTCATCTGTTGAAGGTCACCTAAGTTGGTTCCATATTTTAGCTACTGTGAATTGAGCTGCTATAAACATTGATGTGACTTTGTCCCTGTACTATGCTGATTTTAAGTCCTTTGGGTATTAACTGAGGAGTCGGGTAGCTGGGTCAAATGGAGGTTCTATTCCAAGTGTTCTGAGGAAACTCCATACTGCTTTCCATAATGATCACACCAATTTGCGGCCCCATCACCAATGTAGGAGTGTACCTGTCCCCTTATATTCTTGGTAAGTGCTATTCTGATTGGAGCGAGAGGAACTCTTAGAGTAGTATTGATTTGCATTTCTTTAATTGCTAAAGATGTTGACATTTTTTCATACATTTGTTGATCAATTGTATTTTCTTTTTTCTGTGAAGTGTTTGTTCAGTTCCTTGACCCATTTATTGATTGGGTTATTTGTTTTTATTTTTTTCATGTTTTTTGAGATCTTTATATATCCTGGAGATAAATGCTTGATCTGAGGTGCATGTGGTAAAGATTTTTCTCCCAATCCATAGTCTCTCTCTTCACATTATTGTTTCTGTTGTTGGGAGGAAGCTTTTTAGTTTGAATTCATCCCATTCATTGGTTCTTGATTTTATTTCTTGTGCTTTAGGGATCTCGTTAAGGAAGTCAGATCTAAGCAGACATCCCCCATTTTGTTTCATGACAGACATTTTCAAAGTGTGATGGGTATACCTTGTCTCCCTTATCAAAATATCACACCAAGTCTTCTTTTGGCCAATTCCAAGCAAGAACCACATAAGGACTGGATTGTTGGGAACACTATGTCACCTTCACCAAGTTGATACAATGCAATTAATCAAACAGCACACTGTTTTTAAACTGGGCAAGCACAAATTTTAATCATATTTAACTTATAAATAAAAATCACAACAAAAGATTTCTCTGTTTTACATGATACAAATATTCTCCATGCAACAAAAACATGTAAACCCTGTCTGCAAAAAAATATACGCAATCAAAAGTTGTGCCCCATTTGTGTACAATGCATTCTGTTGTCATGTATAACTAATTAGAACAAATAAAATTTTAAAACTTTTAAAAAAATGCATACAAAATTATTTAGGTCCTACTGTTGATCTTCTGGTGATATTTACTGTCCTTGTAGTAAATCACACTTTGTCCATGATCCTATTGGGAGGAAAAAAAAAAAAAAACTGAGATGACTAGGGAAAGATGCTGAGTGGCTTTCACAGAATAGGCTATATTTTCACTGGATCATTAAGACACTTACCATGGAGGCTGCAATTTGGATTCTGATACAATGTACTTACCTTCACCATTTTTGCCAATTAAGCAGGACCTACCCAAATACCTGGCTCTGGACCACCTTTCAACCAAGTTACCATTTGTGATTCCTGATTACCTCACTCCTAACCAAAGTCATGAGAAGTGTGTACCTCTGGCCATCTAGACTTTCAGGAATTGTTTTTAAACACTAGGTTCACTGTCTGACATTCTGCCCACCAGAAAGCCATGGTTCAGTTTTGGCAGCTATATATGCTCGGTTGCTAAAATTTTTCTGCACACTCATACCAGTGCTTCCAAAGCATTGCATACTATGTCCTCTGCTGAACTTCTAATTTCCCCTTCTGAATCTTCATTTCCTTAGCCACCTACATCTATATCAGATTTAATTTCTATTAAAAATAAAAGGTCCTTATCTTGCTAGGGTCAGTGTATTTCTTTTCCTGAATGAACTCTGACTGATAAAATGAATTAATGCCTAGTTTATAAGTAATATGTGCTCATCTATTCTGCTTTTGAGATAAGTGTTTCAGTGATGACAGGATATCAACACCATTGAATTATATTTAAGAATTATTTACAAGAATTTATTGTAATAAACATTTCATATTGCTGCTGAAAAAGCATAAACAAGGAAAGGTTTTTGCACTGATATTGAATGACAAGTTTCTAATTATATGAGTTGTATATTTCATAAGTTCAAAAACTTTTTTATTGTTTCTTTGCAAGAATATATTACCTATTCTCAGAAAGAAGTCATACAAATAAGTATTTTATATATTAAAAATTAGCCCACATATTTTCATTTTATATTTTTGATTACATAACTAAATTACTGTTCTTGATCCTACAGCAATATATTTAGAATAAACTGGGCATGGTGGCACATACCTGTAATCCCAGTGGCTCAGGAGGCTAAGACAGGAGGATTTTGAGTTCAAACCAGCCTCAGCAAAAGTGAGGAGCTGAGCAACTCAGTGAGAACCTGTTTCTATATAAAATACAAAATATGACTGGGGATGTGGCTCAGGGTTCAGTGCCCCTGAGTTCAATCCCTGGTACCCCCCCAAAAAAGAATGAAAGGCCTGAATTTGATCATTACACAGTGCATACATATCAATTTATCACAACATACTCCACAAACATAATTATAATTATTATGTATTAATTCAAAAGAAAACAAAATCATGACAACTGACATGGATTTAAAATTAATGAGAAAAGTACACACACTGAGCTGAATTTGGAGCTCAATTCTACTTCTTACAAAATTTCTGCTCTTCATTCTCCATGTTTGGTGAACTAAATCTTTTTTTTGTTTTTGTTTTTCCCTTTCTCATCCATCTTTTGCTTTGGTTAGCATGTTCTTAAGTTATCAACACTTAGTACTTTAGTATTTTTTGAGGACATTTGTTAGGATAGCTTTTTAAAATATACCCTTCCATTTGTATATCTTTCATATATTATGTCTTGGAACTATAGATTCATGATCTGAGTAGTCTCTTAAGAAAAGGAAGAAATTCAATAATTGTCTAAAATAATTTTAATATAACATCTGTATTACTGAACAAATAAACTCTTTTCTGCTTGTAATCTAATATCCATTGCCTTTCTATGATGTGTATGTTATTGTGCCAATTTGTTTTTATTTAATGTTTTGGTACTTCATGCATCAGATTGTAGCTAATTATCAAATAAGATATTTGTAACTTTCCACTGTAGCTTCTTTAGAAACCATATTAAAATTGGAGATTGTAGAAAAGACAGAGAAAGATTATTTAATTAGCATGTTCATATTCTTACAAATTATATCAAACCTATAAATCTAGAAATATTCTTTCTAGTTTTCTTTCGAGCACAATACAATCAATACAGTATTAAATTTAACAGTTTTACAAAAAGTAAATGCCTTCATATCAGTACTCTGCACAGAACTTACTTCTTGTCCATTTGTAGCTTTTTTATAAATGAATAATGGATGTTTCTTGATTTTTTTCTCTTGTTTTTATATAGGAAACTATTTTGCTTGTTGTCTATGTTGCACCTTTTCTCTATAAACTTGAATTGCTTTGCATTGAAAATGGTACTGCATTAATGATGTTGTTCAATTAACATAGATTTATTTACACGTTTCTTCACAATATTTTCAAACCTTTGGGAGGAAACCATTTATTTTCTATTCTTACAACATGAAAAAAAAAAATCACTTTTCTATCCTGGCTGCATTTAAGTCCCCCTAATGAGCCATGTCCCCATCCTACTGCATTTTTTTTCTCTTACCTTTCAATGAACTCCAGCAGAATTCACCTTTCAGCATAGGTAATTTTGTTTCCAAGGACTTTTTTCCCCAGAACTAATGAAGACTGCTTTACTTTAGCACCTTGCAAGTCTGAAAATAATTAGAATCACACCAGGAGCAGCTATCATCCAAAAAATGTAGCCAACTGGTATACAAATGCCTCAGCTTTCGCTCCTTCGAGGAATCATAGAGTTCTGTGTTAATATCATTTCTCAGAATTTCACAGCAGGATTAAGCTTTGGGCTTTCGCTGTGGCAGGTGCCATAACACAGCCCTTACGGATGCCTTCCATTCAGAAATACACAGAGCTCCCTGTATGACCATGTATTCTCACAGAAATCCTTCTGGGGAAGCAGAGACTAAGCCAGAAGCTCCCAGGTACATCCTGATTCCCTTTCTCTCTCCAGATCTTTTTGTCTTCCTAAACTGTACCTATGTTTCAAATATAATGTCAACAAGTTCTTCTTTACATTCAGTCTATATAAATTCCAATGTCCCCATGAAAGCAAGGATCATGTATGTTAGTTTTACTTTTTAATCTTCCTATGCTTGGCATGTATGTGGTTCTATATTTCTTTACTAATTGAGTAAATTAATTAATTAAATGAATAAAATATATCTAAAGATATCGCTGAAAAATATTTATTATGTCATTGTTATTCCTTGGTTACCCACTTTGTTAGAATTTAATAAGATTTTTCTAGGATTTTCTTGTTTTTTTATTAGTTCATAATATTACAGATATTAAAAATGTTGAATTTCCAACATAACTTTGCATTCATTAATGAGTTGAAGTATTGGTGTTCTATCAATAAAAAAATAGGTGAGGGATCACTTACTCATTATATCTTCTTAATTACTTTTAGCTTATCTGTGGTAGCCTGTATTTCAATATTTACAAAAATAATTTATTCAGATAATAGGTCTTTGATAGTAGAAAAATAACTTTTAAAGAATTTTCTTGAAAAATTGCAATTAATTGATTTTTAAAGAAATGAATTAATTGAATTTATGTATTTATGCTGTTAAGAAGTTCTTTGATCAATTAATCTGATTGCTCTTGATATTTCTCTTAAAACTTGTACCTAAAGAAATTACCATTTTCAGACATATAATCTAGGATAAAAATCAGTTAATCACAGTATTTCTGATTCAGGAAAAAGCAGATCATTGAGTATGTGTGAATTTTCTGAAATAATTTTTGCATAGTTAGGTTTGTGCTTATAATTGCTTTTGATAAACTATAACTAATTGTTGTTTACATTTGATAGAATTATTCTCAAAGAAATAGAAATAATAAGGCTTTTCCTAATAATTTTAAGACAAAGTAGCATATGCTAATAAAAATATATAATCACTTTAAAATGATTATATTATAGTATATTATATATACTAGACACAATTTTATATTTTTATTTTCTGCATGTTCCATCCCACCATCACCATTGTCTTTTTAAAACGTATGCATAGTCGGGTGCCATGATGCATACCCGTAAACCCAGTGACTGAAGCAGGAGGATCTCGAGTTCAAAGCCAACCTCAGCAAAAGTGAGGCACTAAGCAACTCAGTGAGACCCTATCACTAAATAAAATACAAAATAGGACTGGCAATGTGGCTCAGTGGTCCAGTGCCCCTGAGTTCAATCCCTGGTACCCTCCCCCAATAAAAAATATGCATAATATAATTTTTTTCTATCTTTCATGCAAGCATAGCTATTTCTATAACTATTCTCAGTCTTATGTCTTAGAGGTTCATATGGTTACCATTAAGCTCCTATAGATTCATATTCGTATAATCACCACCAGCTTTTATTTTCCTCTCAGTCTTTGTGCCAATGACAGCTTCCCTAATGACGAGAGTTCATTTTTGTAAGTGTATTCATTCTCTAATGACTTCCCTGCTCCTTATTCATGTCCAGACTTCCATGGGAATTATTCTTTCATCCCTTCTCCCATACAATCTCTGGTGGTAGGGAAATCCCAGTGCAGAAGGAATCATGCTTCCAAAAACCTCGTTGGTTTCCATTTGTTTAGTCAGTATCAACGTTTTTGTTTCCTTAATGGCAAGAGAAAAGGATCACTGAGAAGATGAAATAAGATAATATGTGTAAAATTTCTATACAGTGGAGAGGTAGCTTTCTGCCATGTCATAATGTGAACTTTAAACATAGATACCATATTTGCTACTTTCTCATGAATATGGACAATTATCTAATCTTTTCAAATTGTAATATATTCATTGATAAAAAGGAAATTGTAATATTCTCCACTGAATGAGACAATATATGTAATACATCAGTTACCAGGGCAGATTTTATGATAAAATCTCAACCTTTATGTTGAAGAGAAAAGACCCACAGATAATTACTTAAATATTTACATTTCTATTCACATCAGAAAATGTCTCATAAATACAGTAAAGTAAACAAAAGCTATTTTGTCAGGCAATAATGATTTGCTGTGAGGTGAAATTTATATGCTTAACATGGAAAGAAAATGATGATCTATGGTTAAAACTTAGATTATATTTAGAAAAATTCAGCCTAATTTTCTGAAAAATATTTGCATAAGGAACAAGTACACAGAATCATTTTTCACCATGGTGTTCTGACATTTATGAACTTTTTAGTTTACTTGGATAAAAGTCTTCATATTTCTAAAAAGTAATTGAGCAAAATGTTTTTGCTTTTGGTTCTGTAGGCTAAATGTATAGTAATGAGATCTTCTTTTGCCCATAATATGAAAATTAGTGTAAATTTTGTTTTCAAAGTTAAATATTATGAATATTTTGGAAAGTATTTATTAACTAAAATAAAAATTCCCACAAATTTGGCAGTATTTTATTTATTTCATGCTTTTCTCTTATTCAAGAACAAAAGCTTTGGGAGATCATAAGTACCTCCCTCAAAAATGAAATAGCTTGCTAAATTGCTTTCTAGGCACTAAGTCAAAAGTTTTTTAGGCCCTAAATCAGAAGTCTTTTAGATATAAATTATGTGAAAAATGTAAGAGTTTTCCTGAAAATCATGTGAGCCCTGTAAGTAGTTTTATGAAAGAAATCTTGTGAATAATCCAGGAAAGTGAATTCTCCTTGACAGTTTAGGTATTTTAGTTGTCCAATAGCCTAATATTTCTCAAGCATATTTTGAATGATAAATAATTCAGGGGATGCATCAAATCAAGACTCAAGTATAATTTTAATAACATCATATTCGAAAGTAATTAATTTCATGAGCTAAGACTTTGAAAAGCAATCACAAATCTGTAGGCTGTATTGAATCTTCAGAGTGTACACCTACTTCTACAAACCTATATAATTTTAAATTCATTGGTAAAGGTCAATTAATTTTATATATAAATATTATATATTTCCCACTTTGGGAAGCACAGTCATTGTGACATTTTTAATGTTTTCTTAAATATAAAATGGTCTCTAAAAGGAATGCTATCATAATTCAATCTTTAATCCACAGAAACATAGTTTAGGAATTAAGCTTTTGGGGGCCCTATAGACTTGTCGAACTTTTGACCATCAGGTTACAACATTCAGTAATTCCCAGCATCCCATGCATTTCCTTGACTATTTGGCAAAACAAACAGGCAGTAAACAGATATAGAATAAAATGGAAGCTGGGAGAGAAAAATAAGCAATAATTTGTCTCTGAGCATAGTACTAAACATGTTAGAGAAGCATGTCTTAAATTTTAACGTGCATACAAATCCTGGGGAGACCTTTTCATAGTGCAGATTCTGATTCAGTAGATCATAGCCTGAACATCGATATTTCTAACATAATTTCAGGTAAAATCAATATCGCTGTTCCCTGGGCCACACTTAGAATAATTGTAATGATGGCAATAGTCCATTATGGAATCCCTGATTGGTGCAATGATATTGTGACCAAGTTGGGTCAACCAGAGACCTCTGCTGGGATTTATATATTGAAACTGACAGACCATTCTTTCTAGTATTTCATGTTGTTAAGCAGTGATGTGACAAAGTATACTCATTTATGGAACAGGCCCACCAATGGAAAGGAAATCTCTGGGAGAGTATTGAGATGCATCAGGTCAAGCATGAGGTTAGCATTGGAGAAGAGCCTTTACAGTTTTTTAGTACCTAATTATTTGTAATGCCATATTTATTCTGTGTTGTATTTCTTCTTTTTCTTTGAAATCAATTTTTGTTGGTGCATTATAATTATATAAAACATTGGGATTCATTGTGATGTATTCATACAGGCACATAACATAATTTGGTCAGTTTTAATTCCCGGTACTTCCTTTTCTCTCCTCTCTTCTCTCCCCCTGATCCTCATCCTCTACTCTACTCTTCTTACTTCTATTTTGGAGGACATATCCTTTTGTGTAACAGAGGCCTATGGTGTATACTTTTTTTACTGTAAAAAAAATAAAGTGTCCACTATAATAACAACTTTGCATGATAACTACATATTGAATTTTTCATAGGTCTATAGGGAACAAAAGAGGAATGTACTAACCTTACTGGTTTAACCTCATGTATGTATATGGAAGTCTCATGTTTTGGATGTGAAGAAAGAAGAGACCTAATGTTTCACATAAAATAGTATTAAAATAGACTCAATCTATATTATGTAAAGTATTTATTCTTTAAATGAGTGAATATCTAACATTTACCTCTTCTTTTATAAAAATGAACTTAGTATATGGGAATGTTGCTTCTTGTAACCTAACAATTAATTGACGAACAATCTAGTGCAATTGAGAAAATTTCACACCCATTTAATTCAATTTTTAGTGTTTTTAAGTTTCAATTTTCTGCAAATATGTTTATACTGCATGTAACAAATTCATAAATGTGAAGAAACCACACATAGGATTTTCTGTCCTGACTTACTCTTCCTTTTCTTTTCCATTTTACCCTCTTCCTCCACTCCCTCCTGTTCTTCTGCCCCCTCAACTGCAGCTGCACTCTCTGCCTCTTTGACACATTCTTAACCACACTCATATAACAGAATAAGTACACATGTGTAGACACATTCATAAACATACTAATGTACATTTAATCAGTGATCGTTTTTAATGAAAGTGAATATTCACTTTGCATTTACTACTGAAAAACACCTCTTGAATATTACCTCAGTTCTATTGGTAGAACTCCAATAATTTGTATAAAGATCTCCCAAGTTGCTGATAATTTGTCATGGTTTCCACTGTCAAATTTTCTATTTTCTCCTCTTTCCACTCAATGTTTAACTTCTACAGTAGAAACAACAGGGTAACAAGCTTGTATGTATAAATTAGAATTTTTATTTTTCACATACATTGACAGGACTTATATTTGATAATAAATTAATGCAGTAGGATTCCTACTTTTTGTTTATTACATTTTATTGAAGAGAATAAAATTTGATCAGTTAGCAGATCCCATCAGTTATGTTTCTGAAGTATAATCTGAATCCAAACATCTTCTCCTGGCTTTTCAGCTTCCCTCAGGTTACCATGATACGCAAACACAGTTGCAACACCTTTCTACTGATTCTCCAATTCACCCTTGCTCCATTTCCATTTCCAGTCAGCTGATGGCAGCCAGAATGATTTTTTTTCTAAGTATCTGTTAAACCATGTTCGAAAATCTCCATTGGATCCCAATCTTCTCTGAGGAAGAGCCAAAGATTTTACCATAGCCCAGTGGCTTTCATTCAAGGACTCAAACATTGTCTTTGATCTGCCCTCTACTACCTTCCTCTTGCTCCCCCCAATTCTTTTATTTTAATTTTTTTTTAATTTATACAGACTACAAAGCTTTTTCTCAGCAAAGGATACAATCAATAATGTGCAAAGATAACCTACAGAATGGGAGAAAATTTTTTCCACACATCTGTCAGACAGAACTGAAAAACCTGGAGAAGGTGTTTATAAAGAATTTACAAAACTTTACACCAAAAATACAAAGAACCCAATTGATAAATAGGCTAAGGAACTAGGCAGACACTTCATAGAAGATGTACAGGTGATTAATAAATATATGAAAAAGTGTTCAGCATCTCTAGTAATTAGAGAAATGCAAATTAAAACTCTAAGATTTCATCTAGTCCAATTAGAATGGCTATTATCAAGAACACAAGCAATAATAGATGTTGGCATGGATGTGGGGGAAAAGGTATACTTGTACGTTGCTGGTGGAGTTGCAAATTTCTACCACTTAGCAATTTGAGTTTTATCCCCATTAATTTTGAAATGGATTGACTATCATTCAAATAGCAACAGAACTGATTAAAGCTAGTTATTATTTTCTCCCAATCCTGGTAATTCAAATTATTCATGAGACAAGGTAATACTGATTGCTAATTTTCTTTTAGAAATCTCTATTTCCATATTTTTTTCTATCCTCTATTGAGAAGAATAACAACCAGACCAGAATGATTTCTACTTATAATTAATATTAAGAAATTCTAATATAGGGAGATAAATTGCTTCATAAAATAAGAGCACACAAATTTTACCTTTAGAAATAGCACTATTTAAGCGTAAAATGAAAGTATCATGAGTACCTCATGTTAATATTTCTAACATTATGCAAGACATTTTTCACCTACTTCTCTTTATACATTTTGAAAAGTACATGGAGGTTTTGCTACAAAATGTCTCCTTGATATTTATAAGCAGCAAGAGGATTTTCTTTGATGGCCTCATTATTGTTGAATTATCTTGTTTTTAATACATAAAATGAAATTATCCTGGTAGTTTGTGCCATGTGAATACTTCCTCGTATCCTCTTCCTTCTTAGGTATTTGAGTGTGAAGCAGGATATTGCTAACTCATATTGTTAGGACAGCACAGTCACAAGCACACACACGTCAACACATTCACACATTTAAACACTCATCCATCCACACATTCACATCCCGTATTTTGACGTAAAATCATTGTTTGAATAGCACAATGTGACTAAATATTCCTATTAGAATAAGCATAAACTATTTCCAGGATGTAGTGAAAAACAATTTAGAAATTTACAGAAGGAAAAAACCAAAACATGACATGGGTTCTTATTGCTTTGATCAACAGAATGTTCACCCAGGTAATACTGTTTAAGTCCTGGGGAAGTCTTATATCAATATTAAGCTTAAACATAACATTAAGTTTATTTGGCATGATAGCTAAGAGGTCTGTGGTACCCCCCCACCCTGTTTTATAGCCTCATTACAAGTTTGCATTAATTACGCACAAAAATATTTAAATTTCAAGGGCATTAGTGCACTGAGACCTATTCTAGCTAATGCAGTTCTTTGGATCTATATCCACATTCCTTTTACTAATTCACTTCCAAAGTCAATTTTTTAAAATTTTCTTAATCCTGTATTACCTTAGCTAAAATTAATCACTCCTTAAATGATATTTGTCTAGTGTTTGGTTATTCTAAGCAATGCTCATAGTAGCATGTTTTGTTTTATTTTCCAATTTTTGAAATCAGCATTTGGACATCTGAAAGAAGGGATGGATGAAACCATACTGAATATTGATTTGCTGTTGGCACATCAGTAAGAAGGATATAAGGGACAAATTGGTTGAAATACACATAACCAAATTTTCTAGAATGTGAAAAAGGCTCACTTGTTTAGAAATACAATCAATGGCATTTATTCATAAGATGTGAAATTTAGTCAATTAGAATAGCAGAAAAAACCACTCCATTGAAAAAAAGTTATAGTAACCCAAGAAAATGCCATGTTACTAATTAATTAAATTTGATAGTACTCATTGATTATTCTTCAAAATGGATCCCATAGTCTGTGATTGAGATAAATATTGACCACAATCTGCATGCTTGCAAAGAGAATATCCACAGATGGGTTCAAGTTAGATGGGAAAGATGGTAACAGATACCTAATAATTATTAAAAATATGTAAATCATTAGAAATCTCTTTCTTCTCAAAACAAATGTATTATGAATATATAATATTTGATACAATTGGTGTATTTGTTGGTGTCTAATTTCCAAAATACAACCATTAAGAAAATAGTATTTAGCACACCATTGTTGGTGTCCATGTGTTGAACACATGAAATTTTTAAATTGTGCTAATGCAGTATTTTTGATAATGAAATAATGTCTTACTATCCAAAGGTTCAATATTATTCCCTGGGCAACAAGAAAGGAACATTCTCTGAGGATGACTTTAAAGAATTAACCAAAATGTTTTAACCTGGCTCTTTGGATATTGTTTCCTATGGGTTTTCTTACAGTGTACATGTTCTCACACTCTCTCTCTTCCAAGAAAAATTGATGCTTGAGAAGAGTGATGTGTTCCACTTGCTCCTCACTGAGTTTCTGTTAAGTTTCCTTTCATCTTCTAAACAAATAAACTAAACCACTACCAAAAAAATCAACCTACCAACCAAGAGCAATAAATAATAGATTAAGTGCCATTATTTTCCTATTTGCATTTGTCAATTGTTTTCCTTGGTGTTGTCTCTTATCCTCCAAAGAATTTAGTAGATGGTTCAATGTCGTTTCTTCATTTTTATTTCTGGCATAATTTTTAGTTATTTCCACATGGACAAAAATTCATTTTTATGTTTTAATACCTCATTTCTACAGATTCAGAGTAGACTTCATAATACCAATCCCTGTAATGTCTAAATTCACTTAAAATTGCATTCTGCAAATCTAACTTTTTAACAGAACTTCTCTGATATCATATTTGAAAACTCATCTACACCAGTATATTAAAATTATTTTTACCATCCAAATTTACCTCATGTCCTAATTTCTCTTCTTACCTAATACAGGCCTAAAGACCCATTATCATAATGATTAATAGGTGATTTAAACAGGTGTAATTATACATTTCTTTTCTTCATCAAAATACACCTAGGAAAATGTCCCTTCTACACTCAACTTTTTACTTGCTCTAGCAAGCAAAATTATAAGATTTCAAAGGTACTATACCCTTGTATAATTTCCTCCTTTTCAATTGAAACAGTGCCTGTGAATGTTGTGGGTTATCACTCCTGTTATACAATACCTAGTATCACAAATGTGATTTTGCAGATAAATTATGAGTTAATAAAATAAAGAATATACTGGGTGGGCCTGACCTAATCAGTTAAGCCATCAACAGAGATAAGAAGTAAATCTCAGATGCTTGCTGGCCTTCAATGTCAAATTGCCAAAGGTAAAAGAAGAGGTTATGTGGGGGTCCTTTCTGCCACGTCCCACATGGAGAAGGAAAAGATTAACTGCTGGAGGAGGATGTTGGCAGTTTTTCTATCTATTACCCAAAAACCTTATCTACTCAATGAACACACAAGAGCCAATACTCTTTTCATGAAAGATGGGGGCGTGATGGGACTGGCCATACCAGCTCTGGCCTCTTTACGACTCTCCTTTATTTATAATATAAAGGTAAAGGGGGCCAGGACAGGGAGGAGCTTCTTCTGTGATGGACAAGATAGGGTAGGGTTAGGGGAGCCATCCTCTTAGGGGAAAGTTCCAGAAGGAGACAGGGAGCCATCCCACACAGCACCATATGCTTCCTGGCAGTTCTTAGAAGCCAAGTCTCTGCATCCCTTGACTCAACCTAGTCTGATTCTGCTAAGTAAGGACGGCTTCCCATAAGGTCATATGGTAAGGACATAAAGGCATTATCTAGTAACTCAAAGAGTTTTTCAGTTGACATTTAACAAAGAGATATGGAATTCACACATACAGTTACAAGGAACTTAATTTTGCCAACAGCCTGAAAGAGTAAGTCTGGAAGAGACATCGAGTTCTAGATGATGAAAGCAGAGATTTCAATATGTAACCTCAGTTCAGTTGGTAACCTCAATTCCAATATGGTAACCTCTCAGCACAGAGTGCAACCTTGCTGTGACCCTACCCTGCCCTGGAGGAACTGCAAGATAATGTATGTTGTCTTTTAAATTCACTAATTTGTGGTAACTTGTTATGCAACAAGAGAACATTATGAAATGGACTTTGTATCTATAAAAATAGAAAGTTGAATGATGTTGGAAACAAATTCAATCCCCCCTCTGCGCCAACATACAAACCATCTAACTCGTCTTTACTTAAATGTACCACTGACTCAAATTCTCCCTTCGTGCTACAAGTAAATCTACCACATTTCTCTATTTAATGTATTTCCCCACCTTTAATATGCTATTTTCTCACTTTTTCTATTTTTATAGCACCATGATATTTTGCACTAATCTTTCAGCAAAGCATAATTGATTGCAATACTTCTAATTTCTTAAGTAAATAAAAATAATCAAGAGAACTTATGCAATATCAACCAATGATCTATAAAATTAACACTACATGTTATATTGTTTTCTATTACAGAAATAAACTTATTTTTTCTTGAGTAAGATGAATCATGCCACTTTGGCACTGTGCGCCTTTCTTTTTGACTACTTTTGGCTTTATTTCTTATATTTGAACATAATTTTAGTATCATCAAATCTCCCCTCTATACAGGAACATGCCCATTACTACAGGCAGTTTTCTAAATGGACTTGATTTCCTCTTCTTCCATTGTTTTCCAATATTCTCATACGGACCTCTCTCTTTTTTTTTTTCTCCTTGATAACAGTTTCAATTCACATGTCTTCAATTTCATAACCAAGAGAAGTTTGAACTGTGAGTTTGGAGCTTTATGTGAAATGGTATCCAGGAAAATGTTCATGTGTGAATGGTACCTGGGAAAAAGGTGAATCTGATCCCGAGAGGTGACTGTCTCTGGCAGTTGATGGATCTGTGGTTATACAAAGGGATGAGAAAACCAATCAAACCCCTTTCTGCCCTGTGTACTGTGTTGACATACATTTGATTAATCTGGGTTATGAACTTTATAGCAAAGGATTGGGGAAGTAATTCACTGGAGAATTACTGAAAAAAGGTTCCTGTTGGCAAACACTTAATTTCAGAGACATCCAGAGCTCTCTCTAGAGGCACGGACGTTAGACATTTTCCTTCCCTGTGGTTAGTCCTCAGTCAGATTGGAAGCCTACCTGTTGCTGAACCTACAGAGAGAATGGAGCACTCACTTCCTTGGAGAAACTGTATGTTTCAAAGCTCCTGTAAAAACTGCTAAAGAAAATGGTATCTGACATTTGCCTGGAGAAGAGGGGGAGTGGATTTTACTCATGTGACTCCTGGTTACAGAAAAAGGAAATATGATATAAATAAGAGTCTCAAATTCTCTCTCTCTCCCTCTCTCTCTCATTCTTTCTCTCTCTCTCTCTCTCTCTCACTGTCCTCTCTCCCTTTCTTTTCCTTTGTTTTTGAGAATTCAGCTTAATAAGCATTAAGAGTTTAGTACAAATTATACATTAAATACTACTAGGAAATAATAGATTAATTAGTAGGACTTTTTTTTCACTATCATTAAAGATTTCACAGTTCAATGAGGAGAAAGAAATGTAATTACATTCATAAAGTAAAGTGACATATGCAATATTGTAAGCATGTAAATAAAAGTCAGTGAGAAAACATTCATTGAACTCCAAAAATTCTTTTTGTCTAGAAAAATAAAAATGAGGCTGAAAGTGATAAGAGACTAGAACACAAAGGAATCCCTACACTGTACAGCATGCCACTTTAGGGAGGATGTGACTCCTAGGTCCTTTGGTGAATCCAACTTATTTTTGTCACCATATAGCAGTAACCATTTAATGATTCATTTATACTTCTTAATTTATATAATTAAATATTTCATTTAATATTTTATCATCTTTGTTGCTTTTATAATTTAGTATTATTTACTTATTTGTAATCCCCTCATATCTTTAAATATAACAAACAAAAAAACAGTAGTGTGGCTTCAGAGAAGACCCATGTTTCTTGTCTGCCTTCAACTCCTCATAGGAGGAGATAACCAGAACATTCTTGTATCTAGATTTTGACCTTCGGTGCTGTAGAATGTTTCTGCTAAGAATTTGTAAACACAAATCAGCCCTAATGTATTCTTGGGGCCCAAATTTACATTACACATTGGATTAGAAAACAACGGTGAACCTCAACACTTGAGTTTGAAGTGTTTCTCTATCGATAATACTTTTGGGTCTTCTGGCAGAAGTAAACTTAAATTACCTTTGAAGGAACTCAACTTCGGAGAAGCTTGAAAAGTTCCAGAGTTTAAAGTCAAAAATAAAACACACAGCATAACGAGCCTCCAAACTGAGAGCCGGCACAGACTTCAGGAACAGCCTCCAAAGCTCCAAGTGTGGATGTTTTGGGACATGAGGCTTTTTGATGGAGTTAGAATGGATGGGCTTTCTCATCAACAAATTAGGAAGGAAAACATGCTAAAAGAATCTTGAAATACCTACCCACATAGTAGGGCTAACCACAAGAACACAGCACTTATGTGTTGGTAATAGGGAGACATTCTCTTTAGAGACTTACGTAAATAGGGACTCGAAATCATGTCCCAGAGTGGGAGATAGAAAGAGTGCAAGGTTGTGCCTAAGGAATTTAAAAATGCATCTCAATTAAAAATAAGAAATTTGAAATGTTGTGTCAACCTTTATATGTGTTCTTTGCAAATTAAGGCAGAATTAAATGTAAATAGGAATGATCTTTATATTGTCTTTAATTTTATTTCTGCTCTACAATTTAACATCCTAGAGAATTTTGGAGAAGCAGTGAAGCATCTTGAAGAAAAGGAATAAGAGTAGACTACTTTGTCTTCCACCTATTTTTATCTTCTGGACATGAGTGTGTGACATACCTGCCAAAGGGAAAAACACAAGTAATTTAATGGTTAGATAAGAATGGTCATGCTTCTATATGTTAATATTCAGCTATGTCCAGAAAGTTATAGAAATCCATGTCTCTGTTGCTTATCTTGAGTGGATGATGGGACAGACAACAAAATGTGTTTCCCTCTTTTCTTTAGAATATATGAGCATTTTTATTATTGTTTTCAATTTCTGCACATCATCTTCAATTCTGAGAATAAAAGACAAACTGATAATATTCTCCTGCACTCTCATGCTATGATGTACTTCATCTTAAAATAAATCTAGTATTTTCTTTGTTTTAATCCAGTAGATGAAACCTTTCTTGTGCTCTAGTTTCCAGTAGAAAGGTAAGTTTTAACTTCAGACCTTTCCCAAGTTCTCTGATTTCTAGGCTGCTCTTTCTAGGAAGTCTGCTTTAGAAAATGTGCTTACGTCTGTGACTTCTGCTTCCTTGCCCCTACTTTCTTAGATTGATTCCAGTTAGGTTTTCTTGCCATCAATATTCATGTTCCCACTCCCATGTCCAATATACAATATTTCATCCTTATTTTGCTTTTTCTATGAGCAGAATTTGAAAAAAAAATTCTTTCTTATAAATAATTTTATACTTAGATTTTAAGATTCTACCTTCCTGTTCTTCCTCTATCTTATTGCGTGTTCCTTTTAAATTTTATTTTGCTTAATCTCTAAATTTTATAGACCTCAAATGTTGTGGTGACCTGTGTTCACACCTACTTTCTTTGCTACTTGCACGCACTTTTTCTCTTGTAGTTGTATTACTGTGAACACCATTTACTGATGAGTTAAATTTCCATCTCCAACCCTAAATTGTTCATTGTATTGAAGAATCACATATTTGACTCACTACTCAAAAAGTCACTTCAGTGTCTTAAATGTATCTCAGAATTAATGTGTATATGGCAGATGGATTTTAAGATTTACCCCAATTGTTCCTATTTTTTGATATGTACACTTTTGTGGAGTATCCTCAAAATAGTGCTGCTAACACATACTCTCTCTGCTGTCTCTCTTCCTTAGATAAAGCAATCAAGCATGTGTTGAGGTCAACATGGCAAGACACTGAGAGGACAAGGCTGATCACCAGCAAGGAGCTGAGACAGTCAGTTCATGCAGTTGACTTCCCATGAAGAAATGAATTGTGCCAACCACCACATGAGCATGGAAGCAAGTTCTCCTGGATTTGAATCTCATAGGACACCCAAGTCCTGGCTGACACTTTGTTCACAAAAGACCCTAAGGCTTGATACCATGCCTTGATTTCTGACCCATCAAAATGGTGAGACACCACTGTGTGGTTTTTAAACTCAGTTGGTGTTAATGTATTATGCATCAGGGGTCAGCTAATACATATTTTGGTAGAAGGAGTAGAAGGCTATTGGAGTAAATATCTATAAATATCAGATTTTTTTTTAGAACTGATCAGTGAACAGAGTGATTACAGCACAACATTGGAACCTCCATGTTTCTGGCAGCATCTCTTTTGCCATTTTCCCTTGCACACATTGAAAAAGTAAACCACATATGCAGAGATGCAAGTGGCAAGAAACTAAGGATAGTATCTGGCTGAAAAATAGCAAGGAGCTGAGCCCCTTAGTCTGACAGCCCACGAAAAATGGAATCCTGCCAAAAGCCATGTGAAATTGGAAGCAGATCCTTCCCAGTCGCACATCAAATAAAATCTCAGTTCTAGCCAGCACAAGAATTGAAACTTTGTGAGAGAACCTGATCCTTAGCTGTGCCTGGATTTCTGGTCCCAGATATTTTGAGAAAATAAATGTATGTTGCTTTAAGCCACTAAGTCTATTGTAATGTCCTACACAGCAATGATACCTAACACCAAGTCTGGAAGAGATTTCTTATTTTCCATTGCTCCCCAAACTTACTTCTTCCTAGGTGCTCTATCTCTTGTTAATGGGCATCTCAATCCATTTATTTGTTAAGTGAAAATTTGGAATAATTCTTCTAATATTTAGATTTTTGTCACTATAACCAAAATACCTGAAATAACTGACCAGGAGAAAAAGTGCATTCTAGGCTCTCAGTTTCTGAGATTTATCTACAGTTGGCCAAATCCATTGCTCTGGGCCCAAGGGACGGCAGAACATGATGGCAGAAGGCATGGAGGAGGAATGTGTTCAGTTCATGACAACCAGGAAGCAGAAAGACAGAAAGAAAAGCCATTAGGACAAAATATTCTCAAGGGCACACCTCCATTGACTCAGCTCCTTCAGCTACACCTACCTGCATATAGTTACTCATTAGCAGAGTAGTCCTTTCAGATTATTAATACATCAAATGGATTAATCCACTGATTAGGTTGCAGCTCTCAGAATCTAATCATTTTACCTCTGAACATTCCTGCATTGACACAAGAGCTTTGGGCGGACACCTCATTTTTAAACCAAATCTTGAGACTTCTCTTTTCTTTATACATTGCAAAATGCTAGAAATTTCCATGAGTTAGAGAAAATAAACATTTCTTATCACCTCCATGAGTATGGTGCTAGTCCAGGGTACAAAAATATTCTACTTTAGATCACAGCAATCACTGACTTGCTCACTCTGCTCAAACTGGACAATCATTTCTGCCGCTGCTTGAATATGTCATACTGGTTTTGTCTCTTGTATTGATATTTGCTCTTCATTTTAACGAACAACTCTTCCCTCAGGTCTTTGTGAAACCTTCCCATTTAATTTTAGGATTTGGTTAAAATAATCATGTCCTCAGAGGTTTCTTCACTGGCTATGTAACCAAAAATAATTGTGTAGATTCCTTCCATCATTATCCATTCTTGGATGGTATTTATCAATGCTAATCTTTTATTAGCTATTAACAGTTAATTTTTCTTTTCTTTTCTTTTTTTTTTGAGAAAGACAGCTGTTATCTTCTTTATGCTATTCAATGTTAATTCTTAGTCCTCTGTAAAAATACCTTCCACAGGGTAAGTGTTCCATAAATACTGACTGTTGTTGAATACATTAATAAATTCTATCTAATTTAAGTATACCTAGTTTGTATTAACTATTACACTGTATGTCATTGTCTTAAAATGAGATATAGGTGAACCTCTGCTGAAAAAATTCATCACACAGTCACTACTTTAGTATTTACCTTTTGTGTAGGTTTGTCTTCTTTCCATTTTCATTCAGCAAGTTAAAAATTTTTGATTATTATGTACTTGTTTTACCAATAACAATATCCTGTGTCATTATTTCTCCTTGTGAGTAGCATTACTCATTTCCCTTTATTTTACATTCTGCCCTTTGCCCTGTTATGTAGTTTAAATTTATTGTTAAAGTTCTCTACTCAATAGCAATACTAACTTCCATTTGAATTCTAGTGACAATTACTTATTTTCTAATTTAAAGCTATTTGGGCTTCAAAGGTCAAAATCCAAAAGTCATTAATCCAAAGTAGGAATACCTAGCATTAAGGTGAATTTAACAGAGTGCCTAGGGATCTATGCTTTAGATAGAAAAATGAATAAAAAATATATAGTATAACATAAAGACTTGCATCATCAATTAAAACTATGTCATGTTGTCGGGGTCTTAAGCCCCCTTGCTCTTCTCGACCAGTGACAAGGGAAGGGGACACTCCCCAACAAGGCCAGACCGGGAAAGGTAGGGCCGGCTGACTGCCCACACCTAGCCCTCCGGGCGGAGGACAATCATATGCATCAGGGAGACCAGTCACAGCAGGAACTCGTTTATTGAGGAAGTCACACAGCTTTTATTTGGGGAGACAAGAGTCCCATAGGACTATATGGCAAGCACGAGCTGATCACGTTGGCGGAACTGTTGTTAACCAATCCCTGACGGTGGTCCGATTTATCGTCATTAACTATTGAAACCGCCTTTAAGGCCTTGATCTTGCTCACTCGCCAGGGAGTAAGGAGTCAGCCTGAGTTAGTTAACGTGTCATTAGTCCCAACATCATATCTAATTAGAAAGGTAAAAAGTAATTCATAGTATTAAACTTACAGCTAGTGCATTTTTATTAAAATATTCTTACATAGCAAGAAAGTATTTTAATCTCATTCAAATACTTTGATGTTTTACATTTTACAAGTATTGTATTTCATATAAATTTTATTTCATTTGAGATAAAACTAATCTTCTAGATATTAACATTTTGTATTGTGATAGTTTAAGAAAGCACTACAAAAAAAGTTTTAGTTCCTTGGAAACATTGATTATATCTGACTGTCAATTGTTTGTGCTCAGAAACTCATATAATGTCAGGCCCATGGTAGAAACTGAAGAGAATCTCAAAGAATGGTTAAATGAGTTAGTAAACTAGATCTCACACAACACAGAACTTGCAGCCTGCCCTTAAGTTATACATATGATAAATGATGGAGGTTACACATGTATCAGTTACATAATAATCTCAGTGATAAAAGAGTTCACATTCTTTTCCATTCAGTACATCAAAGCCTGTCTCAACTGCACCAGCAACAGAATCAACTTGCATGGGAGGACATTCTTCAATGGGTAGACTCTTCTTTGCTCACTTTTGTATCTTGTCAGGTGTGTCACAGAATTCACTTCTCTGGCAGGACTCCTCAAACAATAACTGATGAGAGTTAATATAAATGTGTCCCCACAGGATTACATGGAATAATTTTCTGACACATTTTCTCCATTTTCTCCCAGACCCTACCATTAGTATTAGTATTAGTTTATTTATTGACAGTGGTGATTTGTTTAATAATATATCTTGTATTACCTACCTCCCCTTTACTTTCCTATATCTGCATGCTTATAATGATGTTTTGTGGGATCAATACTGAAATAAATTACATCCATTGAAGTCATTGTGTCAAGTCAATTTCTGGAAAACCTCTAATCAACACAGAAAAATCATGTGTGTGTGTGTATACATGTGTGTGTTATGTCTACTTTTTGACAAGGTCCATCCAATAAAGAAGAATAACATAAGCAAAATGAGAAATTTTCTGTAGAAATGTTTATCTGTTCAGTATTGAAAATATAATATGTATTTAAAATAATAAATATGAAGTGTTATCCCAATAATATTAACTATGAATATTTGTTTACCTTCCTTAAACACCTGTCAAACATAGTAAATCTATATAAAATCTATAAAGATAAAGAGAATGAGTGTATGTGTGCCATGTAGGTAATACCCAGAAGTATCACATATTTTAGTGAATTTCTAAAGAATAAAGTCATTGGAGAAAATAATCAAATAAAGGAGGGAAAACATTCCACATTTCATATATACATATATATGTGGGAATTGTACACACACATTCAATTATCACACTAAATTTTTTCATTCAGTTTTAAATAGGGTAAATGTAAAATTTAAAGTACACATTTGTTTTATGTCTAAAACAAGTTACATAATTCCAATAATAAAGAAAAAAATCCTAAACTTTCTATGATATTTAGTTTAAAAATTCTCTGATATTTAGTATATTGTAGCTTTAAGATACTAACAACTGACATCAAGTTTTGAGCACTGCTGTACACTCATACAATGTAACAAACTCTTAAAAGTTTTGAAGACAAGTAACTTGCACTCAAATTTATTTCTCATATACCACATGATGTTTTTAAATTAGTGGGAAATATAAAAAAAAATTGAGATAATTAAGCACTCAGTTTATGAGCCCTTCATCATTTTTGTAGAAAAAGAATAACTTCATAAACTTTGACAATGTTAGTGTTGCCATATGGTTAATATAAACTGAAATATACAAGGAGAAATGATGGAGATTGATGCCTTTTAATTTCTTTACCAAACATAACATAGATAACTGACTTTTTTCTTTAGTGAAAAAAATGTAATTTTAAGCTGTTTTAAGATTTAAAGTTCACAGACAAGGAACTGATGAACAAAATGGATGATTGAGTTATTGTTCTCATCTCTTCCTTGCTACCAAAGCATAAATTTTAGGTTAATCAAAATATTCATTGATTAATAAAGTATTGAACCAAGTATCTGGACAAACTCTGCATGGAAAACACTAAATATGCTGAAAAATATTTTAAAATTTGGTATCAACAAGATCATTAAAATTTAAGGAATTCTTAGGCAAGTTGAAGAGAAATTGGGAAGTAAAAGAAGTAAACAGAGTCCTAAAGAGAATTTTGACCATCAGGCACCAGTTCATATTATTTAGGATTGAGAAAATAAAATAACAGTTCCAAATGTGTCTGTGCTTAATATGAGAATTTACACATGTAAAACATTTCATAGATTAAGGGAAAATTTTAAATAATATAAAGTAAATTAATTCCCGACATTCTGGGAAATTTCCTTAGGCTTGATCAGAGAAGAATGGGTAAAACAGCAAAATATCACACCTGAGAAACTAAATGCACAAAGTAGTCTTTACACAGATTTGAATATAAAATTATCAAACAACAAAACTATTAGATGAAATTGATTCTTGAGGGATGCAATAGGTTAATCATATATATTGATGAGCTCTTTATGGAGCACCTTACATTGTGTAAGACTCAAATTAACATAACAAATAAATTTCCGATTAAATTTAACAACTCACTGTGAAAGGTTATTAAACACAGAAGGCAAGAAACAACCATGAATAAAAAACTAGTAGAGGAAAATCTGAGAGACTGGATATTGAAATGTGAAGAATTAAGTTGAAAATTTAATATGATTATTGTTTTAAAAATAGAAAAAACATTTTTAAATACAGGGAAGCAAAAACTATAGTGAATGACTCATCAGACTTGAAAAAATGAACTATTAGAATTTTAGAAATAAAATATTGAACAACTATTATTAGAATCAATATAATGTCTTCATGGCACTTTAGTTATAACAGATGAGAGAATTAATGAACTGGGAAGAAGATGAGTAAATGTTAACATAGAACATAAAACATATAAAAAGAGATGGAAAATATAAAACAAGATAAAGATATGGAGGGATACTTTGTAATATATGTATGTATATACATATATACATATATAAGTATACATACGTTTGTATACATATATACATATATGCAGTTTAAGTGTAGTTGGGTCTCTGAAAGAATGAAGTAAATAAAGGATAATCTGTTCTGAGAAATTAATATATGAAACATTTGTAGAAATGATGACAAGTACCAGTCAAACCATTTAAGTAACTCAAAACAATTTGATGAATAAAAATAAATCCATACATAGAGTAGCTTTTAATATCTATATTTATTAACATTAAGTCAATGTTATGTTTTAATATTCATATTATTTTGAATATATATAGGTGTTATAGTAATCATCTTCATTCATATTGCCTTTAATTTGTATTTAATTTTATGTTTAAAAAGTATATTTTTCTCATATTTGAATGACCTATTTTATTTATAGTTATCCATTTTTATATTCATATATTTCATTATAATTCATTGTGTGCAAAATATAATTGTTAATTATAATATATATTATAGTATATGTTAATTTATTAGAATAATAGAATATATTTTGTAATATATATTAACCTATATTTATTATTTGCATTAATATCTATATTAACAATATGCATATTTGATATAAATATTTAGTTACACTATCCTGAACGTGAACATTTAACATTTGAAATAAAACAGATTATTATGTAATTATAGAGAAAAGTCATACTGATTCTCTATGTTCAATTTTTAACTTTCTAAGGTGATGTAATGGCAACCAGAGGAGATGTCACCCTTCATACACAGACTCCATGTGATAGCAAAGGGTTCAGGAAATAAAAATCTGGGTTGTTATATAGGAGAGAGACACCCCTCACCTACACTTCTGAGCAGCTTTTGTTTTCCACTGAAACAATGATACTTTGAGAGCACAAAGGGGAGTTTCTTAGGACCTTCCCTTCTGAACGTATTTAAGTGTATTCTAGTGGAAGATAAGACTGGTATTTCCAGACTTACAACCCAGAGTATCTTCATGGTCCTCAGTCACATTCATACTTGAAATGGGAATACTTATATGGGGAAACTTAATTGTCTCTGGAATTCTAATTATATTTTCAGTCATACTCATTTTCTATAAAAACAATTCTTAGAAAGTCCTAATCTTGCAGAAATGTACATTTTCTTTATTGTCTGCTGTTGGTAAAATTCCAAGACATAGAGCTTCAGAAAAAGTTTTATAAGAATAAATAAATAAATAAAGGAAGAAAAGGAGAGAGGGTGGGAGGGAGAGAAGAAATATATTCAAAATCATAATGTAAATTGTTGGTGAACTTCTTTACAGCAATAGACTCCAGGAAAGATCACAATATTAAATGTTCAAAATATAGAGAAAGTATCACTTTCAACCAGAAATCTTATCTTTCAAAAACAAGAGTGAATAGAACCAGAAACCAAAGTACAGAAATTCCACTATCAGACAATTATGAATATTTGTGTAAAGAATGTATTTAGTACTAAAAGAAAATAATCCTGAATATACAGTCTAATAAACAAGAAGTAATGGAGAGAGAAAAATAAATAAATAGACATATATTTGAAAGCAGTTATATTGAATTAAAATAATATAAACTTTACCCTGTAGGAAACATGAGTAAAACAATAAATTGTTTAATTCTATATAAAGTTTCTACATTATGACTTCTAAAAAGTTAAAAATATAGAACTTTAGAATGTAAATAATCCAACTGACAAATGGGCTAAGGAAATGAATAGACACTTCACAGAAGAAGATATACAAGCAATCAACAAACATATGGAAAAATGTTCAACATCTCTAGTAATAAGAGAAATGCAAATCAAAACCACCCTAAGATTTCATCTCACCCCAATTAGAATGGCAATTATCAAGAATACAAGCAACAACAGGTGTTGGCGAGGATGTGGGGAGAAAGGTACACTCTTACATTGCTGGTGGGGCTGCAAATTAGTGCAGCCACTCTGGAAAGCAGTGTGGAGATTCCTTAGAAAACTTGGAATGGAACCACCATTTGACCCAGCTATCCCACTCCTTGGCCTATACCCAAAGGACTTAAAATCAGCATATTACAGAGATACAGCCACATCAATGTTCATAGCTGCTCAGTTCACAATAGCCAGATTGTGGAACCAACCTAGATGTCCTTCAATTGATGAATGGATAAAGAAAATGTGGTATATATATATACAATGGAATATTACTCAGCCATAAAGAATGATAAAATTATGGCATTTGCAGGCAAATGGATGAAACTGGAGAATATCATGCTAAGTGAGATAAGCCAATCTCAAAAAACCAAAGGAAGAATGATATCGCTAATAAGTGGATGATGGCACATAATGGGGGGTGGGAAGGGTTAGTGTTGGGGTTGGAGTTGGGTTTAGGGAGGGGGGCAGAAATGGAGGAAGGAAGGACTGTATAGATGGAGGGGAAGGGTGGGAGGGGAGGGGGGGAAGGGAAAAAATGGCAGAATGAATCAAACAACATTACCCTATGTAAATTTATGATTACACAAATGGTATGCCTTTACGCCATGTACAGACAGAGAAACAACATGTATCCCATTTGTTTACAATAAAAAAAAAAATATAGAACTTTAAAATTTGTAAGGTTAAAAAATTAATGCAAAAGAAATCTGTAATCCTTCCATATGAAAGCTAGAAAAGAGAAAAACACTGAAATGGTTCACTATAAGGAAAACATAATATGGTAAAATACATTGAATGAATCAGTAATTATAATAATCATAAATAAAATAGATTCTTTCACACAAAAGTAATTTGGATGAAGGGGAAAACAGCTACTTGTTACTTGAAATAAAAAAATAACAACCAAGGAATAGAAGAAAATTGAGAGCAACAGGATTCAAAGTTTAAAAAAAAGAAAAAGAAAAAGACAGATTTCTAATGTATCTAAATTTTGGTAAAAACAGATATGGTGAACTGGCCATATAATGTTCCTTATGATAAAATTCAATGATCCTCCAGACTACACATCCTCCTAATAGCCTCCAAAATATAAAGAAAAATAGAAGGAAATAATCCTTACAATGAAAGAATGAGCTACACAGTCATAATGAAAGATTGTAAAATATGGTATTAGTTTAAAGTACGTAAACGGAGAAAATTATATAAAATAAATACTAGGATAATAAACTTGTACTATTTTATAATGCATGCGAAATTGTAGAAGATTCTTTTCAAGCATGAAAGAGGCATTTATGTAAAAAAATCACACACATTGGCACTGAAAACAAACGTTGAAACCTTTTAAATTATTTACATCATGCTAAATACACTTTGACAATAATAAGAATAAGCCCGGATATGCAGTGGCATATGCCTGTAATCCTGGCGGTTCTGGAGGCTGAGGCAGGAGGATGGAGAGTTCAAAACCAATCTCAGCAAAAACCAGGTGCTAAGCAACTCAGTAAGAGCCTGTCTCTAAATAAAATACAAAATAGGGCTGGGGATGTGACTCAGTGATCCAGAGTGCCTGAGTTCAATCCCTGTATCACCCCCCGACCCTCTCCCAAAAAAAGAATAAACTTGAAACATAACAAGATTAATTATATCAATTTAACAATTAAGAACATTTTAATGAGTCCAATAAAGAATCATAATGAAAAACAAAACTATCCATATTGAATGTATTTCAAACTTACAAGATAAGATAAACATTATTCTTATTTTATTTTAAATATATCCTCAGATTTATTTGTATTGATGGTCTGACAGTGCAAAATTCTATCCTTTGGCTTTTCTGGTTTTATACACTTCTATTTATTGCATTCCTAGCTTAATATACTTATATTAGAAATAAAAATAGGTAAATATTATCAAGCAAACAGTCTACTCAAGAAGTAAGAACTAAAAAAACCAGGAGAACAAAAAGAAAAGAATGAGGGAAATGGTAGAAAGAAAGAGAAAATTAAAATAGAAAAAAAAGAAAAATAGAGCACAAGTAGGTAGATTAAGAGAAGCATTCTCTTCTGGAAACCAGTTGTTAATTGACTCAGAAAAACTTAAACTATGGAGACCAGAAAAAAATTTTTCTGAGTATATTTCTACAGTGTTTGCAACAAGGGTCATTTTTATTCCCTTAGATCTGATATCTATATATTCTCCCTATTGCAAAGAAAAGCACCATATTTTTAATAATAGGTGTTGGGTATACATCACCTGGGGGAGGATTGGAACCTCAGTTGTCATAGAATATTACCTCCTAGATTGCAACCTAGAAAAATCTTTAAAAAGTAATTGCATTGTACTGGGATTGTGGTTCAGTGATAGAGCACTCGCCTAGTATGTGTGAGGCACTGGGTTTAATTCTCAGCACCACATATAAATAAATAAAGAAATAAGGTTCCATCAACAATTAAAAACATTTTAAAAATAATTGCCTCATTATGAGAATATCAGAATCGTATCTCTCTATCAATTACCCTGAATGGATGCAATATATATATATATTGCAAATACTGGTTTACTTTTCTGTCTGGAACTCTTGATTAAGAGCTTATACTATGTTCAATACATCAATAGGGAATACCATTGAACATCATTTCAAAGCAAGGAATTCACCAAGAAGCAAAATGAGTATAACATATTACTGTGAGTGTATGACTAAGAAACTCACATGCCATTTTATACGCACCACACAGAAAATGGTTGATAAAGGGTCATTTTCCACTGTTGATAGGTTGGACTTTTGACAGACCCTGTAACTAGGTCAGCATCGGTGAAAGGAAATCTGTTCTTTTGTAACCAGACATAGCCTTAAACTCCTGTCACAACAGCTACTTCTTTTGCCTGGGATAACGAATGTCAGATGACTGAAACCAGCTGATATAAAACTGGTTAAGGTAGTATATAATGTATGTTCATCCACAAAAAATGCAAAGCTATTCACATTTTTTTGCCCAATTTGTTAAGTTAACCCACAATCCTCTTTCACTAATTTCCTCAAACCCTGGTTTTTAAACTTTATTTTTAGTTAGCTCCTGACCAAGTAACCAAGCTATGTGCTACAGCCCTTACCCTTACAATGGTATTCTGACCACAGACCATCTGTTTTCCTCCTACAAGTTATGGAATAGGTAGACTTCTCAAAGCTCTTCACTGTTATTTCATGTTACTTCAGCATCACTGAAACTCTAAGCAGGTCTAAGTGCAATATAATTGCATATTCAACATATCTGCTAACTTATCAGAGAATCATACTTCTCCAGTTTGGTTCATTGTAAGACACTATCATGTGCCAACAGATGCAAGCAGATGGAGAGACATCACTGTAAATATGATTGTACAACATGTCATTTGGGTAACATTTGTTCAGCTTACTCATACCATCAGGCTCTGCTTGTGCCTGATCCAGAATTTATCTTTTTAATACTACCATGGACATTGATCAGGCCAGCATATTATGGCATTGTGAGACAGAGAGGACTTGATTTCTTGTTGACATAGTATCATCTATGTCATGATCAGATTCCAAAAGCTCTCTTTCCTATGGCATGTCTGCACACGGCACAGGAGGAATATTCTCCTGGGAATGTTCACAAATCCCAGGCACAACATCTTGTCCTACCATAAATACTACTGGCACTAGAGAACCTAGTACGTTACATGAGCCAAGTGAATGGTGGCTTGCATTACAGTCTGAATGTGTTTCTGTGACCTTTACTATTATCATGAATTTTTCATAGGATTTATTACACACCTTCTGGAGGGATTGTGTCCTACATAAGCAAATAGTGTGCTTTTCACTACTTGCATATGTGCTGTGTTAGTCAACTTTTCAACACTGTGACCAGAATACTTGACAAGAACACCTGTCAGAGATAAAACATATTTTACCTCATAGTTTCAGAGGGTTCAGTTCATGGTCACCTGACTCCATCTCTCTGGACCTGAGGTGAAGCAGAACCATCAAGGTTGACAAAGCACAGTGGAGGAAAGCCACTCACCCATGGCAGTCATGAGGCAGAGAGAAATAGGAAAGGGCTGGGCAGAAGATAAACCCTTCCAGGACACACACCCATTGACCTACTTACTCTAAGTAGGTCCAAAATCCCAGTAGTCCTAGTTGGTCATTCAGTTACCAATGAATTCATACCTTGATAAGGAGAGAATATCATAATCTAACCAGTTTCCCAAAGCCCATCTCTGAGTACATGAGGCTTTGAGTGACATTACAGATTCAAACCATAGTATATGTTCTTATTTTTATGATGCCACCAATTTTGTGGGACAATATGATATTCTAAGATCATAAAGTTGGGCATCATCTCTTCAATTATATTATGATAGCATCAGATTTAGCAATGTTCTGGAATAAGAAAAAAGTGTAGTACACTACTGTCCCTGTGTATACTTAAATTACTTTTGATCTTCCTTTTTCATAAGAATTTAGATGACCTAGCTGGTAAGGTGAGCACATATGAAAAATCAATAGCCATATTCTATGCACATGAAGCAATGCTAATTGCCTTTGAAAACAAAATTTCTTCTCTAAATTGATATCAAGATTACTTGATATCAATTGTCATCAAGTATCTCTGCCAGAATATCTTTTCATGGGTCAGAATGAAGAATTGAATGCAATATCATGAGAATCATCACCTTATTGTGTTCTAAGTCTTTAAGATATTACTAAATTCTTCCTTTGCCCTGAGATGGGATATAGATTTAGTAACTTCTTGTGTTTGGAGTTGGCTTATTTTAGATGTTTTGTTATCAAACTCTATACATTTAGAGATGAAGAAATGACCATACTGTGGATCTACTGTGGAGTAGACCTAGCATGAGAAGGACCTAGTTCATTACTTTACTTACAATGGAGTTCCCATATGTCCCAAATCAAATGGAGTAGCATCCATGATGTGATGGTACTGTGAATTTCTGGAAATAAACTTCCAGGTGTACATTTGCTTTCAAAAGTCTTTTTTTAAATGCGTGAGAATTCACTTTACCATTCTATTCAATTATTTGAATACATCACTGTAGGTCTCTTAGGGAAAGGACTTGAGAAATTGTTGCCAGTTTTAACCATGATTGTTGCAGTCTTTCCTTTGGGGTCAGGATTCTCCTTTTGTCACATGAATTCCAGATCCAAAAACTAGCTAGAGTGTAGAAATTAGGCAAAGAGTCCTGATTTTTCATGAAGTCTCCTTTTCTCAACTTTGTAACCATTCCTCCCTGATTTCTGTAGATTGCTTAACTTATCTTCTTGTTGCCTGTTGATTTTTCTTATCCCTAAGAATTTTATATTCTAGTAGGAATTCTCAACACTCTTTGAAGAGCTGCCCTGTTCCCCGCTCACTGTCCACCTCTGTGATGTTGCTGCTGCTATTTTAAACTTACAGTGCTATTGATAGTTGAACCTTCTCTCCTCCTGCCATACATTTGAGATTGTATCATCACTACTGCACTAATATACCTTAGTTATGTAACAGTATGTCGTTTCCTCAGCCTTGCTGTATGACTGAGAGCCGCCTTTCATCTTTCCTACAGTGGTAATGACTCTCTCCCCAGTGTGTTCCTTTTCATGAAGTAAAGATAGGATTCTCCAAGTCTTCCTTCTAAACACTTGTCCTGATGCATGTTCTGGTCAGATAGGGCATATTCAACATGGCAAAACTATTTCTCTGTCTGCTGTTTGCCCCCTCACTCTCTGCCATGGTAAGGCATGAATATTCAACTAAACATTTCTATTTTGCTTAATCGTGGTCAGTGTTTTACCATTCCGCTATGAGTCAAATAATAATGGCACCTTAGTTCCTGCCAGGGTTTTACGCCATTTATCCTGAGGCAGAAATCCCATTTTGAAAACCACTACCTTCCAACATTGTATCCCATTTCATCTGATCCCTTTGGACTCTGAGGATCCTGACACTCTCCTGACTGCTACCGGCTGTTACAATGCCATTGGTATGGAGTCATTTCCCTGCCTTAGCTGCCCCAGCAAATCCCTGACGTGCTGTATTGTGATTTGACCTAAGTTATTCTATTGGCAGCCAGGGGAGGAAAGGGGCATCAGAGAAGAGTCTGAGCAGGGCACATATTGGAATTCAAGGCAGAGGCTTTGTCAAATCAGGGTCAGTGTGGATATTCTGCAAGCCAGGCAGTACAAGAAAATCGTGAGTTCCATTCTTAGTCTCAAGGTCTCAGTTTTTCCCAACCAGGTCCCTGACCTACTAAAAATTCAACCTTCACTTGCACTCTCCTACCCATATAATTAATTCCTGGGTCTTAAACTCAGTTTATTTGCATTGCCCTCTGGCTAATTGAGATGAAAATTTCATTAAACATGTCAAACGAAACTCTCTAACTCTCCTATTTGGCTTTAATTTGGTGATTAATCATCCTCAGCCATTTAGTCTTTTTTCCATGCATCTGTTACTTATACTTAGTGACACTCAGAACAGCCACCAAATTCCACACTCCGTATAATAAATATTATTGCCCTGAACTTTTTACATGACTTGGATGTTTCACCTATGGTGGTTTTATGTTGTATCAACTTAGTTAGGCTGAACACTATTTCCTAGAACTCCCTTCCCTGTATGTTTCTGGTTAGAAGGGGCCAAAAAGGATATTTTAATACAATTGTTAAAGGCTAAAAATTAAACTCCACTCATTTTTGTTAGTATTTTTTTCTTTCATAAAAGTGATGAGGATGCTTTTGAAGTTCATGCATGACGTTTATCTGCTGGCTCACTTTATTGTTATGGAATAGTACTCATGTCTGTAAAAGTTCCACCTTACTCTGGTCCTCCTTCAGCTTCTCTGACACCTAAGCCAAGTGTGTTTGTAGTTCGTGACAGAGGTGCCAGATTCTTCTGGAGGAAACTCATATTGTCAGGAGCAGAGGCAGAGATAATTGGCATGTGTTCCAGTCTTTTCTCCTGAGGGCCAGCTCTTATCTTCTTCCTAACTGTCTGCCTGTGAACTTAAAACTCCACATCAAACATAAAGGCAATAGCTGTCAATCCCTGTTGCGCTTTCCTTAAATACACCCTCTGCTGGCTCTTCCTCCATTAACTTCTGTCTGCTTCAGCACCCATCCATGCATTATGCCACCCAAGTTTACTGCATTAAAATTTTTAATAGTCTCATTAGTACAAGTACCTCATGCTATTAATGATAAGATCCCAATTTTTATTCTACTAGCAAGAGAGATCCATTTCCAAAATTCCCTCACAGACTCAGCTCCATCAGAATACTGAAGGCACATCCTAAGGTCAGGTTTCCTCAGAAATGGTCTCTATAACAGACTATTGGTTGTAGTTATTTTATTAAAGAGTGCTTTCAAGAACATTGCTACAAAGAATAAAGAGAATCAGGATTGGGCAGAAAAAAAGTTTATGTGAAGTGAGATTGCAAAAAAATGTCTCCGATCATATCCCAGGGAGCTCTGGAGTGGGGATGGCCCTTTACACTGTCAAAAATGGTGAAGAGTCTGAGATTTTACCCTACGTGCAAGTTAATAAATTCCTCTTCCAATGTTTTAATGATGTTAGCAGAAGAAATGTAACACTTGGGTCACAGAGAAAGCATTCTGTTACAGTGAGTATCACAAGCATCAGAACTCTTGTGCCAGTTTTCACTGATCCCATGGAGAAGGAGAGAAGACAGATGGCTGTTTCACAAGTGATGGTTCCTGGAAGTGAGATCTTACACTATGGCAATAAGCAGGCCTGTAACTGTTTCTGAACCAGATACTATCTCCATCTACAAGACTGTAAACAAAGTCCACCCCTTCCTTTTTTCCCCAGAGGTATGTCTTATCTGCACTTTCCAAATCAGTCGACCATTCATGTTCTCACACAGGTAGGTCTCTGCTCACAAGATGTACAGAGATGAGAGAGACAGCCATGGAGAACTGCCTCACACCACAGGGAAATCTCAAATATTGACAAGGAATTCTTCATTCAAACTCCCTTAACAGCTGGACATTACATCCAGAATGCTTTTGCAGCTAAAGGCAATACATGAGATTTGACTGCAAATTCTTGGCAGCCAACAGTTAAGCAGGTAGGAGAATAGTGTTTGGTCTCGGGCCTGGGAAAGTCATGCTTTGTCCCATAGCACTGAATGCCCTACGAGAGTATGTCATTGTACAAACCATTGTCATCTTCTGTTGTCGGTTTATTAACCAAGGTCCACGCAGATGTGTATTATCTGATGTTTACTTGTAATTTAATGTCTTAATTTTATCACCTATATCTCCATTTTTGTTCCACTCAAGGTTTGTTTGAATTCAAACCATTTACTTTGTAGATATTTACTTATTCTTTGCTACTTTGTCTTTTGATTATGATAGTGTGTAAGTTGCTAGAGTAAACATTCTCTTCACTTCTGCCTTAAATAAACAGATGGCCATTTCAATGCTGTGAAATGAAGCATAATTAAATGAATTTCAGAAACAATCATACACATACTTTCATTTTCAGTATAAGATAACTTTATCTATGATGGCAAATATATTTGATTTTAAAAATTATATCATTACATACTTTATTAGCCAAATAACTTAATGTAAAACAGACAACAAGATTTACCATGGTATGGGAATTTCTCACTCTGGGAGCAAAAATTCCTGAAGACCCAAAGTAAGTGTTCTTAAATTGCCTCTGCTAGAAGAAAACGTAGGTTCAACACTCCAACACATTGGAGCAACACCAACTTCCTTAACAAGACCCCTGAAGCACAAGAAATAAAACGCAAAAGCGATAAATGGGACAGAATCAAATTAAAAGTTTCTGCACAGCAAAGGAAATAATTACAGGCACGAAGAGACAGCTTACAGAATGGAGGAAGATCTTTGCCAACTGCTCCTTGACACAAGATTAATATACAGAATATATAAAGAACGTACCAAAAATAAAAAGCCAATTAATATATTGGCAAAAGAACTAAACAGACATTTCTCAAAAGAAGAAATTTAAATAACCAACAAATATACATAAAAAATGTTCCACATCTCTCGAAAACAGGGAAATGCAAATCAACTGCATTGAGATTTTACCACACTCTTGTTAGAATGGTAATCATCAAAATCACAAAGAATGATAAATGATGACGAGGATGTGGAGAACAGATTCACACATACTTTGGTGGTGAGACTGCAAATTAATACAAACACTCTGGAAAGCAGTATGGAGATTCCTCAAAAAACTAGGAATAGATCCACCATTAGATCCAGCTATTCCACTCCTTGGTATTTATTCAAAAGAACTAAAATCAGCACACTATAGTGATACAGACACATAAGTGTTTATAGCAGTGCAATTCACAAAGGCCAACCTATAAAACCAATCTTGGTGCCCTTCAAAAGATGAATGGATAATGAAAATGTGGTATATATACATGATGTGGTTTCACTCCACCTTAATGACAAATGAAATTATAGCACTTGCTGATGAATGGATGAAACTGGAGAACAGAATGCTGAGTGAAATAAGCCAAACCAGAAAATAAAGAGTCAAATGGTTGCCCTCATCTGTGAAAAGACGAAGATAATAAAGGGGAAAAGAGAGGGCAAATCCCATGAAACTAGAAGGAAGATCAGTGGAACGGAGGAAGGAGATTGAGGGGGAGGGATCAGAGAATGGAAGAGGGAAGAACAGTGGAATGAAATTGACCAACTATACTACATACCTGTGTGACTACATTACAGTGAATTTTTTAGGTACTTCTATAAAGCACTATCTTAAAGAAAAAAAGCTATAAAAAAATGGAAGGATGACCAATAGAATACAGGAATGGGAACATAGGAAGGGAGGAAAAGAGGAAGTATTGGGAACCTAAGTGACGTTAACTATATTCCATGAATGTATGATTGTATAAAAAATGAACCCCAGTATTATGATATTATGTCTAACTATAATGCACTAATGAAAACACAAAATAGAAAAAGATTTTTTTAAATTAGGAAAATTATTAAAATTTTAAAATTTCTACAAGTGTCATGAAACAGGCTTACATTTAAAATTAACTGTTTTTCCAGAAGTGGTTGAACATTTAAATTGTCATGGAAATTTTTTAAAAAGTAGATTCTTGAATTAGTCTCAAATGAATATCAAAAGAGGATCTGCATACCAAAAATGTATCTTTTCTGATTAGTCCTAGAAATACTCATTTTTAAAACTTTTGAAGATAAATCTGTTTATCAACAAGGCTGGAAAATTTCAGAGTATATCAATGAACCAAACTCCTACATTAAGTTAGCTCATGGAAGAATTTCAACCCCTATGTGATGAAGGACTTAATAACATTCAAATAAAAAAAAAAGTGCTTGCAGAGATTTTCTTTTTTTTATTGGTCAAAAAATGGTATTAGTAATTATAAAACTTCTGAACAAATGTCTACAAAGGAGCGCCATAGACCAGTGGAAAACACATTCTGTTTTCACTAAGCCTAAGTACATACATGGGGACCAGTGGAAAATAAAGTTTTATGAAATTGACAAATTTGGATCACTCTGAAATGGTAATATTTAAACTATTGATAACATTTCCATTCATTAATTGGAAAACAGCTGCAGATAATATATGTAATGCTCAAAATTAATGCATTTGCTTTAGACTTTAGTATTCTTATTATTCATAGTTATTAGAACATATTTACATTAATATTGTTTGAAACACTAGATAAAAAAATTAATCTGAGTTGTTTCTTATCTAATGTTTTCCAGTTTTAAATTACCTTTACAATGGAAAATATAATAAAGTTGAAAAGGCTCTCTTTATTCATGAATCTTCATACAAAAGAGAAGATTTTTTTAAACCATTTTTTTTTTCAATTTTGGAAACTAACTTTCCTTAGTGTTTATTTTTTCTATTTACATCTGTTCATCTAAGTCATACATAGATGCTTCAAGTGTCATCTACTGCCTCAGGTTAGATTTCCTCAGATATAAACTCTGAGAGAGGTAAATGCAGGGAATTTATTGAAGGGTGTTAAGAAATGAGGGAATTGGTGATCATTTTATTTTGTTTTGTTTCTCTCTAGAATGGATAAGAGTAAAATAAATTCAGCCTAGAGCTTTTTAAGTAGAACAGGCATAATTCTATCTGAATTAAGAATGTCAGAATCAATATTTTCCATTCTTTGATTTCTTTGTCAGGCATATAATTACATATTTTAATTTATTTTAATTATATTTAAATGCTGACTCCCTAGAAATTATTGCTATGCAATTTTCTTTAAAAAGATACACAGAAAACTAAATAAATGCATATAAGTGGATTAATAACAAAATTGTGTGAATTCATTGTACATTTTGCATTAAAGAAGCCTTTACATTATTTGACATGTGAACTATTTTGCCCCTATATCTAAAGGAAATATTTAATTAAGCACATATGCTTGTGGTTTTTTTTCCCCAGAATATGCACATTTTTTGTGGGGGAAGCTTTGTTAAAATTTAAAAAATTTGAAATAAGAATCTTTATGTTTGAAAATATTTTTTATAAATGAATAAAATTATTTAATAAAAGTCAGACAATACTAAATATTCTGAGTAAAACCAGACATTGTAGAACAAGCAATGTTATTTTCTAAGATCATGTATTCTAAGTTAAAATCATTTATATGTTTATTTCATTTCACTGGATATTGAGAAAGCATGAAGATTAAATAATGAGAAATTTTTGATACATTTCTGAGTTAATATTTGTGTGGGTTCAGATTCAAAAAGACCATGTATTATAATCATGTAGTTTTAATTCAATATTTGAAGTCACTGGCATTTAAGTATTTTTGAGCCTACTAATTATAGCTTACTCATCAGACAGTTATCCTATATAAAAATGTCCTGTTTGGGTCAGGACTGAGGTACCTTTCTGGGTTAGTGGTGTTAGGCAACACTGCCCCCTAGAGGTTTTTTCAATATTCCCAGTAGACAAGGTTTCTACATGGGAAGAAAGACTGGGAATTTCTTATTTCATATGCAATGTTAAGCAACATATCAGATGGATATATAGTTGTTCAAGTCAGGTAATGTAAAGAAGATCTAAGAACAACACACAAATAATAAATCAAGTTTATCAACAATCAAAGTGTAGATTTCTAAGAATGGCTCTTGTGAAACCACATTGGCGTGAAAGGAAGGAGTAGTTTCTGCATTGGGTGTGATCAGCCTTGGAAATCATCCCAACCCAACTCCCTGTAATAACTGTGCACTTAGACATAAAAAGGCTCTTTTTAAAGAAAAGGGTTGCCTTACTTTTAGGAATTTGCAACTCTGACACTGCAACTTAGTCCAAATAAAACGATCATCAGAATGTGGAAATCGGTTAGCAATAGATCAAGAGTGGAAAGTATCAGAGGTCAGTGGTGAACAAGATGTGTTCTATATTTTAGGAAAGAACATGTGCACAAAACTGCAAAGGTGAAAAGTGAAGATAACTTACAGAATTACAGGCATTGACTCCAAATGACTCTAAGATAATCTGTACTCAAAATATAAAAGAAAAATGGTTTTAACTAGGAATCAAGATAAATGGTGACTTCTTAAGAATCTTCAACTATTGGATTATGCTAATCTAGAAGAATATAAACTTTTTGATATCCAAAATATAAGGGGCTCAAATGCTTACATTCAGGACAATACCAAACGGAATAGGAAGAGTCTAACCTTCCTGGTTCACAGAGGAAAGGAAAAAAAGTTAACATATTCCTTCAAAAATATTGCCTGGATTATTTATCATATCATTTATTTAATGTTTTTAATGAATTCATTATAATTGCATATAATATCAGGGTTCATTTTGGCATAATTGTACAAGCATGGACTATAATTTGCTCCAACTCAGTCCTCAGTAGTTCCCTCATTTGAACCATATTGAGTGATGGGAAATGTCTGATTTCATATCCATTATTTTTTTTAACAATCCTAAGTGTCTCCTACCTGTAAGGTTTCAAAGACTAGAAGACAAATGATTTGTCTTATGTCACAAAGAGATAATAAACGAAACGATTAAATATACTTAACTTATCAAATGCTGTTATTGTTGGAAGTAAACGAATATGGTAATGAAATGTTTTGTTACTTCTGTGAAATTATATTTTATTCTGAGACTTTAAGAACACGAACTGTAAAGTGTGAACCAGGCAAAGCAAAACATAAAAACAGGTGTCTAATAATGGTCAAGTATGAAGAGATGGGTAAGAAGTAACAAAGAAGCAATGAAACTTAAGTGTAAGGAGAAGAGTACTTTGGTAAATTTTGCTGAAATTACAAATGCAAATTTTCATTTGTTTACAGCAAACATTTCTTATAGAATTGAATGCAATTTAAATTTAAACTGCATGTTGGTAGCCTATCCAAGCTAAAGGTTTGGTCTACCTGTTTTCCCTATGTGTCCTCTCCTTTGGAACTCAAGCTGAAGGAGTAGACACTGAGTGGAAATGCTGTTGTCGTGACCAAAGGCAGAAAGAAAAGACTGATCCCAATCATGTAAGGACATCTTAAAACTTCTAAAAACCCTGTTTGTGTTTATGCCACATCTTATAAAAAGCCTCCAGCCCAAACCAAAACACAAAGCCTAGCTCAACACTAAGATGATGAAGACAATTTTATTTTTTACAAAGAAAGGATGAAGCAGTGCATTTACATAATAATTCAATCCATCACAGATGGAGAAGGTGATACATGATTATTTGAAAAAAAATGGGCAGAAAATATTTCTTATGACATTTTTAAGTCATGAAAAGATTTTATACTGGAAAACCAATATAGGATATAAAAGATGATGGTATTATATAATTTGTATCAAAAAATAATAACCCAAAGTGTAATCTAGATAATTTACTATAATTAAGAAAGCAGAGGAGGAGAGATACTTGTTAAAGTGACTGAGATTGCTAAAGAAAGCCAGGCCACAAGAAGTAGGCAAGTGGGGTTAGAAAAAAGTAGATGGATACATTTTAAGTTGAAAAGCAAAATATTCCCTGAAATGGGTTTAATAGTATATTTTTAAAAACTAATCTAATAATATGGACATATTTCTGGGATTTCTAATTCTTTAGAAAAATCTAAGGAATTTCAGTAATCAAAACCCTTTAACCTGGAGCTCATGGTGCCTGGAAAACAAGAGGAATGATTGAAATTATTTATAAGAAAACTTTAACCTCCTTTAATCTGTAATCTAAACTCTAGCTGGATGCTGGGCTGCAAAAGATCAAGGAGAATTTAGTGTGTAGAATTGTGTTTACTTTTCCTTTTTCCAGTGGTATGTCTATCTCAGGATTATGGACATCATCTGAGAAGGAGATACATTCCTGAACAGTTAGAATTGAGTGACAGTCTGTTTACTGAAGGTTAACCAACCAACACACAAACACCAACCAGAATTCTTTCCTGTATTTTGTTTGTGTAATCAAGTTTATATCCTTTATGTATACATATGTATATGTATATATCATGTATATGATTGCAGAATTTCTTGCTTCAGAATGCTGTGTGATTCACAGAAGGAGAGATTTCAAAAACTCTGACAGTTAGGAATCAAAATATTGACAGTTGCCAGTCACTGCCCGAGTCTTTTCTCAGTAAGAGTAAAAAAGTAAGGCCTATTAGTTCAAACAATCACTACACATGTACAAGGATTGATTGTTTTCTTTGTCTTAGAAATCTGAAATAATAACAAGAACTTAATTTTTCTGAGAGTCAGAAAGTTATTCCAATAGAATGTTGTGAGGAACTAAAATTGGGCCTTTTCCTCAATTCTAATATCATATCATAGGCAAGAATTTCTCCCTTATTGTCTCTTTTTTGGTCAATAAATGACATAATATCTGCTTTCAAAACTTCACTGTGACATTTCAATGATGTAATTAGTGAAAAAAATCCATCCCAAAATTATTGGGGTCCTCTTGTACCTCCCATAGTCTACACTAGACTATTTACATAGGACTGATGACAATAACTATACAGATTTTACAAAACTAAATTTTAAAGGGCTTGACATACATAAACATTCAATGGATTCTAGTAATGTTTTTCAAATTAAATGTTACTATTTTACTTTTTATTTTTATTTTATTTTTTATTTTATAGTATGATTGTTAACCATATTAATTGCACAGATTAATGGTTTTCAATGCAGCATTTACATACATGTGTTTACTGTGGCTCAGTCATCTTTATCTTCCCTTCTCCCTTTTTAATTCGATGTAATCCCTTTTCACAATTCCTGCTTTAATTTCCAGAGCTATCAGATTGATATTTAGAAACTATTGCCTGTCCCAACATTTTGGAATGTTTCCTCAGTGTTTTCCTCTGGAAGTTTATCAGTTTGAGGTCTTATATTAAATTCTTTGGTACATTTAGAGTTGTTTTTTTAACAGCATGAAAAATAGGGATCTAGTTTTAATTTGCAACACAGGTATATCAATTTCTTGAAGAGACTGTCTTTTCTCTAATATATATATATATATATATATATATATATATATATTTGTCACCTTTGGTATCAGTTGGCTATAAATGCATGGGTTTATTTATGAGTCCTCTATTCTGTTCCATTGGTCTACATGGTTGTTTTATGCCAATCCATGCTCTTATTATTACTGTGTGTCATATTGTATTTTGAAATCAGGTTCTAAGTTGCCTCTAGCATTGCTTTTTTTCAAATTTTCCCCTCAATAGCTTTGATTATTTGAAGTCTTCTGTGCTTCAATGTGGATTTTAGTTTTTTTCTAGTTCTGTGAAGGATGTCCCAGTGATTGCATTGAATATGTAGATTACTTTGTGTAGTATGAACAATTTAGCAATTTTGTTGCTTCCCAAACCAAGAACATGGAAAGTCTTTCCATCTCCTGATATCATTTTCAATTTCTTTCTTCAGCATTTTGTAATCATCATTCTAGAGAGTTTTACTTTTGTTGGGTAGGTTGTTCCTAGAGTTTTTTGAGGCATATAAGTGGGATTGCTTTTCTGATTTCTTTCTTAGTGAGTCTATTATTGTTGTCTAGAAAGTCTATTGATGTTTGTATGTCAATTTTGTACCCTGCCACTTAGTTTAATTATTTTAATCAGTTCTTAGTTTTTTAAAGGAGGTTTTAGGGTTTTCTAAGTTTAGTAGCATATCATCAGCAAACAGGGAGAATTTGATTCCCTCTTTCCTGTTTAGATCTCTTTTATTTATTTTTCTTATCTAAATATTCTAACTAAAATTTCTAGTACTATACGAGGGTTGGGTGAAAGCACCCTTATCTTGTTCTTGACCTTAAAGTAATGCTTTCAGTCTAGTGTTTTAGTCAGTTTTTTTTGCTGCTATGACTAAAAGATCTGACCAGCACAATCATAAAGGAGGAAAGATTTATTTGAGGGATCACAGTTTCAGAGGTCCTAATCCATAGAAGGCTGGTTCCATTCCTCGGATTTGAGGTGAGGCAGAACGTCATGGCAGAAAAGTGTGGCAGAAGGAAGCAGCTCACATCATCAGGAAGCAGAGAGAGAGAGAGAGTTTCCACCCTCCAGATACAAAATATATACCCCCAATTCCAATATCCTCCAGCCACATCCTACCATTTCAATTAATCCCTTTTGGGATTAATTCACTGATGGGGTTAAGATTCTTACCACCCAATCATTTCTTTTCTGAACCATCCTGCATTGTCTCATATGTGAGCTTTTGGGGGACACCTCACATCCAAACCATAACACCTTACTCATTATGATGTTAGGTATGGGTTTCTCATATGTAACTTTATTATAGTGAGATATATTCATTTTGTATTTAATTTACTCAGTATTTTTTTCATGAGAAGATTTAAATTTCATCTTTTTTTTTCTTGCATCTGTTGAGATGACTGTGTGAATTTTTTTCTTAATTCTGTTTATGTGCTATATTAAGCTTATTGACTTGCACATATTGAACCATCCTTGCATCCCTAAATTGAGGCCAATTTGATCATCTTTTATGATCATCTTAATGTGCTGTTGAATTCCATTTGCAAATACTTTATTGAGTACTTTCACACCTATGTTTATCAAGGATATTGATCTATAGCTTTTTGTCATTGTTGTTGTGTTCCTATCAGGTTTTAAAAAGGTTAATATTGGCCTGAATAATGAGTTTGGAAGAGTCTCTTACTCTCTGTCTAATGCAATAGTTTGGAGAGCATTGAATCTGTCTTGACCTGGACATTTGTTTTGTTGGAGCACTGTGTTATTGCTTCAATCTCGTTAATTGTTACTAATCTCTTTGGGGTTTTTATATCCTCTTGATTTGATTTTGGTAGAACATGTGTATTCAGAAATTTGTCTATTTCTTCTAGATTTATCAAATTTTTGAAATTTAGTTTTTCAAAATATTCCCTAACGATCTTTTGAATTACAGTGGTATCCTTATTTCTTATTCACCTCTAAATTTATTGATTTAGATCTTCTCTTTCTTTTGATTAGTATAGCTCAAAGTCAATTTTGTTTATTTTTTCAAAGAACCAACTTTTTTCCTTGATTCTTTGTGTTGTTCTTTTAGTCTCTATTTTATTTATTTTGGCTCTGATCTTTATTTTTTTCCTTCTGCTGAATTTTTGTGTTTGTTTTTGTGTTTCTAAGACCTTAGGATATATCATTTGGTTATCACTTGAGATCTCATGTGACCCAATTTTATTTTTATTGTCATTAGGCCAAAGTTCCCAGAGTCAGACATAAATACAATAAAAGAGCAAGCAATTGTGGAAACTTGCAGTTTATGCCAATTCAAGTTTCTCTCCATGTCTTCTCAGGCTCTTCAAGCCTTGGACAGAGGAATGGCTGGGAGTTATTTTCCCCCTTTTTCATTCCTTTGTGATGCTTGTCAGGCGACTAGTGAGAGTGATTTGTGGCTGGAGTCTGCTAGAATAACTCTCAGAAGTTTTGCATGCTGAAATGAGCTAGAGCTGAATGCAGAACTCGCCAGAAACAAATGATGTCTGAAGTAATTTGGATTATGAACTCAAAAAGCAAAGAAGACCCTAATGCCATGACATGTCTGAACGCTAATGCTGAATGCAGAACTTCTCAAAACTTCTCTCCAGAATTTGGAGTATAGGGTTAATATCTGCTATGTGGAATGCCCCATATGCCATTGAAGGTAGGGACAGATTAGTGAGTCATGAAGATCTGTGCTTCTGGAAATGGCATCAGGTGCCTCACAATCTGCCACCTTCCGTTGTGGTGTTTCCAATACTAGCTCCCGTGTGACATTTCACATGACTGCTGCCTTTACCACACTCCAATAGCTGAAGCACTGTTTTTCCCTCCATTCTCTGATTACTAAAGCAGTAAGTTCAGGCAATAACACCCTTCTTAATATGATTCCTGTTTATAGCACTGTCATAAATTCTCCAGAGTCAGTTCAACATGCATATTTCAGAACTGTTGTTTGTTTTGCGTGTTTATGCAGATGCTGAATCCTGAGACAGTTGTGCTCACGAGAACTCATCCTCCTTCTCTACCCCACTGAAGGAATACCCACTCCATCGACAGTGATTCCAGGAGGTCAGTGCCAAGGCATTCTGTTCCACTCCCTATTCCACTATCCAATCTTTTTGGCTTTCTCTGAGACTCTTCACTACTGAACTCTAGCATTCTCTTGTGGTTGCCACCTCAATAAGCAGCTACATTGCTATTTTAATTCAATTCTAATCTAGACTCATAGATTAATGAATCAGCTTGCTGAAGGACAGATAATCTCCAGTTTAAAGGCAATACTAAACAAAAATGTGCTGTCATAATCTAGGAGTTAATTTATATATTGAATCTAAGATTGCTGTTATGATATGAATATATGCTTTCCCTAAAAATTCATACATAAAAATAATCCCAAATGCAATAGTATTAACATGTTGTATCTTTGGGTTAAATTGGATTGTGAGAGTAAAGTCCTCATGGATGAGATTAATGTCTCTATAAATGATGTCCAACAGAGCTCATAGGCCCCTGCCACCATTGAAAGATGCAGGGAGAAAACACGTTCTAGGAATAATAAGCCCTCATGAGATATCCAATCTACCAGTGCATTGATCTTGTAGTTTTCAGTCTTCAGATCTCTGAGAAATAAATTTATGCTATTTATATATCACTTATCTTATATTTTAAGATAGTGATTCAAATGGCAGAAGACTGCTGTGTGGTGTTATACCCAAATAAGTATAAGAATATATATATGTGTTAGTCAGGTTCTCATTACTTTTTCTTGACAGACCAAAATACTCAACAAGAACAAGGTAGAGGAGGAAAAGTTTATTTGGAGATCATGGTTTCAGAAGTTCGTTCTATGATCAGCTGGCTCCCTTGCTTTGGCCCAAGGTGATGGCAAAACACAATGTTGGAAGGTTGTGGCAGGGGGGTACTACTCTGATCATCATGGCCAGGAACCAGAGAGAGAAAGAAGGAGAGGGCAAACCTTCCAGGGAACTCTCCCCAGTGAACCACCTTCTCCATTCAAGTCCTACTTGCCTACAGTTGCCACCCATTTAGTCCACTCAAACTAAGATGAACTGATTAGGTTAGGACTCTGTTAATATAACCACTTCAATGCTGAATGTTCCTGTATCATCACGGCCTTGGGTTGGTTGCCTTTCCTGTAAACCATAACATTCCACCCACGGATCTCAAATGCTCATGTCTAATTTACAATACAAAATGCAGTTAGTGTCTAAAGCTTCCTATAGTCTTACAAGTTCCACTGTTGCCAAAAAAGTCCATGTTCAAAGTCTCATTTGAGATGCAAAGCAAATTCTTGGTTCTGAGTCCCTTTAAAAATCAAAAGCAAGTTGCATGTATCCAATACACAAGAGCAAGGAATAAACATTTCCATTCTACAAAATGGAGGAATAGTGACATAGAAAGAAGAGTGAAAACAGAAGAAGACAGAAACCCAGCCAGGAAAATATTAAGTCTAGTAGTTCTACCTTCAACATCTGGGACACATGGCAGTGAGATGTTCTTAGCAGATTTCCTCCCCTTTGGCCAATTGCAGTGCTCATGGCCTGTCTCTTAGTTTGGTTTTCTTTATGCCCAGGAGATTTTCTTGACAGATAGTCCATGTTACCAGCATCTCTTAATTCCTGTATTCACCATTCAAACTTCAGCATCATCTTCAAAACTATAAGGATTATCTTCTCAGGAAGCCCACAGAGATTCTGACTCTGCTACACTTTGTTTGGCCTCACGGAACTTCCTCTGAAAGTTGTCATGAACTTTTAATTTCAGCATCCTGCATTCCTACAGAACCAACACTATGTGACCAAAGTCTGCCACTAACTCAATCAGTAGCTGGACCCCTGCAGTAGTACTAGTAGTAGTGTGACTATAGTAGTATCTGAATGCCTAGAGAGCCTAAGCATGGTAAAACAACTATGCGGGTACCCCTCTGTAAGCAGAGTTCCCACAATCTCTTCTCAAAGGAATTTTAATTTTTATATCCTTGAACCTGCAATGAGTGTGACCTCATCAATTTGTCAGATTCCCTCAAAGCATCTTTCCTATTGTCCCAGTACAGAGTAGTTAGCATCCCGTTAGAAACTATAAGTTCATCAACAACAATACCATTGTTGGTCTCAGTTTCACACTCACTTTTCTGGTAAAACTGCAAGTTCTAAAAATCCTTCTACTATTCTCTCTGTTCCAAAGTCTTACAATGAACCTGGCTAAAATCAGACAATGATATAGATGTCACTGCCTTAATGGTGTTTCGCCTTAATATTTCTTCTGCCAGGTTAATTAGCCCATCACTTTTAAGTTTTGCCTTGCAAAATCTCAGGACATGGGGAAAATGTAGACAATATCTTTGCCAGAATATAACATGAATGGCCTCTAGTGCAATTTCCAATAGAGTCCTCATTCCCATTCAAGACTGAAACCTCATGAGCACAGTCTCCACATATTCTTATAGGTATTCTGATGTTCTAACTCCCATTGGGATTGCCTATTTAAACTCTATTTAAAACATCCTAAAACTTCCCTACCCTAAATTTTCAAAGTTTTCCTAATTCCTGTCTCAAATCAATTCCAAAGGCTTCTAAATCACAAGGTCAGTCAAAGTAACTATCCCACTCCTGGTACCAATTTACATATTAGCTTTATGTTATTGTGAACAAAATACCCAACAAGAAATCGTAAAGAAGAAAAAGTTTATTCGGGATCATATTTATGTGGCTTCAATCCACAGTTGCTGAGTCCATTGCTCTCAACCCAAGTTGAGGCTGAACATCGTGGAGGAAGGACATGGTGACAGAATGCTTCTTCATTCTTGGGGGCTAGGAATCAGACAGAAAGAAAAAGAAGTGTCACAGGACAGATGAACATGTCCAGGGAACATCCTGAGCAAGCAATCTCCTTCAGTCATGACCCATCTGCTTACAGTTACCATCCAGTTAGTCCATTCCAACTAGGACAGAGTAATTAGATTATGACTCTTATATTCTAATATTTTCACCTGTGAATATTCCTGTAAGTTCTGCACAGTAGTTTTGGAGGATACTTCATATACAAACCATAACCATGTGGTTATGAACCAAGGGGCCTAAGCAGGAATGAATCACCTAAAACCATTTATAATACTTAATTATTTGTGGTGGACTTTTTGTTTTCCATCTGCACAACTTTGAGATCTGCAGGGTTATGGATACTGTTTTCTAATGAGAAACAGCAAGAGTGTCTTTGAATTATAAGCTAGTATGTGGGTACTTCATGATTTATTTCCAATGACCTATAGGAAGGAAGAGGTGTCAGCATATTGAATGGAGTAATTTGTCTTCATCATCTATAAAAAGCAGGGCTATTATTATTTTTGGGGGGGACAGGGATTAAAACAAATAAAATATACTGGTATTAGTCATTGTATATACTTGAATATAACTAAATGGACATGTGTAGCACTCCCAGACTATGGTTAAGAAGACTAAAAGTTAATGGGGCTGGAGTTGTGGCTCAGTGATAGAGCTTTCACCTATAACATGAGGCCCTGGGTTCTATTCTCAGCACCATGTAAAAATAAAATAAAGGTATTGTGTCACCTACAACTAAAATATAAACAAAAAAGAAGAGTATAGGTTAAGGCTATTTGTGTATAAAACTTGGGTCATACTACCTGGTAAGTTGCTAAGATAAACAGAGGCAAAGAGAATCAAATACATATGATAAAGGAAGGAAAGGATGTATTGTCATCTTGCTTGAGACTAACTAAAGTGACAAGAACTTATTTTTGCCCCATTAGCTATATGCTTCTAAGTTTTCTCTCAGGAGGAATAATTAAGTAATCCTGGACTAGTTGTATCCAGACATATATGGGAAAGTATATGTTAGTGTCAGAAGGGGTGATCACCACAAAAGTTTCTGCTTACTGTCTCCTATAGGGGAGAACTTGCTTTCAGGAGAAAACTTCCAGTACTCAAATTCTCAGAATCTACCTCAAGTACACAGGGCCACTTTGCTGCATATTACAAGCTTCTTGGACAGCCTACATGGAGTGATTGAGTAAGGTGGTGTCATAAAGCCAAGAAATTCCTGTGTAGATCAGGATAACTATGATGAATGATACTCTAGAACTTCATATCAAAATGGCCTAGGCTCAACTGAGCATTCATCAATAAGCTTTTAATTTCTTATGCCTAATGCTTTGCCCTCCTTCTTTTTGAAAGTGTTAATTACTAATAAATCCTTTGCATTACCAACTTCTCAACATCTGTCTTAGAAAATTCTGTGTGGGATTTTAACTTTGTGCATTTCAGTGTAACTTAACTTCTGTGTAGCATTAAAGGTTTCCTTTGATGGTATTAAAGCAGTTTCTTTCTGCTTTATTGCACTATAATCGTTTATGAATTTTTAATTTTTATTTTTGATTATAAATAGAAAAATTATAATTTTAGACATTTGTGAGGTACAAAATGATGTCAGGGTTTGTAATCAGTGTATCTATACAGTATGTATATATATATATATATATATATATATACATATATATACAGTATATATGTATATAGTCTCAACAACTCGTCATTTTCTCTGGTGAGAACATTTGAAATTTATTCTCCTAACAATTTTGAAATTTACAGTATAGTATGAAAGGTCATCTTCCCAAAATACTTGGAATAGAGATAAATATTTACATTTTGGTGCATAAAATAATTAGTTTGGCTATTCTCTTACCTGGAAATATGCAATTCTAATACTTTCGGTTATAGTATGTAAATGATCCTGGATCATCATTAATAGAATAGTTCTGAATAACTGAATTTTCTACTTATTTGTTTCAAAATAATGTCACAAGTTAGGAGAACAGATGTGAACTATTTAGTTGGATTTTATAAAAAGCAAACTTTAGAGAATCTTTTTTGTAATGGCAGAGACAAAATTTCTACCATCATCTGCCCTATAACTCTAAAAGTAGGGTAAATTGGGTTTCCTATTATGGGCTTGGGGCTTTTTGTTGGAAGATGCACAGAGGGAGCAAAATGTAGGTTGCATACGCAGAGAGATACAGACACCCAAACATCAGGAAAAAATTCAAGAAGAAATGTTCCCTTTTTCCATGAACAGTCTTTCTCATATTATTTTATCTTGCTTCACCATTTGGTGAATGAATTAACATTTAGAACATAGAGATTATGACATGGGCACAGGAGAGAGCCACTAAATAGACTACTTGTTCTTTTTAAGTGCACGTTTTGTGCCAGTTGTATATTCATAAAAAAGGTTTTTATGGCTATCATGTGTTCCAGCCAAACCCAGGCCTTATGGCGTGGAGTGTACTCTTTGCATATGAACACCAACAACCTTGACTGCAGCATGTGGCTGGATAAATAAACTGGGATCTTGGGATCTTGATTTGCTAATCAAATATCTATTTTATATCTCATTCTGTCCTAAATTCTGTATGGGAATTTTACTGTACATGAGGGGGTACTTATTATAATAATATTCTTCCTTCTGTTTGTGATGAGATAGTGAATGATTATTTCAAAACATATACTAGTATACAATGAGTAAAACAGAGACATTAGTTTTTGCATTTTTGTGGAAAAATGCAGAAATAAAAGCTGAAAATATCTGCTTGACTGTTAAATTACACATCCTAGGTTAATAAACATATATAAAAATTTCAGTTGAAAAATTAATAGCCCACATATTCATACTGTTTCAATAATTTAAATCGCCCAAAACATATCTCACATAACTTGATAAATTTATGTTGTGATTTTTGTGTTGTGTTCAACTTTGAATAACTATGCAGTGAATATGAGTATTATAGTTATATTATATATAAATTCATTTTTTTATTATAAACATTGACTTCATCCATGCATTGATATGAATTGTTTGAAGATTGATGGATTAAGAATTTGAAGAGACTACTGGATGGTAAGTAGGCAAGAAGGCATGGAGGCAAGACTGGAGCAAGTAGGCCACCATGGGCATGCTCTTGACCATTGTATCTCATCTGTCTTCCCCTGGCTCCTCACTCTTTCTGCTTCATCAGCCTCCATGAGGTGAGAAACTTTCCATGATATTCCACCACCACCTTGGGCCCAAAGCAATAAAATTAGCTGACTGTGTACACAACCCTTGAAATTATGAGTTCCAAGTAAACTTTCCTTCTCTAAATCGTTCTAGTTATGTATTTTGGTCATAGTTATAAACAGGATGACTAACAAATCTAACATTTATACATAAAAACTTATACAAATTTCATTTCTATTTCTTTCTTTTTTTTTTTTTTAATAAGTAGAGAATTTTTTACTTCATTCATTAAAATGCCTATGAAACTTACATTCTACTTGGAGAAGATATACATGTTAGGATTTATTTATTTTTTTATTTTTATTTTTTTATAAAATTGTAAACAAATGGGATACATGTTGTTTCTCTGTCTGTACATGGTGTAAAGGCATACCATTTGTGTAATCATAAATCTACATAGGGTAATGTTGTTTGATTCATTCTGCCATTTTTTCCCTTCCCCCCCCCCACCCTTCCCCTCCATCTATCCAGTCCTTCCTTCCTCCATTCCTGCCCCCCTCCCTAAACCCAACTCCAACCCCAACACTAACCCTTCCCACCCCCCATTATGTGTCATCATCCACTTATTAGCGATATCATTCTTCCTTTGGTTTTTTGAGATTGGCTTATCTCACTTAGCATGATATTCTCCAGTTTCATCCATTTGCCTGCAAATGCCACAATTTTATCGTTCTTTATGGCTGAGTAATATTCCATTGTATATATATACCACATTTTCTTTATCCATTCATCAATTGAAGGACATCTAGGTTGGTTCCACAATCTGGCTATTGTGAACTGAGCAGCTATGAACATTGATGTGGCTGTATCTCTGTAATATGCTGATTTTAAGTCCTTTGGGTATAGGCCAAGGAGTGGGATAGCTGGGTCAAATGGTGTTTCCATTCCAAGTTTTCTAAGGAATCTCCACACTGCTTTCCAGAGTGGCTGCACTAATTTGCAGCCCCACCAGCAATGTAAGAGTGTACCTTCTCCCCACATCCTCGCCAACACCTGTTGTTGGTTGTATTCTTGATAATTGCCATTCTAATTGGGGTGAGATGGAATCTTAGGGTGGTTTTGATTTGCATTTCTCTTATTACTAGAGATGTTGAACATTTTTCCATATGTTTGTTGATTGCTTGTATATCTTCTTCTGTGAAGTGTCTATTCATTTCCTTAGCCCATTTGTCGATTGGATTATTTACATTCTTGGTGTAGAGTTTTTTGAGTTCTTTATAGATTCTGGAGATTAGCGCTCTATCTGAAGTATGATTGGCAAAGATTTTCTCCCACTCTGTAGGCTCTTTCTTTGCATTGCTGATAGTTTCCTTTGCTGAGAGAAAGCTTTTTAGTTTGAATCTATCCCAGTTATTAATTCTTGCTTTTATTCCTTGTGCTATGGGAGTCCTGTTGAGGAAGTCTGGTCCTAAGCCGACATGTTGAAGCTCTGGACCTACTTTTCTTCTATAAGATGCAAGGTCTCTGGTCTGATTCCGAGATCCTTAATCCATTTTGAGTTTAGTTTCGTGCATGGTGAGAGATATGGGTTTAGTTTCATTCTGTTGCATATGGATTTCCAATTCTCCCAGCACCATTTGTTGAAGAGGCTATCTTTTCTCCATTGCATATTGTTGGAACCTTTGTCTAGTATGAGAAAATTGTATTTATTTGGGTTTGTGTCCGTGTCCTCTATTCTGTACCATTGATCCACCTTTCTATTTTGGTACCAATACCATGCCGTTTTTGTTACTATTGCTTTGTAGTAGAGTTGAAGATCTGGTATTGCGATACCCCCTGCTTCACTCTTTCTGCCAAGGATTGCTTTAGCTATTCTGGGTTTTTTATTCTTCCAGATGAATTTCATAATTGCTTGCTCTATTTCTGTAAGGTACATCATTGGGATTTTAATTGGAATTGCATTGAATCTGTATAGCACTTTTGGTAGTATGGCCATTTTGACAATATTAATTCTTCCTATCCAAGAACATGGGAGATCTTTCCATCTTCTAAGGTTTTCTTGAATTTCTTTCTTTAGTGTTCTGTAGTTCTCATTGTAGAGGTCTTTCACCTCTTTTGTGAGATTGATTCCCAAATACTTTATTTTTTTCGAAGCTATTGTGAATGGGGTAGTTTTCCTAATTTCTCTTTCTGAAGATTCATCGCTTATATATAAAAATGCCTTCGATTTATGTGCATTGATCTTATATCCCGCTACTTTACTGAATTCACTTATGAGATCTAAAAGTTTTCTGGTGGAATTTCCTGGTTCCTCTAAGTATACCATCATGTCATCAGCAAATAGGGATAGTTTGAGTTCTTCTTTTCCTATTCGTATCCCTTTAATTTCTTTGGTCTGTCTAATTGCTCTGGCTAGAGTTTCAAGGACGATATTGAATAGAAGTGGTGAAAGAGGGCATCCCTGCCTTGTTCCAGTTTTTAGAGGGAATGCTTTCAGTTTTTCACCATTTAGAATGATATTAGCAATGGGTTTAGCGTAGATGACCTTTACAATGTTAAGGAATGTTCCCACTATCCCTATTTTTTCTAGTGTTTTGAGCATGAAGGGGTGCTGTATTTTATCAAATGCTTTTTCTGCATCTATCGAAATAATCATGTGATTCTTGACTTTAAGTCTATTGATATGGTGAATGACATTTATTGATTTTCTGATGTAGAACCAACCTTGCATCCCTGGGATGAAACCCACTTGATCATGGTGCACTATCTTTTTAATATGTTTTTGTATGCGATTTGCTAAAATTTTGTTTAGAATTTTTGCGTCGATGTTCATTAAGGATATTGGTTTGAAATTTTCTTTCCTCGATGTGTCTCTGTCTGGTTTAGGAATCAGGGTAATATTGGCTTCATAGAATGAGTTTGGGAGAGTTCCCTCCTCTTCTATTTTCTGGAATACTTTGAGAAGTATTGGAATGAGTTCTTCTTTAAAAGTTTTGTAGAACTCGGCTGAGAACCCATCTGGTCCTGGACTTTTCTTTGTTGGTAGGCTTTTGATGACTTCTTCTATTTCATTACTTGAAATTGGTCTATTTAAATTGTGTATGTCCTCCTCGTTCAGTTTAGGCAATTCATATGTCTCTAGAAACCTGTTGATGTCTTCGAAATTTTCTATTTTGTTGGAGTATAGATTTTCAAAATAGCTTCTAAATATGTTTTGTATTTCGGTCATGTCTGTTGTGATATTTCCTTGTTCATTCCGAATTTTAGTGATTTGGGTTTTCTCTCGTCTTCTCTTTGTTAGTGTGGCTAAAGGTTTATCAATTTTGTTTATTTTTTCGAAGAACCAACTATTTATTTTGTCAATTTTTTGTATTGTTTCTTTCGTTTCAATTTCGTTGATTTCAGCTCTCAGTTTAACTATTTCCTGTCTTCTACTACTTTTGGTGTTGGTCTGTTCTTCTTTTTCTAGGGCTTTGAGTTGTAGTGTTAGGTCATTTATTTTTTGAGTTTTACTTCTTTTATTAAATGCGCTCCATGAAATAAATCTTCCTCTAAGTACCGCTTTCATAGTGTCCCAGAGATTTTGATATGTTGTTTCTTTGTTCTCGTTTACCTCTAAGAATTTTTTAATTTCCTTCCTAATATCTTCTGTTATCCATTCATCATATAGTAGCATATTGTTTAATCTCCAGGTGTTGGAGTAGTTTCTGTTTTTTTACTCTTTCATTAATTTGTAACTTCAATCCATTATGATCTGATAGAATACAAGGTAGTGTCTCTATCTTCTTGTATTTGCTGACATTAGCTTTGTGGCATAATATATGGTCTATTTTAGAGAAGGATCCATGTGCTGCTGAGAAGAAAGTGTATTCGCTCTTGGTTGGATGGTATATTCTATAAATGTCTGTTAAGTCTAAATTATTGATTGTGTTATTGAGATCTATGGTTTCTTTGTTCAATTTTTGTTTGGAAGATCTGTCCAGTGGTGAAAGAGGCGTGTTAAAATCACCTAGTATTATTGTGTTATGGTCTATTTGGTTTCTAAAATTGAGAAGGATTTGTTTAACATACATGGATGAGCCACTGTTTGGGGCATAGATGTTTATGATTGTTATATCTTGCTGATTTATGCTTCCCTTAAGCAGTATGAAATGTCCTTCTTTATCCCTTCTAACTAACATTGGCTTGAAGTCTACATTATCTGAAATGAGGATGGATACTCCAGCTTTTTTGCTGAGCCCATGTGCATGGTATGTTTTTCCCCATCCTTTCACCTTTAGTCTATGGGTATCTCTTTCTATGAGGTGAGTCCCTTGCAGGCAACATATTTTTGGATCTTTCTTTTTAATCCAATCTGCCAGTCTATGTCTTTTGATTGATGAATTCAGGCCATTAACATTCAGGGTTATTATTGAGATATGATTTGTATTCCCAGTCATTTGGTTCATATTTAAAATTTTTGACACATCTTGGTTCCTCCTTTATTTGACAGTTCCTTTAGGATAATTCCTCCCTTTGCTGATTTGCTTCTTTGTTTTTTATCTCTTCCTCATGAAATATTTTGCTGAGAATGTTCTGTAATGCTGGCTTTCTTTTTGTAAATTCTTTTAGCTTTTGTTTATCGTGGAATGATCTTATTTCATCGTCAAATTTGAAGGTAAGTTTTGCTGGGTATAAGATTCTTGGTTGGCATCCATTTTCTTTCAGAGCTTGAAAAATGTTGTTCCAGGCCCTTCTAGCTTTTAGGGTCTGGATTGAAAAATCTGCTGATATCCGTATTGGCTTCCCCCTGAATGTAATTTGGTTCTTTTCTCTCACAACCTTTAAATTCTGTCTTTATTTTGTATGTTAGGTATTTTCATTATAATGTGCCTTGGTGTGGGTCTGTTGTAATTTTGTGTATTTGGAGTCCTATAAGCCTCTTGGACTTGATTTTCCATTTCATTCTTCAGATTTGGGAAATTTTCTGATATTATTTCTTCAAATAGATTGTTCATTCCTTTGGTTTGTTTCTCTAAGCCTTCCTCAATCCCAATAATTCTCAAATTTGGCCTTTTCATGATATCCCATAGTTCTTGGAGATTCTGTTCATGATTTCTCACCATCTTCTCTGTTTGTTCAACTTTGTTTTCGAGGTTAAATATTTTGTCTTCAATATCTGAAGTTCTGTCTTCCAGCTGTTCTATCCTATTGGTTATGCTTTCTATGGAGTTCTTAATTTGGTTTATTGTTTCCTTCATTTCAAGGATTTCTGTTTGGTTTTTTTTTCAATATCTCTAACTCTTTATTGAAATGATCTTTTGCTTCCTGAATTTGCTCTGTTAACTGTCGATTGGTGCGATCGTTCAATGCCTGCATTTGCTCTTTCATCTCATCGTTTGCTTCCCTAATCATTTTAATTATGTACATTCTGAACTCCCTTTCTGTCATTTCTTCTGCCATGCTGTCGTTGGATTTTATTGATGTAACATCTAGATTTGTTTGGGCATTTTCTTCCCTTGTTTTCTCATATTGTTCAGGGATCAGTGGGTCATTAAGATATTGCAGATTTCCTCTATCAACTTATAATGTCCCTGAAGATTGCTAGTATATCCCCTCTTATCCTTCAGTAGCCTGAAGTCTTGGAGGAGGTTGATAATGCAGAGCTCCACGAAGAAGCTGCCTCTCTAGGTGTGGTACCCCTCAGGTGGCGTATATTCCCTGCTAGTGGGCGGAGGTGCCTCCACTTGTTGACCAATGGTCATCCAATGGGGAAGTAGACTGTGGGCTGAGGCAAGGCCTGTTTGTGCCTATGTCTCTGGCTTTACCGTCCCTGTGGGAAAACCTCCCCCGGCCGGGAAGAGTCACTCGGTGGGGACGTCTCGCTAGTCAGTTGCCCTCCTAGAGGTTCCCCTCAATCTACAACTACCACCTGGGCTGGGCTGTCTTCTTCTGCAACGATCCCAGGGGCCCGGACCTACGTCCTGGGCCTGGGAGCCTCACCCTTCGCAGGCGAGTCTCCTTAGGCTGCCTCTCCCAGAGAATCTGCCCGCCGCCCTGGAAACTTCGCCCCGCCCCTAGGCGTGTCTCTGTGCGGCTCTTCCAGCAAGAAGCCACCTTGCTCCTGGGACCCTGCTCTGCACCAATCGCCTGACTATGCAGCCCCTCCCCTGAGCCACCACCTGGAGCCCCGTACAATAGCTCCGAGACACAGAGACCCGCCACACACCTCCTCCTCCGGACAGCCGCCCGGTTTCCGATGCAGTCACTAGGAATCCAAACAACTCACTTCGGGTCTCCTCCTCCCGCCAACCACCCGTAGCCCTAGGCAGTCACTCCAAGTCCAAGTGACCCGCCCTGTTCCTCCTCCTCCTCCTTGGGGTAGCCCCCCAGGTGTTCAGGAACGGTGGCTCCGAGACCAGGTGACTCACCACGCTCCTCCTCCAGGCAGGCCACCGGTGTTCAGGAGCGGTTGCTTTTAGCCCAATCAGCTCACCACTCGCCTCCTCCTCTGGCAACCGCCTGTGGTTCTGATGCAGTCACTCCCAGGCTAAGCGTCCCACCGCTCTCCTCCTCCAGGCAGGCCACCAGTGTTCTGGAGCAGCTGCTCCGAGTTCAAACAGCTCGTCACGCAGCTCCTCCTTTGGCAACCGCCCGCAGCTCTGATGCAGTCACTCCCAGGTCAAGCAACACGCCGCGCTCCTCCTCCTCCTCCGGGCAACCTCCCGGCACTCAGGAGCGCTTGCTCTGGGTTCAAACAGCTCACCACGCAGCTCCTCTTCTGGCAACCGCCTGTGGTTCTGATGCAGTCACTCCTAGACCCAGCGTCCCGCCGCGCTCCTCCTCTTCCTCCGGGCAGTCCCCTGGCGCTCAGGAGCGCCCACTCTGAGTTCAAACAGCTCACCACACAGCTCCTCCTCTGGCAACCGCCCGTGGCTCTGATGCAGTCACTCCTAGACCCAAGCGACCCGCCGGACCTCTCCTCCTCCTCCGGGCAACCCCCCGGTGTTCGGAAGCGGTCACTCTGGGTCCAAACAGCTCGCCACGCAGCTCCTCCCCAGGCAGCCACCCGGAGCCCCAGCGGCTGCTGGTGTCCAAGCGCTATGCTGAGCCGCCTCCTCTACGATGATCCCAGTTGTCCGTGTTTACCGCTCCTGTGGGGGAAGGGCGCCTCGCCGAGCAACTCCACTTCACAAATTCCCTGCGTTCCGGGGCTACTGCCCCATCCGGGACGCCTCCCCAACAGGAGAGACTCACCCGGCAGCTTTGAGTTGGTCCCAAGTCTCTCACTATCTCCTCTTTTGAATCTTGGGTCCTGGAGCAGCGTGAAATGCAGCCGCCCTCTAGTCCGCCATCTTGGCCCCTCCATTTCTATTTCTAAGCAAAGTTTTATCTGTTTCTTTCACATTTATTTCAGTTAGAAAAAAATGGAGCAAATAATGATACTTACACACATTTATAATGGGAAAAGTAATTCACTCAAATTATTGAAACTATTAACAAAAGTAACAATTTTCATCAATTGCTATGAAGGGTCTCTCCTACCTAAAATACTTTCATATAAAGTCATTTAGATCCTCAAACTTTTCAGTAATTTGTTTGATCAAGTTACTTAAACAATATACCACATAAATTACACTTTAAATTTCTAAGGGTTTATGTCCAAATACCCATATTGCAAGAATTAAAATATTGCAAACAAGGATAAATACACAAGTACATAATTCTCCCTTTGTGTAATTTCTTATGCCTTTCCCAAGTATAGCAACTATTTTGATTTTCAATTTGACATTCTGAGGTATGTTTTTTCATAGTTAAAACATGTGCTTCTAAAATCTAAAATCTGCATAACATTTTCTACACATTGCATTACTAGAAAGTAAGATTTATGAACAAAAGAATATTTGATTAATTTTCTTATTGCTACACTATAATAATTTAGTAAATAATAAGTACTAATTAAATATGTGCTGAATAAAATTATGAATATACTGACACTAAAAATCCAAGAAAAAAATCAAAAGAAATATATTCACAGACATTATGGTACATTTAAATACACAATTGTCCACAAAACTATTTTGAAAAAACTACTTATCATATATAATAATTGCGTAAAGAGTATAATGGAAGAAAGATGAATTTGCTTCAGCAATAAAAATGATCAAATATCTGAGAATAAATCATACAAGAATATGTAACTATATGAAACAAATTTTCAAAAGTCCTTGAAGTGCTAACACACAGAAATAACTGTGTTATTAGCACAACTTTGCCTTGGACACTTGCAAAGACAAATGGTTACAAAAATTCATGATTATATAAAAGTCAAATAATCTTAGATTTAATTTTAAATTTAATATGTCTACATTCAATATATTCTTATGTTGATTTTCCCCAGATTTAGAAAATATGAATATAAAATTTATTGGGTTATTTAAATAAATATGTATATCCAGTGCATATAATGAACAAGGATGTGCTCTTCCAGCTATTGAAATTTATGATAAAACATCAATGATTAAATTATGTCATTCTAGCCCATAAATCCACTATAAGCAATAGAACAAATATGCTGCCCAGAAATAAATTCAAAGGCATGAATGAATTTAGAATATAAAATAAGTGGCATCACAAATCAGTACTGTCAGGTGGACAACAAAAAAAAAATCTGTCCTTACAGTCATCATGCCAGGGAAACATCAAGTCTATCTAATCAATGGTCAGTTAATGCATCCAGTCAGCTGGTTTTCCATCTCAGGTTTCTGCTCTGCAGTGTTACCCAAGGCAGCTTAGCTGTGATTAGCAAGTTATGAATTCAAACTTCTCCTAGATCCATGTTGCCAGAATTTTTTCTATATCAGAACTTCTTATTATGGTGGTTAGTTATTATAGTCTTTTGTTAATCATTTTAAGCCTCCAAGTAAATGTCTGCTGCTATTAACAAGGTCCATCTGCCTTGCTGGAAATTTTGAAACTTCATCATGTTTTCTCAATACACTTTTATGTAGTTAGCTCTGCCCACACTGAACATTACTTAAACTTTATAAAAATCATGCAAGTTTAAAAAACCATGGCTATGCTATTTTATCTGCTTTAATGATATTATATTTGGTATATAGTTCAGTGTATATAATTTAATCTCTTTTATTTTGGAACTCTGGCAATCACTGTTCACTGTAAGTATTTTTGTACCTTATTTGTATATATTTTCTCTTTGAAATGTCATCATGATTCAACAGAACATTTTTTATTCCCTTTTGTCATTCTGAGTATACTATATTCACTGACATTTCCTGTCCCTTTTAATTCTGTGTGTATCACATACACATGATTTTACAGATATATATGCATACAAAACATCTTAATCATTATCAAATTGTACAAATTTTAAAATCTATGTCTATTTTAGTTACCTGAAATTGTTTAATGTTTGCTTCTCAATTCATAAATAGATCTGTAGTGGAAGAAAAACTAAAATAAACTAAATTACACCAAAGCAAACACTAAGTTTGTATAAAATTTGGGAAGTGGAATAAACAATGTGGATATTAATGTATTATAAATAGAAAGATCAGGAAGTATTGGATTCTAAAAAGTAGAGCTATTAAGCTTGATTTTTTTTGTTTTATCAACTGATTTGATGCCTTTTATATATTATATTCTCTGGTTTTAATTTGCAATGCTATAGTTTTTGTAGTACTCAGGAGCATTTCAATGTATGCTTTCTATTGAATCCATGGAGAAAATCTAATGCTTATGTGATTAAATAGTGAACAAGATATAAAATATTAAATCAGAGAATTGAACAAGTTTTATGTGTCAATCCCGTGTTATTGTGTACATACCTTAGTTTTGAGGTGCAGAAATGACAACTGGATTTGGATTTTGGATTAAACAATAACAAAAAAATAGAACAACGTTGAATATAGGTGAATATATGTGAATCTCAAGAGAAAATTCTACTAGCATTAGAGAAAAATCACCTATCATGTTCACACATACATCATTATTGTATAAAGACAAATGGTATTTATCTTTGCATTCAAGCACATTTTTATTGATTCATTGATGCAGACTGGAAATTAATGTATTATGTTTCATGAAACTAGTGAGATATTTATAGTTTTTTTCAATAAGGCTAATGCATTTCTCTTGAATGCACTGAGTGTTTGTACACAAGTAGTAATGTTCACATTACATTGGTAATGACTTCGTATGGTGCCTGTAACTTATGGAGTTACAAATCAACAACTTTTTCAATATGTAAAGATAAAAATCAGAAGAAAAATCATCACTAATTCTAATCAATACATATAGCTTTCTGTAATTATTATAGTTTCCAAATCTCTTTTCACTCTGTGTGTATGTGTGTGTGTGTGTTTGTGTGTGTGTCTATGTGTGTGCATGTGCACGTTTGAGAAAGAAGACATTTGGAAATTTTATGAAAACTCTAATGTATATACATATTATATATATATATATATATATATATATGCGCACACACATACATAAGTCTTGGGATGAGTTATTTTTAAAATGTTATATTAGACTTTTTTATCTTAATACATAAGATTTAATTATATTTTGCTTTTTTCATACTTTTAAAGAATTTACGCTTCTTATTTTGGTGATTTTATACAATCTTTAACTGTTTTTCTATGTGGTAAGTTAATTTTTAGTTTTTCATTGCAATATATGCTTATAGATGTTGAGATGTTGTAAATACTGCTTCTCTTTATTCATTTTTATTTCAACTTTTTTAAGACACATGCAACCTTATACATGTTCTCTGGTTAGTCTCTAGAAAAAAATGAAAGAAGAAATTAGCAATTACTTTGAAAACATTGTTTTCAGTAAGATTATTTTTGGAAGAGAAAACTCTGATGTCATCTTTTGAATATGTATGTTTACCAGAAAATTGTTTCTGTATTCTTAGAGAAATTTTTATAGCAATGATAACTGATATTTATCAGACCATCTGTATTTTATGTTCATAGTTCCACATGCATGCCTTACATCTTCTCAACAATCCTTTGAGAAAATAGTGGCATACTGAGATCTCCATATCACAGAAGGGAAAATGGATTCTTCTATTTAAGCTATTTGCCTAAGGCCATACACATTAATATACAAGACCAAAAACTTGAATTAAGGTTTTCCTAGTCTAACTCCCAAGTACATATATACTTTATGCTACTTCAGTGATGTCCTGTTTATTTCTTTGAATTTTTTTCAAGACACTGTATTTTAAGCAATTTAAAACTGAAAGCTTAAAATGAGTATAACACCAGTGATTAAAATTTTACTTTTAGTCTCCATAAATGTTATTTGTTAAGTGAACCTTGCTACAATGTGTCACTCAGACATGTTTTAAAGTTTACAAATGCACTTAGGTTAAAATAATTAATATGATAGTTTCAATCATCTCAGCCTTCTGATCACTTGTAATTCAATTTGCTCTTTATAAATTCTCAAAAGGAAACAAATTTTAAAAGTAAAACTGCTGGTCACGTATTCATATATGAACATAGGAATACAAATGACCAGTGAAATTCCAATCCTATACAATGATAAGAATGGGATCCTAATTAGAATAAACTATACTCCATTATTGTATAATATGTAAAAATACAATCTACTGATGTATATTTAAAATGAACAAATAAAGATAAAGCATTGTACACTACAAAAAAACTTAGAAAGATAATTTTATTCACTCAGTTATCAATTTTACCCTGTGCTTACCATGTCTTAGACATCACGATACTCTGTATTATAAATCTAAAACTCAGAGATGTCACAGTCTACTTTCTGATGAGGTTCTATAAATTCTAATAGCAACTCTAGTTGCTCTAGTGTTGAGTTCCTACGTGCTAAGAATATTGATTCATAATGGGAATGCCAGTCCAATATTTAAATAAGGGAAATGGGAGCTAGTCATACAAAGTCTATACAGAGTAAGTGCTAAGAACTAAATCATAAACTATCCATATGCGTTAAACAATGTTTCCAGTATGTATAATGACATGAAAACATATTCCAGTGTTAATGTGTAGCTATGCACATGATCTTGTTAATTGCTTGGAAATTGATCAAAACACAATTGTTGAAATCAACAACCCCCTTTTTTTTTTGGTATAATTACTGAATTTACCATATGTAGGAGACTAGCCAAGGGGAAGTTCCTAAGACATTAACAGAACAGAAAGGAAAGTATGTCCTGGGGAGGGAAGTTTGAAATGATCATTTTATTAAAATAGAACTATGGATGTGTTTACCAAATTGTGCAATGACTCAGGGAATCACACTACTAACATATAATGTTGAAATTGGAGAAATAATTATAAGTCCAATTATTTTACAAGACAAGTTGGTCTATGTGGCCTATGTCCAGGAAAAGAGACCTTTCTCAGCTCACAGGATGGATTGTCTGCCAGTAGTATTCCAAAGTATATGGTGAATGCCTTCTCCTACCACATTCCATATGTGTGGGTTGACCTCGAGGAAGGTAGGGCATATGGCTTCTTCATGTAATGCTGTCTGCACACTGAGGGCCCTGGGTATAGCCTTGCCTGATAAAACTGCCTGTGTAAGTCAAATGCCTTTCCTGTCCGCAGGTGATTCAGTATTTTTTAAGCCCCTCAAAGTGGGAAAGGGAATGAGCTTCCAGGACAAACAGATTTAACTCTCATCAAATTGACTCTCTACAGAAAATGCATTTTGCCTGAATGCTTTTCTGTGGGAATTTAAAATGGTAACATTCTGACTCATAATCTTTTATTTTACACAGGGGTAAGTTTTAAGAAATATTACCAAAGTTTCATTCATTTATTTATTTTTATTTTGTTTTGTATTTTTTTAATTGTTTGAAATTTTTAAAAATATTTTTACAGACATCTTGGCCCATTGTGATCCAGGAAAGTTAATTTTGCAAACTTTAAACTCTTCAATTATTGACCTCTTTTCTTCTGACTTCTGAGAGAAACCAGCTAACACTTGCCTCTTTCTAATATCCTGAAAAGAATAGCCCTAATAAACAAAACACACTTGTTTTCCTAGTTGTAGTGCTATGTGCTCAGTAGGCATTGGGGTGCTATTCATACTGATTATTGTAATAATATAAGTCCTGTGGTTGCTACTTAACAGGGCTTTTTAAACATTTTGCTTCATTTTGTTTACTATACTGTACAAATAATCAAGCCAGTGACAAATATTTAAAGGATTTTTGTTTGTTTGTTTGTTTGTGTGGTTTCTGTTTTGGTTATAATGGCAATTCACAGAGAATGTGCATGGGTCCATGGAAAATATGGCTGTGTTAGCTTGGAAGAGTGTCACATATGATTTAACCACTTTCAAAGGCTGACCTGGATGCCGCTGCAGCTGAGCACAACATTTGACAACAATAAGAACACTAAGGATAAGCTGTTTACCTGGACCCGAGTTCCTTGTATCATGGCCAAGGCTGTGCTTTCTCTGCCTTGCAATAAGTACTTATGGAAATGAGTTCCTTCAGTTGCCCACAGGAATGCCAGTATAACTATCCATGGAATAACTGAATGCCATGCTCAATGTTAATTACCTCAAGACATGGTTCTGGTTTGGGGACCCTTTGAAACAAAGGATAATTGGCAAATGGTATTATACCTGAGGTTCATACTCTTAATCATGTATGCCTAATCCAGGTGAGCACAGAGAAATGCCAAATTAGTTATGAAAAACATTGCAATCCCACTAACTAGGAAAATGCAACTTCTAAGGCTGGTGTGCTGTATTCTAAGATACAGTATAACTTTGGACTAGATATCAGTATAGTTAACATTTCTTAGGAAATGGAAATAGACTTGGGGTAAAGGGATATTTGCAAATTTGTTTGTTTATTTTTTTCTACCCTGAATTTATGTGCTCCACTTATTTAGACTTTATTTAGAGGGATTAGTTCTTACAAAAGAATGATGTTACGTAAAAGAAAAAAGCAACACTAATCCCACTGAACTGTATCTTAAGATTGCTATCTGACTCATTCCATACTCATCCTCCTGGCACATGACATAGGAGAATATCATCTGGAGAGAATGATTCTGCTTATACAAAGCAAACAGAGCTGTGGTTGCATAGTAAGGCAACTATGACATCATTGAGAATCCAAATGGTTTTTTGGTAATATCTTCTAGGATTCCCATGTCTTAAATCAAAGGTTAACCAATACAACAATTATTAGTAGGAGTATTAATGGTTCAGACTTTATAAGAATAGGTTGAATCTCCTCAACAGGTGAGATAGCATGTAAATACGTGATGTTGGCTGATGGCAAAGGACAAAGCCCATGGAAGGGAGAAAATGAAAAAGAAGAGAAAGAGAAAAGAAAAATAAAAAATAAGGAAGAGGAGGACGAGAGAGAAACAATAAGATCTATATGTTACAGCAATATTGACGTGTGCATTTCTCCATCATTTTGTTGTTCTTTTGTTATGTTTTCTCACTCTTTTACATGAGACATTTTGAATTAAATTAAAGGATACAAAGTTGTAAGATACAGAAAGTAGTAAGCTGTTAAAACATCAAATAGGGATGCTGTACACACTAGAAGAGAAATAAATATTACAACATAAAGAGAACAGTGAGAATCAGAGAAGAGGCAGTTGCAATCAGTTTACCAAGAAGTGCAATGTAAAGACATACTGAAAATCCCAAAGATTTGCCTCTGTCAGAATGTCTTCAGTAAATGCCACTGAACCTTTCCATAGTCTTCCTAGTACAGAAGGTACAGTAAAAAGATGAACTAATATTATCAGGATCATTGCTGTATGGTTTCTGTATTACATTCACCAATGATAAGTACTCATGTGATGCATGTAGTTGAAAAATAAAAGGTGTCTACAGTTCTCAGCTCTTAAGTGTACTCAGCACACTGTTCAATATTTTGATGTTACTAGGAGAGTACATCTCAAATACCCTCATCAGGGTAGAAGTCAAATGTTTGAGGTGATGGATGATTAGGTTGACATGATTTGGTTATTCCACATTGTTCAAAAATCATTGTATTGCTTTGTATTCCAAAATATATACAGTATGATTTTCAACATATAAAAATATGATAATAACCCCCTTTCCTTTTTTAATGGAGTGTGCTGGATGTCTCTATAATTTTGTTCAGATGACTGCAGAACCTGGAAAAGCCATTGGTGCTATTGATGCATAACATTCTGCTATTATTGGTCTTTATACATAAATATATAGGCAATATATGTATTGCCTATATATAGGCATATATATATATATATATATATATATATATATATATATATACACACATATAATTTGAAGTTTTGGAAACATTGACTGTGATGTCAACTTTGGAAAAATATCCCAGTTTACAGTGTTGATTTGGCATTGTGCAGAAATTAATGGCCATATAGGTCTAGAAACATTAACCTTATTTTTTTTTCCATTTGTACAGGAGTAATGCACTGTATTCAATATGTAAGGTCTTATCTAGATGGGTTTGATCACAGAAACTAATAAAGTATCTCTAAATAATGAAAAATATGATAATAAAAGCTTTTGGCATTCATGAGACAATGGCAAACAAATACAAAATTTGGCAAGTGACATCAATGTTTTTTCCAATAGTTTCTGAAATTTTTCACTATACTTCATATTCTATCATATTAGAGATTACTAAAGTCTGCTCTAGAGGAATTTTAATTTTGCCTTTTCTCATCCTGCCCTTCCAATTAGTTAACTTCTTAACATCCCTAAGTATCTTCCTTTCAAATACTTAAGAGTGTGTCTGTTTTCTTAAATTAAGGTTTCACACACACCCATTTCTGACTATCCAGGCAATGAGTAGTCATTCATTAATCTAATCAGACACATATTATTAAGCATGATCACAATAAGTGATTAAATATATTCAGGTATAACCTTATGAAAAAAAAGTGGAAGTTCCAAAATACTTTAAAATCAATACAATACATTTTTTCAAGTTAACTTGTGAAAATTCCAGAAAAATAGAAAAATATCCCTAAAATCACAACCTTACTGTTACATTAAAATAAGTGGTGTTTCTGAATCAAACAAACTGTTCCTATGATTTTTATGAAAAAATGGTTACAAGCATTGATATACTTTGCCTTTCTTGATTATACACTGACATATAAAACAATAATTTATGATTTACCTTAATTATTTTTTGGTTTATATTCATTTTTGAACCACCTAATTCTTAATGCCGTATCTTTTGTCTTTAATCACTGTATAAAATAAGTATATAGAATGAACAAGATTTACATCATTTATCATGCAAGGATGTATAGGACATTCATTATTGGCAAACTAACATTTGCAATTAAAGACAAATTAGCCAGTGTCTAGTCTTAAAAAGGAGATTACAACTAGGAATAAAAATTAGCAGTATATAAGAGAATAAATAAGAGTATATATTATATGCAACAGATGTTAAGAGAATTACTACTGCATGATCTCCTTTACTTGTGAAGTCTGAAAATGTTGATTTCCAGAGATAGAGAATGGCGTGATTACTACTGTCTAGGGTGGGTGGTTGATGGAATGGGATTGATAAATGTTGGTCAAAGGAAGCAATGTTTCAGTTTGGAGAAGTAAGTCCAGAGATTTATTGTCTAAGGGTGACTCTAGGTGATGATATATTGTATTTCTGAAATGTGCCAGGAGAGTGAATGTTAATGTTCTCACAAGTGATAACTCGACACAGTGATAACTATGGGATGTAATGTGTATGTCAATTGCCAGATGTAGTCATTCCACCATGCGTACATACTTCAAAACATCATGTCGTACATGGTAAATAAGCACGATTTTATCTGTCAAGGTACAAAAAAAAAAAAAGGAAAGGAGCCAAAATGACTGAATAGTTGGTTTCTATTTTCATACAAACTTAAGTAGAATAACTGCATACAAAAATAATATTTAACCACTGCTAGATCTACAAACCCAAGCAAGTGACAATGTTTATGAAGAATGAGTTGATTAAAAATTGTGTATATATTGGATATATATGCAATTTAATTTCTGTACAATTGAATGAGTTCTTTTTTGGCCATATAAGAATTATTAAATTAAAAATATTTAAAATAACAATAGACTCATTTAAAAATGGTCCAGCTTGACTATTTCAACATTTTAAATAGTTTCTCATTTTGTTTTATTTTGATAATCTCTAAAGAGATTGGACTCTATATTAGTATGGAAATTCTGGAGTCTGATATTAATTAAATTTATTGACTCTACTTATCAGAATAGAATAAACTTATCGACATATTTTGTGTTGAAAATATATTTCACATAAATAAACCTTTAATATCTTTATATTTATCTAATAAATATCTTTATATATATTCTCCAATATACTATCCATTTCCACAGAATGCTACAATATTTCTTTTTCAAAATACCTTCATAAATAGTCAATAATTTTTCTGTGAAGTAGTATGAACACTTATTTAATCCAAAATACTTTATAATTTTATGGTGGATAAATTTTTAACACTGGTTAAAATAAAGATTTGATGATTATTTTAACCATTAAAATTAGGAAAAAGATTATCATAGAATTATTAAATATTTTTATTATCTCCCATTATTTGTAATCTATGAAAAATGCAAGGTTATTACAAGTAAAACATGTATTCATAGATGGCAACAAACTACCATTGAGGATTGATACTAGGATCTATGTAAAATAGAAAAATAAATACTCCTACAAATAGGATATTTTAGTATCATTTAGTCTGTGATTGTTAGTCTTGACTATCAGCCGAACTGGATTGAGAGATGTGTAGTAAATTTGTAGTGCCTATTTCTGGGTGTCACTCAGGGTGTTTCCAGAAAATATGGGCACGAGGGTCAGTGGGAGAGAAGGAAAGGTCACGCTCCAATAGTCTGAGTGCCCGGATGCAAGTGGAAGGTGTGATGCCTGCGAGCATGCACTCCAATGTGAAGGCCTCCGAAGATCTTTGCACCCTATCACCGACGCATGCTCACACCATGTCTTCTTGATTAAGCGGGGTTTGTTTCTGTTTCTGTTTTGTTTTGTGTTTTTCCTTGACATCAGCTGTGGAGGTCAGGCTCCAGATTCTGCAGCCTTTGAATGAGGGTTTGCAACAGGAACTGTACAGGGGTTTTTTCTGGTTTACATGCTTGAACTGGTGTGGCTTCATTGGTTCCTCTTGTAATGAGGCTTCCAGCTTCTTGGACTGAGTGGCCACTGTTTTCCCCTGCTCTCCAGGCTACAGTTGGTCATTGTGGGGCTACCCATCCTCTGATCATGTAAGCCAATCTAGTAAATCCCCTGTTATAATTATATCTACTTTCTATTGATCTCATTCCTCTGGTGAACCCTGATTAATATATCAACTAATCTGGTTTATGTTCTAATTCATACATTAAAAAAGTTGGTCGAAGGATGCTAATTTATAGTTCTACTGCCCAGTAGAATGACTAAAGATGATTATGTGCTGTGTATTTCTAGAAAAGGCAGAAGAAATGGTAATGAGTTTACTGCAAAGAAATGACAAATGTTTGAGGTGACAGATGTGTTTATCCAGATTTTAACAATATGTAATGTATTCATATATCAAAACATCACATGGTATTTCAAATTATGTACAATTTTTATGTGTTGATTATAAAGGAAAAAAGGACAAAAATCGTTTCTGATTTCATCTTTTTGCTATGTCAGTTCAGTTTCTCCAGTTTTTATTCTGCCCGAGGAACCACTTTTCCAAGATAGTAAACTAATATATTGCAGCAATACAATCCTCATGATCTAGTAGTTCCTTTATTCTAAATGTGAATGTACTCATAATTGAAATGGTAAGAAACAGTTACAGAGGCTGAAGCAGAGGAAAAACTCTGATTCCTGAATGATCCATAATATCTGCCTTAACAGAAAGCACTTTACTGAATAGAAACCTTTTAAAAGAAGTTTGAAGACAACATCTTTAGCTTAGTTAAGGGTAGAAAAACTAGAATTGATAGACTTTCAGGATACCTATTTCCTTCCTTCTTTCTTTCCTTCCTTCCTTCCTCTTTTGTCATTAATGGGAATTGAACTCGACTTCATATATGCTAGGCAAGTGCTCTACCACTGAGATAAACCCCCAGCCCCACAAACATCTTTAAATGCCACTTCTATAAAAACAACTTGACTCTGAAGTTGAACATTTATGAAAATAAACTTGCAATGGTGAAAACAAAATGGATAACATATTTTTCTCAACTACATGCCCTAACTCTTAAAAGTACAAAATATTTTCTTGCTAATAAAAAATTCTTAATGTATAAAATTTTTTTGTGTGTGTTTGTGTGTGTACTGATGATTTAATCCATGGGCACTCTACCTTGAACTATATTCCCAGTCTTTTTTATTTTTTTATTTTGAGACAGTGTTTTGCTAAATTGCTAAGGTAAGCCTTGAACTTGCAATCCTCCTAATTCAGCCTTCCAAGTGACAGGACTACAGGTGTGAACCACTGCACCCAATTATATATGTGATTATTTATTATCTTGATTTTGAACTTCTACATAAATTTTATAACTGTTATTTAAAGTCCCTTGGTAATTAACTCAACCTTAATAAGATTGCGTCCTATATCATTCTGATTTCTGCAATTATCAAAAATGTACTTCCTTTATCCTAGTAACATTATAAATCTTTGGAGCATTTATCTAAGAAAAGATGTTAGTTGATGTTACAGGAGGTATGTGCTTCAAAAATGATAATACAATAACTTTGAAATATTTAATATATATCTGCAAATGGTTGAGGTCTAAAGGGAATGCAGTGTATCTAGTGGAATAATGTTCATTTTAGATTTAGGCAGATTAGACAGATTTTAATTCAAAGCATACCCTGCAACTACGAGAAGATTTAGTTTCATTGTCCTTAACGTAGGCATATCATTAAGTATGGTACATTTTTGTAATATGTATTTAATTAAAATGGAGTTAAAGATAACTTTTTAATACAGGTCCTCATTAAAAAAAATTTGCTGCCATCCCAATGCTAATGATAATAAAAAAGACTCATCTTTTTTCTACAATGAAAATTTATAACATGGCAAAGTTTGGTTATTCAACTCTAGTTTGTTTCCGGTCTTGGTGTAGCTACATTAAACATAGTGTTCATAATGTCCAAAGGAGCTTTTATGTCACTGTGAGAAATGCATTGAGTGTTCTTCATGAATATAGTTCATTAAAATACATTATTACCTTGCCATTCACACCACTAGTCTGACCTTTTTTTCTTGAACTGTCTCTCACCAAACTTCAACTGTTTCTTCATCACACATTTTAAAGGAGCATTTCAAATTTTTCTGCTCCTGGATGTCTTAACAGTATAGAATAGTGTGAACCATTCCTATCTTCTTTTTAATATCTTTACTGTGGTAAATATAATATAATATCCACTGTCTTAACATATTTTTGAATCTATAATATAGTATTAACTATAGACAAAATATTGTATAGTAGATTTCTAGAATTCGTTATCTTGCGCAACTGAAACTACACCCACTGATTAGTAAATCCCCAATCTCCCCCTTGTCAATTCCAGTGTAACTCCTGCAACCAGTCTTTTACTCTCTGCTTCTGTGAGTTTGATTACAGTGAATATCACATCTAGTGGAATCATGCAGTATTGGTCCCATGTCAGGTTTATTTTACTTAAATAATGTATTCAGGTTTTATCCATGTTGTTGGATATGGCAAGATTTCCTTCATGTTTTTTAAAGTTGGTGCATAATAATTAGATAGTCTAGTGGGTTTAATTGAAGCGTATTTGTATATGCATATAAAATAATTTGATCAATTCCCTTTCCAGCGTGTCCCCTTAACCTCCTTTCCTCTCTCCCCCTCTGTTAGTCTAAAACTGTAGAACACTTCACAGATGTTTGTGTGATCCTTGCACATTCACCATGGCAACTTTCTCTGCATTGTTCTAATTATAGTATATGTGCTATGGAAGCAAGCTTGTTTTTTCTTTTTATTGTTTAATAATATTCCTTTGTATGTGTATGTTACATTTTCTTCTTTTATTAATTTATCAATGCAATCTAAGTTCTTTCTACATCTTAGAAACTGTTAGTCGTGCTGCTATCAACATGAGAATGACAATTTCTCTTCATGATCTTAATTTGGAAAATTGTTCACTAGTGGTGCTGCTGGATCGTAAGGTAGTTCCATTTTTTATTGTCTGAGGAACCTCTATGGTATTTCTCATAGTAATTCATTATATTACAAAATTACAAAATGCCCACAGACATCACACAGTGGTTCCTATTTTCCACATTCTGATCAATACTTATTGTTTTTTATTATTGTCGTACTATTATAATATGTGTGAGGTAATATCTCCTTGATTTGCAATTTCCTGATGATTAGTAATGTTGAGCTTCTTTTCATAAACCTATTGGAAAACACAGGGGAATGACTTTGTGATATTGGTCTTGGAAAGTATTTATTGGATATAACATCAAAAGCATAAGCAAAGAAAAACAAAAATAGACAAATGGGTGACATCAAATTACAAAGTTGTTGCACAGAAAACAATTAATATGGTGAGAAGACCACCTACATATTAGAAGCATTTTGAAACTACAAAATTTTCAAGGGTTAATATCCAAAATTTGTAAGAAACTCTTACAGTTCAATAGTGAAAAAAATATTACTTATCCAATTGAAATGGGATTATTCCCTTCTTATAGCAGTCTCTTCCCAGCTACTGAACACTGCACTTTGCTGGCAATCCTTTGGGGCTGCATCCTTCAAATTCTTTTGCAGGCTTACTTTTTGCTAATATGGCTTAAGACATTGTGGTTCTACAATACTTGCTTGTTCTCAAGTTTGTTTAAACTCATGAGTTGAAACAAATTTGTTTTGTGATATTTATTTCTTTAAAAAAACAAGTGAACTATTTGTCTCAGCACTTGTCATATTAATAATTTTATATTTATTTCATTTAGTAAAATACAACATAGTATACATATATCTCCACCACTGAACTGCAAACTCTTAAGATGACGAACACCATTTTAATTTAACTAATCACTCTCTAACTAACAAAATTGTCTTCATGTAGCAAGTGTTTTGTAAACAATGTGTGTTAAAATGAATTATAAATATAATTATTTTCAACAGCAACAGATCCTTGGTCCCGTCGCTTCTTACAGGTAATGTCAGGTATGTTACGCAGTAGAGGCAAAACTGTCTCTAAAACTGGATATGGATATTATTATGTGTGTGGATGGTGAGGGCATAGGTTTTTCAGGGTATTTTTAAATTTTTCAATTAGAAATTGGCCCTCCAAAATAATATTTCCAAAAACATATTTTTTGAATAAGGTTTAATTTTAACCCATAATTTCTTAGGATTAGTGTTTAGCCCCCTATTCCTTTTAAATGCTAGACTGCCAGGCTCCTCTCCTGAAGAAGTTAAGCAGCCTTAATGGAATAAAAACACTTATAAATATTTTGAAATTATTGAAAATAAAATTTTACATAAATGGTAAGAATTAATTTGGGAAATAAAAAAATTATTTATAATTGCGTGATAAATTACAATATCATATTGGAGACATTTTGTCTTTAGTCTGTAATAGGAAGGATAGAGGTTGCTGTACATCACAAAGTCAAACAAAATCAATATAAATTAAGTTGAAGCTTGAGAGGGCAGCTCTGTTCAAAATCAGTGTTGATTTAAAAATCAATGTAAGTTTAAACAAACATGCTACATTTTATCAATATAACTTGTATAGTAGTAGGGCAGGGTACAGAATGCCAAACAAAAAAACCTCCAAAGCCTAAGGTATGCACACAGTACCAGAAGAACTATGCACCTGTGTAGGGCACCTGACCATCTGTCCAATGACCAAGAAATGGCCTTGACCAAGAAAATGTCTCCTGAACACACATTCATGATAAAAATATCAATTTAAAATGTCTTAATCAGTAAGTGCAATAAAATTGGCTATTCAGTGCAGAGCACTATCAATTTAATTATTGTCTGTGCTATATATCCACAACTCAAAGAATCCTTGTAAGTTGGAGAAAGAAAACATTTCCTCTGGTTATTAAATACAATTTTATGCATTTTTCAAAGCAACATCGTTTATGCACTATGCTTTGTAATTAAGTAGTCTTAATTCAAAGGCAATGTCCAAAGCAACTATTTTAAGTTTTGAAAATGATTTATATGCATTTATATGAAATATATGATATTTTCTATTTGTAATTAGATTGTTAATACTAACGAAATATTTCAAATTAAAAAAAGTTCTCATTACTACACCTATTTCTACCTACTTCTAAACTCAAGTATAATTTTGTTTCTCTAATGTGTGTTTGTATACATAAATATATTTTATATGCATTTATATATTTATACATACGTTTATATATTTATATCAATGTTATGTCACTTATGCGAAGTAGTTAAAACAATTATACGTGGTTCAAATTTTCCAGTCACATATCTTTGGAGGTTAGTTCAGATATTAATTCACTGTATTTTTGTAACAGCTTTGAAGTGTGCATGATGTTCACCCTACTCCAAGGTTCATAGCCTTCCACAGTGTCTCAGATGCTGACTGATTATAGGAGACTCCTGGGTCAAAGATCGGAGACTGCATGTCTTGTGGCCCAGTTGGAAGCATGAGACTCACGTTAACCTCAGTGCTTCTCCTCTGTGTCTCAGGGGATAATGCAGATTGTGTCAGGTGAAAAGATCTCTAAAAGATATTATATCACATGAGAAAAAAAAAGAGTACCTAGGCTAGAGCATTGAAAGCTGCATCATCTAATGATCATTTGACTTTACATGAAGGAGTAAGAATAAACCTGCCTGAAAGCAAAAACAAGCCATAATGGCATTGTGTTTTAAAAATCATAGAGAGGGCTGGGGATATAGCTCAGCTGGTTGAGTGCTTGCTTTGCAAGCACAAGGCCCTGGGTTCAATCCCCAGTACCACAAAAAATAAATAAGTAAATAAATAAATAAATAAATAAATAAAAATAGATAAATAAATAAAAATCATGGAGAGAGTATTCAACTGTTGTTTTCAGGGTCATTTCTTAAGTGTTTGTAGCACATAGCTCAAAGGAGTGCATTGGTAAAGTTGGAAATTGTTTTGGTGCATGGTAGGCATAGATGCTGTAGTATAATATAGGGTTTTTACATGGAATGTGGAAAATTACATAAGATGATTTTGTAAGGTTTTTCTTTTTATAAAACAAAGATAAAACTACATTTGAGCATGTTTAAAATAATCCAACTGAGAGAGTGCAGATGATTTTGTGAGAGAAATGTGCTGTTGATTGCACTGAGAAGAAGTAATAGATCTGACTCTGACCCTACTTGAAGAACAGTGGTGTTTTTCACACAATATGAAAACAATAAATGTATGAATTAGTTATTATGGATAAAGAGCAAATGCAGTTGGTAACAAGGTCCAAGAAAACCACAGGCATGGGTAACTTACACAAATTGAAGAACAATTTCTTTTAGGTGAGTACAAAAAGAATTTGAGAATCTAGGAAGTTGAGAGGATCATACTCCAGCCTGTTGAAGTTACTCAAGAAGGTGACAGAATGACATAGAAAAGAACACTGTCAAATGTGCTAACAAGTGATCTGGAGCAAAGTACTTTTTGCTGGATGATGGAAATGAGAAAAAGGGAAAAGATGGTATAGTCAAAGAATGTAAGTCAGTAATTGGTGCTAAAGGAAAACCCCCACTGGCATCGTACACTATTGGCATTGTACTTTCTCCTCCTCCTCCTCTTCCTCCTCCTCCTCCTTTTTCTTTTTCTTTGTGTGTATGATTGTGTTTCTGTGTGTGTGTGTGCGTGTGTGTTTGTGTGTGTGCGTGTGTTGCTGTAGATGAAACCCAGGGCTTAATACCTGAAGGCTATCCTTCAGCTGTATTCCCAGTCCTATAGTTGCTTGCTTTGCCTGAAATAAATTCAATCAAACATTACAGTTTGAATTTTATAGCAAATGTACCTTTTACTTTCTGCAAATTGATTCAATTTTGGTGAGATTTTTTATTGCTCAAAAAGTGATCTATGATTTATGTTTTTCTGAAATTTTTTCAGTGAATGCAGTTCAAAGACTTTTTCTCCCTCTATTTACATCATCTCTCCTCGAATTTTTTTCCCTAACATAACCTTCAGTACTTACAGAAAATCAGGCACAGCCATGAAGACTCAGTGAACACAAGCGTTTAGATTTTTCTTGTGTAATCTTTCCCCAAATTATTTACAATAGGTATATTTAGGAAATAGAATATTGTTATGTCAACAATTAACAATTAAAATATCCATTCTCAAGACAGTTTGCAATTACAGTGTTTAAGAAGTACTTTGCAGTTTTATGGTGTAACTCTATGCAACAAACTACTTGGCTAATGATTAATAATTTTTAAAGCACTCAGCTTAATATGGAAGGGCAAAAAGTGCAATTTGAATATTGATATATATAGTGAACTTCAAGATAAATGTGAATATTTTAGAGTACTTCTCATTATGTGCAATTTTCATGTAGTGCAAAATTTGTAATTCAAACCTCAGGCAATGAAAATAACTAATATATGATTATATAGACAAATCAGGAAAATAGACATTGGAAAGCTTACATGGATGGTATAGGTGTACACTCCTCATACATTGAAAAGTCAAAAATAAACATTTGCCTGATTTTGATTCCTATTATCTTAAATATTAATAATAAATATTTTGCCTAATTTTGTGTGCCAAACAAGTAACCTTAAACACTCTCCTTGTTTATCACACAATTCATTACAAAAAAGTTTAAGAGGTAGTTATTTTCATCCCATTAGAAGGTGAGTAAGGAGAGTGAAAGTGACTGACACCAGGACACGTAGAAGGTGATGAGGTAGGGATTAGAACTCTGGCCTCAAGGTGAATTCCTGCTCTTGGGTCCCATGCTGTTTGCGGTTTTCTACCTGGGCTATGTAACCTTTCCATTGCCTCCTCAAACCCTCAACATGTCAGTTTCTCACTAGCCAATATCTCTCCTTTGTCTTCCAAATGCCTCTGAATCTTACAGTTTCTTAGAAATGCCATCCAATTCCATGGTCAATGGAACAGATGACTGATTTCTCTTTTTAGACTAATCTTAGTCTTGTAAAATTTTGAAAGTAATCCATGATAGGGTTCTAGGAGATTTGCACCAGATGAAAGTTTTTCTACAGCTAACTCTGTAATGAAAATGATTTTAAACATTGTTCAGGTGACCCATATGCTTTCGGCTCTTTTCCTCAGGAGAATCACTTGATTCCACTTTCCCCACACCTGTAATCATTTTAGAGGAAGACATGGGCACAGAGGCATTTGCTAACAAGGTGACCCATCCCATTTATGCCGCTTTTGGATCAGATCTGAAGATGGCACTGAAGAAAGCCAATCATAACTTCTTATCTCATTTCAGGCTAAACTAATGACCAGACATCTTCTACAATCTCCAGTGGTAATATTATAAATATTAGAATCTTGACATGATTCTCACAACAACCTATTATGAACAAATATTTTGTTTATTTAATTACATGAAAGTTTGTACTATGGTGAATGACCACACAGATTAGAATAGGACTAAAACAGCAATAGTAAAAATTCATCAATTTTATTTGTGGGCATATGAGAGGGGAAAATGGGTTGTTACAATATGTTAAAATCTTGAAAGTCCCTCTAGAAATTTTGCTCAACATCTCATAGAAAATGATATTATGATGCATACGACATGTCTTCATAGTCACTCATCAGATTTGGTCTGATTCGGGTAAATCTCATAACCTTGTAATATCATAGCAAACTCTTTTCTTAGAATTCTAGAAGACTGGTATTTGCTTTTCATCTTTTTATTTTTATTTCTATCCTCTATTCAGTACAGCACAATATGAGGGCTGGATATTCTGTACCCTTTCATTATGCTTAAATAATACACCCAAAGATGTTAACTGAAAGGTGCATATTATTGTGGAAGGGTGGAAAGACCTGAAAGCTCAGAAAATTGCTGAAATTTGTTTTGCATAGTTTCTGCCATACACTATTAACAGTGAAAATGTATACAAGTGTTTTGTATCTTTAGGTCATCAAGAAATACTTCCATATCGCTCATAGATGTTCTTCTGTGCATTTAATCTCAGAGGAAAAAAAAAAGTATGACTCCCTGTGAACTAGAATGCCTACATAATGCTTACTGGTGTTCTTTTGATGCTGTGTAAAGGAATGTGGATCATTGTCTGAGATGTTTCTCCTCCTTCAGTTCACTAGAAGAGTGATACATAACCCCTTCCATTTATTTAAATGAGCTGCCAAACTTTATTTCCTATTCTTCTCTGTCTGCCTTATCTCCTTCTGCCTCTTTGTGTGGATATCTCTCTTTCTCTATGCTTCTCTCTTTCTCAGGCACCCAGACATGCAACGCCAAAATTGTCCTGGATGGGAAGCCTCCATTTTGAAGACCTTCCTTTATGCCTAAATATCTTGTCTCTCTATATTTTCCCTCTCTCTGGTCCACTTTTTCTAAATTTGGATATATTGATCCAAAATTCAGGAAGTAATTAATTGTAATTCTTCTCAAAATGTGCCTTTATTAACCCTCAGCAGTACAAAAATTTGTATCTAACATTTGACTATCATTTTACTTGGTTCCCATTATGAAACTTCCATATAGGTAATGCCAGAACTCATGGCCTGGACCTAAAACTAGGAAATCAGTAGATTTATGTGTGGTTCTGAAAAATATACATCACAATTAATTTTTCTTATGCCATATGCCATATTCTCATTTCTTTTGAGAAAACTATCTCCTGGTAGGGAACATTCCTCAAGCTTATTTGACAGCAGTCGCTGACACCATGGTTTAAATAAACCTAACAGTCTGGATGGAGAAACTGAGGAAATGGTAAAGAGCCGCCACGGATTGTAGGCCTTTGCAGTTGCTGAGGCTGAGCTACTAGCTGAGGGAAAGCCTTGCTCAACGGGCATCACAGCAAGCTGCAGTGTGAGCTCCCGGGGCTGCCTCGACTCATGCTTGTGCTGGAGCTTACCCTTCCCCCAGTCCTTTGTCTCAGACTTGTTGTCTGACAGAATTACCTAGGAATACTTGGTTTGTTTACATTAGTATGACATACAACTTACCTGTAGGTTGGTTCTATTTGAACAAGCATCTTAACCTGATTGGATAATGTGCCTATATATGTCTTGTACAATCCTAAGTAAAATTAGATCTGTGCCCTCTGAGCCTGGTCTGCGATGCCCGTGTTTATTGGGAGGCATTGCTATCATTCACCCTCAGCAGACCCTGCCCCAAATACCTATATCTGGCACTCTTTCATTGAAGATCAACATTTATGTCTGCTCATGTTGGGCAGGGATTGTGGCTCAGTGGTAGAGCACTTGCCTGGCCTGTGTGAGGCACTGAGTTCAATTCTCAACACTGCATATAAATAAATAAAGTAAAGGTTCACCAAGAACCAAAAATAAATAAATAAACAAATAATTCATTGGTCTATTTTTAAAAAAGGAATTAGTAGTCAAGTATAGAGCAGGAAAAGGAAAAGAAGACTAAAATATTAAAGATCTGAAAATATTTAAAGAACTGTGACAAAACTGGAACAGCAAATATGAAAATGAGTCCAAACATCTGTCAGAGTAGCGCAAGGAGTTGTTGCTGTTTGGGTGGACTGATGTATTGCTGTTTAGTAGACTGATGTACCTCCCCAAGTGAAATGGTTGATAGAATATCCACAGGTAGCACGGGTTGCAGTACCTCAGAAGTACAGAGCTCTGAGGTTCAAAAGTAGCATCCAGATGCTTAAGAGAGATGCATACTAAACTAATGACATACATGAGATAATTCAGTCTGAAAAAGTAGAGTTTGTAGAAATTTCTACAACTATTTTCAATATTAAATGGGTCTGTAAAAAGTTGGTGGATCCCCAAAATATTCCTCAAGTGTTCAGAATTATTTTCTTACAAGTATTACTAAACAAAGACATGGCACATATTTATTCTATTACCTTTGTTAGAGAACCCCAGTCCAACTGGCAAAGAGAATAAAGGAAATTACTTGTGCATATGATTAACAAGTTTAGAAGTAGAAAAATACATACTAGGCTTTATTCAACCAATCAATGATATTGCCAAATTCTCCATTTCATTACCTCCCTTTTCTGTTTTTCTCTGAGTTAAATTATAGCAATACACTCCTTCATAACTATCCATAAAGTGGGGAGGAAGACACTTTTATTAAAATTTTAGTGGATTTTTTTAATCAAAAAGACAGAAGATAACAGGTGTTGGTGAGGATTGGGAGAAAAGGGAATCTTGAACACTTAATGGGGAAGTAAATTAGTATAGCTGCTATGGAAAATAACATAGAGGTTCCTCAACAAATTAAAAATAGAACTACCATATGATCCAGCAATCTCACTACTGGGTATATATACATAGGAAATGAAATTAGAATCGTGTTCATAGCAGAATTATTCACAGTTGCCAAGAAACAGAATCAACCTATGCCCATCAAAGATGAATAGATAAGGAAAATGAAACACACACACACACACACACAGACACCCACTTCATCCTTAAAATGAAGAAGTGTATTTTGTCATTTGCCAAGAGGTGGATGAATTTGGAGGACATTGTTAAGTGAATCAAGGTGGGTATAGAAAGGAAAATATTGCATGATCCGACTTATGTGAGTGATTTATAAAAGTCAAACCCATAGATGCAAAGAGTAGAATGATGATTACTAGGGTTAGAGGTGTAGGGAAAGTTGGGGAAATGCTTGTGATGAAATAAAAATATTTTAGTTTGATAAGGCAATTAAGAGTTTCATAGTTGAATACGGTGACTATAGTTAATGAATTATTGAAAATCACATAAAACATACAATTCAAATTTTCTCACCACCTTATAAAATGAGAAGTATGCATGGTAATGTATATCTTAATTAGTCAGAATATGCCATTCCACAAAGTGTATGTATTTTAAAGTATCTTATACTTGACAGATGCCTATGTATTTTTTTCTTTTTTCCATCAATTAAAAAGATAGTGGCAATATGGGTTCTCTGTTCATGCATAACCCTGTATCCTTCACTGTGGTAAGAATAATTATGTGCATGGAAATTTTTAGTTAGATATCTTGTCCATAGGTGAACTGATAACTGTGCAAAATGGGTTGAGATATCATATAATCTTCTGTACCTTTGTTGGCTAGCCAGGGCCATTGTTGATGCTCAGGTCAGTAACATTCCTACCTACAACTGTAACATAATCAGACAGGAGCGGTATGTGTTTTCAGAAAGCAAAAATCTCTATTGAATATGTACAAATAAAAGATTGGGGAAGTTTTACTAATTTGATAAAATTTAGGGGATATTTAATATGTCTTTTAGCAAAATTGCTTCTAGATATGTTAAATAATTTTTGAGTTAGTCTTTGTCCTTCTGATTGTATTCTGTCTTCTCAGTAAATATGCATAGGTTGCAATTGGTCATTTGGTTGGAGTAATAAGATTGCAGAATAGCTATAGAACTTTTGCTAAGCAGGTCTATGAGTGCCAGATATTGATCTAGCAATGTCCTGGCTCAAATCCATTTTAATTTGCTTTTCCATTTTTATCTTCCTATGGGGGGCTACATTTCTGCCTAGTATGCTAGAAAATAAACTCATTGCTAATTATAGTGCTTGTATTTCTCCATATAACTAGCAAGGGCAGCACTGACATTGAATTTTATTCTATAAAATAGTGTCCATATAGAAAATTAATGTGATTAGATTTTTTATACATGAGCCACACATTTGTCATTTATCTCATCTCCAGGGAGGTCAGAAATAACTATATTCTACAGTTTATATCTTAACAATTCAAAATGATCTTGAATAGTTATTTTACTCCACAGTACATATGAATGTTCCATAGGCACATTCTGATGTTGAGTTTGTAAGTAAGAAAATGTGACATAAAAACAGCATACAAATCTTGAACAATTTAAATTGACAAAACTTACCAAGAGTAAAGTCCAGATATTTTACTACAATTTTATTATTAAGCTTTAAATAAAACTCAATATGTTAGTCACAGTTGAGGCAGATTAAAATTTTGAGATTCATTACATTTCAAGGATTGCCCCTGGATAGCACTATATTAGATTCTATACATTGGCATTTAAAAGTTATTAGAAAAAAATTAAAGCACCTATATAGAATTTGATTTATACCAACCTCATTATTAATTTAACTATGTCTTCATAAAATGTCTTAAAAATTTTAGTCAATGTACAGATTTCCCAAGATACCACATTAAGCAATGAATGAATTGTTGCCAACATCAAGAGACAAAAATGGCAGGACTAATTTTAATTTCTTCTGGCAGTATAATAGTGGTTCCCTTTGGAAAAAAATAACATAGTACAATATTTACTAATAAAATTAATTTTTATGTTCAGTAATGTTTGGTAATGCATAACATGCTGAATTTAGGAAAGAATATGACCAGTTACTCAGTGCTTACAAAAACAATTATGATATATGCTGTACATTTATTTGTTATTTGCTCACAAATAAAAATTCGTAAAATGAAATGTATTGTAAATTAATCTAAATGCATTATATAAAGTTAGGTGACTGATGAATCAAAACATGTTGACTAGGGTCATGGTAAGGTGGCACCCAGTCCTCTAATGTCTGAAAGCATGTTTTAGAATCTTTTTCAGTTTTCTGTTTTTTTAAGGGAGTAAGGTAAAAATTATCCAGGTTACTTAGTATGGCTTTCTTATGTTTTGTATGTACTTCTCTTTGTATATGTGAGGTTTGCTCACGAAAACTCAATGAATTACTAGATCCACATCATAAAATGTTATTAAAAAGAAAACTTCAAACTCCTACAGATTTTATTTCCATTCCTAGCATGGAGGTAAAATAGACTGTAACCAAATAAATCTTTTTTAGCTAACTGAAACACAAAGAAAATGTGAACTATTTCTTCTACATTACTGTTTCATAACCAGAGTCTGTCATTAGACAAATTGTATTAGTGGGGCTCCCTTCCAAGAAACAAATGAGCAAGTGAATTCTGAGAGGTATTTTTTAAAAACTCCAACTGTGTTCTCAGGTTATCATGACATATCCATACATGTATATAATTTATTTTTAAGGTTAGTGTTGTTATTTTTTGGAAATATAGTAATACTTAACTAACAACTTGTGGGTACATAGTTTTTGCCATATTCTTAAAAGTGATGACAGAAACATCCTATGACATATTTTGTATTTGTGGAACTTAATCTAGAGGGTAAATTCCTGAGTTGAATTACTCATTGAATTGGGCACATACATATTATCACACAGGTCAAATATGCCCCAAAGTTATTTCAGTTTTTAGTTATTTACTGCTATATTGAATTAACAGTTTTTCTTGTGTGTTATTTTTAGAAATTTCAGAAATATTGGCATAACTGAAAAAAGTTGAAATAATACCTCGTATTTTGTAACTGACTGAGAAGGCTGAAATTTAATTGTGAATGTTTGGACTCATATTAATATAAAACATTAAGTAAGGCTGTCATTTTATCTACTTGTTTAAAATTGAAAAGTCTAAAAAATTATACTTGAGAATATTTTATTCCAACCAACTTCTTGGAAAGTTATTCAAAGTTTAAAGAACTAGCTTGTAACAGATACCAGAATGAAAGTGTTACCAGTGTTACATTTTATATTTGTTCAAAACAAATACTGTCAATCAAATAAAACAAACAAATCAATCAATCAAACAAATACTATCAAAACAAATACAATCAATTTTAATGGCGTATTTCTTCAATTAGTTCCTTGAAGAAAACAGTAAAATATTACATAAACTGTATATGCCTGCAGTGTAGACTGGTTAGACCTTTTCAACAGGAGAAGTGCCCAATATGATGAGGAAGCATTAATATCAGGTTGATTCACTTCAGAAAAATCAAGAACATCATATTGGATGGTATTAGTTATATATAGACATCTCAGTCTGGAAAGACACGTGGTATAGGGACTGTATGCATATTTAGGTCCTAGTACACAGTTTACTTTCCACTAGATAAAAATACTGGCAATTTGTTCCATATTTCTAGATAATGTGGTATTTACAAACTTGACAACAGTAAGAACAAATTGATTTGCAGTATTCTCTCTTTATCTTTCCTTACACATGCATCACACCACATCACTTACACACACACACACACACACACACACACACCCAAAAAAGTAGATATAGAACAAAGAATCATTTTATTTTACTTTTCATTACACCAGCCAGACAAGTCTGAGTATACTCTCCATATTAGAATTTACATTCTTAAGAAGAAAATAATAATTTATTGATTCTACCACATATTCTTGATCCACTATTCCATACCACCCAGCTGTTTCAAATGTATATGTTCAATTAAAATAGATCAGGAGATTCCTCGGTGTTTGCTAAATGTCATTGCCATCACTTCAGCGAGGTTTGCTTTGAATTCCAGTCTTCCTCCTGCTTCACATGAACAGGAAACAGCACACTACGAGAGCATTACTTCTCTAAGGCCCAGTGAAATTTTACATTGTAGAACCAAGATGAGCAGCTCCATCTTAATTTTGCATTAGGGTAATTTTTCCTCTGAAAATGGGTTCCTTCACTGTGACTGAGTTGAGCCAATTCACATCATTGTTTAACAGATTTGACAATGCAGTCCAAGAGTAAAGGCCAATCTATTCCCTGCTGTTTATTATTATGTAAAAAAAAGCCACATTTGTATATTTTAAAAGTAGGAAATATTTATTTGAATAGTTTTACTAATATTCCATATGATGTTAATCTTTATGGTTTTTTTGTGACAAATGTGTATCGTTTCCTCTTTCTAGTGATTTGTATAGCCTAAATATGTCTGCATTTGAAATCCCAGATAAGAATCTTTAATGAATGTGTCCAGTAATTTTTAGTTTTAGATACAGTTATTTCTGTAAGTAGATTACTGGGTGCAAACAATCTGTAAAGACTTTAAGTGTATAAGTCAAAAGTAACTGCGTATTTTCTCTTTTTACTCTCATAATAATGTTTAATTCAAGAAATTATGACATGACCTGCAGAATGTTCTAGGAAAAAAATAGTACGTGAAGTAGAACCATTAATGACTCAGCATGAGGTGGTGATCAGGAGGAATTGCATTTACTCTGCAGAGTGCCATTGGAAGCTTTCACCCTTACTTCCTGATGTTATTTCTGTAAATTATTAGTTCTCTGTGCTGGGAACACTACAACATGCAAGATGGGGACTTTCCATACTTTTGACTTGTTACGAGGCTCCAGCTGTGATGACTAACCCGTTTACTCTTTGATGGCCTACAGAGAGGTTCTCCAGCTGATTTCAGATATTATTTTTTTCCCAGTAAGAACACCCGTAGAATAGGTGGAAAAAATATAATTAAATGAAATTCTGATCTTTTTTCTTCCCTTCTAGGTATTTTCCAGCTACAGGAAGTTTTGCTGTGTTGGTGATAAAAATAGAACTGTTCCTCTCTGTTTTAAGCCAACAAAGAATCAGTGTATTAAATTGAGACATGAAAGTGCTTTTTTCAAATATCATCCTGTTGAAGATAAGTCTGATCCCCCTAACTGCCACCACCACACATATACACACCAAAATTTTAAAAATTTCTCTAAAACTCCAGATCCAGTTTTCATTATTTATTTTATATAGGAATTTTCATATGCTATCATGATGAATAAATTATATTTTTTATCTGTCAATCCCTCTTAAAAAATAATTACCTAATAAGGAACAAGGATTTTTTATTTGTTTTGTTCACAAACCTATATCCAAAACCTATAACGGTGCCTGAAACATAATGTCACTCCATTCGTGTCTGTCAAACGAAATAATCCATATGATAAATACAGGACTTCCTCTTGTCAGGATAATGCTTTGGGTCTCATTTCACATCTCTCCAGAGTTGAGTAGGTGTCAGTCATTTTCATGTCACTTAGCCACAGGAGAGGAGGGCGTGGTAGAAAGGAGAAGAATGTGTATTTGGAAATGCCATCTCAGAGTCACTCTGAATTTGTCTCCACTCACAAACTGTGTGATGCTGTGCAAGTGGTTTTGTGCCTCATCTTCTTCATCTGACATGTTGTCTCACATTTTAACTCAGTTATCAAGATATAATGGGGATAAACTCTTTAGATAAGTATCTCACTCACATCTTCTTATTACCAGGACAGATAGTTCATTGCTTCTTACAGAGAGCAGAACATGGGAAGCAATAGCACTAAAAGATTAGCTAGCTTGCATTCTTTATTAAGGTAATTATATTTTGATTTTAAAGACAATCGTATGACAGCAAAATTAATCTTGTTAATAGAATTTTTCCTCCAAGTGACATCACAGATACTAGACTCTGCAAATTGGTATGGATTTAACTCAAGACTCAGTGAACTATAACGAATATATTTTCTCTTTTTCTTCTTTCCGCTAATTTTTTTTTTTTTTTGTGTGTGTGTGTGTGTGTGTCTACATTTCTTCCCCAGAGACTATTAAAACTCAGTTGGCAGCAGAAGTATTGACAGAGTTTGTTGTTCGTTCTGGGTTTTTGAATTGTCAATTACACTTGGGAATAGTAATGTGTAAGGTATTTATATTTAGACTGCACGTGGCAGAAACAGTTATATTTAGTTCTAACTTTTGTTCATGTTTGAAAATTGTGTGGATGTTGGCTTAGGATAAGAAGTTTAAGGTGATCAGTATCTTGCCAGAACTTTGGAAAGTAATATTTGAGAGGTTTTGAAGTGGAAACTTCTACTTTGAAAGATTTTAGGAAATAAGTAGATCATGGTAAGTAAGTAGTGTAACATGACAAAATATATCATAAGTTACATAAGAAATTCAAATACAGGCAAATCTGAGTTGGGCAGGGGGAGATAATATGATTATTAATTAAATAAGAGAAGTCATTTTATGGGCATTTTTTTTATTGGAGCAGAATATTTAGGAAATCATTTTCAGCATGGGAAATAGAGTTCATCCTTATTGTTATTGCATGTTAAATTATAGTCAATGGAATAAATGCTATTATATGGAACTCATTTTATAATGCAGTATAGCTAGCTTGTAAGGAGAAAAGGGGAGCAGGGAACAAGGGGGCACATAATTTTAGATGGAAAATAGAATAGTGACCTCTTGGTAGATGGGAATAGTTTTAAGGGTGTGTTCCATAGACACCTGAATTTATCAGCAGCCATTTCTTGGTGTAAGATTAGTAACACAAACCTGTTTTTGTTTGTTTGTTTGTTTGTTTGTTTGTTTTAATAGTATAGCTCATGAGAAAGAAATTAAGCTGGAGAGTGAAGAAGAGAAACATCAGTACTTGCCTGGACAACAGCTAGAACAAAGCATCAGCGGAGGACTCAATGAAGTTGCACTGCTGTGGTCGCCATGATTATGTCAATTATGTCCTCAACAAGTTCATATTTTGAAAGCTTAACCCTCAACCTTCTGATACCAGGAGGTGGGGAATTTAGAAAGAAATTCGGTGATGAGGGGGGAGCCCTCAGGAATTGCAAAGACATCCAATAAGGACCTCTCATATCTTCCACCTTGTGAAGACATAATCAGAAGGCACTGTCTATGAGGAAGGGGGCCCTTGCTAGAAGTCAAATCTGCCGGCACGTTTCCCAACTTCCAGAACTCCAGGAAGTGAATGCATGTTATTCATAAGCCATCCAGTATACAGCATTTGGTTATAGAAGCCTAGAGAGAGTAGGACACACATTTATACTCCTGACTCAAATACATAGGGGTGATAAATGTGTTGCTTTTAGCAGCTAAATTGTGATAATGTGTTATGCAGTGATAGAAAACTAAGACAACGGATTTGTTACAACTTTAATTAGATGTGTTTCACCATGGCTTATATGTTTTAAGAGTCAGATGAAGGTTTTTAAAATCTGAAATAGATTTCATAGCTGCCTGAGACTTGGCTATTTCCTGCAACCCAGCACTGACTTTCAGCTCCCCATGGAGATCACTTTGCTCCTAAGCTCTGTTCATGGTTTCTCTTTCTCCCCTTTTCATTGCATGGCCCTTTCTACCACTGTGTTCTTTAGAGATTTCTCTCAATAATGGTATCACTGCCTTGTTATCACTTAGAGCCCCGAGTACCTCAGAGACATTTCTGCCAACACTTCTATCCTGGTCACAGTTTTGTCAGGGTGTAGCTCCTGCACACAGCAGAGCAGGCTTTTGTGCTTGGCAGGGGGTTCCAATCAGTGTTCATGCTGTCTCTGTGATGCAACTTTTGTGTCCCCCATTCGTCTTGGAAGGTCTCTTGCGGTTCTTTTCCTGTCCTAAGACCTCTTACAGTAGCTACCTCACTCTCAGAGAGGTGTTTGAACATATGAAGGGATTTTCTTAGTCACATTTATCCATCTTTGAGCCATTGACTTAAGGTCTCCAATGGCTAGTGGATCAGTGTTCTCAACATTTTTACCATTTTTGTCCTAATTGTTTCTTCCATGGAATTTTAATGCCCCAGATACACTGAGCTTCTGTCTATTTACTGTGTGTATTTATTTGTGTTCTACATGAAAACAGATTATTTCACTTTCAAGAGTCAACTTTCACTCCCTTATGGGTAATACTGCCTTACTGAGAATGTGGGAAAATTCACAGCTCTCTCTATGGGATTAGGGATAATATTAGCAAAGGAGCTCTTCATTTCTGGGGTTCTTTATCTTTGCTAATTAATTTAAGTTTCTGTGTACTTTTAGATTTATAATGAATTTTAAAACACTGATATTTGTAGTTCATTCAATAAACATTTTCAATGAGGATAATGCTTTCTGGTGAAATTCAGTATTCTAACTAGAGTCATCACATAGATATATCTTTTTTTTTTTAAGGTAATTTGTGAGGGTATCATCCCAAGTTTCATTTCAGATTTTATATATTTTTATTTAAAATTGTAGTATTGGCAATTGATAAAAACATTAATTAATATTTCATATGCTTTTAGATGTGTTTCAAACAGTTGAAGACATCATCACCTTTTAACATTAATACCTAAGTATCCCATGGATAATATTATTGAAGGTGGAATAGGCAGAATAGTTACCCCTCCCTCCTCCAAGATGTCTACACCTTGATGCCTGGAACCTATTACCATGTTACTTAATGTGCAAAAGAGTTTTAAAAAATGTGATGGAGATCATACAGCTTTGGAGGAAATGTCATTCTCAGCGGAGGTTAGTGAAAGAGATATGTGACTGTAGAATAAGGATTACAAATGTTCAATATTGCTAATTTTGAAGATGCAAGATGAGGTCATAAACCAAGAAAAAAAATTACCTCTACCAGCTAACAAGCCTGGAAAACACTTCCTGGAGCACTCAGGAGGGCCCACACTTGTGCTAGTACCTTGATTCTAGATAAATGAGATTCTTGTGGGATTTCTGACCTACAGAATTGTAAGATAATGAATTTGTGTTGTTTTAAGCAAATAAATTTGTTAATTTGATATAGAAGCTAAAGAACAATAATACAGACATGCTTACTCCTTCCCTAACAGTAGAATGCTAATTATGGATTATGAACCATGAAGAAAATATATATATATACATGTATTCCTATAGTGTGTATTATATATCCTTACACAGTACATATATTGTCTCTGTTCATATATATACATATCCAAGTAATTTTAGAATACTTCATTTGCATGTGATCTGCATGTCATCCAGCTAATCTTCTATTTAATGTAGGACTTTCTTGCAACACATTCTTCCAACTTTGATTGAACATTTTCAATAACCAAACTTCAAAAGGCTTCATTTATTTTCAATGTGTTTTGACATGTAGTGTTTGCAGTTATTATTTGTAAATCAAAAATAAATTTTTAAAACTGACTTCAGGTATCACCCAAAGAAGGAGATAAATAATGAAACCAATAGGAACAATATCTGGAAGTAGATATACTCATACCCAGCTTACCATAATAAGGTTAATATTCCTCTCTCCCCACATGCCCCTTTGGATCCATAGTAGAAGAAACTTTGTGCTTTGTAAAGTTTCAGGAAGGCTTCCTGGATTTTTTTTTTTTAATTTAGGTATTTGCTTCCTCTTCTGCATTTATGTAATATTTGTATGTTTATAAACACATCATAATTTCACCATATTCACTAACAGGCATTTAAATTTCATTCTTCCTCTTTCTTGTGGAATCCAAAATCACCATATGCTAGATTTAGAAAACTTTAAAGTAGTGTTACTTTTTGAAGATTAGCATTTGCAGAATGCAAACGTGTGCCAACTACATCTCCCAGGCAGATACAAACCTCTAAATGAGACCTATCTGTAGATCCCTAGATGAAATAGTGCTGCACCCTCTTGATCCCTGGAGTAGACTAGGTCAGTCCTACAAATGAAAGAGCTGACTTTAGAACTTCGTCTAGAACTTCATTTAATTCAGCTTTCCTCACAAATTTTCCAGAACTTAAAGTGGGAAAAGGAACATATTGCATACCCTGGGTGTCTGCATGCCTGGCTCCTTTCCCATATGGGTCTTCTTGTCACTGCAAACACTGAAGTGTCTCTTTTCTAAGATAGTCTTTTATTTTCTTGAGGCAACACACTGTGAGAGTTCATTTGGACAGTGACTAGTTACAAGACAAAAATCTCCCCAAGCACTGTAATCTTAACTTTCAGTGTTTAGCTTATCAAAATGACAGAGATTACATTCTCACTTCTATTTTGTAGTAACAAAAAGCAATTTTGTAGAAAACTACAGGGAATAAGCAGGGTCCCAGAGTCTTACACACCATTGGCCATAGGTGATCCAAATTAGAAGATGAACGTAGAATTTGACAGGAAATTTAGAGCATAAATAGGAAGAAGGCAGGAAAGAAGAAAACCTAAAAATTACAATAAACAATTAATATTTTGTAAGTGGCATAACTAATTAGGTTGGAAAGTGAAGAAAGGATATTTAACATCTCTGAATCTTTAAATCACATAAACTGGAAAGAACTATGAGTATTCAACATAAAGTTTGAGCATTTTTTCCCTTATAAATTCATTTCTGGGTAGAGATAACATATTGAAAACTTAAAAGAGGTAAAATTGTCAGAGTGACATCTGACTAGTTAAAAAAGAAAAAAAAATAAATAAATTATACCTCATACACTTTAAGCAACAAAATAAAAGAAAGTAACCACAAAAACAAAAACTCTGAAATATCTATAGAGCAAACATTTACTTCCCAATTTTACCAATGATAAAGTAATTATATTGTTTGTCAGGGACACAGTTGCTGAAAAAGAGAGAATTTTGTCTGAGATTCATAATCTTTCTTCCTTATTGGAATGAATTTTATTTTTATATGGAATCAAAATGTTATTCATGAATATATGCTAATATAAAATGAAGTAACGCTAGACTAAGGAATTTCAGATATACATTTCTTTTAGGGGAACACCTTTAGTTTCCATCCCAGTGGATGTTTTTAATATTAGTGCTTGCAACTGAATCCCTAGCAAAACAGTTGTAGCTGAAGATAGAATCCTCTTATAATATCCTTATTCCTTGTTCATGTTAGGAACATTGTTTTTTCTTCACCTTTCTTTTTCTCATGCATAACTTATGTATCTCTCTAAGACAGTACTTTCCTATAAGCTGTTGCCCTATAGCTTATCTTAATGAGCACTCAGCATTCTGCAGTTTCCAAACTCCAAGAGCTATTAAAGGAATCCTTTCATTCTCAGGACGCACTGGGGATCATTATTGTTTAGAAGAGAACATGTTCCTTCTTAAGCAATTATCAAGTACATGAATGCTTCTATGGAATATAAAGTAGCAGTTCTCCTAAACTCCTAAAAGAGACAACTAGACTGCTTGTCTCTGCTAAACAGGTCATGCGGTTACCAAGAATCTCTTCTTCATTCACCCTTATGGATTTTAATTTCCCTGTCTATATTCTCTACTTTATTCCACTAGTTTCTGATTTCTTCAGATTCAAGATCTTCATGCAAATCAACACACATATGAATCAAAAAGTCCCCTCTACAGTTACATGTAAGATTGATAGCATCCCTTATACACAGCCTCATGTTTTCTTTTACTTAAATTTTGTTAATTTTTGTTCATTCTTTCAGATAGCTATTCTAACCTACCATGATGTGTTCCACTCAATAATTGTTTCTAATCTGTCCTTTCCCAATGCAACTGAAGTAGACTTGGACTTTCTATAAGGCATTAACATTTTTGTGCGTATCCCAAGAAAAGGTATCTTGACTCACTAATCTTTGTCTTTGAAGGAGGAGGATAAATAGAGCATGTTTACCTTATAAAAAGTGTCATGTCTTACTAACAAGAAGAAAAAAGTGAATCCTGAATATACCAGTATATGTATAGAACTTAAGGGATTCAACAGTACTGAAAGATAAAGAGAGAAGAGAAAGTAAAAGTAGTATGAGAGGCAAGATTCTTCAAATCTGACACTTTAAAAATAACAAAACATAAAGAAAAATCTTTCCCAAACAAGATTTGAAGAAAAACAATCACATGATGACTATCATGGTAGTCCTGGAAATTAGACTTACAATTGTTGAAGAGGAAAGCAAGAGATTAAAATAAAAGTAGAATGAATAAAGGTCTGAGGAAGAACAAAAATAAGAATGAGCAGTCATGAGATTACCTGCAAAGGGTCTGAACTCTCTGGCCAATACAATACGATGTAAAGATAATAATGATGATGATAAAATACAGCTGCTGGAAACAATAGTTTATATTATATAAATTTTATAAGAATATTGTACATACAATGGTAAGTGACATGTGTGAAATAAGTGTTCATGCAAGTAGTTAAATACAACACTAAATCAAAATACCTGAATATCATTCATAGTTAAAAAATAAACCTCATACATTTAGAATGCTGTCCCATTTATTGTAGAAATAAAACAAATATTTAGTTAGGTAAATATAAATTTAGCATAATGTATGTAAAAACTAATTGGGAAAATCATAAAGAGAATTATTAAATATTATAAAGGACATTATTTTTTAGAATTAATTCAAATATAAAGTAATTTCTATATAATAAAAATATTTTATATTTAAGAAATGATCCAATGAATAAGGTATTAAAGATTATACCAGTTTGAATATTTAAACTTGTGGGTGAAATCTTGAATACACAGATAATAAAATATAAAATAAAAGAAATTAGAATATGTTGTTATATTATCTTTTGAGAATAACTGATAAATTATCTTAATACATTTCATTAGAATTTATTGTATGATGAAGTGAGTATCACATATTTGTGAAGAAGGTAATTTATGATACTGAACTAAATGATGATTATTTTAAAAGAAAGATGAAGAACAGCAATTTATTTTTCACACAAGATATATTAAATTTTATTTCACATGATTCCAAGAATAAGATATCAGAAATAAGAATATAAGTATTGAAAGGAATTTTGTTAATTATGTTTTTTTGGAAATATATATATTAATTATAATATATAAACATATATTACCAAATGTAGAATACATATTTAATATATAACAGTATATGTAAATGTATTTATTCTCAAAGAAAGCACATGTAATATAATTATACACCTCCAAATATAAATATTATGTATAATATATACTTTATATACATATTAATAGCCCAACTCAAGCCCCTACAACACTTCAACTCATAGAATAGGGGACAGGAATACCCCAGGCCAGTGATCAGGCTCCAGGTAAGAACAACTAGAGGAGGATCTCAGGTCCTACCCAGGGCATCTACTCATACAACAGAATCAGATAGAAGACCCTAGAACAAAAAAGATAACTACACCAAAAGCTCACATGCATAAAATGGAAAGGGAATTCATCTCAACCGAAGCACAAGTCCATGACCTCTAAAAATCTGAGGAAATGGGCATATTGCACCCCCGAATTCACAATCTCCCAACAAATGAACCCACAGATGTGGAAGTGAATGAAATTCCAGAGAATGACTATAAAAAACTGATCCTTAAAATGTCCAATGAACAAAAGGAAGGTCTAAGTAACAAGAGAGCAGGTTCAGGAAATGAAAGACCATTTCAATAAAGGAATAGGGCTATTGAAAAGAAATCAATCAGAACTCTTTGAAGTAAAAGATATAATCAGCTTTAAAATTCACTTCAAAGTATCAGCAAAAAATTAAATTGCATAGAATATAGACCTTTCAGCCTCAAAGACAGAACTTTAGGTCTTGAAGACCAGGCTACATAAACTTGAATATTTGGTAGCTAATAAAGAAAAAAAAAGCAGATAAAGATTGATTATAATATACAAGGAAACTGGGACATCCAGATACCATACCTGAAAGTCATTGGCATAGAAGAGAACATGGAGATATCAATTAAGAGGATTAATAATCCTTTCAGTGAAATAATAGCAGATAAATTTCCTAACCTGGGAATTGAGATAGACATACAAATCCAGAAGCATATAGTAACCCCAAATAGACAAGATAAATAAAGAATCTCTCCAAGATGTGTTGTAATCAAAATGCCTAACACTGTAAACAGGGAAATAATATTAAAAACTGCAAGAGAAAAGAACATCAACTCATATTCAAAGGCAAACCAATAAGACTCACTTCAGACTTTTCAAATGAGACCCTAAAAACAAGGAGGGCCTGGAATGAGATATCCCAAGCTCTAGAAGAGAATAATTGCAAGTAAGGATTACTATATTCAGAAAAGCTGCCTTTCAGAATAGATGGACTGGGGTAAATTTCCATATTAAAGATAAACTAAAAGAAGTCATGACCACTAAGCCAGCACAATAAAAAATTTCATTAGGGCTGGGAAGATAGCTCAGTCAGTAGAGTGCTTGCCTTACAAGCACGAGGCCCTGGGTTCGATCCCCAGCACCGAAAAAAAAAATTTATTTAACAATATACTGTACACAAAAGAACTCCAAAGAAATCCCCAAAGCTTCCAGATATAAGATCACTAGAAGAGCCTCTAAGCTAATTGAAAATCAAGACAAACTAAAGGTAGTAAACAACCAAAATGGAGGGAAATTAAAAAAAACCTCAAAACATAATAATGCTGAATCAAATGGTCTCAATTCCCCAATTAAAAGACATAGATTAGCAGAATTGACTAAAATATCAGATCCAACTATATGATGTTTGCTTATCTTACAGGCAAAGACACCCGTAGACTGAAAGTAAAAGAATGAAATAAATATTTCATGCAAATGGAATCTTAAACAGCAGTAACTGTTAATATATGTGACAAAGCAGATTTCAAGCAAAAAATAAGAAGAAGTAATGAATGCCACTACATACTGGTAAAAGGAAATAGGCCAACAAAAAGATACAACAGTAGTAAATATTTATGCACTAAATGTCACTGAATAATTACATAAAAATATTTCTTCACATTAAATCTCAGATCCCAATACAATAATACTGGGTGATTGGAACACACACTTATCACCAATAGATAGGTCATCAAAACATGAAACCCATAGATACTTCTGACCTAAATAGTACTATAAAACAAAGGATCTAACAAGCATATACTGAATATTGCATCCATAACCAGCTAAATTAATTTTCTTAGCAGATCCTGGAATCTTAAAAAATAAACCATATTCTAGGTCATAATTAGCAAGTACTCCCAAAATTATATAATCTTATGAACCCTACCAGACATAATGGAATGAAACTAGAAATCAATAGCAAGAAAAACTGTAGAAACCACATAAATGCATAGAGATTAAATAATACTCTTTAAATTGAGGAAGGAATCATAGAAGAAATGAGAGAAGAAATCAGTAAATTCTTAGAAAGAAATGGCAAGAGAGATACAACATATAAAAATCTCTTGTACAGTATAAAGGCAGTTATAAGGGGAAAATTTATAACATTGAGTGTTACTTTGAAAAAATAGAAAGATCCCAAGTAAATGAGCTAATTCTATATTTCAAGGTCTTTTAAAAGGAAGAACATTAATGCCAAAATAAGCAGAAGACATGAAATGGTTATCCTTAGAGACAAAATTAACAAAATTATGAATAAAAGCAATAGAAAGGATGAATAAAGGAAGACTTGGTTCTTTGGAAAGATTAAAAAGATTGAAAAACAATTAGTCAAACTAATCAAGAGAAAGAAGACCCAAATTAACCAAATTATGGATGAAAAAATTGATATCACCACAGACTCTTCTGAAATCAGACGATTATTAGAAACAACTTTGAAAATTTGTACTCCAATACACTGAAAAATCTTGAAGTCACTGATGAATTTATAGACATGATTTGCCCAACTGAACTAGGAAGATATAGAAAACCTAAATAGACCAGTATCAGGCAATGAAATTGAAACAGTAATTAAAAAGGACCAGATGAATTCTCAGCCAAGTTTATACAAGGCAGTTAAAGAAGAACATCTGTCTCCCTCAAATTATTCCATGAAATTGAAAGGAATACATTCAAATACATTTTATGAAGCCAGTATGATTCTGATGCCAAAACAAAACAAAGATATTTTAAGGAAAGAAAACTACAGAGCAATCTGCCCAATGAACATAGATGCAAAAATTCTTAGTAAGATATTAGCAAAACACACTAAAAAACACATCAAGAAGATGGTATACCATGATCAAGGGGGTTTCATCCTAGGAATGCAGGTTGATTCCACAAACAAAAATCAATAAATGCATTTCACTGCATAAATATAATTAAGGACAAGAATTATATAATTATCTCAATAGATACAGAAAAGGCCCTTGATAAAATTCAACAACCATTCATGTTTTAAATGCTGGAGAAACTAAGAACCGAAGGAACATACCCTGACATTACAGAGGCTGTGTATACAAACCCAAAGACAACATCATAATGAATGAAGAAAAAGTGGTAATCATTTCCTCTAAAATGAACAAAACAAGGATGTGCACTCTCTCCCCTCCTATTCAATATCATTCTTGAAACTTGAGTCAGAGAAGAAAATTAAAGAGATATAAATAGGAAAAGAAGAAGTCCAGTTGTTTCCGATTGCTAATGACCTGATACTATATCTATAAGATCTAAAGTCTTTATAAGAAGACTTCTAGAGCTGATAAACAAATTTGTCAAAGAAGCAAGATACAAGATCAACATATATAAATCAATGACTGCCTATACGCCAAGAGAGCTTCTGATGAGAAAGAAATCAGGAAAACTCTCCCATTCACAATAACCTAAAAAATTAATAAAATACTTGATATTTAAGCCAACAGACAATATGAAGGACCTCTTCAATGAAAAATATAGAAGACTGAAAAAAGAAATTGAAGTAGACATTAAAATACGGAAAGAACTCCTATGTTCTTGGATAAGGAAGATCAGTGGAAGGAGATTGAGGGGAGGAGGGATGACAGGAAAAGGGAGGAAATGTGGAATGAATTTGACAAAATTATGCTATGTAAATGTATAAATATACCACAGTGAATTCCACCTTTATGTGTATTTATGAAGCAACAATTAAAAATTAATAAACAAATAATTGGAAGGAAGACCAGGAAAGGGCACAGGTGGAGGGAGGAGGGCAGGGAAAGGGGTGGGCACTGGGGACTGAAATGGAGTAACTAAATTCCATGCATGTATGATTATGTCAAAATGAACACAACTACCAATTATATCTGTAACACACTCATAAAAGCATAAAAGAAGGGATTTGGTGGAGACTGTAGAGAGAATTTAGGATATTGTATGTCCTGAGAAGCTGTCATGAAGTTCACTAACACAATAGGTATGATTGTGTGTGTGTGTGTGTGTATGATTATGTGTATGTGCATGTCTCATGTAGATAGCATGAGATCTCTGTGTATCATCTTCCATAAACGCACAGTTTTGAAAAACATTGAGTGTTCTTTTAAATCATTATATTATAGTGATGGAAATAATAGTTCTTAACATTCGTTGAATGTTTCTTATGGGCCAGGATTTTTTTTTTTTAACACAATCTTTCATCCAACAAACATTTGTTGAATGCGTACTAGATGTCATATTCATTCTAGGCACCAGAAAAATCTCTGGTTCCTTGTACTTTGTTACATCTTCTGGACGTATTATTAAAATATTATACATTTTGTGACAGAACATAATGGTACAAATGATGTAAGAAATTGTCTACTTTCTGAAAGTAAGTGTGAAATATAACAGGGAAGATAAGAGAACATTTAGTTAACTAACTAGTACTTTAAAATGGAAAAGTAAGATTAAAGTTCATCTCATTCATTCTTTTCTTGTACTTATGAATATAAAACATAAATCAATGTAGTACACCTTAGCAACACAGAAGTATGAAGATTTGCAAATGCATTGAAAGAGATGACAATTTATTATTTTAGAAATATTAATTATTATATAAATGATACTGAGATCAATGAGTAAGAGGTCATAGAAGAGGGAATAAAAAATCTGAAAAGCTAGATAAAATTGATAGATGAAGTTGTAAAATTTACAGCACACTATAAATCTGGAGTATTTGCAGATTTGGAGTCTTAAGAGTAGGTCTTAAATCATAGATGTATTCAAATAATGTCTTATTCTCTTCTCATTTAAATTGTGAAGAAGTTTTTTGTAAAGTAGCATAATAGAAAGAAAGTTGTATTGTTAGTATCAAATCTTACATTGCATAAGACCTAAAAGATGAGGATTCATATGGTTGAACTGTGCAATAAACTCCACTATGGGATGCACTGTACTTCAAGAAGTATGCTTCATTACCATGGAAGTGATTCTAGTAAAATACACAGGTATGGTACCACAAGGAAATTAGCTCAAATTTATTCAGGGTTGCTTTGTACTTATCAAGGAATTTCCAGAAATAGTTGATAGATGCCAGGAGAATTTTGTAAGATAAAGTGACTTGGCAAAATGTTCTTTGCTGACCTTTCACATCATTAGACGCAGGCAGCCTCAGTTACTGCTGTACAAGTCAGCAAGGGATATGGTAAAACTGAAATGCTGTCCTGTAGCCCTTTCACAGTACTGTATAAAACAAAGTATGTATTACACCATATGAGTTTCATGAGTTGTGCAGTGACATTATTGTATTCCTTACTTGTATCTGCTGAAATTTTTTGAGCTAAAATTCATTATTTCACATGTTAATTAGAACTATAAATAATTGAAATTTTCCAGATATATTTATTTTATTTTATTTTTATTCTAATTACTTTATTTTCTTATTTTTACAGATTGCATTTTGATTCATTGTACACAAATGAGATACAACATCATTTCACTTCTATGGTTGTGCATGATGTAGATTCACACCATTCATGTAATACATGTACATAGGGTAATGATGTCTATCTTATTCCACTATTTTTCATAACTCCCCCTCTCATTTCTCTCTATGTAATCTAAAGTTCCTCCATTCTTCTCTCACCCTCATCCTCCCTCCCCCATTATATATCAACATCCACTTATCGGGGAAATCATTCAGCCTTTGGTTTTTTGGGATTGGCTTATTTCACTTAGCATGATATTCTCCAATTCCATCCATTTCTCTGCAAATGCCATAATAGTATTCTTCTTTATGGCTAAATAACTTTCCATTGTGTATATATACCATAATGTCTTTATCCATTCATCTGTTGAAGGCATGTAGATTGGTTCCACAATCTAGCTATTGTGAATTGAGTTGCTATAAACATTGATGTAGCTGCATCTCTGTAGTATGCTGATTTTAAGTCCTTGGGTATAGGCCAAGGAGTGGGATAGCTGGGTCAAAAGGTGGGTCCATTCCAAGTTGTCTTAAGATAAGACTTCCTTAACAAGACTCCCAAAGCACAAGAAATTGAAGCAAGAATCAATAAATGGGATTGATTCAAACTAAAAAGCTTTTTCTCAGCAAAGGATACAATCAATAATGTGAAAAGAGAGCCTACAGAGTGGGAGAAAATATTTTCCACACGTGCTTCAGATAGAGTCTAATCTCCAAAGTTTTTAAAGAATTTACAAAACTTTACACCAAAAATACAAAGAACCCAATCAATACATGGTTCAAGGAACTGGACAGACACTTTACAGAAGAAGATATATAGGTGATTAATAAATATATGAAAAAGTGTTCAACATCTCTAGTAATTAGAGAAATGCAAATCAAAACAACTCTAAGATTTCATCTTACTCCAATTAGAATGACTATTATCAAGAACACAAAGAGTAATAGATGTGGGTGTGGTTGTGGGGAAAAAGGCACACTTGTACATTGCTGGTGGAGTTGAAAATTAGTGTAGCCACTCTGGAAAGCAGTTCAGAAAACTTGGAATGGACCCACCAATTCACCCAGTTATCCCAGATATATTTAAATTAAAAGATTTAAGAAAAGAAGGGATGAAATATCACTTAAGAAAAACTGGTACTGACTTCTAATTCGGGACAACTTATTAAAATATTAAGATTGCAAAACTGCTAGTTTTTTGTATTTTCTGATGCAGATGTTTGCATATTGTGGCTTTATGACTACAAGATTGAGATGTTTCTGAAAAATTAAGATTAAATTTCAAATAAATGATGCACGCTTGTTATTCTTAAATTTTCTTACTTCATGGAATATTTTAATACTTATCACTAGTATGATTGAAATTCTGAAATAGTGCAGGTCTGAGTAAAAATATTCTAATGTTCTTCAATAACTCATCGTCAACCCTTATTCCTTGTTTCATGTTCATATAGGTTTGACAAATATTGTCAACCTTTTTTTCACAATAGTATGATATTAACTTGTGTCAGTGTTCTTGATTATTTTCTGTGAGTTAATTCTCTCTTAAAATAAATATACTACAAATAATGAAACTTTTAATGAAGCAACTAATCTGACTATAAAATAACTCTAAACCTGACTTTTAATAATCTTTATGTGCTGTATGATTTTCTACCTCTTTAGACAGATGCTGATGTATTATTTGTCATTTTTCAAAAACTGCTTTTGTAAAATTAATATGAACATTAATATAATAGTGTAAATACCAAAAGACCTCACATTCACATGTAGTATTTGGCATGTTCCTAGTGCAGCTTCTGTTTTTCTGCTCAATTATGTTAGATGTTAACTAATTGAGGAGCTTGTTATGATTCTCATGTGAATTAAATTTTAGTCCAATTTCAGGCTAAATACTTAAGTTTTGAGAGACTTAGATGATTTATACATGTGAACTCGACCTTGTTCTTGATTATCATGTAGATGACATTTTATTTTAACTTAATACCCAGGAATTTTTAAACTATGTTAATATGGTACTTTCATGTAACTTTTTTTTTTTTTTTTTATGTGGGTGGGTACCGGGATTGAACTCAGGGGCACTCAACCACTGAGGCAGATTCCTAGACCTATTTCGTATTTTATTTAGAGACAAGGTCTCACTGAGTTGCTTAGTGCTTTGCTGAGGCTGACTTTGACTTGTGATTCTCCTGTCTCAGCCTCCCAAGCTGCTGGGATTACAGGCATGTGGCAACATACCTTGCTCATGTAACTTTTATTATTGTTTTATTAATATTTTATTATACTAGCTATCAGCATAAAGGTAAGTTGTGTTGGTATATCTCACATATAAGATCTCCTACTATGTTTGGGAGTCTTCCCATTTTACAAAATGGTAGCATAATCCTATCTTCATTTGCTAGTAATACTTTGTAATCCGAGCACTCCAGTCTTACAGCATTATTCATTGAAATTCACGTAACATTATTTATCATAATCCATTATCTATAAATCATCAGCATAATAGTTCTTAGAAATTCTCTAAAAAGTGAATCATTAAGACTTCTCATGTAAACATTCTGTTTTGCATTCAGAAACTTAAATTATATAAGGTGATGTAAGAATGATAATTTTTTTCCTTAGGTCTGGATAATAAATGATTCTCTAGCCAGACAATTTATATAACTGTATTACAACATGATTCTCCTTTCTGACCTATAAATACTGGGAAAACCTGTAGTTAATACTGGTATATGTTTCATGAATCCCTAGGAGCCTTTTATCCAGGGTCTCTGGTTATGTATCCTAGAGATTCACTGCATATACTTGTCCTAATCATACAAAGCACATTTCTATTACCAAATCCCAGCATATATTGTCCAAGTTTTAAGATTCACAATCCTCAACAGCTCAGATATCTTGCAATCACATGATATAACTGAGTATTATTATTCTTCTGCAAGATTTGCTAGTAACAACAGAAGTAGAGATTGGATCTGGAACTGAAAACGTACTTGCAGATAACTATAGAGACATTATAGCTCTCCAGTATTAAAAGAAAATACCCCAAAGTCTTTTCAGACTCTCATTGTTCATATACTCTGTTGCCCTAGATGAGGCTATATGGAAAATAATGGACATAATTTTAGAAACTGATTCAAATAAAGCAGAGCATGCCCTTAATTGAGTAGAATATTGCTGAGAAGATGGGGAATAGGAGAATAAGAATATATCCTAGTTTAACCAATGGTATATGTGACATCAGTATTCATTAGTATACTTTTGAGATTAATTTCCTATGAATTTTCACATTCCCAGGAAATGTCTGTATAGATTCTTTTATAGCAATGGTAGACATAAAAGCATGTTTTAAAAATATTCAGTTGGTCAATGGCAACCAACTACAGCTTGATTGTTTATTCCTAGGGTCTGTAGCTAGCAGCACATGAGATTGACATAAAATTGGTGAACTCTAGCATAAACTAAGTTACTTTTTCCACGTAAAGGATTTCCAGTAGAGCTAATCAAAGAGTCAGAATAGAATCTTTGCTCTAGTAATGAACTGAAACACTCAATAGAGAATCAAATTTGACAAGTGAGGGATTCAGTCCATTAGAGTCTTGACCACAGAGTGTGTGAACACACACAGTTCATCGAATATTATGTTTATTCACAGCAAGGTTTGTTTTGCAACAATCAAGTTAATATTGATATGTATACACCCTAGTGATGATTGCTACAGGTCCTGGGGCCACAAACCATAGTCATTATTTTGCAGTTATGGGGACCTTGAAAATTTGGTGTAAGATTAATGAGGCTAAGGTTCACATGAATGCTAAGTTATTCTATTATTAATGCACTGAAGAAAAAAGAACTTTTCAGATTTTATGGAATTTGACCATACTGACATTAATAAAATGCATAATAAATCTGACAAATTAGTTACAACTTTACTGATAACCGAAGGAGATAGACTTCAATAATCAGTCATATTCATTATTACACAGATGCCCTATTTGTATGGGTCATTCCTGCTCCTTCCTCTTTTTTATGAGATGATTTAGGTCACACTTCATCTAAAGGTTACTTAATCTAATATAATTTTCTTAATATCCTTAGCAAAATTTTACTAATGTTCTGTCAAATTTTACTAATAACTTCAGGAAAATGACAAATAACAGAGTATAAACAAAGCAGGGAGAGGACTATGAGGTCTGCATGCATCTCCAGATATGACATGGTCTTTGGCCAGGATTATAGATGGAATTGCTAAATGAGAATAACATGAGATAACGGGGAGAGTTTTGGCAAGGAATTTTCTCCATTATTACATTCAACCCATGTAAGGGTGTTGCATGCCTTTTTGCAGGAAGTCATTGTTCTTAAATCCACAAATGCTAGATTTATTTATTATGAGCGGTGCTAAACTCTGAGTATCTATGAACCTTCTGTGAATATAGATTCTCCTCCTGACAATATCATTAGATGGTTTATCAAGAGTCAATTATAAGCCAGGTGCAGTGGCACATGTCTGTAATCCTAGAGGTTTAGGAGGCTGAGGCAAGAGGATCACAAAGTCAGCCTAAGCAACTTAGTGAGGCCTTAAGTTATTAAGTGAAATTCCTGTCTCTAAATAAAATATAAAAACAGGATGGAGATATGGCTGAGTAGTTAAGCATCTCTGGGTTCAATCCCTGGTATCCACCCCCCGAAAAGTCAGTTTATTAGCATATTTACAAAAAATATTAGAACTGGCCTCCTGACTTGTTTCTTTTAAAGTGTGGTGCTACTAATAATAGAAAAGATCAATCGCTGGGCACTACTATAAAACTTCTCCCGTCCACCTTTGAACAGTCCATCCTAAAAACAATTCTCAGACATCGGTTCTTTATTTGTCTTAAAATATTTTTTTAAAATTATTCTATAGTAAAAAGTCAAGAAAAAACCTCAAATTCACTAGCATTTAAGATATGTAATGGGGAATGGGAAGTTCATTATTACTTCTAAATCATCACTATATTCCTTTATATGTGTTTAAATTTAAATTCCTTAACTCTTTAACCATCTCAGTTACTCATTTTCTCTGTCAGTTATTTGAATAATTTCATATTGTTGATGGATACATATGCAAATGTAAAGTATATGTATGTGTTTATGAATGCACAATTCACCTAAACCTAAACATTCTTCTTATTCTGTCTTGTTATTTTTCATAGACATTGTCTCAAATCTGTCTTAATCATAGTTGGCAAATATTTTCTTATCCTGAGAATCATTGTTATATAATATTCATTTTCATTTAATTCTATCAATGAGCTTATTGGCAGTCCTAAATTATATAGCATAGCTGTGTCTGTGATTAAATCTGTGCTCAACACACCATAAATAGGTAGCAAATATATAATTGTATAATCCAATTAAATAATCACATTCAATTCTTTTTCAAATAAACTTACCATATACTGCATATCCCAATAACAAGTGCCAGGACTCGAAACCATTGTATATTTTTTATTATGTATGGATTTTTAATGTAACCATATTCCAGATACATTGAACCAGTTTTTGTGTCTACAGTCTTCTAGGTATTAGGTAACACTATCACCCTTCATACCGTTAGGAGTAACATAGTGCTGTTAATTTATGCTTCTGATCTTAAATGGTAATGCAGCAAGGAAATTAGATCATCTCTTTTCTCTCTAATAACCAGGTCGTTAAAGAACAAAAACAAAAGACAGAATTTATAATAAAATTTATTTACCTTAATTTTTCTACAAACTAATTTTGTTGGCTTTTATGTCTATCAGATTTAGCTTCTGAAATTTAATGACGTGTTGCTAATTATAATAGTCATTCTTAAATGAAGCCATCCTAATATTCTCATCAGTGTTCATGAGTATTGTGCTTTGTTAAATTTTCTATCAGTTAATAATTCCATTAGAACTCATTTTTCCTCTCTGTGTCAATTTCTAGGCCCAATCTGTATCTTGTAAGAGAAAAAACTTTGTTCTTTTTCCCTTTTGGCATTAGCAAGTCTCTCTTTATAAAATCAAGCCTCCAGGAATATTTTTTTAACTTGACTCAGAATGTTCCCTAGTTCCTAACATCCACCCAAAAGTATTTGGCAATTTGGGTCTAGACCTGATCCACTGAATATATGTCAATATATTAAGAAATATCATGTTATTTGGAAAATGGACTATACTCATAAATATTATGTGTTCCATAACCATATCTATTGCCTATATATTTCTGCCTTTTTATGTGATTGACTTTACATTAATGGCCTCTATTTTCTTCCAGAATTGAATTATCTTTTATTCACCAATTTGCAACCAAATCTACTTAGGGATATCTAGGTGTTATGATTCCAATATGAGATATCCCCCAAAAGTTCATGTGTGAGACAATGCAAGAAGTTTCAGAGGTGAAATGACTATATTAATAAATCTGTAATCTAATCAGCGACTTAACTCACTGGTAAGGATTAACTGGGCAATAACTGCAGGCAAGTAGGGTGTGGCTGGAGGAAGTAGGTCACAGGGGAGCATGCTTGTGGGGTGTACATCTTGCCCCTGGTGAGTAGAGCTCTCTGCATCATGGTTTTCGTGTTCTGAACAACTTTCCTCCATCATGTTCTTCTGCCCTAATGTTCTGAATCATTCGGACCCAGAAGATGTACTTATGAAACTATGAGCCCAAATAAATGTTTTCCTCCTCTACACTGTTCTTGTCAAATCTTTTGTTTCCAGCGAAGCAAAAGGTGACTAAAACACTACAAGTAATATATGTATTTTTTCCTTAAATGAATTCCCCTTCCATTTCCATTTTATAAACAGTGTATAATGCTGTGATATACCTGAGTTCATATTTATAACTTTTTTATCCCCACAAATAAAACACTGCTTTAACAATGTATCATTGTAATTTAAGTCAGTATAGAAGCTTATCATTAAACCTTCTTATGCCATGTCCTATTAATTAGTCATAATTCTATCAGAGCCTATGAAAAATTAACAGAATAAAAGAAGCTTATTAATGGCAAATCAAATAATAGTTGTAGTTGATTACTTATAAGTTAAGTCATTGGAGAATTTTTTGGTTACTTGTTTTCACCAGATATTTCACGCAGTCTTTAGAAGTTACAGATCACTAGGCATAAAATATTCTTTCTTTAGAGACAATTTATAATGGTCTCAATACTGGTCATTATCAGCACTAGATCTGAGAGAGATTAAGTTTCACTCTCTTGCTGTACATCATTTCTAGAGAATAATTAAAGCCACTTTGAAACTCAGATTCACTTATAATCTACTTTGCTGTACTTCTGCTCTGATTTCAAGTGTATGTATTACTACCCCAGTTGTTCTGTGTCAACATTTCTGGATCTACAGAGTTAATGTTTGTCTACATGATTTGATGGGTAAAATTCGTATGATTGTCCCTACCATTTTGCAATTTGGCGACAATCACAGTTAGTTCTAATTTGGTTAACATGCAATAAAATTATGTAATCCTTCAAAGAATCATTAGAGATATGCACTATTAAATTCAATGATAGCAACATTGTGACTTGGCTCTGGATATTATTATGTGATAATTCTACATGGGTGATTCATATTTCTGTATCTTTTGAGCAGAGATCTTATCAGTAGCATTTATGCTGGACCAAATTCTTGTTTCTTTTGCTAGACAGACATCAAGTTTGGAGACAGTATATTTCTATGCAGCAAAGGACAACTTCCTTTCTTCTATAGCATAACCAAGATAACATTCTTCAGGCATAAATGTTAAATTCAATTGCCACCCATTAATTGATTGGATTTTCCTAAACTTTGAGATCATCTCTTTTTGTACTATGAGAAAAAAAAATTGTACTCGATCCTTGACTCAGAAATTTTATTTCTTCTGCCTCCAATAAGGCTATAATGGCCTTCATTCTTAGATGATAAGTAAACATCTAAGTAAACCTTTAATAGTTCCTCATAGACATGGCCTTCCTTGGATACATGTATCTTTAAAACAGAGCTGGTTACCACTGGAATAAGCAAACTAAATTTTTGTGAAGTATAAAAAACACATTTGTCTGTTTTTGTTCTCTGCAAACTCTTATTCCCATCTCCTGGTCTAATGGAGATTCTGACTTACTTCCTCTCATATTCAGTTTTAGAATACATTATTGCAAGCATTAAGTTAAAATTTGCAACTTTCCCCATCTATTTTAAGCGATTAGTATTTCTGCTGACAATTCCGATTTCCAGTGACACTCTTGCAGTGGAATTCATAGGAATATGTTATATTCTTTAAATTTTACCTTTTCTTTCCATGATGGTCTGAATGTTAATTGTCCTCCAAAATTCATACATTAAAACATAATCACCAATATGAGGGTATCAGGATGTGAACTTTGGAAGGTAACTAGGTCTTGAGGGTAGATCCTTCATGAATAAGATTAGTGCTTATATGTAAGAGAGTCTAGAGAGTTTTTCTGCCCCTTCTGTAACTTGAGAATGCTGAGGGAAGGCACCATCAATTATGAAACAAAAAGTGAACTCTTACCAGACATTACCTCTGCTGGTTTCTTGATTGCAAACTTCCCATCCTTCAGAACTATAAGTAGTAAATTGCTGTTGATTATTAGCCATCCAGGTTATGGCATTTTGTTCTTGCCACCTGGGAAAACTAAAGCTCACTCTCATTTATGTAGATTGGTAACACAGCAATGTTTTCCTTAGTTGGAATAAATATCAATTAATAATTGATATATTTATTGAATTGAAAATTTAGTCATATTCTCTAAGATATCCTTAATTATTAAACAAACAAAACCTATTTTTTTAGTGTTTGTTCCAGTTATCACCTACTTAAAGACCCCTGATAATGCTGGTAAATATACAGTATAATATACACTTACACACATTTGAAAATATGTTGGAAAAACTGATAACTTATAAAACAAGGTTAATAAAGTAAGCCTGAACCAAGTCAATTGTCTATTTCTTTTATATAAAAGTTGTTATTTTTCATAATTACTTATTTCTGTAGTAGGATTGAGGCCTTTAAAATAATGTTAATAAATAACTGAAATTCTTGAAAAATCATTCAATGTTAGAAGTCAAAAGCACTAAATATCTTGAGATAATACTAAGTTACTTTTATGTTTTTTACCTTTATTTTCTTTACATAGTATAGAACTTTTGTAAAATTTACTGATAAGACTAGTTTGGATAATTCATCCACTAGGAACAATAGCAGTTTAGGTAGAAATAGTCAATAATACAGAATTTCTGGTGGTAAAATATATTTCATATTTTTCCTACACATATAAATTGCTAGAAAGCAGTTGATAAGTAGGCTATTAATCTATTTTTATATACATGTTACAATACTTCCATACAAAAGTTAGCTGTGATTTAATCAAAAACATTCAGAACTCATCATTTCGATCAAGCATGTTTTTGCTATGCATTTTAGAACTAAATATGAATACATTTCATACCCTCACCATGCATGAGTCAATATTTTTGTCACCAAAGCTTGAATAAACATTCTAATATTTGAGTATTCCCCCAAATTGAATTCCATGTCTCCAAAAGAAAAAAAATCATATTGAAAAAAAATGTCATATTGCAAAATATGACTGTAGTTCATATACACAGTTTCTTTCTGCAATAATAGGGTGAAACAATAAGCTTCAATAAGCAATTCAAAATTTGATGAACTCCTACAATGAAAGATCTTGAGGCACTGAAACACAGAGACATGGAAATAAAACCAGACATGACATAGTTTTCTATTCACTAGAATCATAGAGTAAATTGAGTTATGTCTACCTTTGAGTTATATTTGGAATTACAAGCATGCACATATTATTTGTTGCTATAATTTGGGTAAGTGTAACTCAAAGGCCCATGTGTTAAAAGTCCTGGACCCCATTGTGGTGCTATTGAGAGGTGGTAGAATCTTTAGGAGATGAGGCCTAGTAAGAGGTCATTCTAGGGGTGCACTCAAAAGGGATCGCAGGTTTGCGGTCTTTTTCTCTTCCTCTTGTTGCTTCCAAGATAAGGCAAGCAGTTTTGCACCAACATGATCTTCCACAATGACCTATTCCCTTTCCATAAGTCAAAGTATTTGGAGTTAATTAGTCATGGACAGGAACCTCCAAAACTCTGAGCCAAAACAAACATTTCTTTTTATAAGTTAATTATCTCAGTCATTTTGTTATAGTAACCAAAGGATGGCTAATATATTTAATTTATTAAACTAAAGAAATAAGACTGGGATTTAATTGAGTCTCTCAAAAGGGTAGTAGAGTTGAACTAAGTCCCAAGTCTTCATTTTGCCATATAATTTTATTACATATTTTTCCCTTGGTATAATATCAGTATCAAGGGTTTGGTAGTAGAAACACAACACCCAGGAATAAGGTGTGTATAGACTTTTTCATTTTCAACTTACTTGCACTGTGACCTATCTCAAAAGATGTCAACTATTTTTTTCTCATTCTTTGCTTCTGTCAATACAAATATTGTTCAGTATCCTTTCCCTCAACTTCCTGACGAACACATACTTCAAGTACAGTACAGTGCTGATATCTGTAAGTTTCCCTGCCCTCCTTCAAGTATTTAATGGAAAATGTTAATTATCCTGTATAAGCCAGCCTTTTAATATTTAATAGCAATGGTCTCCCAATATATTTGCTTACTGTCTTCATTCTTTTGGATATTTTCACTATGCATAAACCATAGAATAGTCTTCATTTGCATGACTTAGTTTGCTTTGATCATTTTATTCTAAAAAGACTAAATTCAGTCACATTGTGTAACTCTAGTGATAGCTCCAATCTTCTCACTACATATTTGTGCTTCAGACTTTTATTCAAGGATAATATACCATTTTCATAAGGACACATTTCACTTCTGCATGCATTTCTGAGTGAAGTGTAAGAAAGTCAGCACTTCTAATTTAACCAAAGAACACTTGACTGGTAATCCTATAAAGACCTTAAGAATGAACTTGTCCATGGTTGAAACAATATACCTATCCTAGGTTCCAAAAACACTTGAGTGAGAAAACAAATAAATTGGAGCATTCTTTTAATTGAATAAAATTATTCAGGCTTATTTTGAACAAAACAATGGTGTTAACCAACAAAACAAATGATCTTTTGTCTTCTGAAAACTTTGGAAAGTTCAGGGTCAGTTCTGGTAGAAAGTGAAAGAAAGTCTTAACTTAGGACATAATAGCCTGTCTTTGTTGTGATTTTAAATAGAAGTTACGTTAATGCAATAGGAAAAGAAAAAGGGATTACAGAATAAGAATCAAGAGGCAAGTGGTAACTGCAGCAAAAACAATGTGCCACTTTCCAGGACACTTAAAACAGTAAACACGACCTCCATTCAATTATTTGACTTTGTAATGAAGATGCAATGTTTACATGTCTAGGATGTTTGTATTTACATTAAAATAGGGTTTTGTTTTTAAGTAATTTCTTACCTGAAAGAGTTATATTAAAACTTATTTATGGGAATTCTAATTTAAGCTATCTAACATCCTGGAGCCCAAACCAATATACTTCATTTCAAGATATACAAGTATTTATATATATATACACACATATGCGTATTGACATATATAAGTATTCACATTTATATGCTCTTGCATGTGTATAGGAATAAAAAATATGGTTTTATGGGACAACTGATATACTTAAAGTTTATCCTACTAAATTGTTAAAATCAAGTTTTAGCCTATTGACAGTTCAACCATTAGCACCATCTAATTTGAGAAAATTTAATCACTATTTCCAAGCTCATTGTACCATGAGCAGTAGTTACTCCCTGATCACACTTTTCCCTAGTTCTTGATAACCACCAACCTGCTTATTTTCCTCAGTGAATTTGCATATTTTGGACATTTCAGGCACACAAAATCATATTATGTGATCTTTGGCAATTGTCTCCTTTTTTGTATGCTTTAGAAATGCATTTATATTTTTAAAAATTTATTTCCTTTTTAATACTTAAATGGTATCATTTTGTATAGATATATCATGTGTTCTTCCTTTACCTGTTGGTTGACATCATAGTTTGGGGGCTACTTTGAATAATGCTGCTATGAACACTATGGACATCAGTATTCATACTGATAAATGTTGTGTCTTCCTGATGGGTTGACATTAGTTATCATTGTAAAATGTTTTTTATTTGTCTCTGCCCACAATTTTTGTGGTCACAATTTTTTTTCTTAAAGTGGATTTGTCTGATATTAATATAGTAGCTCCAACTCTCTATGGGTAGTTGGTGGAGTACACCTTTTTTGAACTTTTACTTTCAACTCATTCATATCTTTAAACAACATATAATTGAATCATGTTCTTAAAATTAAGTTGAATTTTATGGCATTTTATTGGGATGTTTAATCCATTTACATTTAGTCTAATTATTGATGAGTCATAATTTAACTCTGCCATTTATTATTTGCCTTCTAAATATATTGTCTTTTCTGATCTTCTATTCCTCCATTACTTCATTCATTTTTTAGTAAATATTATCTATTATAAAATTTGAACTTTTTTCTATTGTTTCTTTACTGCTGTGAACATATTTTATATTTGTTTATTTGGAGATTAAAATTAACACTTTAACTTAAAAATATTATATTTGGATTTATAACTTAATTTCAATAAAATACACATTTTTTTTTCTAAAAAGTACAAAGATTTTAATACATCTTTAGGCATTGAGATATTATAAAATATAATTATGAAAACAAACTAAAGGCAGCAAAAACATAGCACCACAACACCAAGTCAAAAACAATAATCACATTCACTAATAGAATCATTGAAGTTTGAAATAATATATTGACATGAATTTGGAGAACACAATGAAAAAGTAAGCATGACCAACAGGAAGTTTCTCTAGGAATGCAAAATAGTTTAATGTTATAAAAATATATTGTAATAATTAACTATTGTAACAATTTGAATTAAAAAGTAAATTACATACTTGTTTAATGAAACTTTATATTATTCATCATTCTTTTTTCCTTCATTTTTTAAATAAAGAACTTTTGAACAATAATATTTTGCATAGTAGTCACAGAGACTGTGATTGAGTATTTTTCTGTTAGATTTTAGGTTATCTCCTATGGAAGAATAGTTCTTCAATTTTTGGATAAGAGTTTAGCATAGTTAAATGTCTAAGCTTCTTTTATTACCTTTTTAGGTATCTTCTGTCACCTAAAAATAGTTTAATTATCTTTTTAAATGAAACCATTGTTCTTATTTATTTTGTTTTATTTTTTGTTTTTTTAAAATTTGTTCTAATTAGTTGTATATGAGAGCAGAATGCATTTCAACTCATTGTACACAAATGGAACACAACTTTTCATTTCTGTTTGTACATGATATACCGTCACACCATTTGTGTGATCATACATGTACATAGGGTAATGAGTTTATCTCATGCCACTCTCTTTCCTGCCACCATGTCCCCTCGCCTCCCCTCACTCCCCTCTGCCCAATCCAAAGTTCCTTCATTCTTCCCTTGCCCGGTCCCAACCCTATTATGGGTCACCATTCACTTATCAGAGAAAATACTTGACCTTTGGTTTTTCGGGATTGGCTTATTTCACTTAGCATGATATTCTCCAATTCCATCCATTTCTCTGCAAATGCCATAATAGTATTCTTCTTTATGGCTAAATAATTTTTCATTGTGTATATATACCATAGTGTCTTTATCCATTCATCTGTTGAAGGCATGTAGATTGGTTCCACAATCTAGCTATTGTGAATTGAGCTGCTATAAACATTGATGTGGCTGCATCACAGTAGTATGCTGATTTTAAGTCCTTTGGATATAGACCAAGGAGTGGGATAGCTGGGTCAAATGGTGGTTCCATTTCAAGTTTTCTTAAAAATCACCATACTGCTTTCGACAGTGGTTGTACCAGTTTGCAGTCCCACCAACAATGTATGAGTGTACCTTTTCCCCCACATCCTCACCAACATTATTGTTGCTTATTTTCTTGATAAGCGCCATACTGACGGGAGTCAGATGAAATCTTAGAGTAGTTTTGATTTGCATTTCTTTAATTGCTAGAGATGTTGAACATTTTTTCATGTATTTGTTGATCAATTGTATTTCTTCTTGTGTGAATTGTCTGTTCAATTCCTTAGTCCATTTACTGATTGGGTTATTTGTTTTTAGGTGTTAAGTTTTTTGAGTTCTTTATATATCCTGGAGGTTAGTGCTCTATCTGATATGTATGAGGGAAAGATTTTCCCTTACCCTGTAGGCTTTCTCTTCAAGTTATTGTTTCCTTTGTTTAGAAGAAGCTTTTTGGTTTGACTCCATCCCATTTATTTCTTGCGCTTTAGGACTCTTGTTAAGAAAGTCAGATCCTAAGCTGACATGATGATGATTTGGATCTACTTTTCCTTCTAGTAGGCACAGGGTCTCTGGTCTAATACCTAGGTCCTTCATCCACTTTGAGTTGAGTTTTGTGCAGGGTGAGAGGTAGGGGTTTAATTTTATTTTGCTGCATATGGATTTCCAGTTTTCCCTGCACCATTTGTTGAAGAGGCTATCTTTTCTACAATGTAAGTTTTTGGTACCTTTGTCTAGTATGAGATAACTGTATTTAGGTGGGTTTGTCTGTGTATTCTGCAGTGTACCATGTTGGTGTACCTATCTATTTGGGTGCCAATATCATGCCATTTTTATTGCAATAGCTCTGTACTATAGTTTAAGATCTGCTATTGGATGTCTTCTGCTTCACTTCCTTGCTAAGAATTGCTGTGGATATTTCTGTGACATTCAATTTCTAAATAAATGTCCTAATTGCTTTCCCTATTTCTATGAGGAAAGATGTTGGAATTTTAATTGGAATTGCATTTAATCTGTATAACACTTTCGCTAGTATGGCCATGATGACAATATTAATTCTGCCTATTCAAGAACATAAGAGATCTTTACATCTTCTAAGGCTTTCTTTAATTTCTTTGTTTAGTGTTCTGTAGTTTTCATTCTATAGGTCTTTCACCTCTTATGTTAGATTGATTCCTGAGTATTTTTTTAGGCTATTGTAAATGGGGTAACTTTCCTACTATCTCTTTCAGAGGATTCATCACTGATGTATAGAAATGCATTAGATTTATGGGTGTTGATTATAAATCCTGCTACTTTGCTGAATTCATTTATTAGTTCCTCAAGTTTTCTGGTGGAATTTTGGGATCCTCTAAATATGGAATCATGTCATCAGCAAATAGTGATAATTTTTCTTCTTTTCCTATTCATATATCTTTAATTTCTTTCATTTTTATAATTTCTCTGGCTGGAGTTTCAAGGATCATGTTGAATATAAATGGTGAGATAGTGTATGCCCTGACTTGTTCTAGTTTTTAGAGGAATGCTTTCAATTTTTCTCCATTTATAATGATGTTGGCCTTGGGCTTAGAATAGACAACTTTTACAATGTTGAGGTATGTTCCTACTATCCCTGTTTTTTCTAGTGTTTTGAACATGAATGGGTGCTGTCTTTTGTCAAATGCTTTTTCTGTTTTTTTTTTTTAGATTTTTTTTTTAATTATTGTATACAAATGGGATACTTGTTGTTTCTCTATTTGTACATGGAGTCAAGGCATACCATTTGTGTAATCATAAATTTACATAGGGCAATGATGTTTGATTCATTATTGTTTTCCCTTCCCACCCACCCCTCCCACCCCTCCCACCTTCTTTTCCCTCTATACAGTCCTTCTTTCCTTCATTCATACCACACTCCTTATCCCTAACCCTAAACCTAACCCTAACACTAACGTTAATCCCTCCCACCCCCCATTATATATCCTCATCCTCTTATCGGCGAGATCATTCATCCTTTAGTTTTTTGAGATTGGCTTATCTCACTTAGCATGATATTCTCCAATTTCATCCATTTGCCTGCAAATGCCATAATTTTATCATTCTTCATTGCAGAGTAATATTCCATTGTATATATATGCCACCGTTTCTTTATCCATTCATCAACTGAAGGGCATCTAGGTTGGTTCCACAATCTGGCTTTAGTGAATTGAGCAGCAATGAACATTGCTGTGGCTGTATCTCTGTAGTATGCTGATTTTAAGTCCTTTGGGTATAGGCCAAGGAGTGGGATAGCTGGGTCAAATGGTGGTTCCATTCCAAGCTTTCTGAGGAATCTCCATACTGCTTTCCAGAGTGGCTGCACTAATTTGCAACCCCACCAGCAATGTATGAGTGTTCCTATTTCCCCACATCCTCGCCAACACCCATTGATGATTGTGTTCTTGATAATCGCCATTCTAATTGGGGTGAGATGGAATCTTAGGATAGTTTTGATTTCCATTTCTCTTATTACTAGAGATGTTGAACATTTTTTCATATATCTGTTGATTGCTTGTACATCTTCTTCTGTGAAGTGTCTGTTCATTTCCTTAGCCCATTTGTTGATTGGATTATTAGTATTCTTGGTGTAGAGTATTTTCAGTTCTTTAGAGATTCTGGAAATTAGTGCTCTATCTGAAGTATGAGTGGCAAAGATATTCTCCCAATCTGTAGGTTCTCTCTTCACATTACTGAGAGTTTCCTTTGCTGAGAGAAAGCTTTTTAGTTTGAATCTATCCCAGTTGTTGATTCTTGCTTTTATTTCTTGTGCTATGGGAGTCCTGTTAAGGAAGTCTGATCCTAAGCCAACAAGTTGAAGGTTTGGACCTATTTTTTCTTCTATAAGATGCAGGGTCTCTGGTCTGATTCCAAAGTCCTTGATCCATTTTGAGTTGAGTTTTGTGTAGGGTGAGAGATAGGGGTTTAATTTCATTCTATTGCATATGGTTTTCCAGTTTTCCCAGCACCATTTGTTGAAGAGGCTATCTTTTCTCCATTGCATATTTTTGGACCCTTTGTCTAGTATGAGAAAATTATATTTATTTGGGTTGGTGTCTATGTCCTCTATTCTGTACCATTGATCTACCTGTCTATTTTGGTACCAATACCATGCCGTTTTTGTTACAATTGCTTTGTAGTAGAGTTGAAGATCTGGTATTGTGATACCCCCTGCTTCGCTTTTTCTACTGAGGATTGCTTTAGCTATTCTGGATTTCTTATTCTTCCAGATGAATTTCATAATTGCTTGCTCTATTTCTGCAAGGTACATCATTGGGATTTTAATTGGAATTACATTGAATCTGTATAGCACTTTAGGTAGTATGGCCATTTTGACAATATTAATTCTTCCTATCCAAGAACATGGGAGATCTTTCCATCTTCTAAGGTTTTCTTGAATTTCTTTCTTTAGTGTTCTGTAGTTCTCATTGTAGAGGTCTTTCACCTCTTTTGTGAGATTGATTTACAAGTATTTTATTTTTTTCGATGCTACTGTGAATGGGATAGTTTTCCTAATTTCTCTTTCTGAAGATTCATCACTTATGTATAAAAATGCATTGGATTTATGAGCATTGATCTTGTAACCTGCTACTTTACTGAATTCACTTATGAGTTCTAAAAGTTTTCTGGTGGAATTTCCAGGTTCCTCTAAATATATAATCATGTCATCAGCGAACAGGGATAGTTTGAGTTCTTCTTTTCCAATTTGTATCCCTTTAATTTCTTTGGTTTGTCTAATTGGTCTGGCTAGAGTCTCAAGGACGATGTTGAATAGAAGTGGTGAAAGAGGGCATCCCTGCCTTGTTCCAGTTTTTAGGGGGAATGCTTTCAGTTTTTCACCATTTAGAATGATATTGGCCATGGGCTTAGCATAGATGGCCTTTATAATGTTAAGGAATGTTCCCACTACCCCAATTTTTTCTAGTGTTTTGAGCATGAAGGGATCTGTATTTTATCGAATGCTTTTTCTGCATCTATTGAAATAATCATGTGATTCTTAACTTTAAGTCTGTTGATATGGTGAATGACATTTATTGATTTCCGGATGTTGAACCAACCTTGCATTCCTGGGATACAACCCACTTGATCATGGTGCACTATCTTTTTAATATATTTTTGTATGTGATTTGCTAAAATTTGTTCAGAATTTTTGCGTTGATGTTCATTAAGGATATTGGTCTGAAATTTTCTTTCCTCGATGTGACTTTGTCTGGTTTAGGTATCAGGATGATATTGGCTTCTTAGAATGAGTTTGGGAGGGTTCCCTCCTCTTCTATTTCATGGAATACTTTGAGGAGTATTGGAATGAGCTCTTCTTTAAACGTTTTGTAGAACTCGCCTGAGAACCCACCTGGTCCCAGACTTTTCTTTGTTGGTAGGCTTTTGATGACCTCTTCTATTTCATTGCTTGAAATTGATTTAAGTTGAGTATGTCCTCCTCATTCAGTTTAGGTAATTCATATGTCTCTAGAAATTTGTTGATGTCTTTGAGGTTTTCTGTTTTGTTGGAGTATAGATTTTCAAAATAGCTTCTAATTATGTTTTCTATTTCACTAGTGTCTGTTGTGATATTTCCTTGTTCATTCCAATTTTAGTAATTCGAGTTTTCTCCCTCTTTCTCTTTGTTAGTGTGGCTAAGGGTTTATCAATTTTGTTTATTTTTTCAAAGAACCAACTATTTATTTTGTTAATTTTTCTGATTGTTTTTTTGTTTCAATTTTGTTGCTTTCGGCTCTGATTTTTACTATTTCCTGTCTTCTACTACTTTTGGTGTTGGTCTGCTCTTCTTTTTCTAGGGCTTTGAGCTGTAGTGTTAAGTCGTTATTTGTTGATTTTCGACTTCTTTGTTGAATGGGCCCCATGAAAATAATCTTCCTCTAAGTACTGCTTTCATAGTGTCCCAGAGATTTGATATGATGTGTCTTGTTCTCATTTACTTCTAAGAATTTTTTTTTATTTCCCTCCTGATGTATTCCGTTATCCATTCCTCAAATATAGTGTATTTATTTAATCTCCAGGTATTGGAGAAGTTCGTTTTTATTCTGTCATTTATTTCTAATTTCAATCCATTATGGTCTGATAGAGTACAAGGTAGTATCTCTATCTTCTTGTATTTGCTAACAGTAGCTTTGTGGCATAAAATATGGTCTATTTTAGAGAAGGATCCATGTGCTGCTGAGAAGAAAGTGTATTCGTTCTTTGTTGGATGGTATATTCTATATATGTCAGTTAAGTCTAAATTGTTTGATTGTGTTTTATTGAGATCTATGTTTTCTTTATTCAATTTTTGTTGGAAGATCTATCCAGTGGTGAGGTATGTGTTAAAACTGCCTAGTATTGTGTTTGGTGCTATTTGAATCTGGAATTGAGAAGGATTTGTTTTACGTATGTGGATGAGCAAGTCAGCTTCACTTCCTTGCTAAGAATTGCTGTGGATATTCTGGACATTCAATTTCTAAATAAAGGTCCTAATTGCTTTCCCTATTTCTATGAGGAAAGATGTTGGAATTTTAATTGGAATTGCATTTAATCTGTATAACACTTTAGCTAGAATGGCCATTTTGACAATATTAATTCTGCCTATTCAGGAACATAAGAGATCTTTATATCTTCTAAGGCTTTCTTTAATTTCTTTGTTTAGTGTTCTGTAGTTTTCATTCTATAGGTCTTTCACCTCTTATGTTAGATTGATTCCTAATGCTTTTCATTAATTTTTCTTACTTCTCTTACTTTGTTTTCAAGATTAAATATTTTGTCTCTCTGAGGTTTCTGTCTCTTCCAGCTGTCTATTATGCGTTATCTTATTATGGAGTTTTTACCATGGTATGATTGTTTCTCTTGCAAGGAATTTCAGTTGTTTGTTTTTCATCCTGATTCTGAATGATCTCTTCCTTCCTGTCATTTGCTCTTTTAACTGTTGATTGGTGCGATCATTTAATGCCTGCATTTGCTCTTTCATCTCCTCCTTCAATGCCTGCATTTGCTCTTTCATCTCCTCATTTGCTTCCCTGATTGTTTTAATTATGTACATTCTGAACTCCCTTTCTGATATTTCTTCTGCTGTGCTGTCTTTGGGTTTTATTGATGTAGTATCTAGGTTTGTTTGGGACATTTTCTTCCCTTGTTTTCTCATATTGGTCAGATGTCAGTGGGACCCTGAGATATTGCAGATTTCCTCTATTGGCTTATAGTGTCCCTGTAGATTTCCAGTGTATCACCTCCCAGCCTTCAGTAGCCTGAAGTCTTGGAGGAACTTGATAATGTGGTGCTTCCAAAGAAAGTTGCCCCTAGCCCCTTACTGGTTCCAGGGCTTGGAGCTGGCTCTGTGTGGAAAGGCTCTCACTGGGGGGCCTGCACCACGTGCTGGTCATGTGGGAGGAGTCCACCGCCGGCATGTGCAAGGCTACCTGGGGAAGACTCTAGCTGCCCTGCCCTGCTCTGATAAGCTCCCCCTATCTGTGCCTGCCACCCAGGTCGAGCTTTTCCCGGTGGGGGATACTCACCCGTGGCTCTATTTTAGTCCAAGTCTCTCAATGCCTCCCCTTCTTGAGTCCTGGGTTCTGGAGCGACTGGAGATGCAGTCACCCTCTAGTCTGCCATCTTGGATTGCCCTGTGGAAAGAGCCTGCGGCCGGAGGGGACAGGGTCGCCTGGAGAAGTCTCTGGTTGCCCTTCCCGGATCCCAGAGGCTGCTTGCAGATTGAAGCTCTCTGTTGGCTCAGGGACTTGTGTCTGGCTCTGTGTAGAAAGGCTCTCACTGGGCGGTCTGCTCCAAGAAGCTAGCCTTGAAAGGCACCTCCCGCCGCAGGGGGCCGGGCTGCTTGGGGAAGTCCCTGGCTGCCCTGTCCTGGTCCCTGAAGCCGCTTGTGGGCCGGAGCACGCCGCGGTGGCTCCGGGACTTGGAGCTGGTTCTGATCAGAAAGGCTCTCACTTGTCAAATGCTTTTTCTGCATCTATTGAGATGCTCATATGATTCTTATCTTTAAGTCTGTTGATGTGATGAATTATGTTTATTGATCTCCATATGTGGAAACAACATTGAATCTCTGAGATGAACCCCATTTGATTTTGGTGCACTATCTTTTTAATGTCTTTTGTATGCAATTTGCCAGAATTTTATTAAGAATTTTTGCATCTATGTTTATCAGGGATATTGGTCTGAAGTTTTCTTTCCTTGATGTGTCTTTGTCTGGTTTTGGTATCAGGGTGACACTAGCTTCATAGAATGCGTTTGGAAGGGTTCCCTTCTTTTCTATTTCATGGTATTAATTATTCTTTGAAGGTCTTGTAGAACTTGGCTGATATCCTTCTGGTTCTGGTGTTTTCTTGGTTGGTAGGCTTTGCTTGGCATCTTCTCTCTCACTGCTTGACTTTGATCTGTTGAAGTTGTGTAAATCCTCCTGCTTCAGTTTGGGTAGATCATGTGTCTCTAGAAATTTATCAATGTCTTCAAGATGTTCTATTTTCTTGGAGTACAAATTTTCCAAATTGTTTCTAGTTATTTTCTGCATTTCAATAGTGTCCACTGTGATATTTCCTTTTTTCATCATGAATTTTAGTAATTTTAGTTTTTTTCCTCCTTCTGTTTTTTAGGATCAATTTTGTTTATTCTTTCAGAGAATCAACATTTTATTTTGTCAATTTTTTCAACTGTTTCTTTTACTACAATGTCATTAATTTCAGCTCTGATTTTAAGTATTTCCTATCTTCTACTTTTGGTGTTGATCTGTTCTTCTTTTTCTAGGGCTTTGAGATGAAATGTTAGGTCATTTATTTGTTAAATTTTTACTCTTTTAATGAATAAGCTCATTGCAATGAACTTTCCTCTTAGTACTGCTTTCATAGTGTCTCAGAGATTTTGATATGTTGTGTTGGTATTCTCATTTACCTCTAAGAATTTTTTAATCTCCTCCCTGATGTCTCCTGCTATCCTTTCCCTTTCAATAGCATATTATTTAGTCTCCAGGTGTTGGAGTAACTTCCTATTTTTTTATTATCATTGATTTCTAATTTCAATTCATTGTGATCTGATAGAATGTAGAGTAGTATCTCTGTAATTTTGTATTTTCTAAGAGTTGCTTTGTGGCATAACATATGGTCTATTTAGAGAAGGATCCATATGCTGCTGAAAAAAATAAGTGTATTCACTCATGGATGGATGGAATATTCTATATATGTCTGTTAAGTCTAAGTTATTGATTGTAGTATTGAGTTCTATAGTTTCTTTGTTTAGTTTTGTTTGGAAGATCTATCCAGTGGTGAGAGAGGTGTATTAAAGTCTCCCAGTATTATTGTATTGTGATCTATTTGATTCCTGAAATTCAGAAGAGTTTATTTGATGTGTGGAGATCCTCCATTATTTGGGACATAAGCATTTACAATTGTTATGTCTTGTTGATGTATAATTCCCTTAAGCAGTAAGAAATGTCCTTCTTTATCCCAAATTAATAACTTTGACTTGGAGTCCTCTTTATCTGATATGAGAATGGAAAACCCTGCTTTTACACACATTTAATGAGAGTGATATGTTTTTTTCCCATCCTTTCACTTTGAGTCTGTGGATGTCTTTTCCTATGATATGAGTCTCTCCAAGGCAATATATTTTGGGGTCTTTTTTAGAAATCCAATTTGTCAGTCTATGTCTTTTGATTAATGAGTTTAGGCCATTAACATTCAGGGTTATTATTGAGATATGATTTGTATTCCTGGGATTTTTGGTTCATTTTTGGTTTTGAACTTGACTTGGTTTCTCCTTTGATTGGCTTTTCCTTTAGTGTAGATCCTTCCTTTGCTGTCTCATTGGTTTTTCATTTCCTCATCATGGAATATTTCGCTGAGAATGTTCTGTAGTGCAGGCTTTCTAGTTTTAAATTCTTTCAACTTTTGTTTATCATGAATGGATTTTATTTTGTCATCAAATCTGAAGATTATTTTTGCTGGATATAAGATTCTTGGTTGGCATTCATTTTCTTTCAGAGTTTGGTATCTGTTGTTTCAAGACCTCCTAGCTTTTAAGGGTCTGGATTAAGAATACTTCTGAGGTGTGAATTAAGCTCCCCTTATATGTAATCTGATGCTTTTCTCTTATGGCCTTTAAAACTTCTATCCTTATTTTTTATTCTAGGAATTTTCATTATAATGTGCCTTGGTGTGGATCTGATGTAATTTTGCATATTTGGTGTCCTGAAAACTTCTTACATTTGACTTTTCCATTTCATTCTTCAGGTTTGGGAAATTTTTTGATATTATTTAGTTGACACATTTGTTAATTCCATTGGTTTGTATGTCTATTCCTTCCTCTATCCTGATAATTCTTAAATTTGGCATTTGCATGTTATCCCATAATTCTTGGAGATTCTGTTCATGGTTTCTTACCATCTTTGCTGTGTGATCAACTTATTTTCAAGATAATGTATTTCATCTTCATTGTCTGAGTTTCCGTCTTCTGTGATCTATTCTGTTGGTGATGTTTCTATTGACTTTTTAATTTGGTTTATTGTTTTCTTCATTTCAAAGATTTCTGTTTTTCTTTCTTTTTTTTCAGAATCTCTATCTCTTTATTGAAATAATCTTTTGTTACCTGCATTTATTCTCTTATCTCTTTATTGAAGTGATCTTTTATTGCCTATATTTGCTCTTCTGTATCATCCTTCTCTTCTCAGATTATTTTAATTGTGTACATTCTAAACTTCTTCTCTGACATTTCTTGTACTGTGCTGTCAATGGCTATTATTACAGTAGGATCTTGGTTTGTTTGGGTGCTTTCTTCCCTTATTTTTTTCTTTTTTTGTTTTTCACATGTCTTCCCCTCTAGTAGTTCATAGCTGAGGTATAACAACTTCTATTGTATAGATTTATAGTTTCCCTGCAAGTTTCCAATACCTCACCTTTAAGGGGGAGATTAATATTAACAGCACCCAATGCAAACAATATGCAGCCTTAAATCAAATAACCCCTATTAAGTCATTTACAGTGTGGTCACAATAAACAGAAATGATGTGTTCAATCATTTTCTACTATATAAATAGTAGGTTTGAAATACAGTCTACAGTTTCTTATCATTTACAAAGAGAGCGTGGGGGGTTGTTGGATGTGATGTTTATGAGGTAGGAGGTGAGAATCTAGAGGTATTAGATCAACAGTGAAAAGAGAAATCGATAGAAGTTGGCTGTTAGCGGGAGAGAGGAGAGAAAGAGGGTCTCAGGTTTAACCATGCTTGCAGGTACCTTTGTTATGGTCTTCTGGATCCTGGCTATTTGTCCCTAAATGGAAGCAGCCATATCCCTAGTTGGTGGCAACAGCAGACCAAACCTGTAGTTACCTTGATATTGGGCTTCTAGGCCCTACCTGGTGTTCCATGATGGAAGCTGTCCCAACTAAAGATGGTGATGGCAGCAGTAGAGGTAAACCAAGATGGCAACAGAGGTGTCCCTGAATGGAGGCAACCACTTTCAGAGATGGAGCTGCGAGGTCAGGCCATGAGGTGGTTTTGGGTGGCCTGTCCAGATATGTAGCACTGTGGCAGGCATTTTTGTGGTGGACTGTTGCCTCCAGGCCCTGTTCATTGTCCTAAGGTCGAGGTTACCATGTGGAGGGGCCTATATTGGTGGTTGCAGTGTGCCAAGATGGAGGCTGTCCTGGAGAGTTATTTGTTGGTAGATAGGGAGCCACAGTGCCATGGATCCTCCATGCAGGTGTGGTCACTCCTCTGTGCAGACAAAATAAGTACATTTTATTTAAAATATAACTCCAGTTCTTTCTCCTTTCATTGCAATGCTGTTGTCATGAAAACCATCTTTACCTTATAATCCTAGGAATACCATCTTATCATTACTTCTTTATGCAATTGTCTATTAATCAAAAAGGAAAGTGAAAAGCTAAACAATAATGAACTTTTATTTTCTGTTATATTCACTTACATGATTTGTTTACGGGAGCTCTTTACTTTGTCATGTGATTTGAGTTAATACTAGTCTCCTTCACTTTAACATAAAGAATTACCATTACTATTTCTTATAAGGTTGTGTGCAGTAGTATTTTTTTTTCTTATCTGGAAGTGTCTTTCTTTCTCATTCTTGAGAAATAACTTTACTAAGTACAGAATTCTTTTTGATAGTGAAATTTCTGCCCCAGAACTTTGAATATGTCATTTAACAGCCATGTGGTCTTTATGGATTTTAGAAAAGTGATCTGTTAATTTTATTGATCATCAATTTTTGTAATAAATATTTTTCCTGTTGCTTTTAAGAATTTGTTTCCTATTAAAATCCCAATGAGAGCTGGGTGCAGTGACATATGCCCACAATCCCAGTGGCTCAGGAGGATGAGGCAGGAGGATCATGAGTTCAAAACCAGCTTCAGAAACTTAGTGAGGTGCTAAGCAAGTCAGTAACTCTGTCCCTAATAAAATACAAAATAGGATTGGGGATGTAGCTCAATGTTGAAGTGCCCCTGAGTTCAATCCCTGGTACTCATTCAAAAAAAATAAAAATCCCAATGACATAGAAATAGAGAAAGAAATCATGAAATTCATTTGGAAAAATAAGAGACCCAGTGTAGGCAAAACAATCCTTAGCAAGAAAAGTGAAGGCAGAGGTATCAAAATACCAGACCTTAAACTCTATTACAGAGTACAACAGAGTGTTTTAGTAGCAAAAATGGCATGGTATCGACACCAAAACAGATACATAGACCAATGGTACAGAATAGAAGACAAAGATACAAATCCATCTAAATAAAGTTATCTCATACTAGACAAAGGTGCCAAATACATTGGAGAAAAGATAGCCTCTTCAACAAATGGTGCTGGGAAAACTGGAGATCCATATGTAGCAATATGAAATTAAACCCCTATCTGTCATTGTGCACAAAACTCAACTGAAAGTGTATCAAGGACTTAGGCACTAGAACAGAGAAGCTGTGCCTAATAGAAGAAAAAGTAGGCCCAAATATCCACCATGTCAGCTTAGGAACTGACTTCTTTAATAAGACTACTAAAGCACAAGAAGTAAAATCAGCAATCAAAAAATGGGATGGAATCAAACCAAAAAGCTTCTTCATAGCAAAGGAAACAATCAAGAATGTGACAAGAAAGCCTACAGAATGGGAGTAAATCTTTACCACATTCACCTTAGATAGAACATTATCTCCAGGATATATGAATCTCAAAAAATTTAACACCAAAACATCAAATAACCTAATCAATAAGTGGGCTAAGAAACTGAACAGGTACTTCACAGAAAAAGAAATACAATAGAACAACAAATATTTGAAAATATGTTCAACAACTCTAGTAATCAGAGAAATGCACACCAAAACTACATGGAGATTCCATCTCACTTCAGCAGATCGGCAAACATCAAGAATACAAGCAATAATAAGTGTTGATGAGGTTGTGGGGGAAAACATACACTCACACATTGCTGGTGGGACTACTACTTCTTGCAACCATTCTGGTATGATCGCCCATCGCCTGCAGGCGGTGGGCAATCACAACACGTATGCTTTTCTTGATCACAGGAACCAAAAAAGGGTTTATTCCACAAGTCTCAGACTTATATTGAGAACATCAGCCTATCAGAGAGTAGACTACCAGGAAAGTCAGCCTATCAAGGAACAGTCTCCAGGGAGATACCAAGATTGCCTCATTCATGTACAACAGCCAACCAGAGTTACTTCCTAAAACTTGAATATGAGTGCAGCTATGTCTGGCAAGCTGCCAGGCGCCATCTTAGAGATCAGGCCATGGTGCGGCTCTGGGGCCCTCAGAGCCTGCCCCTGACATTCTGGAAAGCAGAATGGAGATTCCTCAGAGAACTTGGAATGGAACAGCCCCTTGATCCAGTTATCCCACTCCTGGGTTTATACGTAAAGGGCTTAAAATCAGGATTCTACAGTGAACGAGCTACATCAATGTTTATAGCAGCTCAATTCACAATATCTAAACTGTGGAACCAACCTAGATGCTCTTCAACAGAAGAATGGATAAAGAATTAATGTAGGTCTGGGGAGATAGCTCAGTTGGTAGAGTGCTTGCCTCGTAAGCACAAGGCCCTGAGTTCGATCCCCAGTACCGCAAAAAAAAAAAAAAAAAAAAAAAAGAATTAATGTAGATATACACTGTTCAGTGTGGTGACAGAGAATGGGAGAGTAGTGACTGAGACTGGGGGGTCTCTGATGACCTCATGGCTATGGCATGCCTGGTACCTGGGAATTTTTCTATGCATGGGCATTGAATACCCAGGTGTTATGGTAACACCCTGCCTAAGGAGGCTCTGTGCAAGAGTCTTATCAGCTTTGACCTTGATCTCAGGCACATAACTCCTGGGGATAGAGGAATTCTCATGCTAGACAAACAACGTTTCACCAGCTCTGTTATTCCTGAGCCTGCTGCTTAAAAGTAACTGTAACAATGCACCTCATTTAGCACTACACAAACCTCCTAACATTGCACATTGCAACTGTGGAAAAGTTGCATAGATATCTCTAGTTTTGTAACTTTCCTGAATATAAAGAATATTGCTTGCATTGTCTTTAACCTGATAATGAGACATAAGTAAATAAAGATTGCTCACAAAACTTTTTAGATCTGCTTCTCTGTCAGAGAGCACTGCTTCACCTGATTCCAGCTTTATCTTCAAAATCTATGTGTGTCAGTCTTTATTTTCCAATCCCCCATTGCCCCTCACCAGAATTGCAAGTTTGACCATGCTGGATGCAGCAATACACAATGGAATATTGCTCAGTCTTAAAGAAGAATGAAATTATGGCATCTGCAGGTAAATGGATGTAGCTGAATAATGTCATGCTAAATGAAATAAGCCAATCACAAAGCACCAAATTCTGAATATTTTCTCTTACATGCAGATGCTAATTCACAATAAGTGAGATGAACTAGGGAAGAACAGAGGTACTTTGGATTAGGCAGAGGGGAATGAAAGGAGAGGAGGGAGTAAGGGGGTAGAAATAATAATTGAATGATTTGGACATTATTACCCTATGTTCATATGTGATTACCAAACTGGTGTAAGTCTACAACATGTACAGCAGAAAAATGACAAGTTTTACTCCATTTATGTATGATGTGTTAAAATGCATTCTACTGTCATGTATAACTATTTAGAAAAAATTTTAAAAAAGAAAAAGAAATCCTGTAAACATTTAAAAGAAAGGATTTGTCTTTGACAGTTTAACCACAATGTGTTTAGATACTGATGTGTTTGATTTGATGCTAACTATAATACATTGTCCTATTACTAATTAAAATTTTTTATCAAATGGTGAATTTTTTTTGACTAATAGTACTTGGAATACTCTTTTTTTCACTTCCTTTCTGTCCTCTCTTTCTGGGACTCCTGCATAGCCTGCAGTTATGCTCCGTATTGTACTCTATTCTTTTTTTTCATATTTTTTGTTCTTATACTGGTTAATTTCATTTGATTTATCTTTAAGTATGCTTCATCTTCTGCCAACTCAAGTTTCTATTGAGTCACCCTAGTGGGTTTTTCATTTCAGTTATATTTTCCACTCTGAAATTTGTCTGTGTGTTTTGAACAGTGGTCTATCTTTTCCCTGTTACTCTATTTAGTGAAAGATCATTCTCATACATTCTTTGATTGTTTAGACACTTTTTCTTTCATGTATTTTAAAATATGTATGTCTGACATAAAATTTTGTCTCACCATTTCAGCATTTGAGCTTCCTAAAGGACATTTCTATGTACTGCTGATTTAGATTTTTTATTGTTGTTTTGTTGTTTTTTCCCCCTTCTCTGTATATGGACCATACTTTCTTTTTAGTTGAAAAATGAGCATTTCAAATAATATAATATCACAAATCTGAAAAATCTGTCCCTACATCCTCAAGGTGTGTGTCATTGAGTCTATATATTTAGAGACTTTTTTGGAATAATTTTTTAAACTATGCATCCTTATTTGGCTTAGTCACTGAAATCTCCCCCGAGTTAAGATAATAGCTACAGCTGTTGGATAAATAGTTTCCTCAGTCTTGAGCCCATAACTTTATATTCCTTGTTAAGAAGATTTGAGTGCATGTTGACACAAGCTTTTGAAATTCTGGAACTTCATAGTTCTTTCTTAGTTTTACTTTCTATTTACATAGAATTTTAAGGTTGACCAAATGTAAAACAACAGAAAATTATAGTCTTTCTTGGGTAATTTACACTCTTGCCTATGTGCAGATTATTGTAGATTCCAAGGACTATGTCAGAACTTTCCAACACTGGTGTGGTTATATCATTTTTCTTTTACATTGTTGAGTAGTCTCTTATTTATTTCAACTATAATCACATCCTTAGTCACCTTTGTTGATAAACAATAAAAAAAATCCACTAATTTCTTTGACAAATAAACTGGGAATAGACTTCATTATTTTTTTCTTAACTTTAAAAAACTCTGAGTTAGCTTGAAATAAAGGCAAGCCCCTGCAAAAAAGACTGTTTCAGAGAACATTCATGTTAGACCAGTGTTGATAATATTCTTGTAAAGTAGCTTTGGGAAGAGTTCCACTCCTGTTCTGCATACATCCTGCACCTAAGCCAGTGTTTGCAAGGCTGCTGGTGTTCACAGCGACTGTTGTTGTAATGTTTTTCAAGGGTACTATGTAGGCAGAAAGAGTTGGATGTGATAGCCAAATTTAAAGGCCACAAAATTTGTGGATCTTGAAATGATTCAAAGTTGTTTTTGTTTTCCTTAAAGAAATATTCTTCAGAGTGCTACAAGTTTCATTAATCACAGAATTATGAACAGTTTATTTTTTCCTGTATATCGAGGAGAGGATTTTAGAAGGTTTCATTCTATCATCTCAGCAGTCCTTACTGCTGTACGTAATAATCATCTCACATACGAGTGTTATTTAATTTTATGTAGATGTTGATGATTAGCAAAGTTTCAGAAAGTTCAACGTCTTTCCAAAAACAGTAGATGAAACCTCAGTTCCCAAAATTATGTTCCTAGAGAATGAAATTCTGTCTTCATGCCAAGATCTTAGGCAGACTCCCTACCAATCTCATAGGTGAAATCACAGAGCCAGAGACTGAATTTGGTTGCATGATCAGCGAATTTGTCCACAATTCTTTTCAAGGTAGTCTTTATAAAGTGAGATTTAATGTTTGGTTATCAATGCTATTACAGGCATCACAGCCAAATTTTACACTTTTTTCCCCCTGTAAGTCTCTTTTGTACTTTTTAGTATAGAAAAAGCACCATAACTCCCAGTGTGTATTATGTCTTTTATGAACATACGGCTTCTCCATGTAAATAATGAGTATAGAGTATATAGTATATTCCTTTCCTATATAGTATATAGGAAAGGAATAATACTGAAATTTCATTTACTTTTGAAATTATTTTTCCATATTCCAACAGGGTAGGCTTCTTAATTTAATATTAACACAATAGGTACCTTTATATTCACCATTTTTGTGGTGAATTTTTAATATATCTTTCTAGACATTTCTTTGTTTTTATATTTTTCACACAAAATTTACTTCCAAAGGAAATACTTTTTGAAAATATTTTTACTTTTATACATACTCATTTGAATTTAAACCTCTCCTATGATTTTAGAGCATTTTGATGTACTGTAGCTTTAGGCAAACAGACACAAATGCACACACACATACAAAACGTAACTATTTTTAAGAAATGTTGCCTCAAAAATACAGTCGTATTAAGTAGTCAATTATGGAAAAGGCTTATTTATTCTTGATTTGAGTGTAACTTCTGTCTTTGATATTTATAAGGTATACTTTGCTGCATAGTTGAGTTTGCAGATTGTTTCCCTCCAGCTACTTCACTGTGAGCACAAAATTAATTATATATGTACCAGCAGATGCCACCAATATGCAATTGAAAATGTAGTAATAAATTTATACTTGTCTACCAAATAGAATTCTATTTTACATTGACTCATGTTACTCTTCCCTCTTCCAGCAGTTATAAGCATAATCACAGACACAAAACGTTGACATGTGAGCTTTCTAATGTAAATGGCAGATGGCATTTAATCCTTTATTGGTGTATTTGAGTATTGAAATTAATATTAACCATTATTACTATTGGATATAAACATGGCCAAAATCAGGAATCTTACTGACTTGAGAATGGAAGAACTGTTAATATAATAGGGCTCCAGATAAAATTTCAAAATTAACATAAAGACCCCACATATGCTCACAATTTCATAAATATTAATATATATTAAAGTGTATATTTCATACAAAATGATAAAAAGTTAATAAATTATTCATATAAGTTAATTAAAACAATGTCTTTAGAGTCACTCAAAAATAATCACTTCAGAAAGAAGATACTACCTACCTATAAGTTAAAAGTAGAATTTCATTAATAAGGTTAATGCTCAAATATATGAGCTAAACATTAAGCTATATTTGGTTATGAACATATACTGATTTAAATGATTTTTAAAAGTATATACATAAATACAACCAGGCACCATAGCACATGCTTATTATCTCAGTGGCTTGGGAGGCTGAGGCAAGAGGATTGAGAGTTCAAAGCCAGACTCAGCAAAAAAGCAAGGTACTAAGCAGCTCAGTGAGACCCTGTGTCTCAATAAAACACAAAATAGGGCTGGGGATGTGACTTAGTGGTTGAGTGCCCCTTAATTCAATCCCTGGTACCCCTCCCAAATATATATATGTGTATGTGTGTGTGTGTGTGTGTAAATACATAGACACATTCCCTTAAAATGTGTGTATATGTGTGTATATCCTTTTCTTTCAAAATGCAACCAACATACAAATATAAAAACACAGGGGTAGCACAATATATATAAACATGGAGTCAATAATGGGTTTATGCCTTGTATTTCGTAGAAATAATTTGTGGTAATTTAGAATGGATTTCTGCTTTCATTCTTAACTATGGATGACTGTATAGTTAATTATCTAAACATACTGTTCGCTGTGAAGATGCTTTCTTAATAATTGTTGCTTTTCTTGTGCCAGGCTAGCTCGGAGAGTGGGGGTAAGCGGTGCGGAATCAAGACTCAGATTCCGGGAGTTAGGTGAAAGCAGGTGTGTGGCCAGCAGCCTACAAACTCATTTACTGTAGAAGCACACAAGACTTACACTTCTCTTGACCAATCATCAATTGCCATGGTTACACCTTTGACCAATCATCATTTGCCACAGTTACACCTTTGTCCTATCTGAATTGACATCCTTTTCTTAGGTCTCTCAAGCCCTGCCCTTTGGTTCCCTTGGTAACACTGAAGTCAATTTGGGGAAGTTGTGTACTCTCCTAGATGACTGAAGCAGAACACTCCTTCCCGCAGGTTTTCCTGTCAGGCCTATATGTGCAAAGGTTTTCCTTACACACTTGAGATGTTCACTGCTGCCAGCCAAGAAGTAGGATTTCTCTCAACAAATAACCACACTAGAAAAAGAGATTGAAACTGGAAAATATAATCACTCTTCAAACCCCAATACTGAGGCATTCCTAAATCCACCTTCTTTCCCTGTGTTTCCATAGGATTGGAGTAGGTGTCACTCCTGTCAAATAAACTTGATTCCCTAACTTTCTCCCTGTATAGCTCTTTTCTCTGATTAGTAACTTATTTCAGAGTCCTTAAGAATTCGCTTGACTTCTATTTTCCCTCTTAAGGATATTCTCCTTCATGAATCATAAAACTTCTTTCAAAATGTACTTCAGAGTTCACTTCTTTGCTGATTTTTAAAAAGTTTTCATTCACATTTTCATTAAAATTTAAAGTTTTTTTTCCAGAACTATAAGGATTTAGTCTTATAGTTCATTTCCTCCTTGCAAACTTTTCAGTCTCATTTCCCACCAATTCTTCTCCATTCCAGTTCTACTGCAGCCATAAATGCATCTTTGCTCAACTCAAAGGACAGTAAAGATCCCTTATATCCTTGCATTTCTCTTTTTGCTCTCCTTACATATTATTCCCCCAGACAACCTCAGGGTTTGCATTCTCACTACATTCATTGACTCACAAATGACATTTCCACTCAGAGACCTTCTTTGACCATCATTCATAAAATAGAAGTCCCATACCTGTCCTTAAAGTGAAATTTACTTTTGTACATAACACTTATCACAAGCTCAATGAGTATGAAATGTTATTTTTTATTGCACATCACCTATTAGAGTATAGGTTGCATATAGTTTATCTGCCTTCTCTTCTACATTTCTCCCCAGGGCTTAGTGTAAATATGTTTATAGAATGCCTAACTGAATGAATAAATTCAAAAACTGGGATTGGTACTGTGTGGGATTTTACTCTTCTTCCCACACTCACGCATTGCTCTCTGGGCATTTGCCTGACTTGTCTAGCATGCAGGATGCACTGTGCTCTTCTTGGGAAGGCTCCTTGATCAGATGTCTTCCATCCTCAGAAAGTAATCCCTTTGTGCCACTATTCTCTTTTCTGCATCATCTCTTTCTTCTCTTTATTGAATAAGTTCTATCAGTATGAAATCACATTCTAGCATTTTCCATTTAAGAAAGAAAACAACCCCATCACAAAGTCAAGTACCCGTAAAATTATTTACTCATACACACAATGATAAGGCTGGGCAGGATTTTCAGTCCCCAACTGAAATTCTCATTTTCCCTATTCCACCAACAAATTACTTTTATCAGTTCATCAGGGTTACTCATGTGTCCTACATAAGTGCAAATATTCACTCTAGTGTGACTTCATAGTAGTATTTGACAAATTTGTTTTCCTAAGAAATGCCCCCTCTTCAAAATGTTATACTATCCTACTATTCCCCTTTTCCTTACTGGCCACTTCTTTTCAATATCCTTTATCAGTGTGTACCCCTAAACATAAGAGTGACTTAGGACTTGATCACAAACAGTAGTTTTCTCAGTTTAAACCTTCTCTTCAAATGCTGCTAGTCTATCCTTTTGCTTTTCAAAAATAGCCCCTCAATTTTAAATCTCCCTCATTGGTTTCTCCCATAAATTTTAGAATATTATACCCAATTGCATACTTAGTATTACCATTTGCCTAGACATCTGTCAGACTGTTTGGGCTGCTGTAAAAAACAAAATACTATAAACTGGGTAATTTATAAACAACAAAAATATATTTCTCATGGATCTGGAGACTGGATAGTTCAAGGTCAGGGAGTTGGCAGGTTCAGTGTCTGTTGAGAGCCCCCTTCCACAAAGGCAGTCATCTTCTTACCCTGATCTTTTGTGGTGAAAGGAGGGTGACACTCTGAAACCTCTTTTCTAAGGGCACTAATTTCTTTCATGTGAACTCTACTCCCATGACCTAATCACTACAGGAAGGTCCCCCACGCCTGACCTAATGCCATTTTCATAGGGGGAGAGGATTTCAACATATGAATGTTGGGAGAACACAGAAACACAGTCCATGGAAACATATTAAATGTACTGAACGTTAGCCAGAAATACACGTTTTCCCATCACTTTTTTCAAATTATTAACTTAGATCCTAAAACTCCATAGCTCTTGCCTAGTTACTCAAACTGAAAGCAGACTCATTCTTAATCCTTCGCTTTATTTCACTCACAATATTTAACATGTTGACATGTTTCCTAGGGAAGATAGCTAATAGCTAAATATATTATGTTTAATTATTTGTTTAGTCTATTTTCTGTAATTTCTCAATAAAATAGAAGCTTCATTAAAAGAGGAACTTGTCTATGTTAGTCATTTCTGTATCTCAGCATCAAATGCTGTCAAAGAGTAGACTATGGAATAGATGAATAAGATTCCAAAAAAATATTTTTTCTTGTAAATATATTTCTCATGATATGCAGAGTATATAGTTTTCATCTATTTTTTTCTCATATTTTTGTAACCTGGTGGTCAGAGGAAATAGCATCCATTTGGGAGTCTGGATTGTATCCTCAAGTGTAGTTGCAATTGGCTCTGTGCCCTAAGGTCACATTTATTTTCACATTTATCTTTTATTTAGCACCTTCAAAATATGGCATTTACTCTTTGTAATCATTCTATTTAAATGAAGATGTGGTTTAATATTAGCCTTTTATTTCTTGTGTTTTGTTAAGATTGTATTTAAACACACATGGAGCCAAATTATGCTATTTCTATTTCATTGAGTGGCAAACCTATGAGAAGTATAAGGAAAACAAATAATGTACACTAAGAAAAATGTTAATTTTGCCCACATTTGTTATAGAATAAGACAGAAGAATGCACATCCCTACTGTATATGGGAGTTAAGCACAAAACTATTAGATCCATGATATGCTTTTATGACTGAAAGAACTATTTTATTTTTTTATCTAAATAATTATCTGTCATTCTTAATAAAAATAGTCATTTCACATTATCTTCACTGTTCTCCCTGAAGTATGGCAGAAGTAAGTAAAAGAGAAATCTGCTGTTAGTTTCCTATTTTGATTATTTCCTTCTTTGTATTTGGATTTGTAATGAAAGCTTTTTAAGTCCAAGAACCATTTTTATAGTTAGAAACTGAATTAGAGTAGAAAATTGAATAAAGAATAGTAATGAAAATTTGTTATTAGGTTGGAACAGTAATTATATTCTTATATTACCTTTTCCATCATAAAATATAATAATTTGATGCATCACTCTAATAGATATGAATCACCTGCTTTTATAGTAATATACTTGCCCCACAGCTAGTTCTCATGACCCCATTAAATTATTGAAAAACTTTCAAGTTTATTTTTCCTTTGTGGAGGTCACTACATAGAAACATTAAAGAGGATGCTCATTAAGGCAAGCATTCATTCACATAATTAGCAACAACAAAGTTAATATGAAATAATTTACAGCAGTCTGCCAGATATGAGTTACACAAATGTTTTTGCTTTTTTTGTTTGTTACATTTCCTTAATTCTATTCTTTAGTTTTATCAGTGATTTTAAAATGTTGGTTTTGATTTGTTGGCTTTCTTAGGTTAATAAAATAAAAGTATATGCCATCCTACTTTTATATTGGCATCACTGAACAAGAGGATTTTGTTTGATGCATTATCTCTACTATGCATTTTTAAAAGTTTTCAAATATGCTATATAAAAGTATAAAATCAGATTTAAAATATTCCAAAAATAAAAATATCAAAATTCTATCATAAACACATTTAATGTGCTTGAATATATTTGCAAAGTAAAGCTCAGCACAACAGCACAACTTGAAGTTACAAATGATAAACCAAGTAATCAAGTTGGTTAAATCATTTTTTTTTTTTAAGGTCACAGCAGGGACAGTAAATGAAACACTTTAGACTTACTTCTCTTGGGGTAAAAATACTTTATAGACAGAGCATTATAGAATGCTGAGACACATAAGACATTTTATTAAAGCATTTATCAAAGAGGGAGACATTTTTCATCTCTGTAATGTAGTTATTTAGGTCCTTATTCTGACATGTTCTATACCCCTTTATAAATGTTAGTTGAATTTTTAAAATCTTAATTTAGTGACAAATTGAGCTTATATGGTTAATTATTCAAAAGGAAATACAGAATCCTTGAAGTAAGGATTTGTTGATTATAGGAGCTTTATATAAATGTCATTAATAAAAGTCCTGCAGACAACTACTGACAATGGGAAAAGATGTTAAAATCCTTTGGAGATAAATCTGCACAAAACACAGGACTCGGTACTTACTCTTTAAGGAAAGAAGAGTGTCACTTACGGCACGCAGTTTTAACAAACCTTGGAAAAAATTATGAAATATGATTAGAATTGAAAGCAAGGAGTAGAGAAATCTCAAAAGGTAACTTTGAAAGGCAAAATTTTAACTAAGTTTAAGGTAATTAATATAGAGTATAATTTTTTTGGTATAAATGATGTCTGAAGGCAAGGAATTTACTGAAGTTGGGCTTCTAACTAGTTCAATGGAGTTTTGCACTACATAAAATACAATATAAGAATTTGTTGTAAGACTACCACTGTACTTATGAACCAGTGTTCAAAACTCTATATGCAAGTGAAATAAACTGAAGAGTTTGAGTAACATTATATTATGGAAAGTTTATAGGCTCATCTTAAATTAGTTAGAATGTTTGACCAGGAAGCATTATTCTTTAGGAATCAAATTTGATCTATTGTTAAAATTCAACAATCCTTACATCTCACATTATACTATTTTTAGTATTGAAAATGAGAACAGGGTTTAGACCCAGGTATTTGAAAGTGTCTGATAGCCAAATAGACTAAGAACCTACGGACCCATAGAAACTTGATAAAGGAGAAAGAAATACCTGCAAGAAAGGTGCCCAAGCTGGCTGATAAGGCAAAGGGAACATTAATTTTATTTCTGTTTCATTCAGGAATAACCTTCAAGAGTGGTAGAACTGGTTGAAAGAGTTAATGATGGCTTGATAGATTAAATTATTAAACTCTCAATTCTCTCCTCACTTGCAATTGCCTTATACACTCATCCCCTGGATGTAAATTCACAATGTGCAGAGTGTGCCATTCAGTTCATTGTCTGTTTAGGAGGGACCTTGTGTATCATTCTATCCATTGTGCTGGAAGTAGATGTGACCTGAGCAGAGGTTCCCTGTGCTGGGATCCAGCAACATGCCGTGGAAAGACAATGCCCTGGATAGTCACTGCCCCTTTCCCTGACCAAAGAAGGACACATGAAAAGGCAGGGCACATAGTTGAGTAGCAGCCAGACCAGAGATGATGTGAAACATGTGAATAGATATGAACCCAGTGGGAAAGTTCAATAATTAGCCTAATCCCACTGAAGTGTTACTGATCAACAGATGTGAGATCAGTGGATGATTGTTTAAGAAACTGAGGTTAGGGGTGGTATACTGTGAAGCGTTGTTGTGACAATAGCTAACTATCACACATAGCATTTTTTCTAAATGGAGAAGCTGAGGTATGATTGACTTTACAAAACTAATTAAAAATGTATTCAATAAAAGATGAATGAAAAATTCTTCAAATTTGTACATAAAGTAAATGTAGAATTATTTTTCCACATATGAAAAAGAAGAAAATTAGTTATGGACTATAAAATGTCTGAATACTAAGACTTTTAAATTTATGTAATTTTAAATTTTTATTTATAAAAGTGAGATGACTAAGTCATATACATAAGACTATTTTAAAAGGGTAATGAACCTTGCAAATAAAAATAGTTCAATTTAAAAATAAAAATTACTGTTAGGAAGACAATATCCTAATGCCTTTTGAATCCTTGAATGCCCTGGTTATCTAGGACTATAGTATATTCTAAGTTTTTTCACCTTTCCTATCTACTCTTTCCCTATCTCTCAGTTTGTCTCTGCCACTTTCTCTCTCTCTCTCTCTCTCTCTTTTTTTTTTTTACTGTTTCCATTTAACTCCTAGTCTCTCTTGCTTTCTTCGTTTCCCTCATTTCCTGTCTCTTTTTTTACTCTCTCTCTTGTCTTTCTCTTTCAATCTGTCTGTGCAAATGGATATCATATGTCAGATTTTAACAATGGCTTCCAATGACCCTTGCCCTTCTGCCTTTGAGTGTGAGCAGAATTTCAATATGATGAAGCAGTATTCCTGTACTCCTGATATGAGCACTTTAAAGGCAAAGGATTCCAGGAAGCCAAATGGAAAGGAAGAGAAATTTTAATCATGAGAATTCCATGTGATTATAGGCATTGAAAATGGAAAAGGTCAAGGCAAGGAGCATGGAGCATCTGTTTTAGGAGCTGAGAGCACTACCTGGTCAAAACTGAGTGGGGAAACATAGCCTCTAAGCCAAAGACACAACTAAAAATTCTACCCACAGTTTTAAAGAATTTTCCTGCTATGTGGTTGCTTTTTACATTTTTTATACTGTTCTTAAAACATAAACATTTTAATTTTGACAGTGTCTAACTGACGTATTATTTTTTTTCTTTTTTTGTTTGTGATTCCATGTCAGGTTGCTTACTTTTAACACTTGCCCCTAGCTATTTCTCTCTCTCTAGGCACCTTGAGGGTCTCCTCTATTAATGATTATGTCAATTGTGCTTGGTGGATCATCTTAGTCTGTTTATGCTGCTATGGCAAGATACCCCAGAGACCAGAAAATCTAAAAAGAACAGCACCATATTTCTTTCAGTTCTGTAGACTTGTAAGTCCAAGGTCAAGGTGCCAATAGGATCCATTGTCTGGTGAGGGGTACTCAATGCTTCTAATGTTTCCTGGAGGATGTATACTTTGGGGGGAAGAGTACTGCATTTTCAGGTGGTGGAAGGAAGAAGGGTAAGAGCACAGAAAGTCATGTGAAGCCTCTTTTGTAAAGGCCTAAATGCCCTTTTCAGAAAGGAGTCCCAATGACATAGTCACATTTCAAAGGCCCCACCCACATCTTAATACTATCACATTAGCAATACCTGAGCATTGAAGGAGACACATCCTAACTATGACATAGTCTAAAATGAACTTCTTGTCAGGAAGATTAATTTAAATCAGATTTTTTAAAAAATTACTATGACAAATCACAAAACTGTTTAGAGAGCTTGCTTATAGCTTACTTATTTCATGATACATCCAAGTGTTAAGGTCAACAAGTATGGAGCCTCATATTCTCAGTTGGAATTCTGGCTCTGCCAGATTCAAGCTGCATAATATTGACATCTCAGTTTCTTGACTTCAAAGCAGTTGGTTTAACAATTCTTTATTCAAGATTTCATGAAAATAAGTGAACCCATGGATATCTCAGTTTCTTGACTTCAAAGCAGTTGGTTTAACAATTCTTTCTTCAAGATTTCATGAAAATAAGTGAACCCACACACAAGTGCCTAAGTCTGATATTAGTTTCCTTATATTAATCTGCATATTCATCTGTGTAATCTAGAAGTGAGCATAAATGTTTAAGTTGGTAAACGATGTTGAGATAATAAATACTATGTATGAAATGGAAGTAAGTAGAAATATAATTTGATATCATAGTGAAACATTTTTATATGTACAGTATCTCATCTAAAGAAGTAAAAACTAATTTAAAAAATCCTGAATATGAATAGGTAGTAAATATATTCAGTTTGTAGAGGTTCTGTTTTCTAATTGATGTGGAATTAGGAAATTAATTTGATATTTGCTTCAGATATAAATAAACAAAACCCTACATTTTAATTGCTTTTGTCATTATTAGAAAGTGAATTCACATTCATTTAAAATATAAGACACAAGAACATAAAAAGGAAGAATAAAAAACTTAAAATTGTATTAATTATAACTGCCATTTATTATTTTATGTATTTTTTCCTAGTCTTTTATTTCTGCATGATATAGAAAAGGACATTGTGTTAAAGTAATATTTTTCTGTATAAAATTCTAATTTTACAATTCTTAGTTTTTCTACATTTTGTCATTAATTTATTTATTGTCTAATATATGAGCTTAAGATAAATGTTATTGGATTTCTGCCACAGTTTGAAAAGGGAACACCAATTAGATTTCCTTTTTGTTTTATATAAAGTTCAAGATATAGAACTTATAATAGACAGTAACTTTCACTCTAATAATGAAAAAAGCGTTAAATAGACTGCTTTGTGTGCAGGTGGGGTACACTTTTGCTTATTCAGTTGGTCATAGAGTGTTGGTTTTTTAAGACATTGAATGTAGGGAATATTCCTCAAGTTTATCTGACAGCAGTCACTGACACCATGGTCTAAGTAAGTCAAACAGTCTGAACAGAGACACTGAGGTAATGGTAAAGACTCTCCATGGAATGAAGGTCTTTGCAGTTGCTGAGGCTGAGTTTGAGCTGAGGGAAGGCCTCGCCCTGTCATGCATCCCAGAATGCTGTGATGTGAGCTCGCCCAGCTACCTTGCCTCATGCTGTGTGCAGGAGCTTGCCATTCCCCCAGCCCTTTGTCTCAGACCTGCTGCTGGGCAGAATTACTTAGGCATACTTGGTTTGTTTACACTACCTCGACCCTCAACATACAGTTCACCTACAGACTGACTCTGTTATACTTTAACAAATGTATTAACCTGATTGGATAATGTGCCTATATATATCCTGAGCAACCCTAAATAAAATTAGATCCGTGCCTTCAGAGCTCGATCTCTGACACCTAAGTAAGCGCACTGGGTAAGGCTAGGTAAGGTAGGCATTGTTCATCCTCACCCTCAGAGAACACCGTCTCTGAACATCTACAATTAAATAGCCAAGGATTCAACAAAACCCAACGCATAGAGTCTGAAAAGTGACCATATCTATCATTTTTACAAAGAAGGGACTCATGGTTACTTTTAAGCCTGGTGCCACTGTAAGGAATGGAGACATTTCCCATAACACATGAGAATAAGGAGAAAAGAGCCAAACTTTAATAAACGGCTACATTTTGTGTGGCATTACACAAAATATCTGAAGATCTTAAGCTAAAAAATCAAGCATGCCTGCAAATTCCTAATCTTCCCCCAAATCCTCTAGTGAGCTTACTACTTGAGGCAGCAGTGCTGAGGTTCCTGGGGATGTATAGACTTTCTGGACAGCGTCTGACTGGCTGATTTCAATTCAGAATATCTCGCAAAACTACGGTGTTCCTCTTCCAACTTCCTATCAGGCAGAAACCTTTTTGGATATTAGATGAAAAAGAAATAATATTTGTGTTTGACATTTTTAATTAATATTAAAAACTTATTAGAATGTGATCATAATTTTATTGTAGTGATTTTCTCACTTTGCTTATTGTTATTTAATTTTTAATTAAGGCAAAGGTTGTATATAATTATTGGATGCAGTGTGATATTTTGATGCACATGCACATTATGTATTGATCACATCAGGATATTCAGCATATCCATCACATCAAACATATGTCTTTTTTTGTGTCAAGAACATAGAAAATCTTCTATATTGTGCTGAAATATAGATAAAATATTGTTAACTATAGTAACCCTACTGGCCTTAGGAGAACAGAATTTTTTCCTCCTCTCTAATTGAAAATTTGTGTCATTGACTAAACCCTTTCTATCCTCCTCCCTTACTGATTCTCCCCTGTCTCTGTACTACTATGAATTTATCTTCATTATTTTCCACTCACAAGTGAGTTCATATGATATTTGCGATCCTGTACCTGGCTTATTTCACTTAACATAATGTTTATTTTGTTGCCACAAAAGACAGAAGGATTTCATTCTTTTCTGTAGCTGATTTTTGCATTTGTATCTTGTGCTTGTAGGGTCTTAGACAAAACATTGTTTACTCAAAACAATGGCATGGAGCATTTTCCTCATTCTATCTTCTGATAGTTTTATTATTTCACATTTACTTACATCTCTATTCTATTTTAAGTGGATTTTCATATATAATGGAAACAAGAATCTTACTTCTTCTGGATGAGGACATCCAACTTTCCCAGCATCATTTATTTAAAAAACTGTCCTTTATCCATTGACTGTTTTTTGTTCAGTGTTTGCAAATCGGTTGGCAGTAACTGTGAAACTATTTCTGTATTCTTTATTTTATTCTATTTGTCCATCTGTCTATATTTATGCCTTAATAACATGTCGCTTTATCTACTCCAACTTTGTAGTGTACTTGAGGTCAGATAGTATGATGCTTCTAGCTTTGTTATTGCTCAGGATTATTCAGGCTATTCAAAGTCTTTGGTACTCTCATATGATTGATAGAATTTTTCTACTTCTGTGAAGAATATCATTTTGATATTTTGATTGATATTCCACCCAATCTGTTCTTGCTTTCAATACTATGGCTATTTTACCAGTATTAATTCTTCCAATCCATGAGCATTGAACATCTTTCCATTTATTTATGTCTACTTCAATTTCTTTCATCAATATTTTATATCCTTGATTAAGTTTATCCCTTCACATATCATTTTTTGGTAGCTATTGTAAATGAGATTGTTTTTTCATTTATTTTTAGGGTGATTTTCTTTTAGTGTGTAGAAAAGTTAATGATTTTATGTGTTGAGTTTGTTTCTTGTAACATTACTGAATTTGTTTATTACTTCTAACATTTTAATTTTAACCAATTCTGGAAAATGAGGAACCAGTAAGAGGGTCAACAGTCTAATTCTTTTTGAAGAATCTCCTGTTTCACATTGCAGAATGTGTTTTTTCCTTTTTGTTTCATGATAATAAAAAGTGAATTCTGTGGTGAATATAGGAAGACTTTGTAAAGTATAAGGAGTTTCTTCTTAGTATGTTTTCTGAGTTGTTGAATTATTGTTCAACTCTGAAGTTTAAAGAAAAAAATGTTAAATATATGTACATAGAAAATTAGGAAGTTGTGTCTTAATAATTTGACCTCATTATACACGGATGTATACTATATAATAGTATTTCAATAATGAGAAACTAAGCAGTTGCTAATTTGGAAAGCATATTTACTAACTCTTATTTTTATTAATATAAGGGATATAGGATAAAAGAAAGAGAAAAATCACAAAATGAAAAAAAGAGAAAATTGTAGGCTCAATAAAAGAATAATTGAGGCAAAAATTTAAATTACAATTGAATGTATTGCTTTTCACATACTTTCATATATATGCATTTTATGTGCATGTATATATATATGTGCATATTCATATGCATATGCATAAAATCCATATGGTATCCAAAAAGTATGCTGTTTAATCTGTTTTTGTTCTCTTTTATTTCCTATTAATATTTTTATCATAATCTGACATCATAGTACATTTTTAATTATCATTTCCCAGTTTTTGATAATAAAGGTTATCCTGAATTTTATTATATTATACATACACATGTATTCCACAAATGTCTAACTTCCTACTATTTCTCACTCATATTTTAATGTATTCATATTTTGAGATGATGTAATCAGCATCCACTATAATGTTTTAATTATCCATTCCTCCTCTGATAAAACTTCAAGATTGCCTCTAATACACTTCTAACAAATTAACTTTGCAATGATTGTTCTTTTGTATGTCCTTAAATGAGAATTTTGGAAGATGTATGCCCTTATAAACAGGAATAAGATTTTTGGGTAATGGGATGTATTTGTCAGAGTGGAAGAAGCTTATAATTTTATCCTCAGTGCATAAGCATGCATGTTCCTCAATTCCCCATCACCAAGAGGCTTTGTCCAGTTTAATATGCTCTGCCGTTCTCCTGGAGATAAATTGAACCCTTTATTGCTTTAATTTGCATTTACTTAACTACAAGTGATTGTGAGCATCTATCCATATACTTGTTTATATAATTTCCCTTTTTTATTTATTTATTTATTTATTTTTTGTTGTAGGGGCTCTTATATTCCTTCTTTAGTTCTGTAGGATTTTCTTGCGTATTATGGTTTTGTTGTATATATTAATAAATCTATTAGTAACATTCTATTTTCATTATCAGTTGACTCAGTACCATTAATATTTCTATAATTTCTTTTACAAATAAAAGTTTTGAGGTTATCTGTTTCCAGATAAATTATAGATTTGTAGATTGAGAACATCTATCTTTGAAGTGTGACATATTATATTATATACAAAATTAGAAAACATTAATAATTATATGAAGATTATTTTATGTATTCTAATTAACTACTCCACCTAGATCTGTTTATAAAACTTTCTCATCTCAAAATTTTTCAATTTTTTTGATATAGTAATTGATTTATCTGCTCTTAATTTTACAAAAATATAATGAAGGCATGGGGTCAGTTAATAACTTTAAAAAACACAGTAGTAATAAATGATAGCCAATTCATTTTAAATTTGAGTGTATCATATTTAGGCATTGGAGTTATTCTGGATTAGAATTAGTCTAGATTTTTCCCCTTTTTGTCTTTGCCTCCCTTGCTACAGGAATTGTTATTTTACAGACAGAATATTAAGATACACTAAAATCTTAGGAAAAATAATTTTAGGTTTTTGAATTCAGATTAATTCATCACGTAATAAGAAATGCTAAAATTTCACTTTCTTAACACTTGGTAAACAGGTCACTAGAATGTGCATCTCTGTACTTACTGGGAAGCACTATTGCATTAGCTGACATACCCGATTTTTAAGGTTATAGTGAAGAAAAATTTTTGACTGAGGCACAAGTATTTAATCAGAAAAATAAAACAGTATAATGCATTGGATAGGTCATAATCAATGTTATTAATACTTTCTCATATCAGAGTTGATAACAGTAATCGGTAATTTTAACTTTTAGATTTTTCATATCGTTTTCTTTTCTAGTTGCTAATTTAAGAAAAGGGACTAGTATGTATACCATAAAATTCTGACTAGATAATTGATATTAACTTATTCATGTCATCCTTAATATTTTTTAAAAACTTTTTAATGAATACATACAGATTCAACAACTTTAGAGAAATAGTTTTAAATCACAAAATATAGTATTATTTATTATGGGAATATATGATTATTTATTAAGAGAATTGATTTCTACCCATTAAAAGTTGATATTTTAATAATATTCAAAGTGTATAAGTGTTTAAAGGCTCTTTATAACCATATGAATGCTCAAAAAGAAAATATAGACCTATAAAGTTTTGAGAGACTTCTTTTTTTTATTTTTCCTTCCCCCCACCCCTCCCACCTTCTTTTTCCTCTATACAGTCTCTACTTCCTCCATTTTTGCCTCCCTCCAACCCCCCATTATGTATTATCATCCACTTATCATCCAGATCATTAGTCCTTTGGTTTTTTGGGATTGGCTTATCTCACCTAGCATAATATTCTCCAACTTCATTCATTTGCCTGCAAATGCCATAATTTTATTATTCTTTATGACTAATATTTCATTATATATATATATATGTATCACAGTTTCTTTATCCATTCATCTATTGAAGGGCATCTAGGTTGGTTTCACAATCTGGCTATTGTGAATTGAGCAGCTATGAACATTGTTGTGGCTGTATCTCTGTAGTATGCTGATTTTAAGTCCTTTGGGTATAGGCCAAGGAGTGGGATAGCTGGGTCAAATGGTGGTTCCATTCCAAGTTTTCTAAGGAATCTCCACACTGCTTTCCAGAGTGGCTGCACTAATTTGCAACCCTACCAGCAATGTATGAGTGTACCTTTTTCCCCACATCCTTGCCAACACCTATTGTTGCTTGCATTCTTGATAATCACCATTCTAATTGGGGTGAGATGAAATCTTAGGGTAATTTTGATTTGCATTCTTTTTATTACCAGAGATGTTGAACATTTTTTCATATATCTGTTGATTGTTTGTAGATCTTCTTCTGTGAAGTGTCTGTTCATTTCCTTAGCCCATTTGTTGATTGTGTTATTTGTATTCTTGGTGTAAAGTTTTTTGAGTTCTTTACAGATTCTGGAGATTAGCGCTCTATCTGAAGTATGAATAGCAAAGATTTTCTCCCACTCTATAGGTTCTTTCTTCACATTGCTGATAGTTTCCTTTGCTAAGAGAAAGCTTTTTAGTTTGAATCTATCCCAGTTATTGATCCTTGCTTTTATTTCTTGTGCTTTAAGAATCATGTTAAGGAAGTCTGATCCTAAGCCAAAATGAAGATTTGGACCTACTTTTTCTTCTATAAGGTGCAGAGTCTGTGGTCTGAATCCAAAGTCCTTGATCCATTTTGAGTTGAGTTTTGTGCAGGGTGAGAGATAGGGGTTTAATTTCATTCTGCTGCATATGGATTTCCAGTTTTCCCAGCACCATTTGTTGAAGAGGCTATCTTTTCTCCATTGCATATTTTTGGCCCCTTTGTCTAGTATGAGAAAACTGTATTTATTTGGGTTTGTGTCCATGTCCTCTATTCTGTATTATAGATCTACCTGTCTATTTTGGTACCAATACCATACCATTTTTGTTACTATTGCTTTGTAGTATAGTCGAAGTTCTGGTATTGCTATATCCTCTGCATTCTTCCTGCTAAGGATTGCTTTAGCTATTCTGGGTCTCTTATTTTTCCAAATGAATTTCATGATTCCTTGCTCTATTTCTGTGAGGTATGTCATTGGGATTTTAATTGGAATTGCATTGAATTCATATAGCACTTTTGGTAGTATGGCCATTTTGATAATATTAATTCTGCTTATCCAAGAACATGGGAGATCTTTCCGCTTTGAAGGTTTTCTTTAATTTCTTTCTTTAGTGTTCTGTAGTTCTCATTGTAGAGGTCTTTCACCTCTTTTGTTAGATTGATTCCCAAGTATTTTATTTTTTTGAGGCTATTGTGAATGGGGTAGTTTTCCTAAATTCTCTTTCTGAGGATTCATCACTTATAAATAAAAATGCATTAGATTTATGAGCATAGATTTTATATCCTGCTACTTTACTGAAATCATTTATGAGTTCTTGAAGTTTTCTGGTGGAATTTCTTATAGGAGATATTTTCAATGTCTGTATGCATTTCAACAGGGGCATATAGCAGTCCAAATGAATACATTTCAATTGTGTTTTCTTCATAAGAAATGTGTTTTAACCCAAATGGGTATTTAGCCTGCTCTGATAATAGTCAGTTAGAATGGTCCTTGGAAGAAGCCACTTGAACTCAAAGAAATGATATTAATTGGTTTTGTAGATAATACATAAACACATCCCTCACTGTAATAGTGTGGTAGCACAATTTCCCGCTGAGAAGACATAGTGGCTTCAATGTGAACATTTAAATCCTGTGGTTTATCACTCTCCTTGTAGGGCTGTGGATACAATCTGTGACAATTCGGTTGTATCAGTAGATTAAATATTGCCTTAAACACCTGAGTCCAGGTGAGATATGCATGTGGTTCCCAACTGTAGCCTTGGAGTTATCCAGCAGTTTGTGATCTGCCTGGCAGTTCCACTTGCATAGCGATGCCTCGTGTCCTGAAGAATTTCTTTCTAAAAGTTCTGCAACTCAAATAATACCTAACATCATAGAAAAAATAAAGAAATAAAAAACTCTAGATTGACTTTCAATGATAAATAAGACTTTGTAGTTTCCTTCATATATGAAATATAGACTTGCCAAGAGCTGATTCATATTCTGTCTGCCCTGTCAGAGGATTTATTAAACTGTAATGTGATATACCTACTACCATGCCCAAATGATAGCAATTGCCCTTTACTACTATGTAATTTATATTATAAAATGCCTAATAGCAAAATTTGAAAAAGGAAAGATAAACATGATTTCTTTCATAGCATATGACTTGGCATTAATGTGGTGTTAGACATTATAAATGTCTTGGCAATTTCCCTTAATATTCAAAACTGCCTCTTTGGTTTCATGTTCAATTTCATTTAATTTCTGCCCTTAGTTGTTTTTCTTAATTAGAAAATCATAAAGCATTCAGTAGAAATATAAAAATATATGTATTATTATATTTTTCACTATGTCTAAACATGAAATAAAAACTTTGATGGTATTTCTATATTAATTTGAAAAAAATTTTTTCTAAAAGAGATCACATTGGGTATCAGACACAAATGAATTCCTAAAGCAATAAATCCCAGCTTAAACGTTTTCCCAGATACTTGTATGAAAAACCAACACAGACTGGTTTATTTGAAATTGTACAAATAATACTCGTCCCAAACTTCTATACATTATTTTAATAATAGAGTTTAATAATAGCATTTTATCACTATTGTCTTTGGACCCATTTAAAGTGGAAAGAAGATATAACATTCCAAATTCTAATATAATTTTAATTTTGAAAATACAATACAAAATTGATGTGAAAAGTTTGAATCACTTTATCCTGTTAATTTATTTATTCAAGCCAAAGTGACATCTTTCTTTGTTCTATTTGCAAGCCTAACAATCTCTCTCTCTCTCCCTCCCTCCTTCCCTCCTTTGAGTTTATTTAGATAATTGTATAATCTAGGAAAGAACAAAGAAAGTTATATAGTCAGGTATGTACAAATAGAAATTTAAGGCTTTAAAGTTTAGGGTATTATTGCATCAATTTTTCTTACATCTTTGAGATTATAGAAGAAAACAATAAAATATTTAAAAATATAAATAAATCAACTTCTATTTTGTTTAAAGTGAAACTAAATAAAATCACAAAGAAAATTTATGTAAATCTGTAAAATAACTGGGCATGGTGATACACATCTGTAATTCCAGTGGTTGGGGAAGCTGAGGCAAGAAGATGAAGCAAGAAGATTACAAGTTTGAGGCCAGCCTCAGCAATTTACTGAAAACTTGTCTCAAAAATTAGAAGGCCTGGGAATGTAGTTCAGTGGTTAAGTGTGCCTGGGTTCAATCCTGGTACAATAATATTACTAATAGTAGCTGGGCATGGTGGCACACGCCCATAATCCCTGGCTCAGGAGGCTGAGGAAGGAGGATTGTGAGTTCAAAACCAGCCTCAGCAAAAGCGAGGCACTCAGCAACTCAGTGAGACTGTCTTTAAATAAACTACAAAATAGGACTGGGGATGTGGCTTAGTGGTCGAGTGCCCTTGAGTTCAATCCCTGGTACCAAAAAAAAAATTAAATAAATAAATAAATAACAGCAGTAATAATGATAAGGTCCACAGGTATGAAAAAGATGAATGAATACATAAGAAGCCATCAACATGTTGCAGCAAACCATTAATAGAAATATGACCTAATGCCATCTTCTACTCCATGCTTCATCTGTGAGAGTTATAAGAACCCATCTACTTGTTTCATGTGCTCAGAAAACAAACAAACAAACAAACAAACAAGCAAAAAAAAAAAAACACAGGCAACTTACTTAAACAATATTCTGAAAACAAGAGAATGAAGAGAATGCTTCCATAGACTTTTTTTTTTTTTTTTTTTAATACACAGATCAAACCCAGGGACCCTTAACCACTGAATCGCCACCTCAGCCCTTTTCACTTTTTATTTGGGGACAGAGCTTCATTAAGTTGTTTAGGGCCTCCCTTAGTTGCTGAGGTTGGCTTTGAACTTGCAATCCTCCTGCCTCAGCTTCCTGAGCCTTTAGGATTACAGGTGGGCACCACCACACCTGGCTTCCATATACTTCTAAGCAAGAATTAATGGAAAAATACTGAGCTTTTTGAATCATTAAGAAGATACAGGATTGCATTTTGTAGAGAGGCAGTTCCCAGAGGGACTCCAGAAGATTAGGCAGCAGAAACAGGACACACAGATAAACCAACTGATCCACACCTCACAGCTGCCACTGTAACTAAGGAATTCCCTGGCCCTTGGTCTTTGTCTCAGTCACTTATGTTCCCAAGTACTGAAAGATTATTGACTAAACCTACCCCATTTCCCCCAGAAATGAACTTTGTGAGACTGTCTTTAAATAAACTACAAAATAGGGCTGGGGATGTGGCTTAGTGGTCAAGTGCCCCTGAGTTCAATCCCTGGTACCAAAAAAAATTAAAATAAATAAATAAATAACAGCAATAATAATGATAAGGTCCAGAGCTGAACTTTGTGGCTGCCTCAGCAAGAAGTTCACAGTAAATCATTTGAAGAAGATATATTTGGGGATAATTTTTCTAAAATGAGATTAAAGATAAATTAAAAACTGGAAGGAAGAGTTAGATGATCAGAGGAAAAGTGGTGCAGATTTTCAGATTATGTTCACATGTGGGTACAATAATAGAACTGACATCTACAAGGTTTTCTGGCCCAGTTCAATACCTCCCATCTCACAGCAACTACAGATAGATCAAGATACCTGTCGATAGGCATCACCAGCTATGGATAAAGCATTGATATCCAGGTCACAGGTAAGGAGTATTTTTATAGCAATAAAATCATCAATATCACATTAAATAATCTAAAACTATTATTAAAATTGACACTATTAATCATTTGAGAGACCTGGCATAAGATAAAATCAGGAGATGCCATTATGTTGTTATTTCTACTAATGATAATATATTAAAGGTTCTGTATGTTTTTATTTGTTATTTTTGCCACCTTTTGGATGTAGTTTCTTTAAATTTTAAAAGTCTAGAAGAGGAGATGCAAACTCAGGTACATTCTCTCTCTCATTAACTGAAATTTAAAGCAGTTATTGCTTTATAGGCCAGATGGTGATATAATGACTACATTTTATATCTTTTATTTCAAACCATTGTAGTTTAAATATCTTTCTTACTGTAATCAAGAGTGATGTTTGTTTATAGCACTGGAATCAAGTCTGTTAAAACTTTAGAAATATTTTTGTTTTGCTTACAGTTTCATGAGCTATTCTGATATTACTATGTTGTCACTATTATTCAATATACATTTAAAACACAGTTCTATAACAAAGTATGAAGTTCACACTAACAAGTAAACATATTTGTCTCACTTGTTGTGTCTTTTTTTCCCCAGCCTCCCCCATATGAACGTATCAGAGTATTTTTTTCCCAGGAAGACTATTCAGTTAGAGATGTATGTTGACAATTTGTTTAGCTTTCTCTGAGAGAACTTTCTGAAACTGGGATCTTATCTGACTCATGAATTTTGTGTCAGTGGCCAACAAAATATTAATGAATTTTATACCACAATTTCTTTCTAAGAATAAATCAATCTGGATCCCAGTGTCAGACATTAAGAGGGAAGGAAGACTTACCACCACTACAATTAGTCTTAAGGAATTTGATCTGAGAAAATTCATGTTTCTGATTTTTTATATAAGGATATCAAACTAGCAAGCAAAAACAAGAATATCAAATCTTCAGAGAGTTTCATTTCCTTATGTGACATATCCTAATGCTCTGTATAACCTGCATTAATTTATACTAGCATAATACAGCAGCCTAGGTATAGTCAGAATATAGAAGCTGCATAGTAGATAAGAGTTTAATGTAAAAAATAAATAGCTATGAGTAACTACTATAGTGTCTTAGAAAGCTCAATATGGAAAAGTTCACAAGGCCAGACACACTGAGAAGGGGTTGAGACCTAGCTGGAGGAGATGTAATTTAGCTCCTTATTATTTAGCCAGGCCGGAGCTGATCTGTTGCTGCTTGGAAAGCAGTAGGACACCCTCTGGAGTCCAGATTTGAGTGTAGAGGGGTGAATTACAGGTGTCACCAATGTGCTGTAGGATTATGCGCCCTAGTGGGCTCGGGCGGTCTTCTGAGATTGCGGGCTGTGTGGGCAAGAGGTAGCGTGGTGGGTGATTCTTCAGTCTACAGGCTGTATGTAGACTCTGCAGTGGTAAAAGTGAGGGTCCGGGACCCAGGAGGGTAAAGGAATTTCTCAGAACTAGAGTGGGTAATGTGTCTGCTCACTGACCCAACAAGAAGCCTTCAGACAGCTACAGAAATGTTGTCTCCAGGCCTATTCTGCCAAAGCAAAAAGTGGAATATTCTCTTCTTCATACAACATCGCTTTGGAGTTCTCCATTGAGAAAGTTTAATAGTGTGCCCACTTCAAAGGAACACTATTTAAAAGAATTCTGTTGTATATCACAGAATATTTGTTGAAGAAACTGAGAAGCAATCCATTAATAACTGGTAATGTGATTAAATTCAGGAACATAGTCTCTGGTTACTCAGCTCTCATAAGCAACTCTCTTCATATATTTGAACGCCTTACTACATATATTTGCACTCCTTACTCCCAGAAGTTATTGTTATCCATCAAGGGCTGCATGACTCTCTTCTTAGATTTTGTCAGTGGTTTCACTGAATATTTTCTTTAGCTGAATATTATATTATTTAAGGGATGAATTGTAAAATTAACTATCAATATGTACTTTTAAAATGTATTAAAAAGAGGGGGGAAGAAGAGATTGACTAGTGTATAAAAAGAAATACACACGTATAACAACCATTAAGACAATGCGAAAGCCCGGCACGATGGCACTTGCCTGTGATCCCAGCGACTTGGGAGGCTGAGGCAGAAGGATTAAGAGTTCAAAGCCAGCCTCAGCAAAAGCAAGGTGCTACGCAAGTCAGCAAGATCCTCTCTCTAAATAAAATACAAAATAGGGCTGGAGGTGTGGCTCAGTGGTCAAGTGTCCCTGAGTTTAATCCCTCGGACCCCTCCCCCCCCCAAAAAAATGAGTGAAAAATTTTTGCACTCTTTATTCTGGAAACTGGTCATGAGTTGGTATCCAAGGCCTCATTCTTCAGCTACCTCTTTCCTACTTGCCCTGCTCCAGCTGCTTTGTTTCTTTATCTAGTGAGATGACCTATCTTTCATTCTCAGAGGGTGTATGTGTGCGTGTAAGGTAAGGGGTGAGTAGAGAGGAGAGACAGGCAGACAGACACAGAAGAGACAAATACAGAGTGAAGAAGAGAGAAAAATAAATTATTGACATTTGCAAAATTGATGAACCTAGGTGGGAAGTAATTTTATATTCATAGTATTATTCTTCATGCTATCAGTATCGTTAAAATGTTAGAAAGTAAGCAAAATTAAAATAATAAAGTTATGAGAAAAATAAAGCCTATGAATAAAATCATAAAGGCATTCATACCTGTTTGGGGTTTGTTGTTGTTATTGTTGTTGTTCTTGTTGTCTTGGGGTACTGGGGATTGAACTCAGGGACACTCAAACAATGAGCCACATCCTCAGCCCTATTTTGCATTTTATTTAAAGACGGAGTCTCAGCAAGTTCCTTAGTGCCTCATTTTTGCTGAAGCTGGCTTTGAATTTGGCAATCCTCCTGCCTCAGCCTCCTGAGCCTATGGGATTACAGCCACCGTCATTTGCTGGGCCTGCAGGAGGAGTAAGATGATTTCAAGAAGGCTACATTAAGTGATATACAACTACATAATATTAGATATAAATGAACATTTTAAAAATCGTGGAAGTCTACTTTAGGAACTCAAAAACCTGCTGTCATCAAGTTCAGTTTTGAAGAACATGAGGTAAAAGACAACTGAAAACCCCTAGAATTCCAGCTCAAGATGAAGAGTCTGATGGGGGAAGCCAAATGCCAACTGAAAGTAAAGATCTCAGATTTCAGCTCCCTGGTTGCAGTGATAAAGCTGAAGGAGAGGCAAAAAACCTGGCCTAGTGTAGGGCACAGAAAATGAGGAAAGTTGCTTATTTGGGGGAAAAGACAAAAACTTTACCTAATTTTACATATTTTTTGGCATGAGTTGACATTTAGAAAACCAACAGCATGCCTATATCTTATTGGAAACAGTGTAGGGTTCGTGATTTTTTCCCCCAACTGTTATTTTGTGTTGATCTGTTAATTACTGTCAGCTCAATACTGTTGTAAACCAATTTGATGAGGCAGAGGTACTTGGAAATCTTATATTTTGGAAATGTTCCTTTAAAGTGCAAGTTTGCAATACAATACTATGCAGCAAAATAAAATATCTGAACATACTACCTCTCTTTTGTCTCATTCTGGCTGTAGCATGGGGGTTACAGTATTACAGTGTCATTCACCTTGAACACCCTAAAAAATAACAGCTGTATCAACCTTAGGTCTTCCTTTCTCTTCACATTTACTACTTGGATTTGACAATTGCTTAGGAATTAATTGCTCCTCTTCCTGACAGTAATGTGCAAATGGGAGTGTGTGTTGGCGGGTGAATATGAAGACAGCATCTACAATTATTTAGTACTGCTTTTCAGTTTATTTCTTCATAATTTCACAAACAGGAAAAAAATGCAGCCATCAGAATATCCTTGGGAAGGAGTAGAATTTTTATTATTCTGGTCTTATTGCTTGGAAATAGTTTTAGAAAAGCCAGAATCCTTCTGTGTGTCCCTCTGGGAACTTAACACTTCTTAGTTATGGTAGGATTTAGAACGGAGATATTTTGCTGAAACATTAGGGAAAAGATAAGTATTCTCATTTCATTTCCAAAAAAGCAAAAAAACAGTATACAAAAAGAAATAAAAAGTGTAAATTTTGTGTTAAATCCATACATTTTAGATTGGAGGAATGATTCTTGAAATACTTCTATTAAATTATGATTTTTATAAAATTACTAGTAAATTAAATGCCAAAATAAATATTTAATAAATGCATCTGTATAATTAAAAGATACTTGTGCCAGAGATTCAAAATTAGCTGTAAATTTAAACCAGAGTAATTACTTCACCATCACAGTCATAACCCTAAATGAAAGAAATGTAGAAATTTTAATATTATTTTTGACATATATGTAATCCACTACAATGCATGAAATATGTTAATTCCATGCTACGTTTGGATCTTAAGTCTCCCCCAACAGTCCACATGATAAAGACTTGAACTCCAGTGTGCCCACAGGGTGAAGAGATGCTGAATACAGATTTCTACATCTTTTGCAGGTTTGCACTAGAGTTGCCTTCAATAAAATTCAGTTACCCCATATTTAACTCTGCCAAACCTCACTGCTTTTAATAATAACAGATTACTACGTGGGATAGCCACAGAGCTACTTTGCATCTAGCAGAACATTTTTACAACACTATCTGGTGTTCATTTTTTTCTGATGAAAAAACAACCGTAGTTGAATTCTTTCATGCTTTCAAGAAAGAGGCAATTATCTTGCTATATAAATAGTTTCTGAAAAATTAGACTTCCTCTTAGTTGATATTTTAGAGCTAATGTAAATTTGATAACAAAATTCAACAAAGATAATAGATCAGAGATTTTCTTATTGAGGTATATGCAAATAATATCCCAAGTTAACCTATTCGTTTGATAAAATAAAAAATAAACATGGACAACTAAGATTTCTTTCATTTTGAACAAGTGGATTGGTATTTGAATAAATGCCATCCAATATCACAAAACTAAATCAAAGTGAAGAATTCCTTATAGATACAGTTGCCTATTGCCAGCTAAGCACCATATTCAGCCTTCTGTGTTCTCCTGGGATTTACATTTCTCTTAGTCGCTCCCAACTGGCTTCAATATTATATGAAACCAATGACAGCCCATCCGTCTGAGTGACAGGACAGAAGACGTGCAAATGTGAAACTGCCTGTGAACATGAGTTGAGAGCATCTATTTCAGTTTCAGAAGGAGGAGGACCTGAATGCATAATGGGTCATTCCCTCTTGTTTTTGAAGGTTTTAGACACCCTGAAAGTACAAACTGGATGTGGTATCCATAGTAGCTTTCACTGAACTTTCTTTCTCTGGACTTTTAATAGTGTCCTAAACTTCGAACAGCCTTATTTGTTTTGTGATTAAAGTGGTTAGGTAGTTAATGTTTGTTTTTTGAATGTAGTCTAACAGACACAAAACTGAATACATACCGAGAATTTATCTATAGATTTAATTTTCATACATGAAAATCAATCTTACTTCATAATTTTATCAGTTGTATGCATAGTGTTATCATAAATCAAACAAAAATAGAGTATTTCTTTTACTTGAGAAAGTCTATGTCTCTATCTTTGTGCTCAATTTTAAATTCTGTAACTATAGAATAACTTTTCCTGCTTGCTCTTCATGTAAATAAAGCCAGTATACATGTATCTGTTTTATTGTCTGTATATGTATGTTTGTATATACATATGTATGTATGAGTCTAGCTCTTTATCTATTATCTATTTAGATAGGAGAGAAAGATTTGCCCACATTTTTTATATTTTGCAAATAGAGCAATGCTTTATTTTCTTTATTGTTTAGAGGTTACACTACAATGTTACACTTTCTTCCCAGTGGAAATTCATCATTTTCCCCCTAATTTTTAGTATTGTAAAAACAAAGAAAACTGCTATTATTTTATAAGTCTTCCTGAAGATTCATGTTTTTATTTTTCTTGGATAAGAAACTTTAAATGCTATCTAATAATCTAAAATTTCGATTAGGTTAAATAGTGTCAAATATCACTTCACCATGCTTATGTTACTGAGAGAGTAATGTTCGAAATTTATAAATTTGCATATTTTTCTATTTCTTCTTTCATTTTTCTTTTTTTTGGCTTTTTTTTTAATATTTATTAGATGCATACCCAATGAATATTGTTAAGTCCCATGATTATTCCTTTTTATCCTCATGTAATATATGCATATATATACATATATATTCACATAAAAACACAAGTACATTTATCTCAACTAATAATCTTTTTGAAGTATATTTGTACTTCTATACATGTAAGATCACTAAGTTTCTTATCACTAATGTTGCACTGTGTATTTTTTCCCTTTTACATTCAAACTGAATTTTCAATATTTGAAAGGTCATGTAACTATTACTACTTGTTTTATTTCCATTCTGAGACTCTTTTTAAATCATTGTGTTTTGTATGTTTAAATTTAACATAACTATTACCTAACTATATATAACTGTTACATAACTATTCATATTAGCAGTTTATCTAACTATTTGCTTTCTGTTTCTTCATTTTTCTCTTTGTCTTTCTATACTTCTATTTTTATTTTGGGTCAAATTTTTTTATTTTTGTAGTTTGTTTTATCTAATGTGACTTTTTAGTTAAAATCTTTGTGGCTTATGTCTTTGTTGGATAAGTTAAAATATGTTATTAATTATAGCGTGCCCTTTTCTAAGTCTGATAATGAAAAATAGTTAAATCATTTCAATAGTATATTTTTCTTCAAATTTTCCAGTTTTCACATCATATATTTTATTTCTACATATGCTATAAAATTCATAGCACGTTGTTATTTGTTTTAAAATGTCAGTTAGTATGTATATTAACTGTTATTATGTATAATATGTATATTTTATTTACCCAAGTAATGTCCTTGAAATACTTTGCAATGTTCCTTAGTCCTTGAAAGGATCAGTTCTATCTTACATGAAATTGTTCTAGCTAAAGATTCTCTTCTAGCATTTCTTGTAGTTAAACCTCTTGGAGATCCATTCTTTCAGCTGTGACCTATTTGATACTGTGGTTATTTAGCTTTCATTTTCAATAGATGTTTTCATTGTATATAAAATGGTGTGTTGACTGACTCTTTGTTTTTCTTTCAGCATTTAAAAGTATCTTTTAATTGTTATTTCAATTCTTTCATGGTTAAATTACAGTTTTCATTTTTTTTTCTTGTTCTCTATATATTCTATCACCTTTCTGGGTCTAGTGAGGAAAAACTTCTGTGTATCTTTGGTCCTTTAGCAATTTGATTCAAATGTGTCTAGTTGCAATTATGCTTTGTTAAAATGATTAAAATTATCATAAATTTATAATTAACACTAATAATAGTCCCTAACCATAAATTTGATATAAGTAAAAGGTGTGTTTGTTGTCACTAAAAGTTATAAATTTTAACTGTGAGTTTCCAGAAGGAATACAAACCAAATAGCAAAAGGACTAATTTTATCTCATCAAGTAAAAATTTAATACTGAATTTTTCTTTGAAAGACAAGTAAATCACTAAGGAACTGAAAGTACTGACATTCTTTTAAATTCATGTTTTTATATGTTGTTTGTGCCAGAATTTATTTCTAAATCTTAAGAAGATCTTTTTCAGTTTCAAAAGTTTTGAAATACACTAATGTGTTGAAGAAGAGATTTTCAACACATAAAGACGACTTTTATATTCAATATAAATAACACAGTATAATTTAAGTCAAGTATTTATGGTTTGTTTTCATAGATTATAAGATTAACTATGAGTACACTTTTTCCTGCCATCAAACAATGTTTCCTAGGATTCTTTTTACCCACCACTTATTTAAAAATTACTTGGATTTCTTTATTTTAAAAGACAGCTACCTGGACCTCACCTTAGGCTATGTGAGTCAGAGTGAAGATGACTGATGTGGACAGGAACTTGCAGTTTTGTAAGCTTTCCTCTACAAGTACGGGAAAAATAATGTTTGAGATTCATTTTCTTTTTTTTTTTTAATTTATATTTTGAATTATTTATTTATTTTATTTTTCACAGACTGCATTTTGATTCATTGTACATAAATGGGGTTCATTTCTTAACCATCCATAAAATAAGATATATCTATAATATTTCTGTAATCCCGATTACATTTCAAATTCATGCCATGAAAGTCTATTATGACTTGGCCCAATGTATTCTATGATTCAGTAAGTTAACTACAATGACATAGATGGTTTCTTTCAATTTTATTTTATTTTAGACTGATAAATACTAATTGCATGGTAGAACAATACTAATTTGGGAGTAGAATATGATGTTATAATATTTATGCTTATTTTGAAATAAAGTCAGTCTAATTAACATATCCATCACCTCATATACTTATTACTTTGAGATGAGAACATTTCAAATTTAATTTTTAGCAATTTTTAAGTATCTAATATTATTAACTATAATCCTGACACTGTACACTCAATACCCAAAACTTATTTCTCTGTGTAATTTGTGCCCTTTGACTAATATTTATTCTTGCCCTTTCTGATGCCCTCCACCATCCCAGTTCCTGATGACTACCATTCCACTTTTTACTTCTCTTGAATTAGACCTATTTTAGATTCCATGAATAAACAAAGTCACAGGGTGTTTGTCTTTCTATGCCTGACTTATTTAAATTAACATGGTATACTGAAGATTCATCCATATGGTCACTGTTAAGGTGCTATTCCAATATTCGAAATAAAAACTCTGGGTTCCTTTGAAGCAAAGACAAAGGATTTATTCTGAAAGGATTTATTTATTTCTGGAAGCAGAAAACAAACACTTCTCTAGTCTCCAACAACGAATGGGAGTGGAGAGCACCTTAAAAATTTAAAAAGCACAAAGAAGGAGGGCAGGAGAGGCAGTTATACTCATGAAACACATTTCATAGAGTGGAAAAAGTACCAAGTTCCATTCTCAGAAATTGCATCTTTTTGCATATACTCAGGAAGGCAAGCTTGCATCAGCTCCATAGTTTAAAGACATTGTGGTCAGGGTGAAATTGGGTGAGCGTAGACGTGTTAGCTTCTATGTGAGTGGGCTCATGGGGAAAGGGGAGGCAAATTTACACAGGGTGAGATGTCTGAACAAAATGGGGTCAGCTTGGCGTAATTTCAAATCAGTCCATAAGAGTCACAAATGAGATGATGGTCAGCCCTCCTTGTTAAGGCTCAATAATATTCCAATGTGTACTTATACCACATTTTTAATATCCATCATTTTAGAAACTATGTTTAGAAGAACAGAAGTAACCTTGAGAACAAAGCTCTGTCATGAAGGCTACTCATTACATCAGAATAGGTTATTCTATCGTTTACCATTTTTCTGGAGAGCTCAGGCATATGACTCTATGTTTTCTAATTATGTAGATTTTAGTAAAATCTATAACATTTTTGGACTCAGCTCTGAAGAAAAAAAAAGCACACTCTCCACCATCAATTGTGGGGCAGCAAAACATTACAGTTCATACCTACGGCATTAAAAAAATATATGATTTTTACTGTCAAAGAACCTTGATATGAACATATCACTCCAATTATTAGACTCATTATATTCTGTCAGTCTCGATACCTTTTTCAGTTTGTTTTGTCAGGATTTTGGTATAGATTAAATGCTTTATATGAAATCTCTAGCACAAAATGATACCTTTAAAAGGTATACTTTTATGAGTGTACTTTTCATCAAATATGGGTTTTAAAATCTATTTTATGTACAGAAGCTTTGTTCAAAGGCAATTATATATAGAAGCCCAGAATCTCACAGAGAGAAAAGACTGGCAAGTCTGCAATTTAGAGTTGCCCCAGAGGCGCTTTTCATAATACTAAGAGCTCAGCTTAAACACTGTGCTTAATCACTGAACAGCTATAATGAATATAACACCGGCAAAGTCATAGAATTCTAATTTTCTAAGCATTTATGAATAGCTGAAGTCAAATCTTTCAACCTCAGCCAATTCCACATTCACTTTCCTGCTTATTCCCCTCCTAAATTATCTAATATTCTGGCCTAAGATATAGGTCAGAACTGTTAAACATCTGAAGGATGAGATGGCTGCAGAAAAACACCAGGGGTAAAAGTCCTTAACAGACCAGTTCATAACAGTAGAGTTCAATTAAATGGAAAGAACAACAAAAGCTAATGGCTGTGATGACCGAGGAAGCTCTTGCCCTTAACATCCATATAACTCACTGACTTCCAGTGTCAGTATGTCTGGCCTGAGTCCTTCTTGTGTGCATAGACCAATGTTACAATCCTGGAATCAACTCATAGGGTTTTTGTAAAGACAGGTTTAAAGACACCATTCTGTATTTATTCCATTTCCAAGGCTTAACCAGAATCTGCTTGTTTGTGCAGTGAGTATTGTGCACCTCAAAATTTTGAGAGCCATTCATGTGTCTCTTTGAAATGCCTTGCTAAATTGTAGTTTCTAGCATCTTCTGGCAGGGGAAGCCTTTATCCTAAGGTTATTGCTGTCATCGCAGGATTGATACTTGTGTTTGCTTAGAAAGGTGCATCCCTCAATTGTACTCTAGGTACATAAGAAATAATTCCAAGAGAAGTAATGGCTAAAATTACCCACAGAGAATTTGAAAACATCCTTTCTTGATAGAATACAGGTGCTCATTTCATCCTAGCTTCCTCTTCCAATTTTCAAGTTAATAGACACACTTGGAAATAGATTGGTTTCTATAAACAGATATCAACTTTAATATCCTTAGTAGAACAGTTTTCAACACAGGAAATGCCATACAGCAAATTATAGAGGTTTACAAAAAATCTATATCTAAAGGGGTCATGTTTATTTGTGTATTTTAGACTCAATAGAAAAAGGATTAGAATTAGGAATCTTTTTGATAAGTTGACTAATGAGTACATCTCATGAGGAACTTTGCTTTTGTTGCAAAGAATAAGCCATAAACATTATGTTATTCTCCTGCGAATCCTATTTGTCCCTCCCAATCTTTTCCCTTTTTATTAGTAGTACTACTCCCAACCAGAGGAAGGTCCTGCCTACTCATTAATCTTCTTTTTTCCTTTCTTCATAGTCTTATTACCTATGCTGTGTCTGTGAACAACATATTTTTCTCTTTTTAAAAATGTCTATACTCAGAAAGTCAAGTGTCATATGTCTTCTCTGTTATGTGGAAGAAAGAGAGAAAAAAGGAAAGAAATGGAACCTCATTAAAGCTGAAGGTGGACCAGTAGGCTAGAGAAAGAGGACCTGTGGATGGGGAAGGGGAGGGGAACAAGAGTAAGAGGGAATGAAACAGATAAACTTGTGAGTTGTACATGTCTGACTCTATCACAAGAGATTCTTTTGTTACGTAAAACTACGATATACCAATACAAAAACAGAATATTCTATAAATCAAACAATGAGTTTCAGTATTTGAAAAGTTTACTCAATGTTGTTTTTGAGATGAAGCCATCTTTATTGTATGAATTAAATGAATATATCTAAGTAATCTTTGGACATTTGAGCTTTTGCTCTTCTAAACAATGTTCATATGAACCTTTTATTTTCACTGATGATGGCTTTTTTTTTAGTGCATACAAAGGTGAGGAATTGGACCAGAGTGAATGAAAAGCTGTTTCACAAGTGGTTGTGCAAATGTACACTCCTACCAGCAGAGAATGAGCTGGGATTACAGGGTGCTACCGTGCCCAGTTTAGAATTCACTTTTAAGGAGAGTCTAAGGTAGCTAATTCGTTTTGTGTCACTCTAATCAAATTATATAGAAACATTTTAATTAGATTTCATAGAAATATATTTTACTTAATTAAAAATCCCCACCATTTTGTAGTGTCTCAAATTATCAAATATATTTTCAACTGTTTATAGGTTTCTGCACTCTAAAGTTTTTATTTATAGTTTTCTATACTCAGGTTCCATTGCCCTATTTGTCTATATTTGTGCCCAAAGCAAGCCAACTGAAACTACTGAAACTTTGAACTTTGACTTGTGGTAGACAAATCCCAACAATCTTTCTTTTTTTTTTTTTTTCAGGTGTCTCTTCCTTTGGATGCTCTATAAATTCCCCCCTTTTTCCCCCCATTACCAGCCCTTAGATTGACATCAATATAACCAGTAAAAAAGCAATGAGGTTGTACATATGAATGGTGCAGTCTGGTTGCATATGGAGTGTATTCCTGGCTGTCTGAGGAATGGTTTACCAACCTCAATATTTGTAGTGACTTGTAACCTTTTCTTGGTACAGGCAATTATTTTTGACAATTATCGTTTAAAAGCATTTATTGTCTAGCTTCATGTATTTTGGGATAGAAGGGAACACTCGTTTGGCTAGAAATGGGTTTCTTTCCTAAATGGAAATCAAATTCTCTTATCTGAGATATAGTGTTCTGGAGGCAGGCAAGCTTTCTTCTCTCCTAGTGATTTTGCAGGTTTCTGGTAGAGTATGCTACACCAAATTGTTTAACAACAAACTTGTGAAAGTTTTGATTCTTGAACCAGTATGTCTTTCTAGATGTAGATATATTATCTAAAAACTAAAACAAGAACTCAAATCTTTCTTTCTCTTACTTCCTTTCTCTCCTTTAGCGCAATTTATATATTAGTTCTAAAGTCTTTTCAAGTGCTACAGGCACTATATCATGGTTAAAAGAATTATATTTTGTAATGCTGCTTCGAGTCTGTGGGATGCAACATTCTCTGTAAAGATTTTATTATTGCTAAAGGCAAGAAATACTTTATTTGCAACATCAAAAGTAAGTAAGATGTTGCTCATCTTAGGAGTCCAAGAATATATAATGGGACCAGGATTTCCTCAGGAGATAGAAGTCAACATTGTAAACTCTGAAGAGTTTAAAATTGTTATTCTTTCTGAGGGAGTGCATAACTTCCTCCAAAACAATATTCTAACTTTTTAATCCTTTCAACTGCACAGCTGTGCATGGACCATTGGAACTAATAGTGAATAGTCCAGGATAAACAACAGCTGCAAGACAGTATTATTGGATGTAGGCCAAAGTTTCAGTTCCAGAGGGATTAAAATCCAAGATTTGCGAATACTCTAGAGAAAGTAATAAGTATATTATCTCATAAATGGATGGAACATATTTTTTAAAGTTGTTTTATTATTCCATATAGTTTTTTTTAAAAGAAGTTTATATCAGCTGCAGTAAAGAAGAAAATTCAATTAGATTCAGGAGTCTGGACTTAATTTCTAAATTTCTAGATATTATTTATGTTTAAAATATTTATACTACTTTTCATTTTCTGAACTTTGTTTTTCATATGAGAGATTTGAAAAATACCAATCCTATATAACTATTATTAAAGTTACACACATGCATATGGATATGTGTGTATTTATATGATTTAATATACACACAAATACATGCATCTATATAACTTCTTTCACAATGCTGTTTATAAAGAGGGTAGTAATGTTTCTTTAAAAAATCAAATGAAATTTTTCTTTCAAGTATGAGCTGAAAATTTCTTTTTTCTCGAGTTATATTTTCTTAAATGTTATTATATGCTAAATTATTTGATATTTCCAGTAGAATATTAATATTATTTTAGTTATAAATATAAAAATTAATAAATGCCTATTCACCTTGAAAACTTTCTAAAGACACAATTTTCTTTGTCATCTTTACTATTTATACATCATTAAATTTCATATACTAACATAATAATTCAAGATAAGATATTTTGTTTTTAAAAGGAGTGGTTTTATATACATTGTAGCATTGCCTGTGAATCCTTTTCAAATAAATACCTTGACATGAACATATGAATCTTTAAACTATTTATTCTAAATAGAATTTAAAATTAAATTCTATGGACATGAAACCCAAGTTCTATTAGCTCTTCAAGAATGAGTACTTATTGAAATTCACTAAACAAGTATGCTTATTTCAATTCTTTATGGATAATCACAATATAGATAAGTAATCAATACCAATGGGTCTCATAAGCCTAACAACTCTCATATCTAATGCTCTGTATTGCAGAGTTGCTACATACTACCCGGTACTCACCTTTTATAGAAAAGCAAAAGTAAGCTAAGAAAAATCATTAAGAAAATGTAAGGATCTCCAGCTAAACTCCGATCATGAACTCTTACATGGAAAACCCCTACTTTGCCAATTCCATCAAACTAAGACAAAATTATGGTGGCAACTTAGTATTAAAAACAAAAACAAATTAAGTCATCTCAAATGCCAAAAACTACATGGAATTTAGTAGAAGGACCAGATGGCATAACTAACAGTTTTAAATATCTGTTTCCTGAGAAATAACTTCATGCTATTTCATGTTATAAATTCATTGATTTATTCATCCCTCCAAACTTTATGAAGCACCTACTGGTTTTAAGTACTTTCATAAACAATGGGTTTTAAGTTGAAATTTGTCTCAGGAATGAGCTGTTGTACAGGTAGGTAAGTACAGCACAGACTAACATATATTGGAAAGATTTAGAGAAAAGTGACCAATTAAACGGTCATGAGGATGGTTAATATCAATAAAGCGTATAAGGCAGAATTCTTACAAGTATATCATTAAGTTGAAATACATATATTACTAAAAATAGCAAAGTCTGTGTGATTTCTGTTAGTTTTACATATAAGTAGGAATCAGTTCTAGTGAAGAAAATGTGTGGTTAAAAAATTCTCTTAGATTTCTTTAATCAGAGAATGTCTTAATTTAGGCTTTATTTCCTTATTGGGTTTCTTCCTCATATTTAATTCCTCTGCTTAGAGTTCTCCAGTAATTTATTATTATTGTTGTTGTTATTATTCCTATGTGAGTTTATGGATATTTATTTTCATTAGAAATTCCAGAAATGATATAAACATATGGTCTTTCATCTGAATGAATAACTTTTAATTGAGTAGCGCTATGCAATTTCAAAGCCCATTCTGCATTTCAGTTTACAATCACTTTGGTACCAAGTTATTCATCTTGAAGATCGTAGCTTAATAAAAAAAAAACCAAGGGGCACTTAAAAGAAAAATGAGACATTGGAGAACAATTTATGCCCAATTCAAGTAATATAGTGTGCTGCATTAACATAGTTTTTGGAGTAGTCTGATAAAAAATGAAATAGTGGAAAATATTCATCCATTATTTATAAGTATGTGGTCCCTATCAGTCAGAGCTACCAGCATGAGGATGTACCCATTTACCTATATGTTTCTTGCAACAACACCCTGCTTCAGAATACAAATGATAATTCAAAGGAGATAAAACAGTTTTTCATGTAAACCTTAATGAAAAGAAAACTAAAAGTTATCTTAATGTTATAGAAAATGTCCCTAGACAAACAGCTTATCTAAAAAGAGAGAAATTCCATGATGATTAATGTTATAGTTTTCCAGGAAGAAATTGCAATTCTAAATTTATATGCATGTGAGAATTCTTTAAAATGAAGAAACAAAAACTGTCCCTGCTGAAAATGAAGGCAGTAGGGAATCCATGTTCCCATGGAGTTTTTGTTCTAAGGAAGTGTCCCAGTTGTGTATTTGGAGTATGTGTGTGTATATATGCACATATATATGCATATCACTCTGCCGGTTTACTTATATATACATGTATATACATCACTGTGTTTATATATGAATGTTAGCATTTCATCATTATAACCAAAATATCTGACATGAATAATTTAACAAAGGAAAAATATTTATTTTGGCTTACAGTTCCAGTCCAAAGTCAACTGGCTCCATTGCTTTGGGCTAAGTTGTGGTAGAATATCATGGCAGAAGAGCATGGTAGAAGAAAGTCACTCACCTCATGGCAGCGAGGAATTCTAGAGAGAGGGAAGGAAAGGAACAGGGGCAACATGTACCTTTCTAGGAGATAACCTCAGTGACCTACTTCCTTCAACTAGGCCCAGCCTTCTATAATTTTCTCTACCTGTAAATAATGCCATTAATGGATTAATCCACTGATGAGGTCAAAGCCTTCATATCCATTAACTTCTGATGAGTCTCTCCTCTAAGTACTTTTGTACTGGGGACCAAGCCTTCCACACATAAATCTTTGGAGAACATTCCAAACACAAATCCTAACAATATATGTGTGTATGTATATACCTTTTTATATACATACATGTAGACAAAATATAAATGTCACTGTTTGCATACTTTATTCTCTCTGTTTATTCATGCACTTCTTTTTTCCTAGGACTTATTTTGCCCTTTAGACATATCTAATAAAATTTGTCATGTCATGATCAGCCTTAAATATTTTAGAGTCATTCTCTTGATTTCTCAAAGCATGTGTTTATTCTGACCATGCTGTGTAACAAATAGTGCATATCATGTACTCATTGTTCATTTACTTTATATTCCCCTTATTTTATCTTGACAGTTTGGAAGAATTAATCTAGTATTGTCTTCCTGATGTATTTTCAAGTGTGGAGGAAATGAAATTTTATGGCTGTTTCTAATATATTTATAAAAATTTTCAAGACAGAAAATTAACTGTAGAGATTAAATATGTATAAATTTACTGATGATAGAACATGACAGAATATTTAGTACTTAATTGCTGGGGCAGGAGTTGGGTATGAAAATATATTGAGGTCAATCTAGTGTTCAGATACATCCTGATTAGGAATCCAATTTGGTAAGAACACTCATATAAATTCTTCAGCTTTCATTTCAAGTTCAACTGCTTATATATGTTGGAAACACATATCTTAGTAACATGAATGTGTGTATATATATATATATATATATTTACACACACACATATGTATACTTGTGAGTATGTTATATATTTGAAGCAAACCTTGATTTCTGGATCAGAGGCAACTGATTAGTTAGACTTATTATTTATTTAAAAATACCTAGTGTCTACATTTCATGCCCCATTTTCCAGTGTGTGCAATGAGATGAGGGCAGATGTTGTTCCCTTTTAGGGTGTCTCTATTAAAGGAAGCTCACATGACTGTTTTTCCTGCTAACTGGAGACAGAGAGATCTTACCTTTCTAACATAAGCAAGCCCTTGACTCCAGTGCTTCTCTTTGAAAAAATCTTTAACTTCCAAGACTAATTTGCCATTTTCTTATTCTATAACCTGTGTTGCTAGTGCTTTTCACCCAGAAGATATAACCACCTGGAAACATAAGCATTTTCTTGCAATATAATATTTATAACTCATAGAAGATGAGTAATACTTTTTAAATATATGTTTTCAACTTTGTTTATTTTCATTTATAATTAACATATTTCAAAAGAATCTTTGAAGGACAATATAAAATTACCTGAAATCACACAGAAAAGCTTTGACATTTTCTTTGCTATTAAAATGTTTGGGAAATTTGTAAAACTCAGATCCAAAACTACTTGAGAATGAGACACCTAAGTAATTGCAAGCTCAGAGAGAATACTAAATGAGAAATAAGAGCTATAGAGAAAAAATAATATTTTTTCCATAATATTAGTTAAACTTAAAAATTAGAGAGAATAAAAGTCATTAATTTCAAAATTAAAGAGTAAAGAATGATATATCAGATTCATAGATCAGCATTTATGCTTGGGGTACATTGTTCATTCAATTCAGGGATTGATTTACTCAACACTTTTTGTTCTAACATGGCAATCCCTGTTATAAAGACAAGGAGTCCAATAGTATATAAAATACTTTAGTTGTCAACGGTGAGATGCACAGGTAGGAAACTAAAATGTCAGCCAAGACCGAAGTTCTTCCAGGTCACTTTTGCATATGGACTTTCTGCTCTCATTTATTTATTTGGTTAATTCAGAAAAACATATTACGCTTCCAAGTTTTCCTTTTAATAAAATATAATTAAAAAAAAATTCAAATATTCAACAACTGTTAATATTTTCATCTGAATATATTATTGTATAATTTCCTCATAAATATCATATGTAGTGACTTTTATTCTGCATGAATTCATGATTTTCTGTGAACAGAGAAAAAAAGAGATGGCAGCCAAAATTTCTGTGGCCAACAATTTTTGTTTGGTATTGATTTCAATGTACTAATTCAGAATGAAATTCTTTATTTATCCAATTAATTTGGAAAGAGAAATATAATATAATGTTTTATGTCAGACTGATTTTTCTTTTCACAAATATGAATGGATCATAGAATAGTCTTTGTAAATTGATGCTGAGAGGAAAAGAGTAAAAAACTACTACAAATATTTTGCTATATTTCTTTCTTTTTTTGGAACCCACGGGTACTTAACCACTGAGACACATCCACAGCACTTTATAATTTTTATTTTGATATAGAGTCTCACTAAGCTTCATAGAGCCTTGCTCAGTTGCTGAGGCTGGTTTTGAATTTGTGATCCTCCTGCCTCAATCTCCTGCATCACTAGGTTTACAGGCATGCACTGCCATGCCCAGCTAACTATTGTTTTCAAAATAACTTTTTAGCTTTTTATAGATCTCTTTTATTGTATGTATTTTATTGTATGTATTTTGATTATTGTTTTTTCTCCTTTATTCATCAGTGTGATAACACTGTAATATTGGCATCAAAACCTTTTGAAATTATATCCCATAGACTCAGTTGTGTAGTGAACATGATGACAAAATGCAGAGGTTGTAGGGTAGATTTCATAAATGCAAATCCCAGTGTCCCTGCTTCCTAGTGGGAAACTTTCTGTGGCTCGTTATCTTTCCTTCCTCGCTTCTTCTCCCATACATAAATGGCAGCAAAAATAGTACTTAAAACTACTTATAGCACCAGTTATTATATTGTTAAGGCCCTACTCCAATATCCCACATAAAAACTCTGGGTCCTTCTGAAGCAAAAGACAAAGGATTTATTCTCCACAGGGCCAGGGAAACAGAAAGCAAACAATTCTGCAGTCTCTGACTCCTGCCTGGGGTCAGCTGCTGCTTAAAAGCTGGAAAACCACGAGGAAAGGGGGAGAAAGAGTGGCAGTTACAACAACAGTTTACATAGACAAGTTTCTTGGAATTATCAGTACACATTCGGAGGGGCAAACTTACATTCTACAAATTCAGGATATTGTGGTTAAGGTGCCAGTGTGGGATGGTGGAGATATTAGCCACTATACCTGTGGGCTTGCAAAGAAAGAAAAGGAGAGATGTCTTTTATACAGGGTGAAATGTCTGAACAAAAAGGACTTAGCGAGAGGATCCAAGATGGCAGACTAGAGGGCGATTGTGTTCCTTGTCACCCTATAACTCCAGTTTCAAGCAAAGGATATCTGTTTCTTGGTGAGGCAGTTTTTGCTGCTTATCGATCCCCTGCTGTTTACCCCATTTGTCTGCTGTGATCACCTGCAGTCTGCCAGCATATCAACGCCTTTTCTGAGTGCAGATTGCTCACTGTCAGGCGCCTATCATCCGCCATTTGCCTGCCTCTCACCTGTCCATCGCCTGCCTTACACCTATCCATCACCCAACGCACGAGGTTCACCTCCGGATCGTCCGACAACAGTCAGCAAACTGATCACCGACCGCCACTGGAGCACCAGCTGCCTGCTGTTGCCTGGAAGTTCACTGTCACAGTACCTGCAGGTTTGATTACACGTGGCTGCCGCCATTTTGAGACAACAGCCAGGCCCTGTAGGACCCCTGGTCGGACTGACTGAGCCCTGTCTCCAGGATCCCTCAGCCCGACCTATCACTCCCTGCCTCTGGGACCCTCACATCGACTGACTGCTCCCTGCCACCAGGACTCCCAGACCAACTGACTGAGCCCTATCACCGAGACCCCAGACCGACTGGTTGCACCCGGCCTCCAGTATCCCACAACCACATCAAACACACCCGACCTCCAGGACCCCTGCCTGACTAATGCATGCCACCTCCAGGACCTCCAGCTGACCATGTCCATCCCTGAGCTGCAGCTCCCCATTTGCCAACACGTTTCGAAGCCAGAGTGGCCATCTTGGATAATCCTGGAAACCGTAGCTCTGATCTTTTTTTTTTTTTTTTTTTGTGGTGCTGGGGAATGAACCCAGGGCCTTATGCATGTGAGCAAGCACTCTACCAACTGAGCTAAATCCCCAGCCCCGTAGCTCTGATCTTTAGGTGGCATAAATCCCATCATGAGACGCCTGCTGGAGACTTGAAGTTCATTGTCAGGTACCTCTCATGCATCAGGCTACTGAAGACTGGGAGGTTTCATTACTATATGACTGTTATACTGTAGATTTTCTTTTTCCCACTTATTGAAAAAGGACTTAGCTTAGCTCAATCTTTAAATCAGCCCATAACAATATGGATTATAAGGAGGACATGAATTACAAAGATTAAGACAACCAATACACAGAAACTGCGTAATAAACTCCAGATAAATGTTATTTACTAATCTTCATACCACTGTTCCTCTTTTTTGAATCATGGAAGAAAGATGTGGAAGGCTATATATTCAATTAATCATGCTAGAGGTTCTAGTGCCTCTTGATGAATGTATCTTTGTTCTTACTACTTAGTATGGTACTTCATTCTTCTATACTTGTTTTTTAAATTTCCTATGCCTCTGTTTCTGGAGAGCATTCTGTAATGGTTACTTTTGTATATCAACTTGGCTAGACTCCCATATTGGTTAATCAAATGTTAATCTAGTTGTGGCTTTGAAGATACTGTGTGGATATGATTTAAATATTTTAGTAGTAAACTTCAAGTAAGGGAGACTATGCTCCATATTCTGGGCAGGGCTAATTCAATACATCAATAAGATTGAGGACAGAACTGAGACTTCTGGAGGAAGAAGAAATTATGGCCTGTGTAATGGCTTTAGGTTGGACCTGATAGTTCCGCTCAGTGGTGCGTTTTGTGCATTTCAGACCTGCCATCGTCCACACAAGAGCATATGACAATTCCTGTCAATAGATGTCCCAAATAATCTCTGGTTGACCCTGTTTCTCTTGTTGAACCCTGTGGGAACTTGCTTCCATATTATAATGTGAGCATTTTGAATATTTTCTGCTTTACCATCAATTTTCTCTGACTTATAGACTGCTTTTCAGGAATTGTAGTTACAGTTAAACTATTTCTTTTAGAAACTGACTTTTACTTTACACTTTTTCCCATCATAAAAAATGGGCGAAAGTGTAAAATATACTTATTCAGATTTAAATTCTTGAAATAAGTGAACTGATGTCTAGAATTCTTGATTAATGCTCCCATTTTCACTTTTTTTTTGACTAGTTGCAACTATCAAAAGATAGACATTGTAATCAAGAGAAAAATTAAGAGCTTATGAACACCCAGTGTACTTAATCTCTTTTGATTTATGAAAATATTGGTGAAGACCAATATTTTACTTCCTACCCTTTGAGAGAGTCTATATCTATGGAATAATGGACATAATCAAGTTTATTCTGTTTAATTTTATAATATCCACTTACAACAATAGGCAGTTCTTGAAATGCTGATGTATCAAATTTTTAAGGACTAACGATATTCTAGACAATGGATTTAGTGTTAGGTACAGATTTTTCTCTTCAATGTTAACTTTTCAAAGTTATATTGATAGGCAACTATGAACATAAAAACCACGAATGAATAGATTTACCATTTATTATTTATGTAAAATTTATTATAATTGTAAGCAAAAAGAGTATTTTACTTTGTTTCAGAGATATCTAACAGAAGCAGCCAGATATCCTCAAAAAGAATGTGCACTTTACAGGTTGCAAAATAGAAAGGACCAACATAAATTTATTAAGGTCTAAAAACTCTAGGAAGTTTTCAGACACTAGCAATATGTGCCTGGTGAGCTTATTCAGGTATTTTCTTTCCTGGAAACATTTTAACATAATGAAAAATAATGAACATAAGAAGGAAAAGAAAATCAAGTTAGTATAGAAAACTGCACACACACACAACACAGTTGCAGTCATTCTGAATTTCTACTCATATTTCAAATGATAATACTTTAAGTGCAAAAAAACCCACAGAGCATGTAATAGTAAAAAAATAATAGATATACTATGAAATTTTTTGAATATAATATTCCTTAAAAAGAGTTTGTACTCACAGGAAGAAGTAGAAGTAATGTAGACAAAAATGTAAATTTGAGGAGGCCAAAGGATGGAAGTAAGCTCATCTTGTGAATGGAGATGAATCCGGAATTGATTCACTGTAGTTGATTATGAAGATTCACATTCTGAGGCAATGCGTGGACAGAGCCAATTCTGTGGTCAAGCCAGACAGAATTCTTATAGGTTTCTGGGTTTCTTCCAGTTAGTTCTGTATAGTCACATTAATAAAATGAGCACTTAAAATGGCAAAAAAAAAAAATCAAAGACAGAACCTTAACATCATAAAAATCACAAAACATGGAGTACAATGCTGTGCATTACTGTTACCTGAGAAAAATATTGAGATTTTTCCATAACATATCAAAATTCAATCATATAAAAAGAAAATTTAAATAGGTTTAATGATGAATAAATAGTTGAAAATGCTTTCAAATAAATGTACCCAAGATAGGTAACCAGCCAAGGTAGTACCAGTGCATGATTTATTCATCTACATGATATATATAGAAAACTGTCCCAATATTTCAGAAGAGAGATATAGATGAAATTTTCCCATTTTATGTAGTGATATTATCAAAGCTTAATGTCAAATGCTGACAATAAAAGAAATTAAGACAGCAAAATACAAAGTATTCTTACATAAACATATTGGTAATTCCAAATAAAATATTAATAATTTATTCTCTCAGTACTTCATGAATTATTCTTTAGATAAATCTAATAAAAATCTTATTAGAAGAAGCAAAATGCAAAATGTTTTTAAAGTTAATGAGATATTTAAAAACATTATTGGACACAAAACACATAAAATCCTTAAAGCAAACTAAGAATACTTCAACAGCTCTTTAACATTCCATATATATCTGTAAACTAAAGCACATTGTACTTAGTTCTGAAAGAAGTTATTTGAGTTCTTCAGGAACTCGTATACATGATAAAATATGTTCATGTGCTCATATGACACACTTGGACATTAACACTTAATTTGTATTTTAACTTAATTACATTCAAATAAAAAGTGTGTTAAATGTATATAATTATTTAAATTGTAGAGATAATTTGATTCTCGTATTTATGTATATTTGATTTCTAAAATAGTTCATAAAGTATAAATGTTTAATTTTTAAGTAATGTTTATGTAACTTAAAATAATTTGGCATTAATTGCAAAATATAAATGTGAAAAATTGAAGTTTGATTTTAAGTGAAATTAGAAAATGATTCTGTAGTCTGGAGATGCAGCGCAGTGGTAGAGTGCTTGCCTAGCATATGCAAGACCCAGAGTTTGATTTCCAGAACTACAAAATATATTTTTTCCATGTTGCACACTGTTTTTGCAATTTTTCAAATTTAACATAAAATTGGAAAGCAAGTTACATTACTCTTGGACATTTCATCTTAAAAATGTATCAGTTACAATAATATCATATCATGTACATCCCTCACCAATATTAGCACATTAATTTTACTATTTTATTTACTATTTGTTATGACAATGAGCAAACAAGATGTTCCAATTATTTTGTGAATGCTGCTGGCATTTGTACCTCACCTAGCATGTGATAGGATCACAAGATGGCTCACAATATTTTGTTGAGCTTGTGTCGAAATGTCACCATTTTATGTTCAGAAGGATATAAACATAAAAAATCAACTGAGTGAAGTTTGAAAATATGAACACTGATAATTGACTATGAATAAATATAATAGTTGTCCATTTGAACCCTTCTCCAAAATTGCTATATTTACATGACTAGCATTCACTTCATAATTCATGATTATTAAATAATTCATGGTTATTTCTATAATTGTCAATGAAAACTATCAAATTTCAAAACTAAAATCAAGGACTAAATAAGAGATCAATATATTAAAAATGGTGAAGTTTCAAATAGCAGGTATATTATTGGTTATCCATTGATCACTTATTATAATTTCTTAACTTATCCAAAGTAAAATGTATGTCTTCCAAACAGAACCACATTTTATAAGATACTAAATCACTAAAACATCTATAAATTAATATTATATAATCTTATAGCATTAACAGCAGGCTTTGTGGATCTAGCATCAGATTGAAAAGTCAAAAGTTATGAGTTCTTAGAGAAATTACCTAAGTTAATGAGACACTTAAAAACAATTACCAAAATATTATAAATAGTATTATAAATGATTAATTCATGAAAATAGTTCACTATCATCTTTCTCCTTATTTATTTATTATTACATTCCAGGAAACGGTCTAGATCATGAAGGCGGATTGATGAACACAGCAGAGAAATACCATACCATTGCGAGTTACTACTTCCATTGTAGTTCATGACATGCATATAAAAATTTAGGTCACATAGAGATACGTTTTAAATCCTCTGGATATGTCTGTCCTGACTCAACTTCAGTGCCCTCCATCCATCCATTTGACCATGAGCAGTATGTATGATACCTTTCTATCAGAAGGATATCGTATGACTGTACAATACTACCCTTCAATGGAATTAGATTAGTAAGAACCAAAAGAGCAACCACAGTTTTATAATAAATATATTCATTCAAAATGGTAGATGTGTGTTTATTCACAAAATATGTAAAGCAGACAAAGTCTTCAAAAGGAAGGTCAGAAACTGTGTTATGCACTCTATTAATGACCTTCAGGTGAAACATACAGCCTATAGAACTTAAAAGAGTCCAGCACCAGGGCATGCCTGTAATCTCAGATATCCAGAAGGCTGAGGCAGGAGGATTGCAGGTTTAAAGCCAGTCTCAGCAACATAGCGAGGCCCTGAGCAACTTATCAAGACTGTCTCAAAATAAAAAATACAACTGACTGGGGAAATAAACAAAAATAAACACACTGTGATTGTTCTACAGATTTCCTCAAATGTATACTTACATGATTTTTAAATAATTTGTACCTATGCATTTCTGCAAAAATTTAATAAATGGAGCATGCACTGTAGGTTAATATTTCATCTAACATGTGATAAATTTCATGAAATAAACAGTTGCCATGGCACTGCAAATCTGATTGGGAATAATTAATTACCTAGTAACACTCCACAAGGCCCACAGGAGAGCTGGTGAATGTGCAGATTTCTGAGTACTTCAGCAGTGCTTAAGTTCAAAGAGATATTAAAGTGCTGCAACCTCTGATTTCATTTTGACTGTCCTTGGAAAGACTCCAGCAAATTGGAAAAAAAAAAAAAAAAACCTATCACAGGAAGCCAAAAACATTATATATTCTGAGGAACAGAGGTCCATTTCTGCTGAATAGGGTACTTATTTCTTTTTAGAAATCACTATTCTCTAATATACATCTAATAATGCATAATCTATCAATACATGCATAACAAAGCTTTTAAGTTTTAGCTCCTTACATGGTTTCTCTGTTGTGAAAGGAAATAATTCACTTGTAAAAAGCATGGTGTACAGCACTGTGTGCATTTCAAATGAGAAAGAAGGTATTTGTATAGTTGATTATGTTTGCTGTTGCAATAATGGCATTATTTTTTCAATAACCCACTTGAGTGCTATTGAGTACGATTCCCATGAGGCTTTCATTTTTATTATAAACATACTACTATAGAGCCTAGTTTTGTACTCATAATAATTTGAAATTATAAAAGAAACAATTACTGAAAGCTTTATTAAAGAAACGCAGCACAAGCTCACTTATATTGAAACCTATTTTCCTATAATTGGCACTAGATGAGTGATATTATTGGTGCCTAATACACAAAGGATGAATCATATGTTGAGGCTGAGTTAGGTTTCCTTTGACAGAACCCATGTGGGATGTAATGATGTAAAATGAGTCATTCGGTGGGATCTCCGCAGACTGGTTCTAATATTTTAGAATGGTATGAAATCTGTAGCCTTCAGAGCACATCCACTCTCTTTTCAATAGCTATAATTCAGGTAATTGTGACAAACAATGAAAGATGGGAGAAGAAAAACAAGACTGAAAGTAGAAACTACAAAAAGAGTATTGGGAAATACTCTGCACATCAGCTCCTTACAGTCTTTTGTCTCCAGTCAGTGTTGAAAAAAAATGAAGAACTAAAGTTTGTGCACACAGCCTTGTTGATCAGTGGACTGCTGCTCTGATCTCCAGATACTAAGATGCATATTCTAAATGTTTCTATTTAATGAAATGTGTGTGAATGTCTAGGTAAAAATACATTGGGATGTTCCCTTGGTTCATATACAAATACAAAGATAGTTTCAAAATAATGTTTTCATTATGTATATTTTATTATTTATTTAATTTTTATTTGTATGAAAACAGTAGCTGTAACATATAATGTGATCATAATGAATTAAATACATATATTCATTCTTATTAGGAATTCATGATAGATGGATGCTAAGTTGTTGGCCATTATTTTATTCTCATGTTTGCCATTTTGCTTTTTGATTGTTGTGTTGTGTCACAATGTATTTCCAAGGATTTGAGTCCATTTTCATTTTCATTTGGTAGGTTTCTGTTGTCATATTCAGTTTTTTTTAAATGAAGTAGGATTTCTAATCTCTTCCTTTAATATATCTTAAATATTAACTATTTCCTGTACATATTCTACTGTTGTAATTTCTATACTATTTTTAATTAACCTACATCTTATAGAATTTGTCTTTGCTGACTTAATTTTGTGGGAAGATATTTCATTAGTTCTTAGGAAATTCAAGTTTGTGGATTATTTTTTTCAAATTTACCTGCCAATCAGCTATATTTCATAACTTTTCAAAACTGCATGAAATTATGTATTGGTTACTAAGAAACATCAGACCACTTATAAGTACATAAATGACTGAATTTGTTGTAGGTTTAAGGTATTAGAAGCTACTTTCCTGTTTCTGTGTTTAATTCTGTAACTATTCTTTCTCTGTTTTGTTCAGTTACTACCTATCCTAAGTCTAAATTTTTCCCAAAGAACTATCTCCAGACTTCTATTCTTTCCTATTCACTCCCTAATTCTGATCAATCAAAATCTTTATTCTCGTATTAATGTTCAAAAATAATTTTTGGTAATGCCCAGTTCTTAGGAGAAAACATTCAACAAATGATGAATAAAATTATATTTCGGCCTTTACTTATCTTTGTAATTTGATAATACTCACATGTAATGTCTTCTATGTAAAATACAGCATAGCTTAAATGAACCATATTTGAAGTTTAATTTTCAGATTAGTAAGATTAAACGTGGAAGTCATAAATTCTGTCAGAGTGAAATTAAACATTTCCTATTAAAAACAATTAAAAGCTATCAAGATTATGTAATATTAAGAAACCCAAACAGCTTCAACAAAAAAGGCAAAGACAGTGAAAATCAGAAAATTATTTCATGTTATACTATTTCCTCAGTAATTTGGAGGCCAACACACATACACCCCCACACACAGATCATCAAAACATAAATGTTCTAGTGATGATTTGCAAAGTTTCAATCTTGTTTATTATGTAAAAAATAAAGTCCCACCCTTAAGGTTTTTACTATGTTAAATGAAAGAGGGAGAAACAGTTGAGTTGAGTATTATAAAAACACTTAGAAGCTTTTAATTTTTTCAAGGATAGCACTTCACAGCTTTTAGAAAGACAGAATTTAGTCTTTGGAAAAATAACATATTATCAATTGATGTGTCACCATGGTGCATTATTAAATAAAATAGAAACAGTCTTTCATTTTCCTAGGGCTGATTTACAGACTTGAATGTTTCCAAAGATTTGGATAAATGATCGTTGTGAGGGAGGAAATGTTTCCATTTTCAAAAGATGTACTCAAAGTTTCTTAGAGATATTACTTATTTTGAAAATGAAGTGTCTGATGAAGCTTGTCTATAATTAGAAAACATTGGATAAACTCTTCCCATTGTAAAAACAGACTGGAGCAACTATTTCACAGTAAATCAGAATTGCACTATCAAGTTATGTGATAAGCTCTTCTGTATTACTCAGTAAATCATCAAGTATGGCAATAGGGACACTCAATACGCTCCTAAGAACTGCATAATAAATCACGAAATTTCACAATAAGTTGCACAGTAAGTTCTGCTGTATTAGTCTCTAAATCATGTACTTCCACAATAAAGTTTTATGAAGAATTTCTTTCCTCTTTGCTATGTCTGCTGCTGTGATGGAGTATCTGTCAGTCAAGGGTAAAACTTGCCAGAGCACTGAAGTCCTACTCATGCATGCTATTAAGAAAACTTCATCTCATTTATGTGGATGGAAAAAAAAAAAAAAAACTTTTATTTCACTAATATTTAGCTAAATCATAAAATTATTTCCTGTAGCAAATTTAGTTAATGATTGTGAAATAATATAATCACTAATTTGAAGTAAATATTAATTTTAGAAACAATGTAAATTGAGTTAATACTCAGGTATTTATAAATATGTTATATGTTAGTACATTAAGCATGATTAATGAAAAGGCAAAGGTTAAACAATTGAAATTAAATATGTAGTGTGGGGATGAGTGTGTATGAGCAAGTGTGTGTTTGTGTGTGTGTGTGTGTAGAGAAAGGAAGAAGTGCTCATGTGTAATATATTAAAAAGTATGTCTTGATAATTGTAAAATGTAATTAAGCTTTTTATAATTTTAAAATTTATTTCACAGATACTATATGAGTTATGTGAAATAAATGTTATCTACCAGATTTGAATCTTTATTCCATTGCTTAGATTATATGTCATGGAATGCAATTATTTATATTACCTGGGTGTTGATTTATTTAAAATTATCTTTAGAAATGTATAGTGCTTTTTTTCAAGATAATATTTTTTATAAATGGGAAAAGTGGGCAAAGTTAGTATGCATGATGGGCATCGTTCCTTATTAAGTAGTACTTACTACTATTTCATTTTTGAAAACAAAAAGGTTGAAATATATATTTTCAAATTTTAAGTGCAGGCAATTTTTTTTAAATAAATTATTTTCATATAGAAAAAGATTTTTCATAATCTGATACCTAGCTTTGGAAAAACACACTATCCCAAATGACTTAAAGCAAATATATCAGTTATAATAAGAACCAGGACTTGATGTGCAGGATAGAAAAACAGAAAATTCCTTAATGCAAATGTGAACAACACTGGAGAGAGAGTTTTGTGGAATTTTTATGGGGGGAAATTGTGGAGCATTGCTCTTATATTAAGGAATTGTGGAATTCTGCACCACACACACACACACACACACACACACACAATTTATAGTGGAGTTATGTTCTTCATACTCTACACAAATTATTTTCAGTGAGAAAAATCCATAGAACCTTGGGACTATACAGAAGTTCAGACATAATCCAAGAAGAATCATCACTACTATATCCATTTCTAGCTACTTATTTGATAAGACCCAGACCTGAAGCATTCTTCCCTGAGTCCAATTATAGAGAAATAAATTGGCAGTTGCTGCTATTCCCTTGTTTCCTACACCAGATGATTAGGATTTCTCATCTCTTTATACTTTCCCACTTTTGTTTTCCGTTAAAGTGTTTGATATTAAGAAAGCTTCATTCTGTGGGACCATTTTAGTCCCACAGAAGATTGAGATACAGTGTTCAATTCTTCTAGAACTCCCAATTTAAAACTTCTTGCAAAGGTTATTAAACATTGTCACCTGAAAGAATTAATGAGGCAAATCACTAATCAATTTCTTCAGGATTTCATTGTATCAATTAATATCACCACAAAATAGAGGTGATCTCAGTCACATATTGTCATATTGTCAAGTATCCATGATACTTTGACGTTGAATTTGAGATAATGTTTGTAAACATAACTGAATTAGTATCTTATGATGAGTACTATTTATTATAGTAAAGGAAATGTTGATAACTACTTTTGATATACATATTCTTTATATCTTTGTCTTTTCAAACAATAAACTGATTTCATCACAAAATGATGATCACATATAACGCAGTTAATGGACTGATTGCATCTTGTTTTTGATTATTATTATTAGGTATATTTTCAGGTCATAAAATACTAGGAATCTCCTAGTCAGAGTTGGATCAGAACACTCTATATTGCAAATATATAATTCAGCTGAATTTTAATGTAACACTCTCCGTATATAAATTGAATCAATATCAATTTACTCTGAAAAGTATGTGTTCTAATATTCTAAGGAATATTGGAAAAAATACTATGAGTAGACCATAAAATTTGATTAATTACTAACATAATTCTTTTAAATGCTTTAAGATATTTAAATAAGCACACTATATTTTCATTATATGATTACTATGTCTAAATCATAAAAGATCAAAACATTTAAGGAAACACAAAAATCTGCAGTAGGTGCCTTATCAGTTCACATAGGTGATATTAAAATCCAGAAAAGTAATGATGGAACTCAGCAGGAGTTGATACTAAGAATATTAATGAAGAAAATGGCATAATTAATATTCTCAGATTCCCATATGTAATATTCTATTTAGGCAAAACGAGAAAAGATGTCAAAACTGCAAGCTATGAATTTTAACATGTTTTTCAAAATATGTGGAATATTAAAACATTTTTAAAAGAAAAAAAAAACATTTGAAATAAATATTTTGACATTTGTATTTAGTTTCTAACTTCATTAAATATAATTAATCATTAAAATTCAATCCATAAACCTGCAGATCCCGCCAAGATTGATTAGCTTCATTCCTCCAGGGTTATCCCACTTGTTAGCAACAAGCCTTGAGTGTGACATAATAAACAATCTTAAGAAGACTTTTAAAGCTGGAAAGAACATTGTATATGTCCTAAGGACATAGGAATTTGAGGAACAATACAAAGGTGATTCTCTATGTTTCTTCTTTACCTTCTATATATCCCAGACTGAGCATCATAGAAGCATCAACCTAGAATCCAAAGAAATAGATTTAAAAAATGAAGTACAGGAAAATGGTAGCCCAACAACAGAAAACTTTCTTGGCAGTATTGGCCCTATTCAAGCCACATACTAACATAGCAATCACTGTTTTGGTGGGACCAAGCATGAGGTAGATCTTTAATTCCACCTACCTGCTTGGTGAAGCAGGTAGGCTGGCTTTTCCCACTGGGTCATGAGGTGCAGCTACAGGGAGACTGATCATTTTGAGAAGTATATAGTGCTCCAGTTCTCTACAGTTTAAGTGCAGGGGAGTACAATGAGTGAAAAGCTGAGCCTGGATAGCAGTGAGACTTCATGACATATTGATAACAGGGGCTAGCAGATGCTATCCTTCACTGCACCATTCTACACTATGGTCAGGCTGCAATATAGAGCTGAACCTCCTCGTCTACTTGATATCAACAAAACTAGACTTAGGTCTATGTGATTCAGGCCCAGGTAGAACACCACTTGTCCCCAAACACATTGTCAGCTGATTGAAGTCGGGAGCTGGACCTCCACTCCTAGCCAGTATTGAAAACAGAATGAGAAGATGTGAGCTAAAACTAGCTGAAGGACACTTTAAGTTCACTTACTTCCTCTGCTATCAGTGGAACTCAGCAGGAAGCTGCACTTCTGCCTCCAAGTTACAGCAACAAAGAAATGAATAACATAAGCAAACAAGAGAATCTTACTGCTGTAGGCAGAATATCCTACCAAGCTACAAAAAGAATACACTCTTTTAGTGCTCATGAAACACTCAAAAGATTATAAAAGTAGAGTGACTATAGATAACATTAATGTAATGTGTATTTAAAAAATTTTGAAGAAAGTATTCTGAATATTTTCACCATGTAGAAATGATAAATGAACAAATTTAAACTTTAAACAATGCATACCATTACTATGTACAAACTTTTATGTTTCAGTTCAAATATATTTCGTAAAAGGAATACTTTACTACTTCATCTGTACTGTGTTCATGAAATGATGAAAATATAGAGATTGAGAACAGTTAAGTCATTTCCAGGAGAGGGTGGAGGAAGCTTAGGTTTCAAAAGTGTATCAAGAGATCATTGTGATGAATCTACTGGATATAACAAATGTAGGGGTGAGTCAGCATAGAGCTGAGGATAAACACACATACACAGGAATTCATGTTAAACTAGTGATATATGAATAAGGTAAGTAAACTGAATCATCTCAATCTCCTGGTTTTTACAATACTACTGGAGAAAACTAGGTGGAGCATACACAAATTCATCTCTGTGGTTACAACTACATGTAAATCTACAGTTATCTCAAAAAGTTCACAGTAATGATCATGCACTTGCCATGTGCTACTAATTAATGCAGTTAATAGTTCACGTTTTAACATGTGAAAATGTCAACATACATGTTCAGCCATTATATTTCAACTATCCGATGCATTCTTATGGTCCCAAAACTGATGTTTTGTATTTGGTGCCGGTTTTTCTTTAAGCTTTAAAATATCCTATGAATTTGTATGTATGATAAAATTGTCATAAGTATGTGAAGTGAAAGTCTTGCAATTCATGTTTTTGCTAGGAAACCAATTTTTGCTTCCTATTGAATGCATTTTAAGTTTTATTTCCTTTCATTATAATTTATTTTTTGAAATCAGGCCAACTAAAGATGAGATGTCCTCTGTAATAATCAAATATTTCACAGAGTTCCATCCATCACACAAAAAAATCACATTGTTTATATTACCTACATCCTTGGAAAATGTGAATTAAGTAACTGAAAATCTTTAAAATTTTGACATTATCAATTACATTATCATGTTGTGTCTATTGAATTGGCTTGTTGGTGATTCCAAAACTGGATGAGAGGCAGCAGAATGTCATATCTATGGACTGAGATCTCTGAAACAAAGAGACCCCAAATAAACTTTCCCTCCTCTAATTGTTCTTATCAAGTTGTTTGGTTTCAGCAGAAAAAAAAAAAAAAAAAAAAAAAACTGACTAAGGTAATCAATGTTCATGTGCTAGACTCCTGTGTTCAGGTACTGGCTTATTTTAGTCAATAACCAAAGGGACAAGATCAATAAGATAAATTTCATTCATAAAACTGACTGGATGTGTTAATCTACTATCAACCTAATTATAATTGCCTGGCTGTGGTGTTTTGTTTGTTTGTTTTATTTTGTTTTTCTCTGACAAAAATACCTGACAAGAACAAAATGGCAGGAAGAGTTTACTTTGAACTCATGGTCTCTGAGGTTTAGCCTTGATAGCTAAACTTCATTGCTCTGGGCCAGAGATGAGACATCATGGCAGAAGATCATGATGGAGGAAATTTGTTAAGCTCCTGGCAACTGGGAACTGGGAAGCATGGGGCAGAAGGAGAGAGAGAGAGAGAGAGAGAGAGAGAGAGAGAGAGAGAGAGAGAGAGAGAGAGGGAGAGAGAGAGAGAGAGAGAGAGAGAGAGAGAGAGAGAGAGAGAGAGAGAGAGAGAAAAGAAGAAGAAGAAGAAGAGGAGGAGGAGGAGGAGGAGGAGAAGAAGAAAAGAAGGAAAGAAAGAAAGAAAGAAAGAAAGAAAGAAAGAAAGAAAGAAAAGAAAGAAAGAAAGAAAGGAAAGAAAGAAAGAAAGAAAGAAAGAGAAAGGAGGAAAGAGAGAAAGGAAGAGGAAGGAAGGAAGGAAAGAAAAGGAAGGAAGGAAGGAAGGAAAGAAAAGAAGGAAGGAAGGAAGGAAAGAAAAGAAGGAAGGAAGGAAGGAAGGAGGGAAGGGGATTGCAAGGATGATGAACCTTTCCAGGGCATGCTACAAGTGACCTAGCTCTTCTAGCCACACCCCACCTGCCTACAGTTAGACCAACCAATTATTCCATTCAAGGTATGATGTACCAAGTAGGTTACAGGTTTCATAATATAATTAAGTCGCCTTCAGCATTAACACAGGAATTTCGGGGATATATCATATTCAAACAATATTCCTTGGTCCCCAAAAGTTTATGTCTATATCACAATGCAAAACACATTTGATCTATCTCCAAGAATCCTCATAGTCTTAAAAGTTTCAGCTTCTGAGATTCAAGGAGAACTTTTGGCTATGAGCTCTTATAAAAATTAAAAGCAAGTTACATTCATCTAATGACACAGAGTAAATATTCCCATGCCAAACAGGAGAACTAGGGGTATAGAGAAAAGCAGAACCTAAACCAGGACAGGCAAACATCTGGACACACCATGGTGAGATATAATTTCCAAAGAGCTTGGGGCATAACCAACACTGTAGCCTTGTTGGTTGCAGACCAGGTGCCTTCTCCTTTATCCTGGCTCTGTCCATAGCCAGCAGCTTTCTTCAGCAGATAGTCCATGTTACTGACATCAGATAATTTGTGGGATCTTCATTCCAACCTCAGCTTCAGCTTTATAGCTTCATGCATTGCCCTCTCATGGGAAACCTGCAAGAAATGCAACACTGTTGCAATACTGCTACACTTTGCCTGGCCTCCCAGGCCTTCCTTTGAAATCTCAGTGAAAGCCTCCATGACCTCTAACTCAAACATTCTGCAGGACCAACTCCACAGGGATGATGTCAATATCTACCACCAGCTCAAACTGTAGCTAGCCCCCCTGGGACCATGGCAGCAGTGGCCTATGGAGTGCTTAGGCAAATGAGCAGCTTCCTAGGACCCCTGCACCGCACAAGCAGTATGCCTTCAGGTTCTCATCTTAAAGGAGTTTTTACAACCTTGAACCTGGAATGGGTATAGTCTTGCCAATTCCTGAGATGCCCTCAAGGCATCTTTCCTTTTGTCTCTGCATGAAGTACTTAAAATCTCCTTAGTGGTTGTAATCTCTTCAATAATCACAGCTTCATTGACCCTAGTTTTACATGCACTTTTCTGGCTAAACTTAGTTACAGGTGTGAAAAATTCTTATGCTCTCAATTTTTACAGTAAATTTGATTAAAAGCCAATAGTAATACCATGTCACTGCCTGAATGCTATTCTATCTTGAAATTTTCCTGCCGGATTAGTTAATCACCTTAAGATTCAGTGCCTCTCTCTCTCTCTCTCTCTCTCTCTCACACACACACACACACACACACACACACAAATCTCAGGACATGGGCAAAAAATAGACAATTTCTTTGCCAGATTGTAACATAAATGGCCTTTATTCAAATTCCCAATAGAGTCCTGGATTACCTCAGAGACTTCATGTCTATAGCTTTCAGTATCTGCATTTGGCATTCTGGTCTTCTATTATCTCACCAGAATCAACTATTAAACTCTACTTTATTAATCAACTATTAAAACTCTACTTCTCCATGCCAAAGTTCCAAATTATTCCAAACTTCTCTTAAAACCAAATTCCAAAAATCTGAACTACCTAGTCAGGTTAATCACAGGAGTGACCCTACTTCTCAGTACCAATTTCTGTCTTAGGTTTCCATATTTAATGAGAACACCTTAGAGGAGGAGCAATTCACTTTGAGCTCGTGGTTTCAGAGGTGTAGTGCATGTTCAATGGACTTCATCTCTCTGGACCTAAGAGGACATGGTAGAAGGGAGACAGCAGAGGAAAGCTATTCTGATTATGGGGGGCAGGAATCAGAGAGAGAGAAATGGGAAAAGGATACAGGAAAAGAGGATCACTTCCATGGCACAACCCCAGTGGTGCTCTACCTGCCTAGAGTTACTAGCCAGTACATCTAAATAATCACATGCCAGTTAGATAACAGCTCTTGTAAGATAATCATTTCACCTTCTGCAATAACACAGGAGCCTTTTGGGAACCCTCAAATCCAAATCTTAGCAATGGAAGTAAATGAGAGTTTCCATTTATCACTCCTTCATTAATAGTTTTCAAAATTGCTAATATTGATATTGATTTACTACCTAGCATTATATGTAAAAGAATTTATGTCTTGTTTGTCTTATATGTCTTAAAATATTTTCCTAAAACTACACTTCAAGTCAATTGCTTAAATTATTAACTTGAATAATTTAGTTGCAATCTTATGATATTTAGATACAAATGAGAAAGTTTTGCTTGAGCAATTATTTCAGTGTTCCTAAATATTTCTTCAAAATCATATCTTCCTTCTTCATAAATTTAATTTTCCTTTCTTCTTCCTTCCTTCCTCTCCTCATCCCTTCCTCTTAGTTTTACATGTTAAAAGAATATAATGATCAAATTCAACTTGAATATTAAATGACAATAATTAAGACTTGTTATCTCAAACATCAGAATGACTTGGGCCAAGATATAACAGTATTTGACTGTGTAGCAGATGAATTGAATGACATGAATTGAATGACATTGATCCATTCTCAAAATAGAATTATTACTTCATGGATTTATAAGTATTATTCCAAAAAGAGTACTTGAAGTTAGCTAAAATGTATACCATCACCGTTTCTCTTATTTTTCAAGTGAATAATTGAACTTTCTTTGAACTGTACCCTCACTTATAAATAGGTCAAACAAATAATTTCCAAGGTTTATGACTGGAGAGTTAAATAAAAAATCTAAGAATAATGAAAGTATGGCATTTGATGGCAAATGGATGGAACTGGAGACTACCATGTTAAGTGAAATAAACCAGATCGAGAAAGCAAACGTCCAGTTTTTCTCTGGTATGTGGAAGTTTGTCCGATCTAAGGGGAAAAGTCCTGGCGTGTGATGCAGATCTGTAATACCAGAGACTTTGGAGGCTAAGGTAGGAGTATCACAAGTTCAGGGCCAGCCTCAGCAACTCACCAACTTAGAAAGGCCTAAACAACTTGGTGAGAAAGGTTCTCACAAAGTAAAAAAAGTAAAAGGGGCTGGGGATGTGGCTTAATAGATAAGTACTCCTGGGCTCAATCCCCAGTACCAAAAAAAAATGAATAAATAAGGGGGAATAAAAGGGATTGGGGATTCAATCAAAATACAAGAAAAATCAGTGGAGTAATGAAGGGGATTTGGGGGAAGAGGTGGAGGGATGGGATATGAATGGAATATTCATAATATGTGGAATGAATTTGATGTAACAGTCCCATGTAAATACGAGGATATACCACAGTGAATATCACTATCATGTGTATCTACGAGACACTGATTTAAAAAAAGGAAAAAAGAAAATGTATGTATAAGTAAGTAGCACAAAGATCTGTAGAGAGAAGGGAACAATGGGAAGGACGACAGGAGGAAAAGAGGAAGTACTAAGAACTGAAATGGAGCAAATTGTATTCCATGCCTTTATAATTATGTCAAAAGGAATCCTGACCTTATGGATAACTAAAAAGAACAAATTTTAAAAAGAAAATGTAACAGCAACTTTTGCAGCACCATTTACTTCCCTGCATTATATTTTTTATATTTTACATAATTCATGATTTTGCTGTTTATGATTATACTATACACCTTTCTTCACAATCTTGGCCAATGTGATTGAAATAGATAAGCTTCCCTGAACTGTTATGCATGACTCATGAAGAAAACGTCTCAATGCATCCAGATTACTTTGTATATTTATAAGCCTTACCACTGTACCATGAACCTTGTCTTTAACAAAACAGTAAATGTGAACTGACAATTTCATTAATTCTTAATTTGTGTGTGTGTGTGTGTGTTTGAAGACCTCATTTTAGAAATTTTCACCTCAGTGTTTTAAAAAAAAGATAAAGTATGCTTGCTTTTTATCACTATTATCCTAGAAAGAATATTGTCTGTTTTTCTTTTTGTTTTCAGTGAGTTTCTTAATGTCAAAAATCACAATTTTTATATTGTATATTCTACCATGATGAAAAAATATTGCCCAAGTGAAATAAGAGGTACTTAGAGGTGTCTCTAAACTACAACTTCGCAAATTAAAATAGCAACAACAAAAACTATTTGGCAATGTTGTACTGTAGAAAACATCCAACCACATTAACTCAATCAAATTTACTATTTATTTTAGTGCCTTAAGCCTGTTTATTTAGTGCCCATATTGGATTTTAGAAATTCATAATCCTTATTGAACATAGAAATTGTCAGCCACCACTGTGAACAATTATAATGATGTCCTAAGTATCATGGGGGTAAAAATAAAATCAGTGTAACTTAGGTTTGATGAATTTCTGGAGTGACTACCAATTAGAAGAATATGCTGACTGGGTAAAAAAAATATATCTCCTAGGGAACCGTATGTTAAATTCAATTGACTATACTTTTAAAAATACATGCCTCAAAAATGTGAATCCCTCTTTCTGTCCCACTCATTCATATTTATGACCTTCTATCAAAATTTCAGAATCCCCTCTGTACAGACTTAGGTAGCTTTAAGAAGAGGGTTTATGAACCATGGATTAATTTTGCCTCCATTCACATCATTTCTGTTTATTCTTATATTAAAGCACTAGCAATGTGTATAGAAAGGTGGTAAGTACATGTACATGTGTGTGTGTGTGTGTGTGTGTGTGTGTGTGTGTGTATTTGTTCTTTCTAAATGGTGTTTATGTTAGTATTACTTATAAACTAGCATGCAATATACTTTTCAGTCTAGGTATAGACAATTTATTTCATGTTAAATCTTGCATATCTATGTTACCCTTGTGTATGCCTCTTTTAGAATGTATATGACTATTTTTCAAAAATGTATATTGGTAGGACCAAAAGCACATGATTTGTAGATAGGTAGAAAGATATACTTTTGGAGGAGGAAATTTGGAAAGCAACGAATGTTATCAATTGAAAACAGTTTTGAAAAACAGAAAGCAATAAGTCAAATAATCTTATTTGCCAAAACACTGAGAAACAATGTTTTCTCTTTAAGGAGTTAAATGTGTGACTGGGCATGGTGGCACACCCCGATAAGGCCCGCAGATCTGGGGCTGAGACAGAAGGAATTTGAGTTCAAAGCCAGCTTCAGCAACTTAACCTAGACCTTGTCTCTGGGTTCAATCTCTAGGAAAAAAAAAAAAAAGGTTAAATGTGAAGAAGGGAAGCTCTTCTTTCTTTGGTTCATTTATTTACTTACGTACTTTTCTGATCAATCAGAAACATTATTAATCTCCAGTTACTTGTCAAGTGTTAGAAAAATATAGAAGGAAGAAATCCATAAATATGATGAGATAAAAAATATTCAAATAAAGCCAGATGTGAAAGACTATTGGTTTGCTAATTATAGTTTGGATTATATAGGACAGGGTTTAATTCAGAGCTGCACTTTAGAAAGTTAGGAGGTAAGAAATGAGAAAAATGATGAGAATTTTCTGAGTGGCAAGAATGAGACAGGAGGACCAACTCAGAAACTTGCAGGGGTTCATGTTTGGGTAGACATCAGTCTGCTTCATAAAATGTGCACGTTGGTGACAAGAAATGAAAAGATATGAATAGATATATAATTCAGGGCGAATTAGAAATAATTGATGTTGAAACTAACAAATAACTGGAACCAAAATTTAATATGACTTTTGAGGACTGTGTACCACCAGATGGAAGTCTGCATGGTAGTTTGGTCCCACTGTCTCCTGGTTAGGCAGAAATGTCTCGTAATGAAGATAATTCATTGAGATTCCCATAAATGATTCATAGAGTACATTCAGTGTTATCTACCAACAGAGCCATCACAGTTTTTGTTTTTCTGCAGCAACAGACTATATCACAGTTTCTTGGCTGAGTCCACTATGAGGTAGATGGGGTTTAGAGGACATGGACCAGATAATGTCCACTATATGTCCAAATATTGAATCATACTCAGGAAAGTGAAAATGTCACACCATGACATATACAGGGGACTGAACCACACGAAGGCAAAGTCACTTAACAGCCCCCATATCCTTTTCATTCCATGGCGTAGCCTCATTGTATTAAATAAGCCACAGATCACTCTAAGTGCTTTTCGAAGTTGCATTGCTATATTCTTCTCTCCTTCCCTCTTTCTCTCCTTCTGCTGTCTTTATTACTTCCATGGTTCCTATCACTTGCTTCTGTTGTCTCCTTTTTTCCTTAGTATATTCTATAAAACCGATAAATTGACTATAGAATTCATTTGACCTGAAGTTTACTTGTTGATTTTCTTTTTCACCCATAGTACGTCCAGATCAATTTTTCATTCTGTGCTATTCCTGCCTCTCCTACCAAGGTGGTACCTAATATACATCATTGCCTTGTGGTTTCAAATAGACACTCATTACCAAAAAGCTACCTTTAGGAAAACAAATTATTGTTTTCTTCAATCAGTAATTAATGTAGACTTTTTTTAAGAATATTTATTTTTTTTTAATTTTTTTACAGAATGCATACATTTATTTATTTATTATTGTAAACAAATGGGGTACATCTTGTTTCTCTGTACATGAAGTAGAGGCATACCATTTGTGTAATCATACATTTACATAGGGTAATGGTGTTTGATTCATTGTGTTATTTTTTTTTCCTTTTCCCACCCCTCCCACCCCTCTTTTCCCTCTATACAGTCCCTCCTTCATTCATCCTTGCCACCCTCACACCCCCCATTATGTTTCATCATCCACTTATCAGCGAGATCATTTGTCCTTTGGTTTTTTGAGACTGACTTATCTCACTTAGCATGATATTCTCCAATTTCATCCATTTGCCTGCAAATGCCATAATTTTATTCTTCTTTATGGCTAAGTAATATTCCATTGTACATATATACCACAGTTCCTTTATCCATTCATCAATTGAGGGGCATCTAGGTTGGTTTCACAATATGGCTATTATGACTTGAGTAGCTATGAACATTGATGTGGCTGCATCTCTGTAGTATGCTGATTTTAAGTTCTTTGGATAAAGGCCAATGAGTGGGATAGCTGGGTCAAATGGTGATTCCATTCCAAGTTTTCTAAGGAATCTCCACACTGCTTTCCAGAGTGGCTGCACTAATTTGTAACTCCACCAGCAATGTGTCAGTGTACCTCTTTCCCCACATCCTCTCCAACACCTATTGTTGCTTGCATTCTTGATAATTGCCATTCTAATTGGGGTGAGATGGAATCTTAGGGCAGTTTTGATTTGCATTTCTCTTATTACTGAAGATTTGAACATTCTTTCATATATCTGTTGATTGCTTGTACATCTTCTTCTGTGAAGTGTTTGTTCATTTCCTTAGCCCATTTGTTGATTGTGTTATTTGTATTCTTGGAGTAGAGTTTTTTGAGTTCTTTATATATTCTGGAAATTAGCGCTCTATCTGAAGTATGAGTGGCAAAGATTTTCTCCCACTCTGTAGGCTCTCTCTTCACATTGCTGATAGTTTCCTTTGCTGAGAGAAAGCTTTTTAGTTTGAATCTATCCCAGTTATTGTTTCTTGCTTTTATTTCTTGTGCTATGGGAGGCCTGTTAAGGAAGTCTGATCCTAAGCAGACATTTTAAAGGTTTGGGCCTACTTTTTCTTCCATAAGATGAAGAATCTCTGGTCTGATTCCGAGGTCCTTGATCCATTTTGAGTTGAGTTTTGTGCAGGGTGAGAGATAGGGGTTTAGTTTCATTCTGTTGCATATGGATTTCCAGTTTTCCCAGCACCATTTGTTGAAGAGGCTATCTTTTCTCTGTTGCATATTTTTGGCACCTTTGTCTAGTATGAGAAAATTGTATTTATTTGGGTTTGTGTCCATGTCCTCTATCCTGTACCATTGATCTACCTGTATATTTTGGTACCAATACCATGCCATTTTTGTTACTATTGCTTTGTAGTAGAGTTGAAGATCTGGTATTGCGATACCCCCTGCTTCACTCTTTCTACTGAGGATTGCTTTAGCAATTCTGGGTTTCTTATTCTTCCAGATGAATTTCATGATTGCTTGCTCTATTTCTGTAGGTTACTTCATTGGGATTTTAATTGGAATTGCATTGAATCCATATAGCACTTTTGGTAGTATGGCCATTTTGACAATATTAATTCTGCCTATCCAAGAACATGGGAGATCTTTTCATCTTCTAAGGTTTTCTTTAATTTCTTTAGTGTTCTGTAGTTCTCATTGTAGAGGTCTTTCACCTCTTTTGTGAGATTGATTCCCAAGTATTTTATTTTTTGGAGACTATTGTGAATGGGGTAGTTTTCCTAATTTCTCTTTCTGAGAATTCATCTCTTAAGAATACCAGTACTCCTCAAAGTATTCCATGAAATAGAAAAGGAGGGAACCCTCCCAACCTCATTCTATGAAGCCAATATCACCCTGGTACCTTAACCAGACAGAGACACATTGAGGAAAGAAAATTTCAGACCTATATCTTTAATGAACATCGACACAAAAATTCTTAACAAAATTTTAGCAAATTGCATACAAAAATATATTAAAAAGATAGTGCACCACATTCCAGTGGATTTTATCCCAGGGATGCAAGGTTGGTTCAACATCTGGAAATCAATAAATGTAATTCACCATGTTAACAGACTTAAAGTCAAGAATCACATGATTATTTTGAAAGATGCAGAAAAAGCATTTGATAACATACAGTACCCCTTCATGCTCAAAACACTAGAAAAAATAGGGATAGTGGGAACATTCCTTAACATTGTAAAGGCTATCTACGCTAAGCCCATGGCTAATATCATTCTAAATGGTGAAAAACTGAAAGCATTCCCCCCTAAAAACTGGAAGAAGGCAGGGATGCCCTTTTTCACCACTTCTATTCAACATTGTCCTTGAAACTTTAGCCAGACAATTAGACAGACCAAAGAAATTAAAGGGATATGAATAGGAAAAGAAGAACTTAAACTATCCCTATTTGCTGATGACATGATTATATATTTAGAGGAACCAGGAAATTCCACCAGAAAACTTTTAGAACTCATAAGTGAATTCAGTAAGGTAGCAGGATATAATATCGATGCTCATAAATCTAATGCATTTTTATTCAGAATGCATTTTGATTCATTGTACACAAATGGGGTACATCTTTTCATCTCTATGGTTGTATATGATGTAGATTCATACCATTTTTGTGATCATACATGTCCATAGGGTAATGTCTGTCTCATTCCACCATTTTTTATAACCTCCTCCCTCTCATTTCCTTCTACATAATCTAAAGTTCCCCCATTCTTCTCTCGCTCCAATTAGAATGGCTATTATCAAGAACACAAACAATAATAGATGTTCGCCGTGAATATGGGGAAAAAGGTACACTTGTACATTGCTGGTGGAGTTGCAAATTGGTGCAATCACTCTGGAAAGCAGTGCAGAGAATCCTAGAAAACTTGGAATGGATCTACCTTTTGAACCAGTTATCCCACTCCTCAGTTTACACTCAAAGGACTTAATGTAGATCTTAATGAACTCAAGAAGAACACTTGGTTTATGTATCAATATTTTCCCTCAGTGCTACTTCTTTCAACCAACACTTTTCACAATGGGCAAGTAAGCAGCTGGAACATAAAAACATTAGGATAAGTGGAGTGGTGAGCAAGAAAATTGAAAATATTATCTGCACAGACCATGCCATTACACAGGCTCTGGATGATTTCCCAAAGTCACCTTATTGTTTCTGTCCACTAACATGCTAATAAATGTGCTTAAACACATTTTGAAGATATGAGCTGATCAGAGGTTATAAGACACTACACATACTTCCATTTTAATTTATTAAGGCAAATATTCACAATCCAATTTTTTTGACAATAAAAACAAGGCTATTGAAATTTTAATGATAATATTTTATGTAATTATCTAAGTATCTAATATTCTAAAGAAAATCCAATTTTTACTAGTCCATTAGCTTCTGTGTCTTAACCCAGGTGTTTTCTCTTCATAAGAAGAATCAGAGTGCCTACATGCGTGATAAATAGACCTTATTTATCTATATATAAACTTTTTCTCAAAAAAGAATGATAGAAAAGATTTACAGTCTCATATGGATTTTTAATATTAAATTATAATTGAATTTAAAAGTACACAGTGGCTCTCATTGACCAATTATACGGTAAGCATTCAGTAAATAAGAACAGGGAGTCAACAACTATAACTTCAAATCCTTAATTGAAACAATGTCTTCAAAGAAGTTTGATAGTAGATGAATGACAGAGAGTGCTAAATCAGATTTTTTTGTTCTAATTATAAAAATAATAATGAAAAGATAATAATAATAATGAAAAGAATTGGCAACTAATTTTACTTCTCATATACAGCATTCTATTCTCCATCTTCCTTTTGCTTCTTTTGATATGTAGTGCTCTTGGTAATTTCAGTAAAATTGTCTATCTGAGGATTGCTCCTAAAGTTCTTGTCTGTCTTCAAAACCGGCTCAAAGAATAAGGAAGGTATCATCTAAACCTTTCCAAGATGGATTGATGCAAAAGGCACAGAGTTCTCCCCACAGTTGATAGCTAATGACTGATGGGAATTTCAAATAGTAAGACAGCTAGAATTCAGGTTGATAAGAGTCATCAAAAATTCTTCCAAGTCATGACCAAGGATACGGGTAGGTAAAACTCCCTTCACAAAGCCTTCTTCTTGAAAGTTCGAGATTGAGTGACAGGTGAACATGTTCCCCTAGATGTCAAAGATTGATTAGTTTTCACTAGCCCAGTAGGACACAAAAAGTCTTGTTTAACTCCTGACCTTATTTCCAGAGGTAGCTTCCAAGAAGGATGCATAAGTAATATATCTATCTCATATGATCCCCCTAAAATTATGCTTAACAATTTTCTTTTCAGCAAAGGAACCATATGCCTAAGAAAATAATAATTTCTTTACAATATACACATCTAGGAAATATATCCTTACCAATGATAGGATAATCTGATGACCTGGAGCAGAAGGCTTAGAATATCAGGTCCAATATGGTGGCGGACCCTCTGAGTGACATAGGTTCCAGGACTGAGACCCTAGCACTCCATTAAGTATCAGTCTTTGCATCAAAGGTGCTTATGTGGTCCACACCAGGATTAATGGTTCCCCTGGAAATGTCCTCTGTAGTCCTTGAGCATCACCATTTACATACATACACAATTAACGTAATACAATCCAAGTATTGCATGTCAATCTGCAATGTATTCATCCACAATGTACCAAGTAAAATGTATGTATCCTATGCTATTATCATTGATCTATTTCCAAAACTGAACTAGATAAGTGAATTAAAAAATTGCACAATGATCCTTCATATTAGCAATGTTCAAAGTGTACTCATTGGTCCATGAACAAATTCTGCATTCCCAAACAAAATGGGTCAGAATTTCTTAGAACAGATCTCAGCAACCTGTATTTTTACAATTTCTTTGGGTGATTCTAAATGCAGCTAAATTTTGACACCCATGACTCTACACGGAACCTTTCAATGACCACTCATTGTTAAAGCCAATGGCTTATAATGGTCTTGGATCTAGGAGTCATTGTCTCATAACTTATTATTACTTCTTAAACTTTTAGATACATAGTCTTTTTGGCTTTTCCTTCAATAAATCAGATCTTATAACATCATTTTATATTCGGCTTTTTTCTTATCTTTGTCTGATGTCATCCCCCAGGGATCCCTTTACCTCACTATCCCCCTATTTACTGGAATCTCACTCATCTCGTGGTCCTATATTTACCCTTTGCCTTAAATTTGCACCTTTAACCCAAGGAGGAACAATTAGAAGCAATTGCAGGTCTCATCCTGTGGCATCTACTAAATATATCAAAAACAAAGAGAACATCCAGAACAAATAAGATAGTTACACATGAAAGGACATGTGCAAAAAAGAGCATGAGAATCCATCCCAATTGATGTGCAAGTGCAAAACCTCTGAAAACATGAGGAAACAGGCAAACAAATCTCCCTCCACCAAAAAAAAAAAAAAAAAAAAAATTCATAATTTTCCTAACAAAGGATTTCACTGGTAGTGAGATGGATAAAAGCCCAGAGAAAGATTATAAAAACAGATTATTACGATGTTCAATTAACTAAAAGGATATCTAAGGAAGAAATTAAGGGAGAAATTACAGGAGATGAAAAATCAATTTAATAAGGAAATAGAAATAGTGAAAAGAAACCAAGCATCATTCCCAGAAATGAAAGACACAATTAATCAAATTAAAAATTTATTTGGAGGCATCGATATCACATTAGAATGCATAGAAATTAGAAACTGAGCCCTTGAAGAGAGAACATCAGGTTTGAAGACAGAGTACATGTTATTGAGCACACAGAATGCAATAAGGGAGCAAATAATATAACTTGACCAGAATATATAAGAACTGCGGAAAGACATTAAACCACCAAACTGAAGAATCACTGGGGTAAAAGAGAACACGAGGACAATAATTAAAGGCCTAAAGAGCATTTTAAAAAGAGATAGTTACAGAAAACTTTTCCTGTATCAGAAATGAAATAGGCATTCATGTACAGGACCCCAAATAGACCGAGTCAAGTGAAAAGCTCACCAAGACTATCATAATAAAAATGCCTAACAGAAAAAAAGAAAAAATATATATAAATATATATATTTATTAAAAGCTCCAAGACAGAAACATCAGGTCACATTTAGAGTCAAATCAGTAAGTCTCACTTCTGATTTCTTAGTTCAGACCATAAAATCAAGATGAGGAATGAGATATTCCAAGGACTGAAAGAAACCAACTGCCAACCAAGGTTATTATACCCAGTGAAACTCAATTTCAAATTTGAAAGGGAAATAAAAACTTTCCATGACAAGAATAAATTAAAATAATTCATTACCACAAAGTCAGCACTCTAAAGATCACTCATAAAATGCATGCAGAGGAAAATTAAAAAAAAAAAAAAACAATGCTCTCCAAAAGAGAATGTTTAATAGAAGAATAATCCACTAACCGAGAATCAAGACACGATGGAATATAGGGAAAAGAAGGAAAAAAGAAACAGTAACTCCTCCAAAAAACAAAAAATGTCAGGAAATCACAAACACATATCCATACTAACAACTGAATGTTAATAGTCTCAACATCCAAATTAAAAGGCACAGAGAAGCAGAATGAAGGTAAAAGGATGGCAAAAATATTCTATGCATACAGACTAGGAGTGGTTAATCTCATATTTGACAAAGCAGAATTCAAGCAAATATTAATCAACAGAGGAAAAATAAGGCCACTCCATCCTAGGAAGGGGAAAAATTCAAGAAGAAGATACAATTACAGGAAACATTTATGCCTCAAATGGCAATGCATCCAATTACATGAAAAAATACCCTATGATATTAAATCCCACATAGACTCCAACACAGTAATACTGGGTAATTTCAATGCATCCTTATCACCAATAGACAGGTAATCAAAAAAGCAATAAAGATATCTCCAACCTAAATAACAGTATAAATCAAACAGATGTAACAGACATACGGAATATTTAACCCCAAAACAGCTGAATTCATCTACTTATCAGCTGAGCATGGAAAGTTTTTTCTAAAATAGGTTATATTCTGGGCCACAAATCAAATCTTAGCAAATACAGAAATATCAACATACTCCCATGTATTTTCTCATATCATAATGGAAAAAAAATCTAGAAATCAACAGCACGAAAAATAATAGAAGCCACAAAAACATATGATTAAATAGTGCCTTCATAAATGAAGATTGGCAAAGAAAAATGAGAATAGAAATCAAACATTATTAGAAATTAAAGGGAACAGAGATACCAAATATCAAAATCTGGGACATTATGAAAGCGGTTCTAAGAGGAAAATGCTTAGCACTGAGTTCCAACACACACAAAAAAAATTACAGAAATCCTAAATACATAAGCATAAACTCTACCTGAAAGAAAACAAACTCCAAGTCAGTAGAAGACAGGAAATAATTAAGATTGGAGCCAAAAAATCAATGGAATTCAGAATAAGAAAAAAAAAAACACAAAATTGATGCAGTGAAGAGGTGGTTCTTTGAAAAGATAAAATTGATTGACAAACCAAAAGAGAAGATGCAAGTCAACAAGATTAGAGATGAAAAAGGAGATATTACCACAGACTCTTCTGAAATCCAAAAGATTATCAGTATCTATTTTGGAAATTTATACTCCAATAAGATGAAAAATCTGGAAGACATTGGTTAATTTCTAGACATACACCTGCCAAAATTGAATCAGGAATATATGGAAAACCTAAACAAACCAATACCAAGTAATGAAATTGAAACAGCAATTAAAAGTCTTCCAAGAAAGAAAAGCCCAGAACCAGATGGATTCTCAGCTGATTTCTACCAGACATTTACATAAGAAAGAATGCCAGACTTGCTGTAATTATGTCATGAAATCAAAATGAAGGGCACATTCCCAAGTCCCAAGTACATTCATTCTATGAAGCCAGTATAATCCTGATACAAAAAAAAAAAAAAAAAAAATGAGTAAATAAATAAAGATACATCAAGGAAGAAAAACTACAATCAATATCCCTGATGATGAACATAGACACTAAAATCCTTAACAAAATACTAGCAAGCTACATTCAAAAATATATCAAAAAGTTAATACACAATGGTCAATTGGGTTTCAGTCCAGGGATGCAAGGTTGGCTTGTCATACACAAACCAATAAATGGAATTCACCACTTAAACAGAATTAAGGACAAGAATCACTTGATCATCTCAAGAGATGCACAAAATGCTTTTGATAAAATTCAACACCTATTTATATTAAAAAACACTAGAGAAGTTAGAAATCAAAGGTACTTAACTGACAAAACAAAACCAAATGTCATACTACATGGAGAAAAACTAAAAGCATTTCCCCTAAAATAAGGAACAAGACAAGGTTCTCCACTCTCACCACTCTTATTCATCATAGTCCTCAAAATATTGGTCAGAGGACCCAGGCAAGAAAAGGAAATCAAAAGAATACAAATAGGAAAAGAAGAAATCAAGTTATCTCAGTTTGATGAGGACGTGATCCTATAACTAGAAGATACAAAAACCTCCACCAGAAAACATCTAGAGCTTCTAAATGAGTTCAGTAAAGTAGTTGGATACAAGGTTAATACCTATCAATTAATAGTTTCCCTATCCTTGGACAGTGATTCAGCCAAGGAAGAAGTTAAGAAAACTCTCTCATTCACAATAAGTTCAAAACAAAATTAAAAAAAGAAAAAAAAAATGAAACTTGGGGAATTAATCAACTAATGAGGAAAGAGAGGTCTGCGATGAAAATTATAGCACACTGAAGAAAGAAATTGAAGAATACTTTAAAAGTTGGAAGGACATCCCATGTTCTTGGATCAGCAGAATTAATACTGTCAAAATGCCCATATTACCAAAAGTACTACATAGATTCATCCCACCAAAATACCAATGATATTCTGCACAGGATTAGAAAAGAAACTCTCTTATTTGTAAGAATAAGAGACTCAGAATAGCCAAAGCAATAATAAGAAAGAAAAGTGAAGAAGAAGGCATCACAATACAAGTACAGTTTTCTCATACTAGACAAAAGTGCCAAAACTTACAATGGAGAAAAAATTGCCGCTTCAACAAATGGTGCTGGTATGAGAAAATTGTGTTTATTTGGGTTTGTGTCCATGTCCTCTATTCTGTATTATAGATCTACCTGTATATTTTGGTACCAATACCATACCATTTTTGTTACTGTTGCTTTGTACTTTAGTTGAAGATCTGGTATTGCGATACCCCCTGCTTCGCTCTTCCTGCTAAGCATTGCTTTAGCTATTCTGGGTTTCTTATTCTTCCAGATGAATTTCATGACTGCTTGCTCTACTTCTGTAAGGTTCATAATTGGGATTTTAATTGGAATTGCATTGAATCTGTATAGCACTTTTGGTAGTATAGCCATTTTGACAATATTAATTCTATCTATCCAAGAACATGGGATTTCTTTCCATCTTCTAAGGTTCTCTTTAATTTCTTTCTTTAGTGTTCTGTAGCTCTTATCGTAGAGGTCTTTCATCTCTTTTGTTAGATTGATTCCCAGGTATTTTATTTTTTTCGAAACTATTGTGAATGGGGTAGTTTTCCTAACTTCTCTTTCTGAAGATTCATCACTTATGTATAAAAATGCATTAGATTTATGAGCATTGATCTTATATCCTGCTACTTTTCTGAATTCACTTATGAGTTCTAAAAGTTTTCCGGTGGAATTCAATTTTCTCATACTAGACAAAGGTGCCAAAAATATGCAATGGAGAAAAGATAGTCTCTTCAACAAATGGTGCTGGGAAAACTGGAAATCCATATGCAGCAGAACAAAACTAAACCCCTATCTCTCACCCTGCACAAAACTCAATCCAAAATGGATCAAGGACCTTGAAATCAGACCAGAGACCCTGCGTTTTATAGAAGAAAAAAGTAGGCCAAAATTTTCAACATGTCTGCTTAGGATCAGACTTCCTCAACAGGACTCCCATAGCACAAGAAATAAAAGCAAGAAACAATAACTGGGATAGATTCAAACTAAAAAGCTTTCTCTCAGCAAAGGAAACTATCAGCAATGTGAAGAGAGAGCCTACAGAGTGGGAGAAAATCTTTGTCACTCATACTTCAGATAGAGCACTAATTTCCAGAATATATAAAGAACTCCACACCAAGAATTCAAATAACACAATCAACAAATGGACTAAGGAAATGAACAAACACTTCACAGAAGAAGATGTACAAGCAATCAACAGATATATGAAAAAATGTTCAACATCTCTAGTAATAAGAGAAATGCAAATCAAAACTGCCCTAAGATTCCATCTCACCCCAATTAGAACGGGGTTATCAAGAATGCAAGCAACAATAGGTGTTGGCAAGGATGTGGGGAAAAAGGTACACTGATACATTGCTGGTGGAGTTGCAAATTAGTACAGCCACTCTGGAAAGCAGTGTGGAGATTCCTTAGAAAACTTGGAATGGAACCACCATTTGACCCAGCTATCCCACTCCTTGGCCTATACCCAAAGAACTTAAAATCAGCATACTACAGAGATACAGCCACATAAATGTTCATAGCTGCTCAATTCACAATAGCCATATTGTGGAACCAACCTAGATGCCCCTCAATTGATGAATGGATAAAGGAACTGTGGTACATATGTACAATAGAATATTACTTAGCCATAAAGAAGAATATAATTATGGCATTTGTAGGCAAATGAATGAAACTGGAGAAAATCATGCTAAGTGAGATAAGTCAGTCTCAAAAATCGAAGGACAAAGGATCTCGCTGCTAAGTGGATGATGCCACATAATGGGGGATCGGAGGGGGGCAAGAATGGAGGAAGGAGGAACTGTATAGAGGGAAAAGATGGGTGGGATGTGGGAGGGGTGGGGTGGAGGAAAAAATAACACAATGAATCAAACACTATTACCCTATGTAAATGTATGATTACACAAATGATACACCTCTAATTCACGTACAAACAGAGAAACAATATGTATCCCATTTGTTTACAATTAAAAAAAAATGGTGCTGGCAAAACTGGCCATCCATATGTAGTAAAATGAAATTAACCTCCTATCTCTCACTCCATACAAAATTCAACTCAAAATGAATCAAGGATCTAGGAATTAGGCCTGAGACCCTTCACCAAATAGAAGAAAAAGTAGACCCGAATGTCCATCATGTTGGCTTAGGACCAGACTTCCTTAACAAGACCCCCATAGAGCATGAAATAAAAGTGAGAATAAATAAATAGGATAGATTTGAACTAAAAATATTTTTTCTTAGCACAGGAAACAATCAATAATGTGAAAAGAGAGCCTACAGAGTGGGAGAAAATCTTTTCCACACACACTTCAGACAGAGCACTAGTCTCCAAAGTTTATAAAGAACTAATCTGAAATTAGATTAAAGAGTTGCAGTAACAAAAACAGCATGATATTGACATCAACATGGAAATGAAGACCAATGGAACAGAAAAGAATATACAGAGAGAAATATATATACCTATAGTCATCCAATATTTAACAAAGTTGACAAAAATATATTTTGGATAAAATACAGACTTTTTAACAAATTGTGCTGGGAAAACTGGATGACTATATGTAGAAAAATGAAAATATTATCCTATCTCTCAACCTGCACAAAATTCAAATCAGAATGAATTAAGGATTTAGCAATTACACCAAAAACTTTACAATTGTTAGAAGAAAACATGGAGTCTACACTTCATCTTATGAGTACTGGCCCTGACTACCTTCATAAGACCCCTAAAGCACAGGAAATAAAGTAATGAATCAAAAAGTGTATAGCATCAAACTTCAGAGTTTCTACACAACAAAGGAAATTATTAACAGTATGAAGAGAGAGGTTACAGAATGGTAGAAAATCTTGGTCAGCTATTCCTCCAATAGGCTATTAATATCCAGAATATATAAAGAACTCAAAAACTTAACATCAAAAACAAAACAAAAAACCAAAAAGAAAACAAAAACATCACCTCAACTGATAAATGGGCAAAAGAACTAAACAGAACCTTACCAAAAGAAACACAAATGACCAACAAATAAATGAAAATATGTTCAACATCTCTAGTAGTTAGAGAAATGTGAATGAAAAGTACACTAAGATTTCATCTTATTTCAGTCAGAATGACCATGATCTAGAATTCAAATAATAAATATTGGAGAGGTTGTGGGGAAATGGTGACTTGTACATAGTTGGTGGTACTGCACACTAGTTCTACCAGTCTGGAAAGCAGTGTGGAGAATCATCAGAAAGAAGAAATGGCACATATGACACAGCTATCCCAGTTCTTGGTATTCTCCTAAAAGGTAAAATTAGCATACTATAGTGATACAGCCACTTCAGCACAATTCACAGTAGCTAATTTATTGAAGCAACCTAGGTGCCCAACAATAGATGAATAGATTAAGAAATTGTGAATATATATGTATTTATTCTACTCAGTCATAAAAAAGAATGAAATTATGACATTTGCCAATAAATGGATGGAAGTGGAGAATATCATGCTAAGTGAAATAAGGCAAATTCTGAAACCCAAAGGTAAAATGTTTTCTCTCAAATACAGAAGTTAGAGGAAAATAAAAGAAAGGGGAGGGAAGGATACAATAACATAAGGAGAAAAGGAAGATCAGAAAAGTAGAAGAAGGAGATAGAGAGACAGAGATAGGAACCTGCACCTTTATACACAGGTAGAAAAAAAAAATGTAAATAAAAAGATGAGTGAAAGGAAGTCTAGTAGAGGAAGGAGAATGGGAGAGGGGAAGGAAGATGGGGAAAAAAGGGGGAAAAAATGTGGGAGAACAAGAACTGAAATTGAATTCCATGAATTCCATGCATGTCTGTTGGGATGAACCAACTATCATGTATAATTATAAAGCTCTCATAAAAATATGTACACCTTTCAACTGACAATCTCTACCTTCTACCTTCAACCCTCGTTAGAGCTTCTCAATGCTCATTACTTCTTATAATAACATATTTTAATTTACTTTTCTTGGTAGTTGTCTACTGTGTATATTAAATACAAATATCCTTGAGAAAAATTTTTTGTTTGTTTTTCCTTTTGGTCCACTTCTAAGGTCCAAGGATAGCTCCCAAATGTATAGCATTGTCTAATAAATTGATGTACAATGATCAAAGAAAATAATATTTTATGTAGTCAAAAGCTTAGTTTATTCATGTTCAATAAATAAAAAATTTTAAAAATTAATATATAAGAATTTATGTCATAGCACAATTGAACAACTCATTTTTAAGAATATATTAACTGTATATTTTACATTTCAAAAATGTGCACTTAATCTCAAACGCATATTTTTCTACTTGGGATTAATGTTGGTTGAATCTAACATAACTACATGTCTTGTACTATTAAATATAAAAGCCCTTGTATTTGTAACATATTCATGTGCTCTATCATTCATTATACTTACATTTTTTTCATGTTTCCTTCTTATCATTAAGCACTAATAATTTGTGAAAGTCTTCTCATTTGTCGTCCTTAATTTCTTGTGTCATGTTAGAATGATAACTGACTTTCTTATTTAATTTTAAATATAAAGAACATTTTCCACATTGGAGAAAATATGGTATTCCATTTGATAATTAGCTGTCTAAAATGCTATTCATAGAATATCTTTAACATTGTGTACAAATTATTTTAGTACTAAGGTCAATTTTCACCCCTTTGTATGTGAATTCCCTTGCTTATATGTCTTAGCAATGCTCTGACAATGTGTTTAGTAAACTAAAAAACAATAAAGGTTATTCCATGAAGAAATCTTTCCAGAACTCTGTCTAACTTTACTATCTGTGAAGGAAAGAAGTCTATCTGAATAAGTGTATACCCCAGATCTGGGACACAGTGGTTTGAATTCCATTGGATTTTCTTACTAGACCTTTGGCTAGATCCCTTAATCTCTCTGGGTCTTAGGTTTTCCAGGTACAAAATTGAAACTCTGCTTTCTAGGCTTCAGTGATTTTTACACTCTCGAAAAAATTGCTGCTTGTTTTACAATACCTTTATTTTATTTATTTATTTTTATGTTGTGCTGAGGATGAAACACAGTGCCTCACACTAGGCAATCACTCTACCAATGAGCTACAGCCCCAGCCCGCTACTTGTTTGAGACTTTGTCTCTCTTCTCAGTAATGCATAGATTTTTCAACCTTCTTCATTCAATTTTTGTCACCTGAGATGTTCATTACTAGGATTTGTGAGAAGAGAGCGTCCTGAGAGGTATTTGTTGGCTTTTTCTAGTTCAATATATACATTAAATACCTATTTCTCACATTGGGCTTTTTAATGATTTTCTTTAACCATTCTCATCCTTTACCCAATTTTGCAAAATTTATTCTGATCATATAGGGAAATGAAAATTTATTTACTTTTTCATTTATTTGGATTCAAATGATTTTGTAGCCCAAAGTTTGCAGTTCAATATATGATCTCTTGGTTTCCCTGATATTATTCTCATACTCTTCTTTTTCTTTAGTTGTTTGAAGAAAAAAGTTTAACACAGAAAAACCCCTCTTTCATAATTACTTATTCTCAAAAAAATCATTGTTTTCTTTTTATTTTATTCTTGGTAAAAATGAAGAGTGAATAAAAGGTCCATAGTTAGTTCCATCCAAGAAAATAATTATATCTATAAAACCCTATGTCAAATAAAAATAACAGTGACACAAGGGTAGCTGACTATATGGAATTTCACTCTTCAAATTTTTTAGGTGTTAAAAATATTTTAATAAAAAATGTGATATAGGAAAAGAATAAAGTCCTTTATTTTACTATTAAGAAAATTCTTCGAGGTACCAAACATTTACTTATAAATGATTTTCTTTAATAAGTGTGTAAAATGGAAAAAAAGAATAGGTTTTGGTTATGCAAACATAAATTGAAAGGAAACAACATATTAAAAATGTATGAATTTTATTTATTTATCGAAATTCTGTAGTGTCTTTTCTTTTGTAATTAGTGTATATTGGTTTTATCCCAGTATAAGGTCAGCTTTCCTCTGTGGGGAACTTATAATTTCTAGAAACGTTGCTATTAGTTGCAATTGCCAGTTTCTTGTTTATTATCTCCATATATTTCATCTGTCTGTGGTTCTCCATTTAATTTATAAAAGTGAGCCTTGCCATTTTATCAATTCTGGGTCTGTCTGGGGGATTAAAAGCAAAGAGAGAGAGAAGCTTGGAGCGTGGAATACGGCAGTTTCTCTTTCCACTCCTTAAATTTCACTCAGAATTCTTTTACCTCTAATCTCAATAGAAGTGAGGTTTTCCAGGTGAATAATTCTCTTACCACTGCAAAAATATTTTCCAAAAATGTTTTATTTAACGAGCAACCAATTCTTTGAGAAGGAAACATCAAAATGGTCATCTCACTTGGGATAGTATTTTTCTGAAATGTGTTTGCATTTGTCTGCTGAAATAATTATGTGCTGAACTTTTCCTTAAATAATTACATGCTGGACTTGATGTGTTTGTGACTCAGACTTTGTGACAACAGGTTTTTTTTTTGTCGTCAACAAAGAAATGACAGAGGAGATAACTATTTTTAAGCACATGCACTCAATTCTTACTAGTCAGTGATGATAATGAATAAGTTGACTCATTTACTTACAAAATGTTTAACAGTTAGTCTATAGTTGTGTTTATAATTAATTTTTAAAGCAAACAATATTTTTATGGTAGTAAGTCTTATTATCTTGCTTATAATTAGAATCGAAAGACCTAAATTGATTTATTATGATTTTCTCAAGAGCATAGTATGTGGAGACATTTGAAAAGTAGATGGAAATTGAAGATAGGATGACAGAGAAAAGTTGTTAAGTGAAATAAACTGAAATGATTAACTAAGGGCACTTGTAGACTACTCAATGAGAATATACTCAAAAAATATGTATATTTTTTCCATGGGCTACATTTATGTATATAACTACATAATCATATACATAATAAGGAATACGACAGGACTAAATTAATGTACCCTGGTTACCAAAAATTCAAAGAGAGAAAAAGAGACTATAAGAAGGACATTTTAGTTTTGATGTTCAAAGGTTTCTGTGAGTGAATCATGGACCAATAAAAGGATAAAGGAAAGATGGGCGTGTGAATGAAGATCAGGCTGCTGGTCATTTAACTCCAGGCAGAGAGAGGAGAATGTTCCCAAGTTAGGGAAAATCTAGTTAAGCACCATATTGATATTTTTTATGTGAGAAAGTGCATAATTTTGTTATAATTTAAAGAAAGCTTTTCTGTTCTTTTCTAAACATTGATTGAAGACTTATCCTATTTATTTTGCTCTGGTCTCATAACACACATGGGAGCATTTTTATTTTTTGATCACAGAATTAGGTCATATGAGTTTTGGTCCATAGCTATTTATGTTTATACTCTTTTGTCATGTATAAAATGGAGGCAAGGATAGCAGGTGTCTTTTACAATTGTGAAGATTAAATGGGTCAATGAATATAAAAAGACTACAAAGAGGAATTGCAGCATAATTGTTCAATAGGTTAGCTCTCTCTACATCTTCATCTTTTTCTTCATTATTATTCTTAATAACATTCATGTTTTACTATGTATTATTTGCACAATATTTGATTTTATTTAGTGAGTCTTATTGAGCTAAATTTTTTTCCTCATATTTGCATTTGTAATTTATGAAATGCAGATAGCATTTTTTTCCTCACTGCAACATCCATGGAAATATTAGAACATTTATGTTTTCTTGTACCTGCACTTTACTTACTCTTGTTATTTCCTGTTGGCACCCTCTGCACGCTTTTAACTATGTGTATTTATGAAAATTACATTCAGTTTTGTATCAGAAAACATTTAGCATTATCCATATACTTAAACCATTTATATTTTCCTATGTATAATAAATTACCCCAAAACTTTGTAGTTCAAAATGCGTTGTATGTCATTTTCTGTGGGCCACAATTCCAGCTGTTGCTTAGCTAAGCACCTTTTGTTCCTGATCTCTCATGAAGCTGCATTCAGGCTTTGACCAGATTGTGGTCCTGTTTCAAAGTATGACTGAGATTCCAGCAGGATTTGAGTCCACAGGAATTGCTAGGTGGAAGCCTTCCATTACTTTGGATTCTGGTCCTTTCCACAGGGATATCTCCTCTGTGCAGATCACATCAAGGCAACTTGCTCATCTCAAACTGACGAGATGAAAAGCCACTGACTTTTTTGCAACCTAATCTAGGGATGAATGTCTGTCATATTTTATTCATGATAATAAAGCCTCTAAACGCTGCCTACATTCAGAGGGAGGGAGTTACACAGGGCCACAAACACCTGGAGGCAAGGATGATCAGTGGGGCCTCTTACCAGCTGCCTGCCACAAAAGGATTTAGTGCTCAGAGCTTGATCTTTTTTCTTCACAAGCTCCACAAGTTTGCATGTTTATTGTGATTCTTTTTGTGTTTTCTCACATTCCCATTATCAAACAAGTTCCTGCATTTTGAAACTTGAGACTTGAGTTCTATATTTTAGGATTTGTCTTTTATTCTTTCCTATTTCTGCCCCCTCAAAAAAGTGATCATAGGTCATAGAGCTTTGGAATCTGAATATTATGAAGAAATTTTAGCACTTTTTTGTAGATCTTGATACTGAGAACATTTCTATCTCAAGTTATCTTCATTTTTCCATTATGTGTGATTTTCTTTGTAGACATAGGCCAGTTGTATCCAAAAAGTAGAAGTAGGACAACAATGTGGGTCAGTTAGAAACTTCAAGTTACTTAGAATATCTGAATACTCTTCACAAGTCAGTTGTGGCTTCTACCCTGGGGGCGTATTAATGATAGCTAACCTGGGCTGAATGATTATTAAGAGGCAGACATTGAACTCAGTAATTAACCTACATTATTTTAATTGCCTTGAAAATTCTATATGATAAATACTACCTTCCCCAGGTTCACAATTGGTGAAAGAGATCTAACTTCTCTTTGAGTCAGATATGTTAGAGTATCCAAAATATTTTAGAGAAGTGATATGGCCTGATTTATGTTTTGTACAACTGTGGAATGTCTAATCATACAAATTCATAAGAATATTTAAATGTCAGCAGTAAAATATTTGGATGTGTACAGTAAGTGCAGCAATAGAGATTTTATTGTCTTCATGGTAATTAGATTAAATTTTGCCACCAAGCAATTTTGAATAAAACCTACAAAATCTTTCAGTTGTCATAACATTTTTGAAAGCGCCCAGAAACCTCTCTGGACACGGGAACTTATGCAAGAGATTTTAAGTGGAGAGGTAGAGTGTCTGCCTGCAGGGTGAGAGAGAGAGAGAGAGAGAAAATGAGAGAGAGAAAATAAAGCACAAGAGAGAGAGAGAGAGAGAGAGAGAGAGAATGAATGGCGGTGAAGACATTCTTAAGTAGTTGGATTTCATGGACTAGTAACAAGGGAACAATAACTGACGAGAATGTTCACAGGTTGACAGTGGACCAGACGATCTGGGCTATAAAATGGTTTGGGAGGTTCTGAATACTAGTGGCAGCTGATGCCAAAAGTTCAGGTTTCAGAACTGCAGATAAAGGGTACTATTCTAATGTGAATTTACAGAAAAACCTCCCCAAGACTAGCAAATGGTCATTCATTTCCAAGGCATTTCAAACCTTGTGCCCTGTCCCCAAGATCCACAGTCTTCAGGTTCTGCATCACTGCCCTGGAGAAGTATGGTACTTCTAAGTTCAGGGTTCTTCCAGTCTTTCTCTCACCTGGAGTCAATCCCTGTTTTGGAGACTACAAAATGTTTGTGATTTTGAGCAATTTGCTAACCCCTTTGATGCTTAGGTTTCCTCATTTGGTAAGTATGAATAACTTCGTGCAAATGATTTCCATGAAATTAAATATGACAATTCTTTTAAAAGACATATTCAAAATTAATGATAAGCAAAAAATGCTTTTGTTTTTTTTCAACAAATAAATGTTGAGAAAGTTGCTGAAAAGTCTTCCCTTTTATCATATATTCTCAAAAGAAGAATCAGGGCTGCGGTATAGCTCAGAAGTAGAATGCTTGCCTAACCCACCAAAGGCTATGGTTGTATAGCAACAGGAGGACACACCAAGAAAAAGATATAGTAGGCATGTTGTGTTTTAAAAAGTTTTATGTGTATGTTTCACAGAAAAAAATGTAAAATGTCACGTAATGTATCTTTCTGATTTCTTATACATGTATTTGTATTTCATGTGTGTGTGTGTGTGTGTGTGTGTGTGTGTGTGTGTTGTAGTGTGTGTTGTGATATGGAGGATGCACAGAAAAAGGAGGCAATGTTATTTCCTACTGCCCTCACTTACTCCACCAGTCTCCATTGCTAACACCAACTTTAACTTGAGGAAAAAGCAATTAGCTTTGTGGTTCAAACAGCAAATAATTATTTTGTCTTGAGCCATTTAATGATCTTTGGTACACACACAACACATACATATTTGTATTTTTGTAGATTATAGACTCTGACTTCACTTTCTAGCATTTAAAGTAGTGATCAAAGGATGTCTGTGATGGCCACAGTAACCATAACTCCACCATCTTGTAATACTCCACCAACCTCAAAGTGCTCACCTCAGGAGGCAAAGGGTTTAACTCTCAAGATAACATTTATACCAGATGCTTCATTACCACCAACTTCATTATGTGCCAACTTCCCTGCTAAGAAAAAAAGAATTTACAATGATTTCCACAATGAACAGATTCAACTAATTTACCATTTTAAAGAGAGTCATGTGCAATCCCTAATTTCTGGGAACATCCTTAATAACTATAAGGAATATTGGTTGTATGTTTAAAATGTGTAATAAATGTGTGTCCAATTAGATATGATTCTGAACTAATCCTAACTAGAAATTTTGTGTATTTATTTTTATATTTTTTCTTTATATATATATATTTGTAAAATATAAAAGAGAATGATTTGAGTACTACATAGCTGCCACAAAGAAGGCTTAATGTTGTCACATTTGATGTATATGGTTTTATAACTGAAGTCAGGGAAACCATGTGACTTTTCTCATTCCACCTTCATTAAGAGACCACTCTCTTTAGTCTGGTCTCAAAACTTTCCCACCAGTAAATCTGTAGTTTTACTCTTTATAAACAATTGTACTATAGTATTGTTTAGTATTATTTGCAAAAACAAATTTTGGAGACAATTGCTTTTCAATGTGGGAATGGACATTTAAATAGATACATGTGTTAATAAATTGTTTCAAATATTCATATCACATTGGAAATGTTTGCAGTACCTAAAATGTTAATATCCTTTGGTTCACTTAAAATTTTTGAGTAACAATACAGGAAGAAGCCTTGCCAGGTATTCTCATAGTGCTGTCTGCATCGTCAAATTGTGATTGAAAGTTGCTTCAAAACAAAGAAGTTCCATGTACTTTCCTCAAACGATAGTCTTTAGAATGACCATTAATTAAAACTGCAAAATTTTGTTTAGACAGAAGAAGTACAATTAGAAAACGCTGACTGTAATCCAACTATTCCATAGGGTAAAAACAATTAATTTACTGTGCTTTCTCCTGTAAGGTAAATTATGCTGACAGAAATACAGTAGCAATTTTATCAACTAAATTTGTGTTTTGCTTAACAAAGCTAGAAGTCATATAATAATGTCCTTCTGGGTGATGTGAGGGCTAAAGTTTAAGTGTATCTTGCTAAATAAGATACACTGTGTATCTCCATGTATGCTGCTGTTTAAATGTTATCCATAAACTCTGCCTTTCTCTAGTTTGAGTTGGAAGAGTTCAGAGAAGCATGCATGCAAAATAAACATTAAGGGAAATATTTTAAATAGTATTTTCCCTTATTTATTTCTGTACTTCTCAATTAATTGGAAAATATATGAGACTTATGCTATCAAATTTTAATTAAAAAGAAAAGAAACCAATTCATAGTCACAAGTCTAGGGAGATCTTTAAATTTTGTGATCAATGAATGCTTATACTACAGAGAAAATGTGCTTATATATGTAGAAAAATACTGATTACATATTTTAGAGGAATGTTCTTAATTATTCACATATAAAAATGCATACTGTATATCAGTAAACTGCTATTATTTTTAACAATGCCCAATAAGTACTAAAATTATATTATGTTGTAGGCATACCTCATTTTATTGTTCTTTTCTTTATTGTACATCTCAGATATTTCACTTTTTAGATTGAAGGTTTGTGGCAATGCTGCATAAAGCAAGATTATTGGTATCATTCAATTGCTTGCAATTATTCTACGCATTTATGTTACATTTTGGCAATTCCTCCAATATTTCAAACCTCTTCATTTTATTACATCTGTTCTGGACATTTGTGATCTGTGATGCTATTATTGTAATTGTTTTAGTGTGGTATACACTGTGCCCATATAAAATGTTGAACTTAAATCAATGTGTGTTGACAGCTTCGCCGCTGGCTGTTCCCACCTCTTCCTCTCTGGGCCTCCCCATTTACTGAGACACAGCAACATTGAAATAGTGTCAAATAATAACCCTGTGATGGCCTCTAAGTGTTCCCATGTATTTCACCTTAAATCAAAAGACGGAAACAATTAAGCTTAGTGAAGAAGGCATGCCAAAAACCAAGATAGGTCATAATCTTTGCCTGTTGCTGCAGTTATCTATATTGTGAATGCAAAATGGAAGTTCTTAGAGAAAATTAAAACTGCTGCTCTAGTGAACACATGGAAGATACAAAAACAAAGCAGCTGTAGACTGATGTGGAGGTTTAGTGATCTTAATATAAGATCAAACCAGACACATACTATCTAAAGCCAAAGCATAATCCAGAGCAAGACCTTAACTCCTCTACTCTATGAAGGCTTAGAAAGGGATGAAGATGTCAAATAAAAGTATGGAGCTAGTGGAAGCTGGTTCTATAGTTTAAGGAAGGAGGATATCTCCACCGCAACTTGAAGCAGTCAGTGCTAATGTAGAAACTGCACCAAGTTTTCTAGAAGCTATAGCTAACATGATTGGTGAAGGTGGCAACATGAAAAAAAAAAATTTCAGTGTAGATGAAATAGCCTCATGTTGCAAGAGAATACCACAGGGGAATTCCAAAGCAAGAAAGGTGAAGTCAATGGAGAAATTCAAAGCTTCAAAGGATAGACTGACTCTTGTTAAGGGCTAATGTACCTGTAGCCTGAAGTTGAAGCCAAGCTTTTTACCACATTGAAATCTTATGCCCCTAAAGAATCATACTCACTCTAAATGTGCTCTATAATTTGAACCACAAGGCCTGGATCACCTCATATTTGTGTACATTTGAGTCCACTGTTGAGAAACATTGCTAAAAAAAAAAAAAAATTCCTTCAAAAGATTCGGGCTCATTGAACATGCACTGATCACCCAAGAAGCTCCGCAGAAGTTGCGCAGATTAATGTTGTCTTCATGCCTGCTAACACAACAGCTACTCTGCAGCCCATGAATCAACTTCCACTCCCATGTTGTATTATTTAGGAAACACAATAAGATGTGTATATTTTTTGACATGATTTTATTTAACATTTAGTATCCTACAGCATAATGTAAACATGAATTTTATATGCACAGGGAAAAGAAAAAAATTTGAATGACTAACTTTCTGTTATTGTGGTAATCTGGAACCAAACACACGCTATCTCCAAGACATGCCTGTTTTATGACTTATTTATATAAACAAAAAGCTGATTTACATTCAGTGTCCCAGCTTGATATGCATTTACATTTCACATCTACTCCTAAAACAAGCTTCACTGTACTGTAAATTATTTAGGTTGTATTTATTTTGGCTAATATTGGGTACTCGACCAAGGTGACTAAACGAAAGATATTATAAAATTTTGTCTATGAAATTTTGGTTTTACTTCCTGATTTAATCTAAGTCTTGCTCTCTTCCTTTTTTCATGAATGTAACCTAGAAGCTTTGAGGGATCTGCCAGCTGGAAGTAGAACAAGAAAAATTATTTGTGCTGTGTTAAACAACAGCACTTAGTGAAGATAGTGTAGTCTTGTGCCAGACTTACTTTCCTTTGACTTATGTTTAAATTTATTCAGAGGGGACTGTATGATTTTCTGTGGGTCTGTAATCATATCCTCATAGTACGCCTTTTGCCAGACAGTTTATGAACTTAAATCCCCTTTGCAACTAAAATTATTTATCAAATAGCCTTCTATTTTCACTGCAGGAAAAAAATTGGTTTTAAGTAATGCACTCAAAAATGGAAAAAATTTCTAAACTCGTTGTAGGTTTATCCTGAGAATATAAGAGAACAGGAAGTTACAGAATTGGTAAAATGTCCTGCTGTGTTTTCTAGTAGGCATTTTTCTCTTTCATTTTTTTCCCCTAAGGAAACTTAACATACTCTCTGAAATCCATACCCATATATTTGGTCAAAAATATTCTCTCATTTGGGAATACTGAATGGAAAATATTAAATATCAAATTTTCTGTGTCAAACATGTGTCAGTAAAGAAATTGTGTGTTCAAATATAAAGGAACTTTTTTTGAACCACTCTAGGGAGTTTGCTTAAAATTAGTGTACAAAAGTTTTAACCTTTAAATAGTAGAATACTTTTGCTACAGAAATATGGAGAATTATTTGTGAGAAAATGCACTTGATGTAAGACTTGCATGATGAAAAAGCATAAATAAAAACAAGCAATATTTAAAATGAGGCTTTTATATACCATGCTGACCCATGAGCAGTCTCTTCACTTATGTGCTATAAATATGTCACAGAGGAAAGGGTTTTTAGTTTCTTAGTTTATTTACATATATTTGCAAAGGCAAATATCTATGTTCTAGTCTATAATATATAGAAAGGAAAATAGAAACACCACATCAAAGTAAGGGAACATTGTGAGTCATGTGTTTGCCTATCATGGGTTTCTTTCCTTCACAAGAACCTAGATATTTCCAGGTGCTGTATAAGCCAGAATAATATGGGTAACTAGCCATGTCCCTTCCACCTACGGCTTACTGCATGGCTGAGGTATGTTTCCAGCTTCTATGGGACTTCCAGGAAGTCTCTTTACAAAAAGGAAGATGTGCCTTTCTGCCTTTCCTCTTAAGAAAAATGGCTGCAAAAGAAAAATAGACAATATAAAGAACCATAGTTAATGATAAAAATGTAAGACCACAATGCTCTTCCTGGAGATCTACATCAGGATTTCACTCATGTACAAAGGAAGTCTATCACGATAAAGTCATTATAATTTTCCACTTTATAGAAGGAAAATATGATTTGAGGCTGGCACAGAACTTGAGATATGAACATTTAGTGTAAAACTAATAATAAAAACAATGTTCACAGTACTTTCATCTGGTGAAAGAGATTATCTATTATGTTTGTCTGTCTCTCTATGTGTATCCATCTGTCTAACTTTATGTTCAAACACTAGTTAATCTGTTACTTGTTGGCTCTTATAAATCAGATAATCTACTAAACATCATATGGCATAAAAAAATTATAAGGATATTCAGAACAGTAATGGCAATGTCCAGAGACTACTCCAACTACATTCCTCTAAGCAGTTTTCTTGGTAAAAACATAAAAAACCTCAGTTGGCTTTGGTGGCATATTCCTATAATTCCAGTGCTGAAGCAGGAGGATCACAAGTTCAAAGTTGGCCTCAGCAACTTTGCAAGGACTTAAGCAACTCAGCGTGGACTGCCTCAAAATAAAAAGAATTCAGTTTAGTGATTAGGCATCGAACCCCTCAAACCCCTCAAACCCCTCCACCCCCAACTTAGGTTCAATCTCAGATATCAAAAAAAAAAAAGGATTAATTAAAAAATCAACTCTATGGTACCCCTCCACTGAGACTGCAGATGTGTAAAACAAACAAAATATGCCATAATTAAGATTAGCAGGAAACAATCATTTTGCTTGACTCAGAAAACTTTAAACAATGTTTCTTGCAGGCAACAACATGGAAAAAATTTTAAAAATTCAAATTATAAACTAGGAAAAGTAATATTTAACAGAAGCTCCAATTCTGTTAATACACAAGTCAACTTATTAATTCTTACATTTGAAAGGAAAAATTATAGGTATTTCACACATGCCTAGAAAAAAATCAAATGGCCAGTAAACATACGAAAGTATTCTCTATTTCGTTTATCCTTATAGAAATAAAAGTTAAAGCAAAACGAGATAGAATATTTCCTCCTTCAGTTTGCCAAAAATATAATTATTTGAAAATATTTAACTTCAAGTAAAGTGTCAATTAAAAGGTACTCCTGTGAATATTCACAGTCAGATGAATAAATACCATAAATAACCTCACATTAGTTGCCATCAGATTTCGCCAACAAATCAATCTTGACCATGTCAAATTTTTTCTCTTAATTACCAAATGAATTTAGGTTTCTGCTTTTAGGACTACTAGGATTTGGGGATTTCATGAAAAGAGTGTGAAGATTGTGGACTAGAATTTAAAAATGACATCACTTCTATTGTGTATCCAAATATTTTAATAATGGGAGTGTTTTAAACAAAACAGAAGATAATTAAATATGTCCTAGATATAGTAAGTAAAAAATAATCTGCAAATCATTGGACACATTAATAAAACTGACAGTAATGGTTTATAAGGAAAGAAAATGAATTCACCTAATTCCAACATGATGGATTTAATCAGAGAAGGTTATAGAAGATTTAGATCTGATGAAGGACTTTAAAGATACAGTGATTCTACTCAGAAATCAGCAAATGCAGACAGATACTTGTCCACCAGAGCGCAGAGTCAGAAGGGAGAGTGTTGCTAACCAACTGAAGATCTGTGACATTGCTTTTCACTTCCATCCCTGGTGCTGAGCAGGAAACCAGAAGCCACACTGGACTATCAGTAAGAGGTAGTCCCTTTGGGTACACTGCAAATTCTGTACTTGCACCAATAACATGTGAACCCAGAAAACCCTTTACCTTGGTAGTCACTTAAGCACAGGATTCTGAAACACAATATGGAATGATTTTCTTACTCCTTGGTTTTTAATTCATTGTCCACACTACAAGAAAGCAGTGAATAAGGGATTCCAGTAAATATACTTACCAGGTTTCTTTGACTCCTTTTGTGCTTATCAGAAGACAAGAAAAAGTGTGTGACAGGCAAGACCCACATCTCCAAAAGGCATTCTCTTCAACAATACTTCAACTTCAAAACAGCAAGATCGATAGCAATTTCTTCAAAGCTATCATAATTTTAAGTTTCTCTAGTTTGAAAATGTGCTCTAATCCACTTTCCACAAATAAGAGGTAAACTGTTTCATCTAACCTTTATTTATTTGAGGCAAGGATAATTTTTTCCCGGTATAGTCACAACACACCTGAATAGTCTGTCAACTAAAGGCCCACATTCCAACAATACCACCATCAATACTCCTGTATGAAGAAATCACAGGGAAGGAAAAAGAAGAAAAAGTGAACTGATTTATAAACAAACAAGCACAGACATTGAAAGGAAGAAAGAATCACATTTTAGTTATATGACTTGGGTAAAAAATATGAATTGTTTTGGAGCATTAGTATGTATTTTTTCTTTTGGTAAAATAATCGTATTTCTGTCTACAGATCTTATATCCAGTGGTATTGCTGAATTTGCCTATAAAAATTCTACTAGTTTTTATTTAGAATTTTTACTTAAAGAATTTTTTGTAATGCTTATAAACACAATAATTTTATTAGAAAATAAAATAGCTTATTATTGGTTTCTCTTACTGGACAACCAGGACAACATTGGATAATAGGGATAAGAGTGGCTTTTTTTTTTTTTTTTTACTGATTTCCAAACTCAGTAGGAAATAAATCAGAATTTCTCCTAGGAATACGATATTCTGTATTTTTACATTTAACAGATCAATAAATTTTCCTTCCATTCCTGGCTTTCTCCTTTTTTTTTTTTTTTGTCTTTATAACATAGAGGTGCATTAATTCGTTTAAAATGGTTATTTTGTACCCAAATAAATAATTAGCTTTTATCCATTGATCTATAAATGATGGATCACAATTGCTTGCCTAGAGTTAAACCAACTTTACTATTAAGTATTATTCTGTCATTAAATAACATTTTCATGTTCTTCATGTTCTTTTACAATAGAATTTGTTCGCATTTTTTTCTAGACATTTAGTGCCTATAATCACCAGATAGTCTGTAATAGTTTAAAGATTTTTTCACCTTCCTTGACATAATTTTGTTATCAATGTTCTATCAACCTCAAAAATGTGACTTACATTTTCTGGAATCTAATAGTCTTTAAAATTTTTGGAAGAACTTCCTTGTGAGATAATTTGAGACTGATCATTTTCTAGCTGGAAATATTGATATACTCAATGTTTTGAGTAGCTATAATCAGTTTAATTGTAATCATAAATTTAGTGATCAATTTTGATTATACTTATTTTTCCAGAAATGCTTTCAAATTATTTGAATTTAACATTTCTTATGATTTTTTTAAGAGTGACATGACAGTAAGTATAGTAATATACATTTTTAAATTTTGATAATGGAAATTTATACTGTTTTAATTTTGTTTAATTCTCTTGAAAAGTTTTTGTTTTTTTCAAAGTAATAGTGCTTGTTAATTTTCTACTTTTGGCTTTTGCTATCTATTTGAAAATGTACTTGCTTTTATCTTTATTCTCTTCATTATAGTTTTTACTTCAATTTTAGTACTTTTTCTAACTTCTTCAGATGGAGGTTTTGATCACTAAATTCCTAATATTTTAATGTACAAATTTAAAACTATAAATTTCCATTCAAATAATAGTATGGTTTGACGTACATAAGTTTGATATGCTGTATTTTATTAATATTCAGTTCAAGATAATCCTAGTTACAATAGTCTTTTTTCCATATACTTATTTTGTAGAATTGGGTTTTTGAGTGTTGCGTTCCCTGCCCGCAGAGAAACACGACACCTGCTGTCCTTCTGCTTCTATTGTTTCTTTTTCTTATCCTATTTCTCCCCCAGCAGGGAAGTTACAGACCTTATATAGGTAAAACCACCAATCAAAGGAGAGCACATGAGGGAAAAGCGTGGACAGATACAGAGAGCCACGCAGGGCATACCGAGATCATGCGTTGTGCATGAGACCAGAGAACCAGTCATAAAGACTTCCTTAAAATGATGTCAGATGTTTGTGCAAAAGTTAACTGCTCTGGCTCACTGCCAGGCGCCATCTTAGCCACACCTAGGGCCAGGGGTCCCGGGTACCCCGACATTTGAGTTCCAAACATTTGTCTTTTTTTCTTTCTATTATTTTTGTTGTATTAAATTTACTTGGCAGAGCACACTTCTGTAGGAATTCAATTTTTATTATTACTTAATTTCACTTTTGATGAGTTTTTAAATTATATTAATTAAATTTATAATTATTGTAAATTTATCAATTATTTTATGATTAATTTATAATTGATGTAAAAACATGGAAATGGTACACATTTATGGATTAATATGTGACTTTTTAATATAAGTATACATTGTGTAATGTTTAAATCTTGTAAATCTTAGCTATTTCCTCAAATATTTATTATTTCTTTACAATGAAAACAGTCCACATTCTAAGTTTTAAAAATACACAGTGCACTATCAGTATCTATAGTCACTTTACTATGCAATAGCACATAATACCTTCTTATGCAATTTAACTGTTAAGTTGGTGCCCATTGATGTATTTCTCCCCATCCCTTCCTTTACCCCTACTTTCCAGGCACTAGTAACACTGTGTCACTCTCAACTTTCACACAAGGTCAGTATTATTAGATTCTACCTATGAGTATAATCATGCAATACTTGTCTTTCTGGGCTTGGCTTATTTCATAACATCGTGATTTCCAGTTCCATCCCATGGTGAATGAAAGGACAGGACATTCTTTTTATGAATGAATAATATTCCATTATGGGTTGTTGGGGGCTCTGCCAGCCAGAACGGCACCTGATCACATCGGTGGTGGGGAGGTTAATTGACATAAGCACACTCAGGTGATTTATCACTGGCCATATTCAGTTAAGTCCTCGCGCACAATGCATGCACAGGTGTTCCCTAGCGTGCCTGATCAGGCCTACTCGTTTTAACCCTTGCCATGATAGGGCAACTGGCGTGGCCCCGCCCTCCGCCTCCTGGAGGGAATATAAGTGGGCAGTGGGCGGGGATGTGACAGTGAGAGCAGCAGCTAGCAGAAAGAAGCGGAGTAGAAGCCACTAGCAGAAAGGAAGAAGAAAAGGCAGCAAGCAGATAGAAGCAGCTCGCAGAGAGAAGCAGCAGGCAGTGGGGGAAGGCAGATCAGAGAGCGGAGATTTGAGAACACACCTCTAGATCACAGATAGGTAGATCACAGTACACGGGAAAGCATCACTAAGAAGTACCTCAGATAGACGCACTCTTAGTTCACAGGATGCAGGACGCACCTTTAAGAAGAAGTGCAGAACTAAGAAATAAATCTCTGATAAGCGTAGAAGCCTCTCTTTCTCTAAAACTTTCTCTCTAAGCAAAGTCTCTCTAATGATAAGCAAAGTTTCTCTTCCTCTAAGCAAAGCCTATCTTTCTCTCACAGTCTCTCTTCCTCTATAAATTAGTGAATATAGGAAAAATAGTTTATTTCCAGGCCCCTCCAATAAATACCTGCGCAATTGTTGCCGCGGGCGGCGACAATGTGTATGTACCACCATGTCTGTATCTATTCATCAGTCACTTTGGTTGCTTCTGTTTCTTGCCTATTCTGAATAGTGTTGTGATAAACATGACAGCACGGATATTGAAATTGAAGATGACGCAAGAAAAACCTTGACATACCTCCCATGTTCATGCAGTCAAAAAATAATATTGTTAAAATGTTCATGCACACAAATCATTCTGTAGATTCAATGCAATCCCTATCAAAATGTTAACAAACATTTTTACAGAATTAGAAAAAACAAAGTAAGTTGTACAGTTTGCTTGGAGTCACAAAAATTAAAAGAAAACTGAATAGAAAATATAGAGTTCTCCTATACCTGCTATACTCAGAGATGCACAGCCTACACTACACTATGGGGATGCTACATCATTGGCATCTGACACTTGAGTGGCACATTTACAAAATTTGATGAACTTACTCATCGTCATCACCTGAAGTCCACATATCTAGGTTTCACCCTTGATGTTGTAGATTTTATGGGTTTAGACAAATGTATACTGATATATCCACCATTTAGTATCATACAGGATAGATTCTCAGCCCTAAAAGTATCATTCTCTACACAATACCTATTTATTCATCCTTTCAACCAATACCCTGGCATCCACAAATCTTCTTACTGTATCCATAGTTTTGCCATTTACAGAATTCCATATAGTTGGAGTCATACAATATACTTTCTTTTTAGATTAGCATTTTTCACTTAAAATATGCAAATAAGTTTACTGCATGTTTTTTCATGGATTTATAGCTCATATCTTTTTAGTCTTAAATAATATTCTATTATCTGTATGTATCCTGGGTTATTTTTCCATGTGTCAGAGACATCTTGGTTGCTTCTAAGTCTTGGGAATTATGATTAAGCTGCTATTAATGTCCAAGTTAAGGTTTTTGTGTAGAAGTAGTTTTTAGTTCATTTTGGTTAATATTAAGGGACATGATTGCAAGATAATATGGTAAGCTTATGTTGAATTTTATAAGAAATTTCTGAAGTGGTAATCTGTTTCTGTTCCAGTTTGTGTTCTCACAAAAACAGATGAGCTTCTGTTGCTGCACCTCCTCACCAACGTTTAGTGTTGTCTGTGTTAGGATTCTGGCCACTCTAATGTGTGTGTAATGGTTTCTCATTGCTGTTTTATTTTCTATTTTTTTAATATAAGAAATTGAACATCTTTTCATAAGGTAATACTTATATCCATGGTTAAGGTGTGTGTTCAGGACTTCTGTACATTTTTAACCAGGTTGTGCATTCTTTTTTATTCTGTCCAGCTTTGTGGTATAATTGAAAAATAAAAATAGTATATATGTATGAAATACAGAGTGATGTTTTGATACACATAAGCATGGTGAAGTGATTACCATGTCAAAAGAAAAACATATCATCTTTATATAGTTACCTTAGTGTGTGTGTGTGTGTGTGTGTGTGTGTGGTGAGACCATGAACAATCTACTGTTTGAGTAATTTCAAAATATAATACAGAACTATTAATTAAAGTGACCATGCTATTCATTAGGTTTCCAGAACCTATCCATCCTCATTAAATGAGAAATCTTAACTTTTGACCAAAATCTCCTTATAGTCCCATCTCCCAGCCTTGGCAAACCATACTTCTATGTTGAAATTTTGGAAAAAACATATGTCATACTCTTCTTTACTCTTTGACATGAACTTCAGAAGAAATTTGGATATCATATAAGTGTCAATTAGTTCAAACTTGATGATTCTTGCTACGTATTTAGAGTTTTCTTTTGTTTCTATTGTCACTTAATGAGATTTCTGCATTAATAACCTCAACTGCATTTAGAGTATTTCTGTCTAACCCTTAAACAATTCTGTAGTTGTTGCTTTAAATATTTTCAGACTATTTTATTGAGTACATACAAAATAGGATTTTAATATCTGCTTGACTTTTTACTCGAACATTAAAAATATCTTTATATCTGGAAATGCTTCTTGTTTTGAAATGTACACCCTCTGATATTAATGTAGGTACACATGATATTAATGTAGCTACACTGGATTCATTTTTGTTAATGTTCCCATATTATGTATGATTTCATGCCTTGTTTTTCAACCATTCTCCTTATATTAATATGACTTTTTAATATGCCAGCAGGTGCTTAGATATTTGGTTTTTTCCTTAAGTACTTTGAAAATATTTAGTTTTAATTGCAGTCTGTAGTACCTTTTATGAAATTAAGACATTTTTGGTTTAAATGTATCATCATTTCCCATCATTCTTCATTTGCACAAAAATTTTACCTTTTTAATGAAATAATATTTAATATATTTTATATATATATACATACATACGTATATGTGTATTCTTACTTGCTATTTAAAGCTGATTTCATTTTTGTTTCATTAAACATACAATCCCACACATTATATTTGTTCTTGATTTTTTTACAATTAAATTCATCCTCTTTTACTTTCTAAAAAATTCAAGTATGCTATAATTTTTCATCTTCATTTATTTTGTCTTCTGTTTTCCACTCATATATTACATTTCCGCATATATTTTAAACTTCGTAGGTTGTTGCTATTTTAGTTTAGAGTAGTACATGGGTACTGAAATATATGTGTGTGTGTGGTGTGTTTGTGTAGTGTGTGTGTGTGTGTTTGTGTGTGTGCATGTTTGTGTGTGCATGTGCTCTGGGGATTGAACCCAGGACGTTGCTTATGCTAGGGAAGAGCTCTACCTCAGCTACATTCAGTCTTCATATTTTAGAATTTTTCTCTATATTTGTAATCTCTAATAATTTTCTTTTGTTCCTTCTTTACAGTGTTTATACCCAGAATAATTTCCTTTCTACATAAAAAATGTGCTTTGGTGTAGCTTTGCTGGTGATAATTTCATTCCACATTGTTGATGTATGAAAATACCTTTGATTATCTTCATTTTTGGAGTATATTTCTTTATAAAAATTCTTTTTAGGCCATTAATGTCTTACAACACTTTCAAAGTGTATTTTTATTGTATTCTTATCTCAACTACTCTTGTTTGGAAATTAGCTGTCAGTCCTATTATTGCTTCTTTTTAATAATGTGTCTTTTCATCCTTCTGCTTCTCAGGGATATTTGTTTTTGCTGTTTTTAGCAAAGTAACCTTTGTGTGCTTCATTGTATGTATCCTGCTTGCATGTTGCTTTGTTTTATTTTCAGATCTCTTTATATATGTAGATTTAGTTACTTTTGTCAGTTTGAGAAAATTATTATTGTCCCTCATCATTTTTCAGTTATTATTTCTGATTCTTAACCATTTTTCTTTTGTTTGGAGCTTGATTAAATCATATCATCACAATCTATGTTTCTTAATTATTATCACATACTTAAAGTCCACTTTAGGTGCAGCCATTCATCTTGATCTAAATTTCACTGCGCTTGTTCCTTCTTCGACTGTGTCCAGTCTATTTTTTTTTATTATTATTATATACAAATGGGATACATGTTGTTTCTCTATTTGTACATACAGTCAAGGCATACCATTTGTGTAATCATACGTTTACATAGGGCAATGATGTTTGATTTTTTTTTTCCTTCCCCCCCACCCCTCCCACCCCTCTTTTCCCTCTATACAGTCCTTCTTTCCTTCAGTCTATTTTTAAATCAACCTATTAAATTCACATTTTAGTATTAAATTATTTATTTCTAAAATTCTTATTTGACTTGTATTATGTTTCCTTTGGTGAAATTGAAGCCAGAATTAAGGACAGGTAGTTAGTGTAGAAATAAGGGATCGGGTCAAATCAAGGAAATGAAGCCATGAAGCCATCTGCCTCTGGAAGTTGGAGACTGCCCCTGGAAGAATGGAATGTCAAGGATCTCTGAAGCCCATTGATTACCAAATTTACCTGCCTTTATCAAGGACTGCAAGCAGGGAGCTGCTAATTAATGCCCCCTGGGCCCTTACCTGCCTGAATAACCTTGACCCTCCCCTGCCCATGGCTTCTCACTTAATGCAAAACAGGCCTAATCATGTAGGCGGGAAGGAGAGATAAGGGGGGAGAGAACTGGAGAATAAAAGAGACTTTAACCTATAAAAGATGTAGGGTGCGCTCACTTCTTGGGTCTTTAGAACATCAGCCATGGCCCCCTTCTTCCTGCCGGGAGTAGTCTGTATTATTACCTTTAAATAAAACCTGCTTAATATGCTTGCCTTGGCGTGCTTCTCTAGTGTTCAATCTTCAACATTAGAAGGAGCAGAACTCGAGACCGGTAAACGGCGGTATCAAAATTCTCTGTCATTGTACTTGAATATTTAAATCATGATAATTTTAATACATCGTCTGTCTTAATTGTGGGTATGGACCATTATGGTATTCATTTGTTCTGATTTTTGTTAATTTTGTTTCAAAGAAAAAAAATTTCCATGCCTCTTTTCCAAATGAAATTTTGTAAACTTGTGTGTGAAAAATTATACAGTGTCTTGATGATATTGTTTATCTCAGCAGAAGATTTACCCTTTTTTCACCCTGGTTAGAGAACGGGAAAAAGGGCCTTACTCCAATTACTATGGAACATATCTGGTTTGTGCTTTACACCTGAGTTTGACTCCTAATTGAAAGCCCGGATGTTTACAAAGGCTTCTCCTCTTGACTGGTCACTGAACCCTATGTTTCTCTCTCCCCAGCTATAAGGCTGCTGAGTCTCTGCTTAGCTTTATAGTTTCTAGCAGCTGTTTTATATTTTCTTTACCTGAGTCATCACCTATGCTTAGGCAGTGGAAAAGCTGAAAAATGTCTTACAGAGATATTGTGCTCAGAATGTGAGGGTCATTTCTCTACGGTTTGCTTTTCTCCTAGGATACTGCCCCGCATTCTCAGTTGTTTGGAAGCAGTAAATTTCTGTGATTGTTTTCACAGTCAAGGGACTGCTGCAAGCACAGGGTAGCTTCTCTGTCTGCCCCATGCCCTGCACCTAGAATTGACTAACATCTCCAAAGAAAAAAGCCGCAGTGAATGTGGGACTCACCTCAGTGCATTACTCTGCCCGGTATGAGTCTGGCCCTCGAGTTCTGGCAGCCTTTGTTGTTTTATAAATGCCCTCGGTGATTTTTTAATATTTGATTCATCTTTTGTAGTTCATTTCAGTTGCAGGTTAGTCTCATGCCAGCTACACCCTGCTGAAATAGGTTTTTGTGATCATATCAGCCTTTTCACTTTAATTTTTAAGTACCTTTTCTCACACACACACACCACATATATATACATCTTTATGTATGCATTATGTGTAAATTATATACTGCCTATGTACAGTATGCACATTAGTTATTCATATGTATTTATGAGCCAATAGCTTCTATTTAGAGTTGTGTAAAAGAATGATCAATTTTTACAGGTAAATATGGGTTTAGGATTCTTCAGGATTTATTCCAAGCACATTTTTGCCCCACAGGTCTATTAATTGATTCAGAGTCCATGTTGTTGTTATTGTTTGTAAAAGCACAATATTGTGCTATCTTGAAATTTGTATTCATATTGGCCAAGTAAATAATTTTATGTGTATCATTAAAATGCTAAATGGGTGTGCATGAAAATAATGAAGAGTTTTGACTTTGACTAAACAAACTTTTAACAATATCACTTGGATTTTATGAATCAGATGAAAATTTCAAAGCATTTCTTAACACTAATTTTTCACTCTGAATTCTCTGATAAGAATGATATTAAACTGAAATCAAACCATTATTTGTGAAAGTTTTCTGATAATTAAGCCCTTAACATTAACAGTTATTGTTTCACTTTGCATATGTGAAAGAAAACTGGGAGAAATGAGCAATGTTGAGGTAGAACAGTCTTAGATGAAAAGTCTTAAACAGCTTTAGATGTAAAGGTTGGTTCATAGGGTAAGAAATAAACCTTCTGCTGTTGCAACTGTTAAATCAGCACTTTAGGGCACATGTTCCTAAAATAAATTTTTGTTTCTGAAGTACATGATGGCATTCCTTAATTAGCAAGTGTCACCTGGTTTTCATCTTGTCAGGATTATCAGCGCAGCACCTAGAATGAATGATAGCTTTCTCAAACATTTTGTTTCTAGTTACAAATCATCGAAGAATATCTGAATTAAATGAAAACCTGTACTTATGTGTTGCATTAATTTTCATTTTTTCTTTTAAAATTTTTGAGCATTTTGATGACAGATATTATTGCCAACCAAAGAATACAAATCAATAGTAAATTGTGTAGGTAGATTTAGATTTAGAATATTCAGTAAAAGACAAAGCAGTATTGTAAACCTTTGGACTGTTCCCTATGTGCTTTACATAATGATGCCATATTATTGTTTCTTGCACTATTTTCCTAACTCCTAACTTATAATGCTCCTGGTTTTCCAATGGCCCACTGACTGACAATCAAGTACCCATTTTCTCCTCACAAACCAAAGTAGAGGCTATGATACCAATCCCTGATAAGGTAGCATTGTACTTCTATGATCCCTAAAGGACTACTGGGTCCTTAGCTTTCCCTGATAGCTTGTGTTGTGGAACACATATGTTTACCAGTGAGTACCCAAGTTCACACATGCAAAAAGGAATCTTAGCTATGATGCTTATGGGGAAAGTCAACAGGAGATAGATAACTTTTCACTCCCTTTCTTTAGATTTAACGATGTGTTCTCATGGGACATCATTTTACTATACATGGATTCACTAATGCCTATCATAGATGATGATAAATACCACCTCAGAAACTGAAAACGGAAATGACAGGTGCAACAAATATTCCCAGTCTGTTTAATGCAAGTGTAAATAAAATATTTTGCAAAATCTGAGAGGTATTTGTCAAATGTTAAACTGGAGGTGAAAGAAATGGTGGATATAAACCAGATGATCCCAGGCAGATGATGATGTATAAGTTATGAATGAAATATATATAAAATATGATTGTGAAATATTTGGCATCATTTCCATCACTGTCCCAGAAAAGATGAAAACATGCAAGATTATCTCCATATTCACATTTATATACAATATATTCATAAGGACTATTATTAAGAAATTAATTCAAGGTAACTATTTGGCAGTTACATGGCATCTTCAATATCATTTGTTAAATATGTTACTAAAGACCTAATAGACAAATACACTTACAATAAGCACATATCAGCATCAATGTGAGACTAATTTGAAATGTATTGCAAAATAACATTTTTTTTATCAATTTGCACTACAGCAGTAGAAAAGCTAGCTATCTAAGATGGAATATTTTGAGAAAATATAATGAGCTAAGCATGAACAAGCAAAGGTATAGGAAAACCACAAAGAATAGTGTAATACTTCTAAGTTGGTAAAAATGGATGTGCTTACATTTCAGGGCAAAAGGAGATAAGGTTTGGAGTAGACCCAGGAAAACAGAAAGAAATTAAAAAAAAAAAAGAAACATGAGAAAGGTAGCATACCAGAAACTGTGTCCTTTGGTCCAAGGATAAAATTCATGACATAGAAGAAATGGTGGCTAAACACTACTTGCCCTATGGGTGGAGTAGTGCACACCTATAATTCCAGGTGTTTGGGAGGATAAGGCAGGAAGATGACATGTCTGAGGCCAACCTGGACAATTTAGGAATCCTGTTTTAAAATAAAATATAAGAGGACTGCGAGTAATTCAGTGGTAGGGTGTCCCTGGGTTCAATATTTCCCAAGTACCAGGGTGGGGAAATGGGGGTGGAAGGAATAACTAGCAACATGTTGCTTCTTCCTTTTTACTTAAGAAAATATGTTATAGATTTTACTTTGATTTCTGTCTTTGCCTCTGGAAAAAATAATTAAAATAATATTTCTCATGCTTATTTATTCACAGGTCCCATTTTTAAAAAGCATTCTCAAATCATAAGAACAATGAAGGATGAATTACACAATTTTTAATCAAAAGTCTGATCATTGAAAATCAATATTTTAACTTTTTAATCATTATCCGGAGTTACACTTATGGGCATTTTTTTAATAATAATTATTTTAGTATCCAAACCAAAAATACAGAGGCATTCTTGACACTCACCTGTAGTTAATTTTGTAGGCCATATTTTTTTTAGTATATATAATAATCTCAGAGAAGACCAAACTCAGACAAATTCTAAGACCATGATAAAATGAGATGAAGCAAGGCCACTTGATGAATTTATCTAAGCACAACCAAAAACTATGTGCCCTACCACACACAAAATAACAACTTCCTATCCTCACAACACCAACTACACCTATTTTTTTAACCCACTCATAAAATCGCCCCACCTTCTAACGTTATCCAATCTAGAACAGAAGCCTAATTCCTTAGACCTTCTCCCCATAAAACTATCCAAAGACCAAATCCAGTAATAAATTCTAACACTCTCCTACTGCAATGCCTGCCAGTTCCCTGGAGTAGGCAGTCTCTCTTGCTGCAAAGAATAATAAATCCAATTTGTTGAACTACAGCTGTGTTCCTGGTGGTCTTTGACTGAAGGTCAATGATGATTTTTCCCCATATAAAGAAATTCCTCTGCACCTTAATAATTACTTCCATTCTATCATGACTTTCTTAAAATGATACAATAGATATTTTTTAAAAAAATCCTAGTCAATATCGTCTTTATAAGATCTATTATATCTTTAATGGTAACACGGGGACATTTTTAATGTAAATAAATTATAATCAGTAGCAAATATTTTAAAAGGACAAGTGCTAAAACCATTTTAATAGCTGAAATTATAGGTTAATTATCCAAATCCCCTGATAATATTCATTGCTTGCAGGTATGTTTCACTTCAGTGGAAAGTGGTTTTAATTGTAGAACAAGAAGACAAGCAATTAGATGTCTTCCTAGAGGACATTTTACAATTTTACAACCTAATCTTTATATCAAAATAGATCTAAGGGAAAAGAAATACTTGGATGGTAATGAGAATTATATTTCAAATGGTTAAACCAATATATTTCCAAAAATAGATTCTTGAATTCACATATAAAACATTTATGAGTTGAATAATATACATTTTTAAAATTATCTGTACATTTGGAATATTTTCAGATTTCACTTCCATGTTCGATAAACTAGAAAATATGTAGATTTTTTGTTAACACATGCACTGAGCTATTGCACTGAGGAATTTTTGACAGATATAATTTGAAAAAATTAAAAATTAAAATGCATTTTTACAAAAACATATAAAGGTACAGAAAAACTAATCTATTCGAAAGCTTGTACCTGAAATAGAGATTCATTAATTATTTACCATATGCAATTTAAGTCATTTATTTAACCTCTTTTAATCTAAGTAACTTTACCCTGTAATAAGGATTTTATTTGTTAATTCATAGATAATCTTTTTACTATGGAGGTGGTGTTCATGTTATTACTGGTGAGTCTTTTTTTGTGTTTCCCGCCCTCCTGGACCTGTGTCTCTGGGTATTATTTAAGGTAGATCTATCCACCAGCAGCTGGTCAAGGTGGTGCATGCTTGTGATTCCAGATAGTCATGGGAGGTTGATGTTGGAATATAAACTTAGTGCTGCCTTGTCTCAAAACAAAAGGCTGGGGTTACAGCTCAGTGATAAAACCCTTGCTTAGTATAAAAGAGGCCATGGGTTCAATTCCCACTTTGAGGGGGAGGGGAGTAGACACCAGAATCCACCAGAACATATTTAGAATGGTTTTACTTTCTGGGTGCTTTAATAGGGCATCACAGTAGTGAGGTTTGGGTTTTCCCAAATCATGTTTTCCTCCAAACAACTATGGCAAAACATGAGTTAAAATATGCCACAATGCATAAGTATAGAATCTAGTTATTGCTCATTCATAATAAGACATTTATTAGGAGAAACAGAATAGTGGTCTGCAAAGATGTTCGGGATAAAACTTTTACACTTGATGCAGACTCTGCCCTATTAGTAGCCCTATTCTATGAAGTTTTGTATCTTTTTCCCAGAAATGGCTTCATTGTAGAGCTAATGGGGATCCAATGGGGATGCTAATGATAGATTAGCTTATTTTTATAGACTTTTTCCCTCATTTTTAAGCCATAACCAATTGTGAAGGGGATGTTCCTATTTTCCAGAGCAAACAGAACAGTCTGAGTGATGTTCTCTGGATAAGATATTCAGGTCTGCTGGTTAAGACTGTCGGTACATAGTAAGTTTCCCACAATTTAATTCCCTTATGAAAAAAAAAGAGAGAGTTATTCCATAGCATATATTTCATGATTAACTTGCCTTCTGTTTATTTTACTCTTCCTTAAAGATCATGTTGAAATGTCAAGGCTATTCTGGACTAAGTAACACAATTCTTTTCTTGGCTCTCCAAGTTAGCTTTGATGCTTTCTCATTAATGGATATGAAAAATATGTTAATAAAATTCTTATCACTTAACAATCTTACCTTTGACATGTAAACACAAACATTTTTGAATCATTTGTGCCAGTTTCTTTAAAAACTCTCAGTTGAAACTTAGAAACATTTTAGATGCCATTTTATAATCTTCATTTTATAGATGAGGGAACAAAGATAAAGAGATTAAATAATTTATGCTGATCTACATAATATTAAGCAACCCATGTGAGTTTGTAAAGTATATCTGTGAAAAGTATACATATTCACCTTTTATTATTCTATCCTGCCTCATTAAGAATGTTTATAAATATTCTGGTATATTCAGAACTCTGAAATAAACACACTATAATATAATCCGCTATGTGACATATATGTGCATATATATACACATATGTTCATGTATATGTAAATTAGCATGTATATAATCAATTAGAGGCACAGTTTTTATTCAATATTCGTGTAATAAACAAGTGCTCTCAAATGAGTTTTTGAATACCTTAGCCCCTTTCAATGACCAAGAGCATTATTTTGTTTTGTTTTATTTATGTGAAATCTTGAACTTGTGCTTTTTAAATTTGTCTCTCAGTATTTGTAATAAGTGTACACAATTATGAAATAACTGACTTTTTCAATTATAATTTATATAAACTTTATTTTTATAAAATGATTATTATTCCTGAGAAGCCAAGAGCATTGAATTCATTTTCAATTGCATTCAGTATCAATTAGCAGTTATACTAAAGTTAGCAAAATAGGCCAAATGGGTTCATTTAAATTTAAATCTGGTGATATAATTTTCCAAGGAGTCTAACAAGATAAACAAAAAAAAATATATTGAAATTTTCCATATACCCCACAAAAGACAAAAGTGGTAACAATTTTCCAAGTGAATAAAATCTCAAATTTTTTGACAGTGAGCTAAGTGCTCATTTATTGTTAATCTTTATAATGACATGATGATGTAGGTGTAAATAACTTCAGTTTGGAAGAATAAACTGAGAATTCTGTTAGGAATCTGAAGGCCATAATTTATATACCTTGTCATTGTCCACATAACTGGAATGTGTTGACTCAGGTTTGAACCAGGATACTCAAGTAACGCTAAACCCTATACTATACAGTCCTGCACATGACTGAAACTGACTTTATATTTTTTTCATTAAAACTGTATTGTAGTCTAGAAATTTATTAGGTGCTTGTTCTCCACAATAAGCTATAACTTTATGTGTAATTTTAAAAGTATCTTCAAGATAATAGCATAACAGTTACATTACACAAGTTCCTTGAGAAATGGATGAACAGTTTTGTATAAATTCACTGATTTAATAAAGCATGATAAGGTAAATATAGACAAAATAAAAAGTGCTTCAAGTAATATGAAAGTAGACGACCAGAAGTGCCTTTTCTGGCTTCTCAGTTATACTTTTCCAAAGCTGACTTTCCATTTGTCTTGAGCACCTATATCTCTATGCCCAAGATTAATAACATATTTAAGGGAGTTGAGGAAAGAAAACTGCCACTCCCTTTTCCAAGGGCAAATATAATTCATTTTTCCAGCAACAGGAGGAGATTTTGTATTCTTGTAAAAGAGGTGGTAATATTTTATGAAATGAATAGAGAAATCAGTACATATTTCCCTGTGGAATTTCACAAAGGCCATTTCACCCCATGAGTCAATGAATAATAAAATTATTTTATAGTTCTTTGTGTTCAAGAGTTTAATGTTAATTTTAAACTTAGGAACTGGTAAGAGGATATTAATCTAAACTCTTCCAATTTCTCATCATTTCTTCCCATGAAGCAGTATTTAACTTTTTTTCTCTTTAGAAGTCTTTTATGAAAATGAATATCCATTTTATATTAGCATAACCTTTAAACTTCGTGAGTTGATAAAGTACAAAGCTTGATTTTTATGCTGACTTCAGAAGTAACTATATCTTATGAGAAAGTTTTCTCACTCAGCGTTCTCTGGGGTTTCACGACCTTTGAGAATCTGTGCTTCAGTAACTACCAATTACAAGTTTGTCATTTAGTAAAGTCAATTAGCAATAAAGCATGCTTTACAGAAGAATATAAACTTTGAACTCTTTAATCGTATATTAAATCATTATATTGTATGTTGGCTAATATTTTATGCTCTTTTATCTTTAATTAGCATGTATCTAACATGTTTAAAAATCAAAAATATTTAACTCTATAGTATCTCCAACTCAAATTAAAATCAGTATTTTATAGAAAATTATGGTCCTTAAATATTATTTGTAATTTTAACAAATACCTTATATTAAAACATTGTCACCTTTCTTACACTGCTTTTAATTTTCTCACATTTATTCTTTTCTTCCTATTCATTTGTCATTACTGACATGATGACATTTTCAATAATCTCAAAATTCATCCTGATTGCCATCCAGTGTCACAGTATTACATATTAATATTGTAAATAATTTTGTTATTTTCAATTTCTTCCATCATTTAAGAAAAATTAAAATAGCAAGATATTGAAATTAAGGAAGATATAACTAATAATATGTAGATGTTTGGTATTTGAATAGTTGGAATAGAATGCTTTATAGTTCAGAGATAGTAAAATGTTTAGCTGACTAAATATTAGTTTAACGAGCCATATGTAAAGATTTCATCTTCAATTAATTCACAATTTAATAGAAGAAAATATTTAAAAAGCGGTAATCATAAAAGTAATTCAGTACAGGAGACAATAAATTTTTGTGTAAAGAGTTATAGAGTGTATATTATCAACTTTGTGAGTGATACTTTGTAAAAACCACAAAGAACTGAGTTTTCTTTCAGTCATAAAGAAGAATGAAATTATGTCATTGGCATGAAAATGGATGGAACTTGAAAGCATTATGTCAAACAAAATTAACCAAACTCAGAAAACCAAGGGTTATATGTTTACTCTCATATGTGGAAGCTAGAGAGGAAAATGGAAGAGAAACTTGGGGGTTGAGTGTCACATGAAAGTAGAAGGGAGACCTGTAGAGTAGAGGAAGGGACCAGGGAAGGGAGGAGATGAGGGAAAGGGGAAATACTAGGGAATGATATTGACTAAATTATACTGTTGTACAATGCACTTATGAATCTCACTGTTATATATAATTACAATGCACCACAAAGATAGGGAAAATATTTTTTTAAAAAATAAGCTATATTATTGAGCAAAAGAGAAGTTATAGACAATGTATAAGGGAACATGAGCTTGTTCCAATAAAACTTTATTTATGGACAATTGAATTTGAATTACAGACAAGTTTCATGTGTCACAGACGATCCTTCTTCATTTTAGTTTATTCTTTCAACCATTTATACATGGGGAAAAAAACTTAAGCTTGTTAGCTGCACAAAATGAGCAATTTGACTGAATCAAGTCAAGAAGTCTGTATTATATTCCCATAGTCATGGACCAAGTTACCACAAAGTTGATGACTTAAAACAGAAGAAGTGTGTTCTCTTAGAGTTCTGGAATGCTGAACTTTAAAATCAATTTTACTGGACAGAAATCAACTTGTTGGCCAACTTCACTGTCTCCAGACGTTTAGGGGGGAAACCTCTTCCTTGTTCCTTTGGGAAGCTGCTGGTGTTCCCTGTCACTTCACTGCACTTTCCTGTGCATGGCATGTCCTTATTATGGTCTTATTGATCCTTCTAACAAGTTCTACTTTGTACTAAGAGTCTGTGGCTTGTGATCATACTGCTTTCAGTTTCTTGCTTAGGATTATTCTGGTTTGGTTTACACAAGAGAAACAATGGAAGTTTTCTTTCTGGATTTGATGAATGAGGTGATTTCTTTATTGTAAAAAGACAGTTAAATATTCTATGCAGAGGAAATAGCATGAATATAGCCATGAAATAAAATTATATGACTGATAAAATATATGCAAATGCATTATGGCTTTGGAGAAGTTTAGTCTTTCTGGTGAATAAATATAAAAATCTACTGAGTTATGAGACTAGAAAAGTGAACTTGCCAAAACCATGAGCATGAGTTCAGACTTCATCCAACCTTGGTGATTTGGGAGGTGTAAAAATTTAAAGTGGATTCTGCTCTTTAAATTTATCACTATGACTATAGCAAAGAAGATTGATTAAGACTAGATTTAAGTTGGGTTATTCTAAAAGCATACAAGAGGAAAGAATTGATTTTAGATAGATAGTATTTAGGGATCTAGCAGCTTGAACAATTGGTACTGGGAATTAAGTTTTGGGACAGAGTAAAAATACCTCTCTGGCATATTAATTTGAATGGATATATTTGATAGTGCATGAAATGTGTAAAGTTTATAGGTAACTATATATTTCAGGGGCTCAGTTGAGGAAAGAGGGAGCTGAGCTGACAGATCAGAATAACCTATTAAAGTAACAAGCCAAAAGAGAAAGAGTTAGGTCTTTCATCATTTATCATGATGGTATCAAATGCAAAAGTCTCAAACCACAGAATGCACTGGATCCCTCCATTTTGTTTTCCACTATGGAACTGATCCCCAGTGGAGGGTGAGGTTGACCCTCTCTATAGAGGGAGTCCAAACAAAATTTTCCTGAAGTTATACAGACCTTGGGTTGGGAGTGGAGAAGAAAGCAAGGGAGTTGACCTAAGTGTGACCTAAGTGGGTATGTAACCACGATGTGCAAAAGTTCTTCAAGTTTCCCCCTCCTAACCTCCCATAAGGAGACCTCAGCAGACCTCCATCACCTAAATCCTCAACTAAAAACACCTAGGAATTGAGGTCCCTGGCCTCGAAATGCAAATAAGGAAAGAGAGTGATGGATCAGAGAAGCCTGTGACCTTGGTGCAACTCCCTTAGAGACGGCAATGGCTTGTCTCTGCACCAAGCCTGGTGTGTGCAGGTTAGCTTTCCCTGTGAGTCCTGCCAAGACAAACCTTTGCAATTACATATTGCCAGGTCTGAGCATTCTCAGATGAGGTGGACTCTTCAGTGAGGAAGATTATTTGGGGAAAACTGATAATTTCAATTTCACAAACATTGCATTAAAAGAACTTGCAAGACAAATTGCAAATAGTATAAATGTGAGCGTTACTCTGTGAGGAGTAGAAATAGAGTGAAGAGATAAGAAAATCAAAGGCTGAATCTTAGTGAATAAAAATATTCAGAAGAGTTTGAAGGAGAGTGATTAAGAAGATAGAGAAGATGACATTAAAGAGTCTGAGTACAGAAATACAATTTCCCTCTCATACTAGAACATGATTACATAATTTTGAAAAAAAAAAAAAAACTATACATATAAACAAACATAAAGAGAAAGATTGAGTACCTTTACAGTACAATGAAGTTTATTACAACATCATCAAATATTGCAAATCCATCTGATTTTGCACAAATTGGAAACATTGGTAGGATTCTATCCAAAGTAACAAATAGAGATGTATCTCTGTATTATAAGACCCACAATTCCATGTGCTTCCTTTGACCCCTTTAAGTCACACAGGGTTCCAAAGTACAAGACTCAAGTCTTCTTCTCTACCTAGACATGCTCTCCCTCCCAACAGGAAAGACTCCTCATCCAGCTAGTTGCCAGTGGGCTAAACCATCTACACCCAACTTGTGGCTTAACCTCTCTCACATAGTGAAGTCAATCAAACCAAACACAACTCCCTTTGGGAAACAGCAGACCCTCCTATTCCTATTCCTGCAAAACCAGCCATCCTCAGCCCCTGGTTCTGTGTTCTGAGAGCATCACGGTTTAGCCCTGGTTGGTGTTTAGTATGCTCCTCAGAGACTGTGAGTGCATGACTACACAGCTAAGTGTGTCTGTCCAGGGGCCAGTGTCTTACAGTTGACACTGTAGTAACCTAAGGTAGGAGATTCTTCCTCCACCAAAGGGTGAACGGGAAGTTATCAGAGCAGTCTTCCTTTGAAAATTAATCTGAATGACAGCAGAAATATGAGACAGAGAATAAATTTCAATCAACTTGGAAATGTTGATTTGGAAGTAATCTGTGGTCTAAAGATTTGACAGAATTTGAGGAATAAGGAAAGATGACATAAATACATATTTTACAGCCTTCTATTTTCCCTTCTTTAGCAAATTTTTTTCTGAAAATGTTGAGGATTTTCTACATATTATTTTTATGCTGAAATATCACAGGAAATTTCCTAGACATTGTTTATAAGATATTTTCTTTCCTTTTTTTTTTCTCCTTGAAATTACAGTAAGCACCATAGGTATCCTTACTTCCCTCAAGTATTTATGTGAAGTTGCTTCTTTATGAAAACTTCCCGTCCACCCACCCAACCTAAAATTTCAATCTGTTTTCCAGTTATTTTTATCCTTTCTCCTTATGTAATTTAGTCTCCTTACAACTTACCACCAGTAAGTAAATTAAAAGAGTCCATAAAATGTATTATATTTATCTTGATTATTTTCTTTCTGCCCCCACCAAAATATAAACTCTGTTAACTGTTGGAATATTTGTCACTGTTGTCTATGGCTATATCCCAAGCTCCTAGATGAGTGCCAGGCATATTGCAATTGCTCAATTGATATTTACCAAATGACTAAATAATTCATTTGGGGACAAATATAAAACTGTCCATCCTCTTATTTTTTTAGATTCTTTTTTTTTTTTTAAGAAACAAGGAATCTTGGATAGTTGAGGTACGAGATGGAAGTAAAAAAGACCTGGATTTAGTGGAATATTTTAGGAGAAAGGAGATGTGTGAGATGGTGAAATTTCTGGAAGGATATGCAATGAGTAAAACAGTTGAATATTTAGATTTTAAAAACTGAGATGATAGAATATGAAGTGTAATGAGATCTGTGAATAGATCTGGCAAGTGATGATAGACCTGGAGAACCACTGGGCCCAAGGAAGAATAGCCAAATTGTTGTCCTGAAGATGATCAAAATGACAATGTCAAGAAAACAGAGCATGTGTTGGGAAAGTCTATAAACAGATAATGAATAACTGCAGTTGGGATTCAGGGTGCATCTCTGGTTAACAAGAGGCATTGACAGATGTAAGGCAAGTATTACTGGTTTATCAAAATAGAATTTTCAGTCCATGATTGTGAACAGAAATTCATTTACCATAAAGTTGATGTGGAACCTTAAAGCAACACTTAGAATCGATGGAGCAGTGGAGTTAGCAAACACAGATCACAAAGATGGAGTCCAATTTGCTACAGTAATGACATACATATCTGTTGGTAGCAGTATGTGAACTATGGATTTGTTTGAGACATTTATAAGGCAGGGAGGCTGCTTTTCTTGGAATTCTCAGGTGAAATTCCTCAGATCATGGTGGTGCCCTGCCGTAGCTCACATCCCTAGGTTCAAACAGATCCGCTGTAGATGGGTGTAAACTGCCAAGCCCTAATCAACCTGTTTTCCCCACTCATCCTGTTTTCCTGGAGAAGCTCCTTACTGAATCCCTTTTGTGTGTTCCACGATAAATAAAGCTTTCACAGGCTATTCTTAAAAGACCTTTGTTAAGGTCAGACCCATCATGTCTGTTCTATCCATAATGTCCCCACTTTGGAGTTATATACATATAAAATTATATGTATATATATATGTATATATATATATATATTTTTTTTTTAATTCTCTCCTTTTGTCTTTATATTTTAATTCTACTTTTCCAGCTTTTATTTCCGGCCAGCCCACACCTCCTACGCCTACCCATTCCCTCCCTACACAGGTTATGCATGGGTAGAACATATCCCCTCCCTGAGAGAATCACAAACTTTTTCATAGTTGTCTGTGATGGTCTATCCAATGAGTTGGTTTTCAACAAAACTTGTAAAGCACTGCATAACTGATCCTACTCTATCATACATTTAATAAATTAAAAGTTGTTTGAAGTTTGACAGGAAAGAAACCTACTTTGTTGAACCCACTTTTTCTCTGACTATATTTAATTAAAGAATCCATTATTCACAGCATGTCTATTAATTTCCTGTGGAACTAGTGAGAAATGCTTTTCTAAAGCAGAGTGTGAGGCTATGGCTATCAGCAGAGATAAATTGGCTCAAGTTGCTGAGAAAATTAAACTCTTTGGTCAGAAAACAAAACAAGTCAATAATTTAATGTGTTGGCATTGATCCATGGACACTCTCTTTCCAAATCTTATTTTTGACCAGGTGAATATTTGTAGGAGAATGCAAATACATCATTTCAAGAAAAATAATCGAAGAACTCAATAGTTGGCCACAGTAGAAACAACTGTGACAAACTATGTTATTGAAACAGCCAAATCATAGTCTTTAATAACATTTCCATAAAAATTATACATATATATATACATATATATATATATACATACATATATATACACACATACTTTGATGGGGCATTTTAAATAACATTCTTTAATTTTAAACAAGGTAATATGGTTATAGGGCTATAATCAGTTGAACAATGACCCTTTCAATTCTTCAACCAACCAGAAACTCAGAATGCAAACTTGTTTGAATATAAGACTTTGCAGATGCCCTTAGGTCAGGAAAGAGCACATGGTTAGGGGGTGTTCCAAGGCCAGTAATCAGTTCTTTATAAGAAGGGAGAAGACAGAGAGGAACCTAGAGCATAGGTCATTGATGATGGGGTCTGAGAACTGAGGAAAACTACCATAAAGCAAGAAATACCTGGGCTGCCAGAAGCTGGGAAAGACAAGAAAGACTTTGTCCCAAGGGCCTTCAGGGAGAATGTGGCTCAACTAACAGCTTGATCCCAGACTTCTCACCACAACTGTTAAAGAATAAATTTCTGTTATTGTTTTAGGCAGGTTTTCTGCTGCTGCTGCGACTAAAGGACCTGACGAGAGCAATTTTTGGAGTAGTAAAAGTTTATTTGAGGGCTCACAGTTTCAGAGGTCTTAATTCATAAAAGGTCAGCTCTGTTCCTCAGGGCTCAAGGTGAGGCACAACATCATGGCCCAAGTGTGTGGTGGACGGAAGCACCTCATGTGGTGATCAGGAGGCAGAAAGAGACACTACTCTCCAGATACAAAATATATACCCCATAGCCACACCCACAATGAGCCACTTCCTCTGGGCACACCCTATCACTTCAGTTACCACTCAGTTAATCCCTATCAGGGGATTAATTCACTGATTGGGTTAAGACTCTTACAACCTAATATTTCTCCTCTGAACCTTTTTGCATTGTCTCACACTGTGAACCTTTGAGGGACACCTCACATTCAAAATGTAACAGTTGTTTTAAACCATTGAGTTTGGTGGTTTGTTAAAGCAGACCTGTAAAACAAAGACAGTAACCTATCAATTATTATGTTTTATCTGTATAGAATCTTGTTAAATATTACGATACATGCAACTGATTAGTTTAATGGTATCATGTGAATCATATGAGCATCTATTACATGAATTTTTTAATACAGTGCTCCTTATTTTTATACTTGATCTTAAATAAAAATCTAAGAAACTATGTGTCCTTTATTTCTAACAGATTTATTGAGGCACAATTTACATGTAGTTGACTTTGCTATTATGTACTTCAATAACTTTTAGTAAAACTCAGAGATGCAAACAAATATCAGCACAAGTCATTTTCATCATCTCCAATAGTTACTTCCAGCAGTTTACTCTCTCCTACTCCCACCACCAGATAGATATAGGCAGCCAATAATCTGCTTAACTTTGCTGGGAATTTCAACAAATAGAATCACTCGCAGTATGTTGCCTTACTGTATTTCTTCTTTTTCTAAGTTTGTTAGACAGTTCACCCATATTTAGGATGTATATTTTTTCTGTTAATTTCAGCATGAATTGTACTGTTATTGTACAAGGAAATTATATACTACAGATTATACTACTTTTTTCTTTACTGTTCTTTGTATTTTGGAGATTCATATCATTTTGGTATGTGTAGCTCAGTTATTAATATTAACTTATCCCAAGGTTATATTGAATATACAAGATGCAATTTATTTATCCTTTCTCCTAATGTTCAAGAATTAGGTTACCAGTTTCCAATTTCTATCTGCTTACTCCTGAAGTTACCAATATCTTGGAAAAATTTACTTCTTCTCATTTATAAAAAAGTTTCTGCTATGTATACTTCTTAATATTAAAAAGTTTCCATTTAGATGGAAATAAGGTTCATTTTTATTTTTCTACATAATTAAATAAATAGTAAGCATATGATTCACATGGAAAAGAGGAATCATACTTGACAGCCTACACGATTCCTGCTCTGCTGTTTTTTCCTCAGAAAATCATCATTGTTTGCCTGGTTCTGCAATGCTACCTTCAAATGCATACATCTAGGAATGGATAATGTATTTACTTTTTGTTCTACTTATTTTGAGTTATGTCAATTTCTCTAGTGACCTATGAAATGTGATTTTTCTCAGATAATATTAAACATACAATTTACATACAACAACAAATTGTAGAATGCTTCTCTCAGATCCCGTTTTAATTAGATTTTGTGAATATGTCAAAATTTCTTCTGATATTTTATGCATAATTTCACAAGAAGAGCAATTCATCGTGTTGTTCGTTCACTCTGAATCAAAAGTTAATTGACTTTATCATCAATCCGAGATATCACACAAATTTGTAGTGAAAGCTCCTGGAATTGTGCTCCTTAATATAAAAAAATGTATACTTGGATGATCATTAAAATGGAATGCATAGTTTGATACTTTGTTCCACATAACTGATGATATACTATTAAGATACACAACTATATGTTGTCTTTATTTTTCTCATATGTTCACTGAAATTTGAGAATTATACTGACTTAACTTTAGAAATGTATTTCCAGTTCTAGGTTCTTTTTTTCTAGGTTTTAAAATGCAGATGAAATAGTAAGTTCTTAAAAAAAATACTGTCTCTATCTTGAACTAGAACGTTTGAATATCTTTTAAACCAGAGTTTTCTTTCTGCCTTTTGATCCTCACTTTTTACGACTTTTTAAATATTGTTTAAGTATAGTTAGTCAATATTTATGAGGCATTCCATCACATTTTCAGTATTTATGGAGTCTGCTTCCACGTCTGTAAATGCCCTCCTATGTGCCTCCAACAAACATTTTCAAATTGAATCGTAAATTTCAGAATAAAATATCCATGAAAATTTTGATGTATTGTCTTGCATTTTAAAATTTATTGTAGTTGGCACTAATATGAGCAACTCGAATAATATTTTTTATTTAGGAATCATAAAAAGGAATTATGTATTACAGTGTGTTTCTTTACATTAGATAGAAATTGAAGGTAATTTAAACTAAATGATGTTTGAATTTAGCTATATGAAAGTATTGTTCCTTAATATGAGATGGATTTCAGTAAGATTTCTAGTTAAATAACAATGGTAATGAGAATAGTTCAATGGTATAATATATGTGAGGATATTTGATTGACAAGGACCAACAAATAGAAAATGATCAAATCCTCAAAAATTATTACAGAAGAGTCATGAATTTTGGTATTTATAATGAAATTTGAAATCAAACATGATTCAATGTAAAACTGAATAATGCATGCATATTCTACTGCCAGCAAACTTAACTATAATAAATAGACTGTACTTGGCATAAACATTACATTTTTTCATTTCTTTAAAGAGTATGTTTTCTTATTCATATTTACTTGTATATGTATATATGAAATATATATGTAAAAATCATTTTTTAGAATTAAAGTTCATTTATCCTAAAATAATACATAACACTATACCATCTAGGAAAACAATAATTTCATCATGTTTCATGTAGCTACATAGAACAGAACGCTAAAAAATATTAGGAAAATACAAATATCATCAACTATAAATATAAATATTGCCATAGTTCTTTGAATTTTGAAAAACATGATGCATTGTAATATGGAAAATTCTCTCTTCAAGTTGCATAATTAATCCGTACCAATATTTTTAAATGCAGCACTAATTATGGTTAGGCATAAGGTCATTAAATTTGGTTTCTTTCATTTTTTAAACATTGGTGTTATTTTGTTTTGAAGGTAGAGTAATTAAAAACACTATTTTCCTATTGATGATTGTTGCACTGCCCGATTCCTTATCAGACTTCAATTGATCATACTATATAATTTTTAATTTCAGTGTAATTAAATAGCTGAAAGTCAAATATTTTAAAATAATATTCATATACGTTGCCAATTATTTTATCTACTCTATCCCTCAATATATTTATGTGTTCAGAAATATCTGAGATTATTCAATATTTCTATGCTATATAGCCACTGAACCCTACCATGGACAAAAACATGCTAGATAATATAAATAAAACATGAAAAGCTTTCAAAAATTATAAAATTTATTTTCATATTGACCTCCCTTAAAATTTTTCATTTGAAAAACAGAAAATGAAAATGCCATAATATTATTTTAATATGTTTTAAATAATTAAGGACTTACTAACGGTGTACTGTTTTTATCTCCATAAAGTTTGGTAGTCCAAATTAAGCATACCTTTGATATAGGATCCAATTATTACATTCCTAGGGATCTATGAAAGTGAAATGAAAACCTAAGCTCATAAAAATACTTGAGCATGAAAACTTACAGAAATTTTATTTAGATTAGTTCAGCACTGGAATGCCCACAAACAGCTGAATAAACAAAGTATGGTATATACATAAAATGAAATACTGTTCAGTAGTAAAAAATGAATTATTGATGCAAGTTACAGAGGATAAATCTCAATTATGCAAATGAAAGAAGCTAAATGAATGGAAGTACAGTGTGCTAAGATCTACTTATGTAGAATATTTACACTCAGCTATAGTGACAGGAAGCAAATTGATTGTTCCTTGGTGATGGAGAGGAGAGTCTGTTAAGAGTCTGGTGGGAAAGATTAGCAAAGCCACCAAGAAACTTTTGGGATTTTTGTCTTTATTGTGATGAATTTTCTGACATAATTATCTCAATATATATATATTTATAGAACATAGGTAAAACATTAATTTTACACTTGAAAAAGGGAAGTTTCCTGTATGTCAACCACATTTCAACAAAGCTTTAAAAAATATAGGTACAGAAACAGCCCAAATACTGTCCCTGTCTTTCTCATGCATGATGATTTCTTCAACCACCATGTGTAAGTTTCAGTTTTATTTTTCAGCTCAAAATTCACTAATTACCTTAGGTTCATGTATGTAACTATTTACTATACTTCCCCAACTTAATATGCCATAGCACTTAATCCTTGCACATATTGAACTAAACAGCTTTCTCTACTTTTTTATCTCACCTTATTATAGGCTACATATCAAGAACTCAGTAACTAAAGAGTATTCCTGAGATAATGTCAAATCCTTCCTCTTGCCTGTTCCAAAATCTCAGTGTGCTCACATCCTCCACTCCCTCCACCTCTCCCCCAAAATAATAATAAAAATTTAAAAGCTGGGTGACCAAACATTGTATAGAAAGACTTTTTTCACGAACTTTCCTTGAATCTCATGCAATTACACCATCTTTTATTACATATAATTTCAAGATATATTAAAAGACGTTTTTTCCTTTCCAAATGTCACAAGAACTTTTCTGTCACACACTTCAGTACAAACTGAATTTGCATATATGTCAGCTCCTTTCATTGTTTATGAGTGTTAAAAGTTCCATGTTTACTTCATTATTAATTGAGTTAGCATTCCTCTACCAGAGGACTTCTATATTAAGTAAATATATTCACTGTATTAAATATATATATTTTTTTACTTTTGTGCAAAGTCAAATACCAAGTTTTCTTGAGAAAAGGACATGGGGAATGCATTTTCATTGTTACATTCCTAGTGCTCAACACAGAGCCTGCCATTTACGTTTTATGTAATGATTTGTGTATGGGAACAAATGGAGAAGGTAATTGGCTATCAGGTGATGGTGCTCCTACTGTCCCACAGAGGCCTAATCTAGCCTAAGCAATATATTTTTTTTTGTTTCCTGTAAGCATGAAAACACAGGTTTTTCAAAGCAGATGGCACATTTATTCACTTGGTGGAATGAACCAGTCTTAGTTGGTATCATATTTAATAGAGCATGCTCCACAAAGTATTTGTGTAATAAATACTTTTGACCTAATGGGTCATTAGTGAAGAAAAGCAGTCTTAATGATGCATGGGTAGACTTTCCTTCAGTGGATGGTATGACTAACTGAAGTGATTTATGATCTAGACATAAATTAGTAGAAAATATCTTGCCTCTCAAATTCTAAATGTAAGAAAGCACTGCCCAAATTCTGCTTATTACACTAACCACTGATGAATGGTGTCAACTATATACATGTACTATTTATATGTATATATATATATACATAGTATATATATGACACCAACTATATACATATATCTCCAAAATAGATACAATTATATGTGTTATTTTAAAAATGTTTAAAAGCAGATATTTTAATAAGTTACAAAGTATTTCTAAATATTTTTATTAAACAGTGTACTGCATGGAATTTCAAAGGCAAGATAGAATTGTATACCCAAATAAATATGTATAAATAAATATATGCATGAGAATGTATGTTTATGTGGAATATACACATTCTCTATTTAGGTGAAAATATTTTGAAAGGAAAGAATTTATTGTAGAAAAAAAATCTTTGTTCCACCGAAGCGTAGAGAATCTCACTGGACCATCCATATGTAGCACAATACATTCTAGCCCTCTTGAAGATAGACTTTGCCCACTAAGTCATTTTGAACTGTGCATTATGAGTAGGTACCATGCGTTCTAATGCTGTGATAATCTGCAACATTCTAGAAGGACAAGACTGACACAAGGGTCTCAGAGAAACACTGAGGAGCACCTTCATTGATTTATACCAATCTACACATGCTGTGTATCATGAGTGTTATAAAACATGTAATATTAGGATGCTGCATTTTCTACATTGTTTTCTATGTTATTATAGCCTGGATAATTCAAACAAGAAGACAGAAGGAAAGTGCCTCATTTTTCTCTGGATATTGCTAATCAAAAACCCAAAGCATCCTGCCTGCAATCCATGACTTCTTTAGGGCATTTCTTATGCTGTTTTATTTTTTAACTTATTTTTATTGTGAAAAATGACACATAATCTCACATTTACCTTTTTAACTATTTTCAGAGATATTATGTACATTTGTAATGCTGTGTAACTGTTATTTTCATCCATCTCCTTAACTTTTTCAGTCTTGTAAAATGAAAACTCTACCTGATGAACAACAACTCCTCACTCACCTACTCCCTTGCAAACTCCATTTCATTTTCTGTTTCTATGGTTTTAACTACTTTAAAGGCACCTTATTAAGAAAATCCTGCAGTATTTGTCTATTGTTTGGTTTATTTCACTTAGCATAAAGTACTAAAAATATTCATCTATGTGGCAGCATATGTCACAATTCTCTTTCTTTTTAATTCTGAATAATATTCCATCTTAAGCATACACTATATTTCTCTTATCCATTCATCTATTATGGATGCTTGGTCTGCTTCCATGTTTAGTTAGTTGTGAATAATATTGCTGTGAACATGGGTATATGAATATCCCAAAACCCTGCTTTCATTTGTTTTGGGCATAGAGCCAGAAATTAAATTGTTGGATTGTATTGTAGTTCTATTTTTTAAAAATTTTTGGAAATCACCATACTGTAATTTTTCAAAGGTAAACATAGTAAGCCAGTCCTATGTTAGAAGCCTGAAGACCAAATTCTTTACACGAGAGCTGGAGTTCAATTGGAAGGTTGCAAATGAAATAATTTGTTTTAAAACAACAAACCAAAGTATTGTTCCAAATTCTTAAAATATACAGACACTTATTTTTCTTTTCTTTCTTTCTTTTTTTTTTTTTTTTGAACTAGGGATTGAACTCAGGGTTTACTCCATGCAGGCAAGCACTCTACCGCTGCATTACATTCCCAGCCTCAATTCTTTTTTTAATAAAAGAAACTGAAATTGTCCTAATATAACATTTAGGTGGAAAGTCCTTGCACCCTTTGGGAATTATGAAGTCTTCATTATACTGGAGTCTTCACAGTTTACCATTTCATTCTTACATCACTGGCTTCATTCATTTCTTTCCTTCTGAGCATCTGAAGACCTTCATCTCCAGATATGGTGGTGAATCAGTTTGAGTAATAATGTGATCACTGCTTGTCTAGACAATAAGCAAAGCACAATCCAACAACTGCTTATTGATGGGACCACTAAATCCATGGACCTAGGATACTACAGATATGGTCCTAGGTAATTGATTTTGAGATTATACCTTTCTATTCAACCATCTTACCAATATAAATGAGATTGGGAAGGATAATAAAAATGAAAATTTTAATTAAAAGCATGAGAAGCAAAAATAAGTGATGTGCCTCCAATGATAAATCCTGATGATTATGCCTTTGCTTGATGAATATTTAATAATATAATCCAGTAATTATGTATATTTAGATTTGTTTTTCTGATGACATTAAATGTGTTCATCAAACAGGTTTCTTAAATGTTTAAGATTTAACAATGAAAGAGTAATGGAAGAATAAATTATTTTCTTTATGCCATAAATAAACAGAAATTATTGTGCTTATGACATCTATAAATGGAAATGTGAAGAGCTGCTGCTTGGTACTTTCCCCCAACCATAACTTCATTCAGTCAAATATTGGTCCAGTTCCTACTCTGGAAAAGGTGCAAAGTTAAGAACAGAAGTATATCAGTGAGCTCAAGAGGTACAGTACACAGTTACTGATTAACATACATTCTGCAGTGTGGAGAGAAAATAAAGTATAAACATCATGAATAAATAATATTGGATATCAATTTTTTGAGGAAGATAAATTATATATAAATTATAACGCAGAGGTGAGTGAATACCATGACAACCAGATTGCCATTTTATTTTAAGTAGAATTAAATGGGTAGATTTTATTAATAAGGTGACATTTAAGCAAATATAAAAGAAGTCAGACTGCTTGGTAGGTAAATATCTAAAGGAATATCTCTGAGAAAATGAACAACTGAAGAGAATGGCCTAAGAGAGGACTACCCTTGGATTGTTGAGGGGACATTAAGGGGACAATGTTGGCCAGAATGGAGTAATCAGTAGGAAGGTAGTAGGAGATGAAGTTTGAAAGGTGACAGGAGCCCAATCAAGTGGAAACTGCAGTACCTTACAATGACTTTGGCTGGTTCTTTGTACAAAACAAAGAACCATTGCAAGATTTAAGACAGAATAGTGCCCTTCAATAGATAAATGGATAAAAAAAAAATGTGGTATATATATATATATGGTGGTATATTACTTAGTCTTAAACAAGAATGAAATTATGATATTTGCCAGTAATTGAATGGAGTTGGAGAATATCATATTAAGTGAATAAGTCAATCCCAAAAAACCAAAGCCCAAATGTTTTCTCTGATATGTAGATGCTAAGTCACAATGGTGGCAAGTGTAGAGAAGAATAGAATTATTTTACATTAGGTAGAGGGGATTGAAGGGAGGAGAGGGGATATGGGGATAGGAAGGATAGTAGAATGAATCAGATGTTATTACCCTGTGTACGTAGATAACTATACAACTGGTGGGATTCTACATCATGTACAACCAAAAGAATGAGAAATTATACTCCACTATATATGAGGTATCAAAGTTCATTCTACTGTCATGTATAACTAATTAAATAAATAGAGCAACAAAAAACCCAGAATAATGACATCAGCTACTTTACCTTCACAAAGTGTCACTCTGCATGTTTTCTTGAGTAGAGAATGTAAAAGATCAAGGATAGAAGGAGGGTTCTGTGCAACCTGGAAAATTCTTGCAATTGGGTTGCACCAAGTGAGAGTTTTGCTGACATATTGATTTTATGTGTGAAGTACAGTGTGTACCTCAAAATCACCCCTCAAAATCTTTGCTATTTCATATTTCAGATATTTTCTCACAGTCATAGAGATCAGAAATCCAAGCTGGGTTTACTGGACCCTGATTCCTGCAGAGCCGAGAAGAAACCCTGCTTGCCTCTTCCACCTTCTTCCTGGTTTCCTTTGCTTGTGTCCCTGTCACTGCAATCTCTGCCTCCATATTTATGATCGTCCACCACCCACGGGGACAATCACAATGCGTACTCTCTTCTTGATCACAGGAACCAAAAAAGGTTTATTCCACAAGTCTCAGACTTATATTGAGAACATCAGCCTATCAGAGAGTAGACTACCAGGAAAGTCAGCCTATCAAGGAACAGTCTCCAGGCAGATACCAGGATTGCCTCGTGTACAACAGCCAACCAGAGTTACTTCCTAAAACTTGTTTATGAGTGCAGCTATGTCTGGCAAGCTGCCAGGCGCCATCTTAGAGATCAGGCCACGATGTGGCTCTGGGGCCCTCAGAGCCCGCCCCTGACATCTCCCCCTTATTCTTTAAATAAAGAAAAGATGACTTGGGACCATGCCTGTCTTAGGTTGTCCATGGCAAATTACATCCTTACCCGTCATTGGAATTCTGACCTCCAGGCATCAGAACCCTGTCTTAGGTTGGTATGCATTTCCACGGATCTTACCCGTCTTTGACTACTGGTCCAACATGCTTAGCCATACTTGGAGGGATGTGCCTGTCTCAATGACTGTCAAAGTCTGTATTATAGCCCGTCAATGACGTCAGGCATCTTGGCGAGCTCTGATTTGGCTGTGTATAACATAGGCTATCCCTAAGCAGATAATAATCCAGCCCTCTGTTTTGTCAATCCCAGGGCTTTAGATAACAAAGAGAACATCTCAGATACCGATGCAACTTGAACCCTGGTGGCATTGACTCTGAGAATTTCAGCTCATAGTTGACTGGTTAAATTATCAAACGTAGATGACCAATTACCAGTAAGGTACACAGAGAGATTTTTAGATAACATAACCACAGAGCTAAGGTTATTATAAGCAATAGGGGTGACACACACTGCTCTTAAAGGATAAACACATCCCAGTCCCAAAAGTTATACCTGTGGTTAGAGTTATTTGAAATTTAGTGAGAAATTGGTTGTTTCCAAATTTAGTTTTTAAAGAAAAATTTAGACTCTCTAATGTAGCACAATACTCTAACAGTTGCTTAACCATAATTGTATAAACCCCTATTTTTAAGACTAAAGAATAAAACTTAATAGACACAAAGTTAAGAGTAAATTAGTGTTTCTAAGAAATTCTTGTTATTTTACCATGTCATTTTACCATATAGATTAAACTTTGGTTTATATTAGAACATTAGTATTTCACCTTAGGAAAAACCTTAAATAGCTTTAAATGTTTCACATACATACAACCAACTTAGTTACATGCAAACTTGTTGAAACTTGCCCTTTACTTACATAGACTTTCTTAGCACTTACTTAGACCCTCATTTATTTCATCACACAAGCACTTTCTTACCCAGAAACATTTCCTTTTCCCTTTTACTAAATATATTTCCATACTTAGAACCTTTTATTTTCTCTTTCCTGTTGACCCCTTTTTGTTCACCTTCTGAAACAACTCTTATTAATTTTCTGAATTTAGATAAATTACTCTATTTTCTCTATTAAACTAACAATGCAAAGCACTTTAACTAGCAAAACAAAAGCGAAAACACTTACACTCAATCTTCGTCGCTTATCCTGCGAACTTTAACTCGTCGCTTTTCCTGCGAACTTTAACTTGTCACTTTTCCTGCGAACTTTAACCTGGCCAGACTGTACTTTACTTTCCCTGTATTTACCTGATCAGTTTCTTCTTTATAACTCAAGGTCCCGGGTTTCAGCACCACTTATGATCGCATACGCTCTTATGATCACAGGAACCAAAAAAGGTTTATTCCACAAGTCTCAGACTTACATTGAGAACATCAGCCTATCAGAGAGTAGACTATCAGGAAAGTCAGCCTATCAAGGAACAGTCTCCAGGCGGATACCAGGATTGCCTCATGTACAACAGCCAACCAGAGTTACTTCCTAAAACTTGTATGTGAGTGCAGCTATGTCTGGCAAGCTGCCAGGTGCCATCTTAGAGATCAGGCCACGGTGCGGCTCTGGGGCCCTCAGAGCCCACCCCTGACACATATTCCCACCACATTCTCATTTATTATGCCAGATCTCTGTCTGTCTCACATTTGTGACTGGACTTAAGGCCTCCCTGGATTAGTGAATATCATCTTCCTACTTCAAGATCATTAATTTAATCACACTCCTTTACAAATTAACAGTAAACATTTCCATTGATTCAGAGTTGATATCTTTGGATGACCATTATTCCTATTACACACACAAAAATATGAGTTTAATGTATCAATTACAGCTATAAAAAAAAAAAAAAAAAAGCAAGCTGAAAGGAGAAATACCCATTAAATTCAGCAGCACAGAAAACATGTGCTCTTGAGCAGAATACTTTTAAATATAGGGGTACTTAAAATTTAAATGAAGTAAAATTAGTAGAAGAGAAGAATTATACACAAAGAATAATTCAAAAATTCCAAAGAGTTTTGTTACCTAAAGAAAGGAGGTGGTGAACTGGAGGAAAAGATCTCAGGTAAAGATTTTTATTTAAGATGAAAGAAACATGGTGGAGATGAAAAGTAGGGATTGATGATGTTGATAGAAGAAATGAAAATATCTACACAGTAGCTGCAATAGCCTGGGAGACCCCATACCTGGGTCTTAAAACAAGAATGAATTCCAGATCTATTTGAATAAAAATTAAGGAAACAAGAAGCAAGGAAGTAGAAGAAGCCTGGGTGGGTTCTGAGGTGACCACTGTGGACAATTTGCTCTCAGTGGTACTGAGACCTCTTGGAGACCCTGTGGAACACAATTCAGGGTTTGGGCTCTCAGAGAGCGAGGAGGGAAGGTACTTATTTACCAACTCCTTTCTGTCATGGGCCAGGGCACTCCTAGAAACAGGGCACTCTTAGGAACATGAATTCCAAGCACTGCAGAACAGGCTTGTGCTCAAACTGACTGTGTGCCAACAGACAAAACTTTAAGGGACAGATGGACAGGTGTTGAAGTAGGAACCCTTCAGTGTTCTTGAGGAAAACTGAGTATCATGGGCTCTGAGTATCAAGGCGCCAACAGGAACCTGCAGGAACAGGAAGTGCAGAGATGGGATCAAGCATTTCAATATCAGCACGTGTCATTTGCCTTACTAGCTTAAAACTTTCATATCCACCTATAAAATATCTTTCAGTCTATCTACATTTCTGCTGTGATTTAAAATTAATGAAAAAGAGAAAACATATAAGTTAATATACTTAAAAGTCAGAGGTACATATTATAATCGTAGTATCTACCACCTTCCAATTGAATGTCAACAATGGCAACTGTAAAAGTCTTTTCAAGGCATAATATGTGTCATACATAATAGGAGAAATTACTGCATGGTTATTATGGTTTGAAAGTGAGGTCCCCCAAAAGCTATGTGTGAGATAATGCAAGATGGTTTAGACGAGAAATGGGTTATGAGAGCCTTAACCCAATCAGTGAATTAATTTCCTAATGGGATTAACTAAGTGGTAACTGAAGGTGGGTAGGAAGTGGCTGGAGGAAGTACATACCTGGGGTTCACCTTTGGTGTATATATTTTGTATTTGTATCTCTCTGCTTCCCCGTCATCAGGAGAGCTGCTTCCCTCCACCATAATATTTTGCCTCACCTTGAGCCCAGAGGATTGGAGCCAGCCATCTGTCAACTGAGACCTCTGAAACCATGAGCCCCCAAATAAACTTTTCCTTGTCTGAAATTTTTCTTGCCAGGTCTTTCAGTCACAGCAGTGAAAAAAGTTGACTAAAACAATGGTCTTCTCTTTTTCCTTAGAAATTTGGTAACCAGAATATTTGTTTTCTTTTAATAGCAAAAATATTTTTTCAGCATGTGTAATGTTTAAACTATAGGGACATGAATCTTGCTGTTTTAAAACTTCTCTTGATGATTTAACCTTTGCTAGAAAAGAAATGTTTAGTTTATGTCCAAGTTTGTTTGCATTAACAATGGCATTATCTCTCTAAGATAAATTTAGCATATGAAAAATAAAGGAAGATGGACAGATTTTCATTACCATTCCTCTTTGGGATTTCTGATGAAATTAAATGTTGTTTGTTTTCATCAACAAACTTACTAAAAATGAATGTTAAGAATTATTCATGACAAAAATGAAAGGAGGGTATGAATCCCTTTTCATTTCTGTTGTATGTTGTTACTTCACATGTGAGGACTATTTCTTTGAAATTGATAAATTATAAACAAATAGATCATCATATTGAGGTTCTTATAAAACTACTGAACCCTGTTGAATGAAAAGTGAGTGCATCCTTTTAGGTTTTAAGAGTATTGAAAGAAAGTGGCAGAATGATCCTATCACAATATTATGAAATTCAAACAGTAATTACATTTAATTTATAAAGTTTAACTATTATAGTTTTAGCTAAGATAATATGGATATTTGTGAACCTAAGAACCTATGTTCAAACATTACAGCTAAAATCTATAATGCTAGAAAACCGGGCTTTTCTTGCAGCATATCCACTCTGCCCTTTGGAAATTAGTTCAATAATTATCAAAATTAAACATCTATTTCTTAGCTTTCTCTTTAACCTCTAATAAAAACATAATTTTCCCCCAAGAACATCGCATACCCTGCAAATCTCATAGGCATTATATTAGTTTCCTAGGAATTCAGTAATTAATTGCTGAAAACTAGGTGGCATAAAACAACACAAATGTATTCTCTTAGAATACTGAAGGAGAGAATTTCAAAACCCAAGTGTCGAAAAGGTCCTGTTCCTCTGAAGACCCTGCGGGAGCATCCTGGCCTCCTCCTGCGTCTGATGGTTGACAGCACTCAGGCCACCCCTTGGCTTGCAGACCACCACTCCACGCCTGGTTTCTGTCATTACATGAGCTTCTCTCTGTGCATCTAGATGCTGTGTCTCCTTTTCTCATATGGACACTAGTCTTCCTGGATTAGGGCCCAACCTAATGTCCTTAATATGATTACATCTACAAAGATCATGTTTACAAGCAAGTGTACCTTCATAGTCCTGGGGTTATGCTTTCACACAATTCAAGTCACAACAAGCTCTGACTGTTTTTATGGATTATTTTCTGAAATGTAGAGTAGGGTAGACACACTTTTTCTACCATAGTTCTAGTAACGGTGGAAAGTTTTCCTGCAAGGGGGGAGGACTTCAGAATATTCTATCTCCAGGTTGCCTAAAAAAATCTGGTTTTGAATGTTAGTACTCTCACAGGGGCAGCCAATACCTCCTCATTCTCTACAATTTGAACTTAGTCTAATGTGACCAAATCTATTTTCTTAAATCTTGGTGATTTTCATATATCGGTAGATCATTCTTCTGATAGCCTGGAACCTGAGCTCTTAGAATTTGTCTTTCCTTGTGATTTTCTTACCAGGCAGAGGTCTCCCGGGTTTTGACTTTCAAAATAATGATTTCAGTGGAGAGAGTGAGAAAGAGAATAAGGGGCCTATTTAATGCTCAAAGGTGCATGAAGTGGACTGCCTCCAAGAGACTAAACAGCCTGGGGTTTCTATGTGCTGGACTTTATACTTGATCTGGGAAACTCCCTCCTCATGTGTTATGTATTTGGAGTAGTTCCTGCAGTTTCCCGCCATGGCTTAATGTACCTGTACCAATTTCATACATTGGAAATTTTTCATCCTACACTGTACTCATTTTCTGCAGCTTGGCCGGGAGCTGTGTCACCACAAGAAGGCAGTCCCTACGTGGAGTCATGGTCAGTTGAGTGGCACCCAGGGGCAGAGCCTGAGTTTCCTTCCCCCACCTTCCTTGCTCAAATATATCTAGTGACCTACTCTTAACTATTTTGCCCTCTCCCCTGTTGTGTCCACGACCATAACCAAAACCCTGTCTTTATCAATGGTAGCACAGTTTCCATGATCACAAGTACACAATTTTACTAGTGTTACATTGCCCCTAGGTCTTTGGCATATTTTCCCAGCTTCCTCACACCAACAATTTTTGACTATGTAACTATCTAAGTTCCGTTAATTCTGCCAACTTTATTTTCTCATCTCTATCCTCTGTCTCCCACCTTGCATCTTCATTGAACGCTTTCTAAAGCTGAAACCCTGTAGGCAGTCATTTTTTATCACTTCCTTTCTCATACCCTCAACTTCCTTTCTTTGTTACTTCAAACTTTTTCTTAATAGACATCTTAATCGCTGCCTCAAAACTTGATTGAAAAACAGCAGATTTTAATAGATGATAATAGATTATAACAGAGTATAATAGATTATAATCTATTAACTACAAAAACAAAAGTTCATCCTTAACACCACCTGGCATCTGAAATTGGTCTGACAGCTCCCCAAGATTCTCACTCTGTTCCTCATTTTTCATTGAGCACCTCTCCTGTGGGCCTACTCATAATGTCTACTCTCCCCTCACCTCCTAGCTGCCCTCCCGCTCTGTCTCACGTACCTGATGATAACAACTTCCTATTTCTCTAGGAAACCTGTAGCAATCAGAGGAGGACTCACTCAGCAGCTCACACTTACCTCTCATGCAAGGTCTTAGAATACAGGCTCTTATCAAAGTGAGAACAAAAGGTTCATCGTATTTTCAGTCCTAATGGTACATTTATTTTAGACTGGCAATTCCTATGTCATATTGTGCCTGGTTTTAGTTCCTGAATAATTTGGAAAGAAGACTGGCACACAGTGTGCGTACGTGTGTGTGTGTGTGTGTGTGTGTGACTAGTATTTTAGTTTCTAGCAGATTCAATCTTTTCAAATACAAAGATGTCACCAAAGGTAGAATTATTTGGATCTTTAATTTAATTGTATAAAATAGTACACTAAAGGAAATTAAGGCTTTTAGTTGTGAGATTTTCAATATTCAAAATTCTGTGGGTTAGTGCATGTTATAATGTTTTTCCTCATCCACTTCTCTCTTCTTTCTCTGGGCTTGTGTATTCTTTTTAATGTTTGTAAATTTTTTTATTAATTTTTTGTATCTGTTCCAATTTACTGTACATGACAGTAGAATGCATGTATACATTTTGATAGATTATACTTAATTGGAGTGTAATCTCAGTTTTCTGATTATGCATATTGTAGAATCACATCAGTCATGCAGTCATATATGTACATGAGGTAATAATGTCTGTTTCACTCTACTGTCATTCCTAACCCCATACCCTTTGCCCTCCCTTCACTCAGAATACTATTTACTTTCATAAGGACCACCGTTGAAAACATTACACTGTGAGTGAGCAACAGCTAAAAATTGAAGGAACTCTGCTGTTTTATTATGAAACTGAAAATATCATCTTATAATTACTACACAAACACAAAATCAACCTTACTAGACTTTTAGTTCTTTAAAGATGGAAACCACACATCTATCTCACTAAAATTCAATGACACTAGCAAGAAGTCTAGCTACAATGGTATCCAGTTAATGGTTTTCACAATGTGCTATTTACCAAAGAAAGAAAATAAAGCTATCGTTTATTGAAAATCAAATGTGAATAATTTTCTAATCATTTTTCACATAATTATAAAAGTTGGAGACTTTATAAATTATGCCACTGTATTTTATTATTGATTTTGCAGGTGAAACATGTAGTTAGTAGGAATGAAGGGAAATGTAGCTGTCTTCTCTCTTAGGCAAGTGAATTCAGTGAAAGGAAAAGGTCTTCAGATGTGTGCTACTCAGAACCAGCTCAATGCAGACTTGCTCTTTTTTTGTCATTACACATGATCAATGGGTGACACAATTCCTGTGTGCATTGTCACATTACAGAGCTCTATCAATCCAAAATGATATTGTCAGCAGCAATAAGCTCTGTGTGTAATAGCTGACACATTCACAAGAAATGCTTCTGCTTTGTCGCAAATGTATTGTTGAAGCCTTTTAATACTTGTTTGCTTACCCATAATGGTACAAAATGCTTCTATAATTACTGTCATGGGACTGCGTGTATACCATCTGGCATGGAATGAAAATGTTTGCATCTAAGCTCGCTAGAGCAGAATATATATTGAAGCATTTTTGTAAAACCATTTATTCTATCTAACAACTTCACTCTATGAACACAAACTAATGACTATCAACATGAGGTCGGAAAAACTAAAAAAACATTTTATCCAATAAAGTAGCATTCTCGCTCTCACTTAAAAATAGTGAAAAAACATAAAAAATTATCATTGGCTGTATTTGATGTTCAAATAAATAGATCATTGTGACTATCAGATGGTCCAAAGGTTAAGTGAGAGATGATTTAGATGATATTTTTAATCTGAGTATTGTTTAAATTACCATTTTAAAAATTTCAATATTATCCTCTCCTTTTCATAAAAAAATTAAAAATGTTTTGCCTCTTTTATGTATTCAGCCCATAGAATGAGTGAAAATGGAACAATAGTTTTAAAAGAAAGCAGAGAGAAGACACCCAAAACCTGAAGTGAAACAAAATTATCAAGATATCTAATGCTGCTAGCCCACACAGAGGACACTTAGATAAAGAGAAAGTTTATTTTCTTGAATATAAAGACTCAAGAGGTATTAGTTATCCTCAAAGCAATCTATAATTTAATGCTACATATATAAATACTGAGAGTTGTTTGTGTGGAACTAAATACCTTCCTTCATTATAAAACTTACTTTCATGAACAAACACAAAATAATAACAAAAACCTACTGAAAAAGAAGAATGAGGAGGAGAATTAGTCCTACCAAATATTAAAATGTATTTTAAAACCTATGTAATTACACAGAACTTTGACATAATAGACATCAACCAGTAGAATAGCAAAGAAAATCCAGAAAATTTTCTAATTTTGTGTGTCTATACTAAATGAGATTTGCTCATCAAAAAAAATAAGTGAAATAATAATGGACTTTTAAATAATTGAGATTGAGGTAGTTGATTAGCCTTAGAAAGATAAAGACATATGCAATTTGATTACATATTTATCACTCTACTTGGTGATAAATTATAAATGAATAGCATTTTCATAGTGCATGAAATAAAAGTAACTTTGGTGAAGATACATTATAGATATTTAACAAGTACTGATGATTATCCATTATTGATTACACATGAATTGAGGACTTTGTAAATGAAATTGTTTTATTTTGTGCTCTGTAATGTTTCATATGTGTAATTTTTTATGTAATATTAAAACAAAAATAAGCAATCATATTACTTTCAAATACCTAAGGAAAGCAAGTATTACAAATGTCACTTTACACAAAACAGGTTCAATCAGTATTTTAAAAATGAATACCTGAGATACATATTAGGAAATCTTATGTTTGTAACTGAAATAAAACTGGAATCAGGAAAAGTTGTGTTGAATATTCCTGCTTACTTATGAATATTGACATAGGATTTTTCCCCTATATCCTATGCATTTGTAAAATTTATCAAATTATTTAAAGAGTAACTATCAACAGAATAATTGTTGTACTTAAAATTTGAACTTCATGTTTGAAAACAAAATTAAACATAATAATTATATTGCAACATTTTTTAGGTGTTTTGAGTTATAATATTTCTGACACATCCAAATTTATTTTTCTTATTCCATTTTTTAAAAGTATAGTTATTTTAGAGCATTGAATAACACAGAAATAAAAGAACATCATTGGTTATAATGTTGCCTAAATAATTAGAATTAGTATTTCTTTGCATCATATACATGTATATGTGTTTCTCTATACACACGTGTTGGTATAAATGTACATATACACATATGTGTTTACATATAAGCAAAAAAAATTACTTTCTATATGTGTGTATACATTTACCTGCAAAATGCAAATATATGTTTAATTTTTCACTTTTCATATGTATAAATGTAGAGATCAGTTTATGCCTTCTGGTGTATGCTCAGATTGTCCTTAAGTGAATATCATATTTGATAAACTAGTATTAGAGGCAGTCCCAAAAACACCAACAAGTAACATTGTTGAAGATAGGTTATAGATTTTTAACTAACAGAATATTGTGATATATATAAATAGTCACAAAATGTTATTGATATTAGCATATATAAATTATTAAAAATAAATTTTCATGTATATATTTCAAGAGTATTGGTCAAAATTGTTATTATAAACAAACACAATAGGTTAGTGAGATTTAAGATCATTATACTATTAGTCTCCCTATGTAAACTTAATTGGAAAATATAATAAAAGAAAATACCATATGTGAAATCATAATAAAAAGTAAAAATATCTATAAATAAACAAGAAATGCCTTTTGAATAAACAAGAATCAACTTTAGAACACTTCTAAGTAATAAAAATTAAATTTAAACATTTGGAAAATTTCCAATAATTCCTAACAGAAAGAATAAGCATAAAACATGAAAATGCCCTTTTATCTTTTTATTAGTTAATGTATTCAAGCATATCTTCATAAATTTATCATTTAAAAAAACACACACTATCTAAATGCAGAAGAGAATATATATTTGTAAAAATCAGACTCAGTTAAAATGAGGGTGAACATATGAGCCCACTTTAATATTATATGGTACTAACAAAAAACTAGACAAACCGAATGTTTTAAGAGAGTACAAAAATTCCAAAAATTGACTCATATACTTAGAGGCAGTTTAGTGTATAGTGAAGTTGCATTCTCAAATCAGTGGTGATGCAGAATCATTTTTAATCAAAAATTTTAGGAAAAAATAAGAAAATAAAGTCATAAAATCTCTGAAAACTATGCATTTTATGTATATTTGAAGTAGAAGAGGTAATTCTAGTCTTTTCTATACCAGTCTGATTTTCATCACTGTGACTAATATACTGTAAAAGAAGGACATAGAGGAGGGAGATTTCATTTTATCACTTGATTTCAGAGGTTTCAGCTCATGGTTGTTTGGTTCCAAGACTGAAACATCATGGTGGAAGAGATGGCAGAAAAAAGCTGCTCAGATCATAGAACCAGAAAGCAGGAAGATGAAAGAGGGGTGCAAGGACATTATAGTAGCTAAGGGCATGCCCCCAGTGACCCACTTCCTCCAACCATGCCCCACTGTCCAGTTTCCACCATCTCCCAGTGGTCCATCCAGTTACCAGTGAATTAACCCTCTGATGAGGTCAGAGCTCTCACGATCCAATCACTTCCCAAAAGGCGCACCACTGGAAATTGCTTCATTGAAAACCAATCAGAAGTTTTTCAAAAGCAATTCAAAGTATTTGAAAAGCAATTCAAAGCTTTTAGGGTACTTTCCACACCAAACCAGAGTGATTGCTAAAATAGATATAAAAATATTGATACATTTCATTGCATAAAGTTGAAAATTCTAAATGAAAAATCTGTTTTCTTAAAATATATGAATATCATTACAATGAATAGCTACTTAAGGAGAACCACTAGAAGAAATCGTTTCTTATCTGATTAGCAGATATCCAGAAGCTGACAACAGCATTCTTTTTGTGAACTTGTGGTGAAACAAGTCCTCTGAAACATGGCTTTTGGGAAGCCAAAAGGGCGTAAACATCAAAGTGAAAATTTGCCAACATCTATTATAAAAATGGAATTGTCCATTTGACTCTGTTCTCTTTTTCTTTAAAAAAAAAATCAATTTTGTTCTTTATCTGAGAAGGCAGTAGTTGACAGTGGTGGAAAACCAAACCATTAAATTTTCTGAAGTGCCCCTTTTATTCTTAAAATTTTTGTTTCTGTTCCTTTCAGCCTTGGGGCCCATGGATTCCTGCTGCCTCTAAGGTTTTAGAGATGGTGGAAAGGCCCAGAGTAAATGCAGTCTGAAGTGACCTGTGTAGTTTCCTCAGAAGTGGCTACCTATTGGTTTGTAGGAAACAGTTCAGCTTTGAATAATGCTGTCAAAGTTTGGTTTGGTGCACAAGCATAAGTGCATTTGAAAGTTTGGGAGACTCTAGACAAAGATCTTATCCTTTCAGATTTCTTGAGATTTTATACTATCAGATTTCTTGAAATTTTGAGGTCAGTCTGACTTTGGGGCTACTAGGAGCCTCCAGTAGTATTTTATTTTGCTTTTTTTAAAATTGGTGCATCTCTGTTATACAGTGTGGTGGGTTTCACTCTTGTCAGGGGCAGGCTTTGAGGGTCCCAGAGCCGCACCGTGGCCTGATCTCTAAGATGGCACCTGGCAGCTTGCCAGACATAGCTGCACTCATAAACAAGTTTTAGGAAGTAACTCTGGTTGGCTGTTGTACATGAGGCAATCCTGGTATCTGCCTGGAGACTGTTCCTTGATAGGCTGACTTTCCTGGTAGTCTACTCTCTGATAGGCTGATGTTCTCAATATAAGTCTGAGCACTTGCGGAATAAAGTCCTTTTGGTTCCTGAGATCAAGAAGAGCGTACGTGTTGTGATTGTCCCCGCGGGCGGTGGGCGATCATAAGTGGTGCTGAAACCCGGGAACTCGAGTTACAAAGAAGGAACTGATCAGGTAAATACAGGGAAAGTAAAGTACAATCTGGCCAGGTTAAAGTTCGCAGGATGAGCGACGAGTTAAAGTTCGCTGGATAAGTGACAGAGATTGAGTGTAAGTGTTTTCGCTTTTGTTTTGCTAGTTAAAGTGCTTTGGATTCTGTTAGTTTAATAGAGAAATATGGGCACTGAAATGTCACGAATGGGCATGGAAGTTCCCTTAAAGGATTTGCTCCGGGCCAATGGAATTCCTCTTGAAACTAAAACAGTCCAAAACTTTTTGCGCACAGTGGAAGATATTGCGCCATGGTTCTTGGATGAGTGATTACTGAATATCCCTCAATGGGAGCTTCTAGGGGAGGATTTGAGAGTGACAGAGAGAGTAAAACCATTACCCCTGGGAACCATGGGCATATGGATGTTAGTTGGAGGGTGTTTAGATACTCCTAATACCAAATGCAGAGAGGCCATAAAACAAGGGGAGGAAATAAAAGAGGAAAGCCTAAAGCATCAGAAAGGGTGTCAATAAGATCAGAGACAGACAAGGAAAGTGAAACTGGGTGTGAGGATAGTTCAGATGAAGAGGAGGATTTACTATGTAGAACAAAAAATCTTGCTATTACAGGATCTACTAAAGAAAAGATGGGCAAACACACACCACACATGGTGACCATGTGCTCTCAGCTCTTAGACTCATGCTGAAGAGTAGCAGTCTTGAGTGAGTGGTCTGATACACAGGTGGAAAAAGCCTGGGACACCTTTACTCGGGTGGCCTCTTGGCTTCCTGCCGCTAATCTTTTTGAGTGGTCCACATGGGATCGTGTAGAACAACTTGTTAGGAAGAGGGAAATCAGTTTAGGGGAGGGTCCCCCATTAGTAGTCTGCCCTACGTTATCCACCCTTAAGGTCTGCTTATCTCCAGGACCTCCCAAAGGGGGCTCCAAGTTTCTCCCCAAAGAGCCACCGCCTAAAGAACCGCCGGCTCCTCCTGTTGCATCTCCTTCCAGAAACTTGCCACATAGTAAACAACGTTGGGAGACCTTTAATGAGGAGCCCAATCCATCTCCATCTGCTCCTCCCAAGGTTGAGGAACCACGAGGGCAGCCAGCCTCTACACATAGGGAGGACCCACTACTGCCTCGGGGAGGCTCATTGCTGCCATCTTGTATTCTGGGGCCACATCAGACTCCAATGAAAGCCCTCGCCCTCCTCCTTCCAGATGGCGGGAAATCTTCCCGGTGGCCATTTTGTGATACTGGGCAAGGACTCACAGACTCTAACCTCCCCCCTCCCTGTATGGCCTTCCTGTTAAATGTTAAAATGTTAGTTTGGGAAGGAATGACTACCGATCACAAATTGGCCTGTGCAGGGATGAAAGATTGCTCCATAGGAAGGTGGATTGTGGCTACCAAAGATATTGGAACACAGCTTCCGCAAACGAGCGGGCAGATGGAAAGGGATTCCTTATCTTCAAGTCTCTTCTTTCTTGCGCTTCTCTGCTCTTCCTGCAAACTCGAATGCCTCCTTCTTCTCCCCCTCTTAATCCCTCCTCCTCCTCCAACTTCAACTCAGCTGTTTTTGCTTCCATTCCCTGGCCCAGCCCACCTAGTCCTCCTGCCATGAGGTCTCACGTATGCTGGTGTGGAGGGAGTAACCAACCCAACCATCAGTGGCATGTCCTAGTAAGGAGTATATATAGTAGCCCCAGGTCCCACAAGTATTGGGAGATAATTGTTTTGTAATTTTCTGCATCCAAACCTGAATTGATTACTAACCAGGAATAAGGGTTAAAATGCCCTAGGCATCAAGTTTCTGCTGGAACATTTTAGCCCCTTTCAGATCCAGATCTCGGTCAAAGCTTACATTGAAATGTAAATGGAGGAAGCTAGAAGACTCAGTAGGAGACCGGTCTCAAACCCAAGGAAAAAAAAAAAAAAAAAAAGAGCAAAAAGTCTTACCTGAACTCCAGCAAAAGTAAATTTTATGGTGCTTTACTAAAGTGATTAATGACGTATCATTTCCGTATCATTTTTTCAGGACTCTGGTTTTTTTTGAATTCTACATATTTTTTGAGCTCATGACTTTTTTGATCAGTTCTATTTTTTTTTATTCAACTAGAGTTTTGAACATCTGTTACATTGTAATGGAGATTCACCTATAAAGTTTCAAGGCCTTTCATTTTGTGTCACGTGTATGTCATGCTGTCTGATGTCATGTTTTGTCTGTATCAAACTGAGTGCTCCTAAAATTAAAATTTAAAAATGGATCCAAATATTTTTAATTCATGTGATTTAAAAAGGTTCAATTTAAATTGGGTAAACTAATAGAAGTAAAATGTCTTAAAAATAACTTGCAAGTCTCTAGGTGGTCAAACTAATAAAATGTTGATGTTAATAAAATGTCTAACATCAATTTTTCTAGGACTTTCCTTCAACAAGAAAAAGATGGCAAATACTGTTCAGGACACTTGTCTAATATCTTGTTTTATTTTTTAAGAAAATAAGTGAATTAGAGTTGACATGCATGGGATTACTCAAATGTGTTTGTAGAAAAAATTGTTTTGTGTCATCAGTAAACTAAAAACAAGGTTACTAAGAGTTATGTCCTAACAGGTATAATTCTATATACAAAGGGTTCTAAAAGTTTCAACTGTGTTTCAATTAGAGTACTATAAACAACAAAATATTTAATCTTATTAAAATAGAGTAATTTTTTTTAAATTCAGAAATTTCATAAGAGTTGTTTCAGAATGTGAACAAAAAGGGGTCAACAGGAAAGAGAAAATAAAGGTTCTGGGTATGGAAATATTTTAGTGAAAGGGAAAAGGAAAAGTTTCTGGGTAAGAAAGTGCTTGTGTGATGAAATAAATGAGGGTCTAAGTAAGTGCCTAAGAAAGTCTATGTAAGTAAAGGGCAAGTTTCAACAAGTTTGCATGTACCTAAGTTGGTTGTATGTATGTGAAACATTTAAAGCTATTTAAGGTTTTTCCTAAGGTGAAATACTAATGTTCTAATATAACCAAAGTTTAATCTATATGGTAAAATAACCACGATTTCTTAGAAACACTAATTTACTCTTAACTTTGTGTCTATTAAGTTTTATTCTTTAGAACAATTAGTCTTAAAAATAGGGGTTTATACAATTATGGTTAAGCAACTGTTAGAGTATTGTACTATGTTATAGAGTCTAAATTTTTCTTTAAAAACTAAATTTGGTAAGAACCAATTTCTCACTAAATTTGAAATAACTCTAACCACAGGTATACCTTATAACCCACAAGGACAAGGTATTGTTGAACGTGCACATTTCACCCTCAAAAATACTCTTTATAAACAAAAAGGGGGAATAGGGGAGACCTTCAGGTCCCCTAAAGATAAACTTTCTCTTTGCCTCTTTATTTTAAATTTTTTAACTCTGGATAATGAGGGTCACTCTGCTGCTGAGAGACATGGCAATCATAAACAACATGATAGAGTGATGGTAAAACGGAAGGATGTTCTTACAGGACAATGGAACAGCCCGGACCCAGTGCTTTACTGGAGTCACGGCTCGGTTTGTGTGTTTCCACAGGATAAAACATCGCCTATCTGGGTTCCTGAGTGACTAACTCGACCAGTGCCAACACTACCAACAAGTAACTCAGATCAACAAAATGAAGATGCTGAACATACTCCTGATGACCATTATGCTCGTAGCCTTTCCCACCTTGAACTAACTTACAACCTCTTTTTAGTCTCTTAGGAGGAACAGTTCAATTATGTACCTTTCCACCTACCCCAGTTTGTGTGTTTCCCCCTTTTTATGTTTCTGCTAACTAACGAAACAACTGCTTCTCTCAATTGTAATGCTTCTAGGTTCCCGCTGGCAGTCTTAATGTGTGTTCCTACCTTCCTACCAGTCCCAGTCTCTGTTACAGATGTGGAATTGCCAGTGTTACTATCAAGAAACAGGAGAGATTTTGGCATCACAGTGGCCGTGGTCGCCACGGTAGCAGTCTCTGCAGTGGCAGCTGCAACCACAGCAGCAGCATTGACACAACCATACAGACAGCAACAACAATCACTTGGCCGAAAATACAGCTGCAGCCTTACAGACTAAAGAGACCCTAAACCAACATCTAACAGCAGGCATACTCCTTGTAAATCAAAGAGTGGACTTACTACAAGAACAAATGGATATCTTGCAAAAACTTTTGGGACTGGGATGTGTTTATCCTTTAAGAGCAGTGTGTGTCACCCCTATTGCTTATAATAACCTTAGCTCTGTGATTATGTTATCTAAAATCTCTCTGTCTACTTTACTGGTAATTGGTCATCTACGTTTGATACTCAGAGTCAATGCCACCAGGGTTCAAGTTGCATCGGTATCCGAGATGTTCTCTTTGTTATCTGAAGCCCTGGGATTGACAAAACAGTGAGCTGGAACAGTAGCTGTTCTGATTATTATCTGCTTAGGGATAGCCTATGTTATACGCAGCCAAATCAGAGCTCGCCAAGATGCCCAATGTCATCAACGGGCTATAGTGCAGACTTTGACAGCCATTGAGACAGGCACATCCCCCCAAGTATGGCTAAGCATGCTGGACCAGTAGTCAAAGATGGGTAAGATCCGTGGAAATGCATACCAACCTAAGACAGGGTTCTGACGCCTGGAGGTCAGAATTCCAATGACGGGTAAGGATGTAATTTGCCATGGACAACCTAAGACAGGCATGGTCCCAAGTCATCTTTTCTTTATTTAAAGAATAAGGGGGAGATGTCAGGGGTGGGCTCTGAGGGCCCCAGAGCCGCATCGTGGCCTGATCTCTAAGATGGCGCCTGGCAGCTTGCCAGACATAGCTGCACTCATAAACAAGTTTTAGGAAGTAACTCTGGTTGGTTGTTGTACATGAGGCAATCCTGGTATCTGCCTGGAGACTGTTCCTTGATAGGCTGACTTTCCTGGTAGTCTACTCTCTGATAGGCTGATGTTCTCAATATAAGTCTGAGACTTGCCGAATAAACTCCTTTTGGTTCCTGTGATCAAGAAGAACGTACGTTGTGATTGTCCCCGCGGGTGGTGGGCGATCATACATTCTGGCATACTCACATACATTAAAGCACAATTTGATTTGTTTCCTTCTCAATAACCCCTACTGTCTTTCCCCTCTTCCCATGGATCCTCTACCCTAAGAGTCACTCTTCTACTTTCAAGAAGTCCCTCTATTTCCCCCTCAGCTTCCACATGGGAGGGGAAAAATATGATGTTTTCCTCTGAGAGTCTGGCTTATTTCATTTAACATGATGTTCTCTAATTCCACCCATTTTCATGCAAATGACAAAAATTTCATTCTTCCTTATAGTTAAATAAAACTCCATTGTGTGTATGTACGTATGTATGTATATATATATATATATATATATATATATATATATAGCATTTATTAAATGCATTCACTTGTTAAAGGAGAGCTAGGCTGATTCCATAACTCAGCTATTGCAAATTATGTGCTGTGATAAAAATGAGTATGTAGGTATCTCTAAAGTTTGCTGACTTCAATTCTCTTGGACAGATACCAAGGAATGGTGTAGGTAGACCATATGGTAGTGCCACTCTTAGCTTTTTAAAGAACCTACATACTGATTTCCACACTGGATGTCCTAATTCACAACCACCAACAGTGTATGAGCTCCCTTCACCCACACCCTCACCAGCATTTATTGCTGTTTATACTTTTGATGATGTTGCTCTAACAGGAAAGGGATGTAATCTCAGTGTGGTTTTGATTTGCATGTCCCTGATGACTAAAGGTGTTGAGCATATTTTTCATATATTTGTTTGCCATTTTTACTTCTTCTTTTGAGAGGTGTCTCTTCATTTCATTTTTCCATTTTTTTAAACAAATTATTTGTATTGTAAACAAAAGGGATACATCTTGTTTCTCTGTACATAAAGTAGAGGCATACCATTTGTGTAATCATACATTTACCTAGGGTAATAGTTTTTGATTCATTCTGTTAATTATTTTTCCTTCCCCCCCACCTCTCCCATCCCTCTTTTCCCTCTATATAGTCCCTCCTTCCTCCACGCTTGCCCCCCTCCCAATCCCCCATTATGTGTCATCATCCGCTTACCAGCGAGGTCATTCGTCCTTTGGTTTTTTTGGGATTGGCTTATCTCACTTAGCACGATATTCTCCAATTTCATCCATTTGCCTGCTGATACCATAATTTTATTATTTTTTATGGCTGAGTAATATTCCATTGTATATGTATACCACAGTTTCTTTATCCATTCATCAATTGAAGGACATCTAGGTTGGTTCCACAATCTGGCTATTGTGAATTGAGCAGCTATGAACATTGATGTGACTGCATCTCTGTAGTATATTGATTTTAAGTCCTTTAGGTATAGGCCAAGGAGTGGGATAGTTGGGTCAAACGGTGATTCCATTCCAAATTTTCTAAGGAATCTCCACACTGCTTTCCAGAGAGGCTGCCCTAATTTGCAGCCCACCAGAAATGTATCAGTGTACCTTTTTCCCCACATCCTCACCAATACCTATTGTTGCATGTATTCTTGATAATTGCCATTTTAATTGGGGTGAGATGGAATCTTAGGGTAGTTTTGATTTGCATTTCTCTTATTACTAAAGATGTTGAACATTTTTTTCATATATCTATTGATTGCTTGTAATTCTTTTGGGAAATATCTGTTCATTTCCTTAGCCCATTTGTTGATTGTGTTATTTGTATTCTAGGTGTAGAGTTTTTTGAATTCTTTATAGATTCTGGAAATTAGTGCTCTATCTGAAGTATGAGTGGCATTTGTTCGCTTTTTTAATGTTGAGTTTTTAAAGTTCTTTATATAATCTGCATTTTAAGCCTCTGTTGGAAGAGGAGATGGCAAAGATTTTTTCTCATTCCAACAGTTGCTTCTATACTCTATATCTTCTATTGTTTCCTGTGTTTTGCAGAAGAGTCTCTACTTTCCTTCTGAAAATATCCTATGGTCATCCCTATATTAATACAGAATTATGTTTGTACATGATGTTTGCACAGCATTCTCTGCAATAAACAAAGATATTTTTGAAAAAAATCAAAGTGCTTATTTTAGGAATTTTTAAGGAGTGCTTAATATATTACCTACAGGGAAATAATATACTACCTATAGGGAAAAAAGAAAGAAAAATACCAAAAACATATCTTATTTTTTGAAAAATATATTCAGAGAAAATTTCTGAGAGTAAAAAAATGTCTCCCCCTGGGTTGAAAGAGTGGATATGAGATAGCCAGAAATATAAACAGGAGATTTTTCACTTTACCCAATTTCATATTATTTTTACTTTGAGACTTGTGAATGTTGTAGTAATTATCCCTTCCAGAAAACAACTATTTTAAAAGACCATATCTCAAATACTGGTTGACATGATTAAGGGTATATATTTTAAGAGTACCAAAGGATATTAGTAATTATTGAACATTGTGAAAGTGAATGTAGTTTTTTTAGCCTGTTGCAACTGTAGTTCTCACCGCGTACTGTGAGGGAAGTGAATAAGAAAACCTCATGGAGGTGTGGGCCAGTTGGAAATAAAAGGCTGAAAACCTAGCATTAATAAAGACAAAGGATGCAAGAAATGTATTTTAAGTGGGAGCTTGAGAGGTGGAAAAGACCTGATGGGTCTGATCCTAACAAAGCCTGCCATCCTTTATTGTATAGAAGAACACATCAAAGGAATTCCTTATTAGGAAAGTTTCTTTAAGATAAGCCAGAGGTGAGAGGCCATGGGAAATTGGTCTGGTAGGCTAATTGCACAGTAATTCTTCCTCCTCCAGGCAGCTGGTGCCTCAGGCTGCTGAGGCGCACTGCTATCTCTTCTACCCAAGGCTAACAGGCGTCCAAATTCAAAACTATCAAAAGCATAAATTCCATGGCAGGAATGGAATAGGCCCCATTAAAAGTGGTATGTCTTTCTATACCTTCCCCAGGAAAGATTTCCAGATGGGGCAGTCAAGATGTTCAAGGCTATGGAGTTCAAAGCAATGATTTTTTTTTTTTTTTTTTTTTTTGCCATTCCCGACAGTAGTGAGAGAAATTGTTCCTTTGCCAATTATAAATAGTTCTATTTGAATGTGCCAACTTCTTGGGGAATCAATTGCCCTGCCTCAGTACATCCAAGTCTCATGTTTCTGGAAACTTTTTTAGCCATCAAAAATTGTCGTAATACAACCAGAGATGACTTCCTGTTTGATCTCACAGATAATTACACATAGAGATTTTTATAATTGCTTTATCACTTTGAGGCATATTTCACATAATACCATGAAAATGACAGTGTTGCTGGAATTCACTGGGAGATAATTTCCAAAGATGTAAAGATCTAGAGATGTGAGTGGATAAGATGCCCGTTTGTACTTAATTTAGACAAATTCTGAATGTCATTCATTCTTGTACCAATTGGCACATCATTTTTAATGTTTTATTTCACATCCTCATTCCATATTTAATGCTGGGTATATTGGTCATGGAGTTCACTTAATATTTCTAGGAGGTTTAATATGTAGCCCAAAGCATTTCCCTTTAACAGGCTTAGCACAGAAAGAACTAAGACAGAAACTGTTGGCCCAGAATCTTTTGATATTTTCTAATTCCAGTAGGTGTTATGCAAGATATATAGTAACCACATCTTACTTTGAAGTAAGAGAAACTAGTCAAAAAATAATTTTACAACATCTAGTCTTATAATAACTTCTCAAGATTAGACATAGAAGTTTAAACGTCTCACAATCCAGTTAGTAACCACCTGAATTTCTAAAACAAATAAAAGAAGAAAATCTGGAAGCAAAACCTTTGAGGGGAGAAAATTATCCCTTTCAACTAAGTTCTTTGAAAACCCTGAGTCTTTAATAATCTTGTGAGTTCTTGAATTATGACCTGTTTTCATCATAACCTATGAAAATCTCAGATTCCTTAAGGTTTCTGCATATTTCATGACAAATAAATTTCATATATACTAAAAAAGAAATGCAATTCCTTATGAAACTATAAATGATTCTAGGATTTAAAAGTTCTTTTATTTTATCTAGTTATTATGACGCAATTAGCAGCAAAGTTAGAAGAAAATGCAAAGTTCCATTCATTTCAAACCCATGAATTAGAGCTCAATTTAGAAATCCCCTTTCTCTCTGAAAGCACTGATAGCTACATTTCAATATTGAATCTCGTTTAATAAAGCACTCTAACTGAATTAGCCAAATGGTATTGAATCCATAATCTCAATTTTAGTAGAACTAATTAAAAGAGTAATTTATATCTTTCTTCTTTGTTTTTGTCTGAATATTTTCTAAATTGATGCTAGTTCTCATTTCCTTTTTATTAAGTTAGCTAGGATTTATGTACTTTGTGTTTGTTTTCAAACAATAGAGATTTTTGGTTGGTAATGACTTCCTATAACTTTTTTCTCCTTCCTGTTTATTAATTTATGTATTTGTATTTACTATTTTGTCATTATCCTTTCCTTCCATAAATGTGTGTTCCTTTTTCAGAAAATCTTAGTTGTAAACTAAATGGTTTTGATCTTTACTGTTTATTCATATAACTTTATAAGGTATAGATTTTTCTCTGAGCATCTCTGTATCTTAATTTCAAAGTTCCTTTAATTAGTATTTTAATTACTACTCTTTTCTATATTTTTATTCCTTCTTTGACATGTCACAACAGATGTTTAAAAATCAAGGTTTGAATTTCAGTTAGAAGTTTGTACTGGATTGCTAAATTGGTTGACTTCTAAATGCAAGTTCAATGAACTAGTAATTCATTGCTTATAAATATTGCTTTATAAGTAAAAACTACTTTATAAGATTTCATTTTAATTGTCTTCAACAATTATAGTATGTAGACACAGTACATACACTTTATTTTTGCACCCCTACATACATACAATCTCTTAAATCTACCTGTCATTTAGGTTGTTTAGAATTAGATTTCATCATTATTTTTCCACTTGAATCCTGTTTAAATATGTGAGATTAATTAAAATCTCCTCTTTCTGTCATTTCTGTCTATTGCCCCTCCATCTCCTGCCTTAAGAAAATATCATCTCCACACTGTCGCATATATAAGTATAGTATGCTTTAATCATGAATTGTGATACATACCAGGGCAATGGTGAATCTTGGTTTCACGTAATGTTTTTGTCATCCATTCTACTCTGTGTAATATTAAGCTTATCACCTATGATTTGCTTTTTCATTTGAATGCCTGCCTATGCTTACCCTTTTATTTTTAACTTTCAGAGAGCACAGCCGTCTTTTTAAAATTAGAGATTAGAGTATTTTGTTTCTCTAGAAAGCAATCCTTTTAATTCATTTCTTTAAAATGGTCCCTTCTGATATTTAAGAATTGCCTTTATGTCAATGACTATTTGTCCTTCAATGTTTCTATTTTTATAATTATATGCTTTTTCCATGATATTATCCAGTATACCAATCTTACTGATTTTTTTTTTCAAATAATCTGATCAAATTTTCCTTCACTATTTATGCACTGTCTTCTCTAGCCCATAGGGAACATTTCCTGTGATTCACTTTAGAACAGCAGCCCCACCCATGTTGCTCAAAATTTCCCCTAGCAGTGGGATAAAGGTGATTCCTGCTTGTGCATGATCATGACAGGGGGTCAGAGGTGTCCTTAGGGAGCATGACTGATACTGGCCTCTGCAAACCTGGCTTCCGGTTGAGGGAAGCAAGTACACAGAATATAGCTCCACTCCATACCAGGTTCCTAAAGTCTCATGAACCATCCTCTCCAGTTTGATTCATTCATCAATGAATCTTCTTGAGTCATTGAAGCTAAGTTATATCCAGAATCAAGGAACTTTTACAAGTATATAAATATTTATCTGAGAAGTTAATTGGCAGTTGCTTTTAAGTCTTAGACCTGTCTTCTCAGCATGAGTTGGGACAGAAAGATTTCCCAGGATGGGAGTTGTAGTGAGAGAGCAGAGAGCTAGACAAAAACAATGGACAATATGGCTGTAATTTTACTGCAGGGTTAAGATGGCCATTCTTTATATAACATGTTCATATCCCATTTGGAAAGACAAAGCTCTATATAGGTCAGAGCTATTATTAGAATCATTATTGATGTCGTGGGGTCTATCTAAAATGTAGCATCCTAATGCTGATGTTCCCAGGATGTCCAGACAAGCATTCATCAGTTCCCTCTTGTGCCATATCACACTGATTTTTCCTCTTAGGCTGTGAGGACTTAGGGTCACCTTAATGGGATGTGCATTCTGTAGCTCAATAGCCACTAATGTAAACAGGTAATTTGGAAAAGATTCGTGCTGATTAATGATTAGGTTTCCAAAGTGGGGAAGACTATTATGTATGCAGGGGGGAAAGACATCATATGGTTCACAGTAAGTTATTTTGTATGTGATTATGTTGTCTCTGAGTTGCTGCTGAGTGTGATTAGTATGGAATTTTTTAACCAAAACAAAAATAAAAAGTAAATGATCAACAAATTTTGTGAAATGTTATTTTTTTCTATAATTTCTCCTCTCATGTGACATCTTTAACAATAGTCCCCAAAATATTGTTTGTGTAACTCATGTGCATACAGTAATACACTGGGACAAAACAGTTTGGCATATATATAGTAGATTTAGAAATGAGGCTATGAAGCCCACATTCATTTTATAACATGTATGTTCTAATTTAAATAAATACCTATTCATGTAAGAAATTCATAATTACATGATTGTATAAAGATATAAATTTTTTATCTATATACATTTATGAATACCTAACAATACATTTTGGGGTTTTTTTTGAGTCTTCATGTACGTGTACATTTTTGTATTAGGGTCTTTTAATAGATATATGCCTTATATATCATCACTCCTGTTTTTCTGGTAATCACATATTCTAGTATGTCATATATAAATATGTATCAAGAATTAATTTAAATAAAATGTTCCAAGTCTTCTATTGTTTCACTTTTGAATGATACACTGAAGAAACATCTTAGCAAGTACAAAAGTATTAAAAATTATGTTTTACAGGATTGTGACTATATTTCATGAAGAATATACATAGTCTGTATCTAAAGAACCTTTACTTAGTACTAATTTAAGAAATATATGGGATACATGAATTATATTATCAGGATTCCTAATCTAATGTCCAGTCTATGTTTATGTCACTATAACAAAACACCAGAGGTTAGGTAATTATAAAGTAAAACCATCCATTTAACACAATTATGGTGACTAGGAGGCCCAAACCACAGCACTCTGGTGTCCTAGCAAGGGTACCCTGACTGCATCACAACATGGTAGAGAGGCAAAAAGGGAACCAGACCCAGAAGGGAAGGAGTATGTGGGGTAGTTTCACTTTGTAGCTTTCCACTGTCATGAAAAGTAGTTTTGTCTGGTGGAACCAGATCCATGCCTGTTAGATTGTAGTAGTCTATTCACAGAGGTGGAGCCCCAAGATCTAATCACCGTCCTCAAGGCCATACCTCTTAAAGGTTCTCCTGTCCCAACACCCTTACATTGGGGAACAGAATTCCTGCACATGAGCTTTTGAGGGACAAAATATATCCAAACCATCGCAACTATCAACAATAAATATATCAATCACAATTTCTATACATAGTACATTAAAAAGTAAAAATCACAAATCTCATATTCTCACATCGTGGCAAGATTGAATAAAGTTTCACAAGGGAAGGTTCTTGTAATGCTGCATTAAATGAATGAGTGGCCTCATGTTTCCTTGTTTCTGCTGACTTAGGCTTCTGCTTGTGTTGCAGTCATTTTGAGTAGAGGCAGAACACTTCTACCTTACTTTCTGATAAATTAGACCATTTTCAGCTACTCCTTGGACTTTCTTTCCATCTTCTCTGTCACATTGCATTTCTTTGAAACCTAGTTAGGGTGTGATATGTTTATTAGCTTCCACCAGAGAGGAAGATTTCAATGAAGCATCAGAGAATGTTCAGAGAACATCACTGCAAGTTTCTTGTGACCTAGGATGCTTGAAAAACAAAGCAAAACAATAGGAAAATTTATAGCTGTTTCCCTGGGGAATATGTTAGTCAAAAATATGATATGGAGACCCAACTTCAGCTGAACTAGAAATAGGGATGGGCATTTCCCATGGCTGAGCACTTGAGCAATAGTCTGTGCTTCTTCCTTTTTTTTTTTTTTTTTTTGGAAATGGGTAAACTCCTATCAATTTCTAAGGGGAATATTTGCATGTTATTGATTGCAAAATAGATCAGTTGTGGTCTAGCTTTTATATTTATTTCCTGTAAATGTCTGTGAAATGTTTTAAATTACTTAGAGTAAGAAGAACACTATTAAGAGTGAGGAACACAGTAAAAACAAGGAACCCAAAGGAAAAGCAGGAGATGACCAGGAAGAAAAGTGGAGATTCGGATATTACTCTCACACCAACGTTGAGGGGACATTCCAACTGACATTTATTGAAGACAAATGCTAATCTTCCTTTCCTAATTCATTGCTTATGGGACTTACTGAAATGAAGAAAACTAAAATTACCAAAGAATATTTTAACATCTACTATGTCTAAACAAAATTGGTGAAAGAATGTATCTATGTATGAATGCACGCCTATTCATCTACCCATCCAAGCACCTATATACCTAGCAATATCTATTTGAACAAAAACTTCTATTTGACAAATCATAAAGACATGAAGATGGGAATAAATAATTTTTTAACTGGATCACTAGGTGGAATAGGGAATACTAACTTGCTATTTTTCTCCCTCTATTCTCAAAAACATGCCATTTTTCAAAATTTCTCTTTTATTACGAGGTAGAACACTTCAAACTCCCAAACTTTTGTTCTCTATTGGTTGCCACCAGTGAATTTTTGTATGTCTTTCTATACATACTTATGGCCAATGTCACCACATTGCCTCACTTTGTCATAAATTATTTAATTTGTCTGTGGAGCCAAATTACTAAGAATAATTGGTGTTAGATAAAGAACTCTTCCAGGAAAGGCAAATAAATTTTTTTAAAAGCAAAACTTAAAGTCCCCTCTCCTCCATCATGAAACTGCCCAAACTCTTCAGCATGCCAAGGGTATCCAGTATGTCTTGCAGACAATGATCTTATACTGAGGAATGGGAGAAATGGTATTAGTCTTTACACTTGATAGTCAGCAGTGAATCATTGATGATCACCATATAAGCTTTTGTGAAAGGTAATCCATGTGGTTATCACAAGAATAAAACCCAGCACTGTCAATGGAGCCTTTGTGTGTGAATCACTTGACCCTGTTTAACGTGGAAAAGGAAGAAAAGTGGACCGACATTCAAACAACAGCTAGTCTTCTTGACCTAATTATTGAAAGCAACTTTGGGAAATTTGCTTGTGAAAATTTCACAGGGCACAAGTATTCTGAAAATACAGTCATTCACAGAGCTCTGTACACATTCTCATTTTTCAGATTCTATATTATTAAATTTTATAATTTTCTCTTTCAAGTCTTTGACCTGTGAAAGCAAACATTTACTGGACAAAGTTAAACTTGTAAGAGTAACTTGATACAGGACTATTAAAATAAGTGAAAGAAGCCAGAAAGCAGTCTGAAACTAATTCAACTCAAACAAATGATAGGAGTTTTTAAATGCTGGGATGGGGATGATAGGCCTTTCCTGTCTGCTGGTTGACCTTACCTAAAAGAAAAGGAGCTTTCTGTTGCCCTCATGATAAGCAATAGTTTTAGAACAGGAAGTAAGGTGCCCCCTGAATTTAGGCTCCCACCTTCCTACAGAGACTAGGAGATGGGAATGCCATTTTCCTTCATGACATTACAAAGGGATGACTCACAAGTCTGGAGAAAGAGAATACTGAATTGTAAGCCCTAAAGAGAATTTTCTAAAAAGACATCACAAAAGAGCAAACACAAAACTTGCAATTACAAGTTTTCTAAAAAAAATATTTTGAAGAAACTGAAATCATCTGGGCTTTATAAAGTCTCTAGGGACAAAGATATGTTGGTGTAAAATTGAGTCAAACTGAGGTAAATATTAAGGTCATCTTGGTCAACTCACTTTTGAAATCTGTCACAGTCCA